>NC_042630.1:25411288-26011684 GCF_901001135.1 Rhinatrema bivittatum
ATTCCGGAAGCAGGGGCTCCGGCGAGAGAGCAGGGAGTGTTGTAGAGGTCTCATATGGGCCCTTGCCCAGGGTACCACTTCCAGGGTGGATGCCATGAGGCCGAGAACCTGCAGATAATCCCAAGCTATGGGCCGGCTGGCTCCCATCAAGGACCGGAGACGCGTCTGAAGTTTTAACCTTCTCTTGGTAGTGAGACTGACTTTGTCTGCCTGGGTGTCGAACTGGACTCCCAGGTATTCCAGTGATTGGGAAGGCTGTAGGCAACTCTTGTTGAGGTTGACTACCCATCCCAGGCTTTCCAGAAGGGCGATCACCCTGTCGGTTGCTCGATGGCTCTCCTCTCGTGATTTCGCCCTGATCAGCCAATCGTCTAGGTAGGGATGGACAAGGATTCCTTCCCGTCTGAGTGCCGCTGCTACCACTACGACCATCTTGGTGAAGGTCCGCGGCGCCGTGGCTAACCCGAAGGGCAGAGCCCGGAATTGGAAGTGGCGTCCCAGAACCTTGAAGCGTAGGTAGCGTGGATGATCCGGATGGATCGGGATATGCAGTTAGGCTTCTGACAAGTCTAAGGCCGTAAGGAATTCTCCTAGCTGTACTGCGGTCTTCACTGAGCGCAGAGTTTCCATGCGAAACCTCGGGACCCTTAAGTATCGGTTGACTGACTTGAGGTCCAACACGGGCCGGAAAGTGCCCTCTTTCTTGGGTACCATGAAATAAATGGAATAGTGTCCAGAATTCATTTCCCATGGAGGTACTGGGATGATGGCTTTCAAGGACAGGAGCCTCGCCAGGGTAGCTTCCAATGCTGCCTTCTTGTGTATTGGACACGAAGATTTCACAAACCTGTCCGGAAGGAGGTGATGGAAGTCCAGATAATACCCCTCTCGGATGATGGCGAGGACCCACTGGTCCGACGTAATCTCGACCCATCTGGGGTAGAAGAGGGTTAACCTGCCCCCTATGGCTCCGTCCCCCGGATGGATCGGCTGATTCTCATTGGGAGGCGCGGCCGGGCCATGACCCCGAGCCAGCTCCCCTCTTATGCTGCTTGGTCCGAAAGGACTGGTTCCTGGCCTGAGGATGAGGTGCCTGGTAGCGACTCCTATAGGGAGTAAAGCGCTGGGAGCTTCTACCTCTAGAGGGCCTCGGAAAGGCACGCTGGTTCCTTTTGAACCTATCTTCCGGCAATCGAGGTACTGGAGAGGCGCCCCATGTGCTGGCCAGTTTATCCAGTTCGCTGCCGAACAGGAAAGAACCCCTAAAGGGCATTCTGGTGAGGCGTGTCTTCGAAGGAGCATCGGCTGACCAATTCCGTATCCAGAGCTGCCTCCTGGCAGCTACGGAGGATGAGACCCCCTTGGCTGTCGTACGGACTAGGTCGGATGCGGCATCCGTGAGGAACGAGAGAACTGACTCCATGTCTGTTGCCGGAGCATTGTTCCTGACCTGTGACAAACAGGAACGCGTCACCACTGTGCAGCAGGTTGCGATCTGCAAAGATAGAGCTGCCACCTCAAAGGTCTGTTTCAGGATGGCGTCCAGGCACCGGTCATGAGGCTCCTTGAGGACCGCCCCCCCTTCAACTGGAATGGTAGTGCGCTTGACCACAGCGCTAACCAGGGCGTCCACCTGAGGGCACGCCAGCATCTCCTTGATTGCCAGTTCCAGGGGGTACATGCCTGTCAGGGCCCGACCCCCTTTGAATGAGGCCACTGGTGCAGCCCATTCCAAATCTATCAGTTGCTGTGCTGCTTGCAAGAAGGGAAAATGGCAGGCTATAGGACGAAGACCTTCCAGCAGAGGGTTCTGCGTAGAGGGCACCGTAGTGCTGGGACCTGTAATAGCCAACTCCGCCAGGCACTGAGATACCAGGTCGGAGAGATCTTCCTTGGGAAAGAACCGCCTCATGGTTCGATATGGCTCAATCCCCGAGGGAAGTTCCCCCTCCTCAGGGGGTTCGGACTCATCCTCCGAAACATCAGGGTCCGCCTGAATCGGACTGCTCGGAGGCGGGTGCCCACGATAAGGGCGCAAAGGTCCAGGGGCAGGATCGGCTGGAGCAGCAGCCGCAGCAGGGCCTGGACAGGAAGCTGATTGCATCTGTACAAAGGCATGGATCCCCTTAAAGAGATCTACCCAGGAAATGGAAGTGGTCTCTAGTCGTTGGGGTACTAGGTCCCCCGGGATCCCAGGTTGTTCGAGACTGCCCGCTAGATCCGGGGTGGCCCCTGGGGAACTATCAGCAAATCTCGGTTGAGACTGGTCCTGGCCCGAGGCTCCCACTGCTTCCTCACATTGGGCACAAAGAGAGTCTGGCTCTTCGCTGTGCGTGGCTCTAAGCTGGCATGCTGAGCAGAGGCCGAGAGCTTTATGCCGGAATCAGGAGGCGCCGCTGCAGGCGATGCTGGGGTGTTCGAATGTTCCATCGCGGCTTGCGAATGTAGCGCTGAAGAATATGCGCTTAATACAATATGCGCTCAATAATATGCGGCAGCAATATACGCTTAATAGAACAGGCGCCCAATAATATGCAGCAGCAATATGCGCTCAATACAACAAGTGCTCAATAATATGCGGCAGCAATATACGCTTAATAGAACAGGCGCCCAATAAAATGCGGCAGCAATATGCGCTCAATACAACAGGCGCTCAATAATATGCGGCAGCAATATACACTTAATACAACAGGCGCTCAACAATATGCGGCAGCAATATGCGCTTAATACAACAGGCGCTCAATAATATGCGGCAGCAATATACGCTTAATACAACAGGCACTCAATAATCTGCAGTCAGCAATATACGCTCAATGATATCCAATATACGCTCATTAGTATGCAGTCAGCAACATACGCGCAATGATATCCAATATGCGCTCATTAGTATGCGGTCAGCAACATACGCTCAATGATATCCAATATGCGCTGAATCATATACAGGCGCCTATTATGGGCGCTCAATACCTGAACAAGGCCGACAAAATGGCGACCTCCATGGCGTGCCGCATACAGGCAACGCCGCCGATCCTCGTACCTCAGAGACCAAAAGTAAGAGATGTACGCCTTACCTGATCCTCGGCGCTTCCCTGTTGGAACCTGGGCGGTCTCCAGCTGCGGGGGGGAGGGGAAATACCTTCACCGCCGCGCTTGAGGAAATGCACCCGCTGCCTCTAGGTCCACGCCGGGACCGAGGCGCCTCTCAGCCCGGCCCAAGCCCTTCTCGCTCGGGGGCTAGGTCCCTGCCGCGATTCGGCCACCGGACAGAGGCTTGAAACCTCAGAGGGATCGCGGAAATCACCCCGGGAAACTCAACTGGGGGAGGGACCCGAGGGTATCACCGCAGGAGTGCGGGGCTCGATGTTCCTGCAGAAATTTAGTAAGTAGAATATAGAAAGTAGAAAATAGAAAGTAGTATTGGAAAACACGCTCTGCGAGCGTGCAGGCACTCCAAACTGCTTTGGAGACGGAAATTACTGAGTTGCTACACTTCCTGTGGGGGTATATATACCCATGCTGACGTCAGATCAGTCTCCAACTGCTAGCAAGAGCATACTATACCCATTTGTTCTGAGTCCATCTGGCTACACGCTAGGAAAGTTATTTTAGCCAAAAGATCTTCATTCAAAAATTGGAAGAAGGATCAATCAGAAGAAAATAGGATAAAGCATAAACTTTGGCAAGTTAAATCTAAGACATTGATAAGACAGGCTAAAAGAGAATTTGAAAAGTTGGCCACAGAGGCAAAAATTCACAATAAAAACTTTAAAAAATATATCCCAGGCAGAAAGCCTGCAAGGCAGTCAGTTGGACTGTTGGATGATCAAGGGGTTAAAGGGGCACTCAGAGAAGATAAGGCCATCGCAGAAAGATTAAACAATTTCTTTGCTTCAGTGTTTACTGAAGAGGATGTTGGGGAGAATCCTTTTTTTGTAAACCGTTGTGATGGCGAAACCGAATGACGGTATATAAAACTCGATAGATAAATAAATAAATATATACGGTTTTCATGGGTGATGATTCAAATGAACTGAACCAAATCACGATGACCTGGAAGATGTGGTAGGCCTGATTGACAAACTGAAGAGTAGTAAATCACCTGGACCGGATGGTATACACCCCAGGGTTCTGAAAGAACTAAAAAATGGAATTTCAGACCTATTTCAATTAACTTGTAACCTAGCATTAAAATCGTCCAATGTACCTGAAGATTGAAAGATGGCCAATGTAATCCCTATATTTAAAAAGGGATCCAGGGGTAATCTGGGAAACTATAGAACAGTGAGCCTGATTTCAGTGCCGGGAAAAATCGTGGAAACGGTTATAAAGAATAAAATCACAATACATTTAGATAGATGTGGTTTGATGGGACACAGCCAACATGGATTCACCCAAGGGAAGTCTTGCCTTACAAATCTCCTACATTTTTTTTTAAAAGGGGTAAATAAACGTGGACAAAGGTGAACTGGTAGATATGGTGTATTTGGATTTTCAGAAGGCCTTCGACAAAGTCCCGCATGAGAATCTTCTAAGAAAACTAAAAAGTCATGGGATAGGAGATAATATCCTTTTGTGGACTGCAAGCTGGTTAAAAGATAGGAAACAGAGAGTAGGGGAGGGGGGGAATGCTAATGCCCTCATTTGCATAGGAATTCCATGCAAGGGAGCTAAGCAGTACTCCTTGTTTGGAAACACGTTTTCTACAAGCAAAACTCCTTGCTGCATGGGCAATAAGTTTTGCCTGCAGAAAATGAGCATTCAACTAAAGCAGCTTTCTGCATCAGCCTGTATGTGGGTACCTAAAATAACAGAAGTCAAAATGATTTGCTAAGGACCCAAGGCATGCAATGGGAGAAGTAGGATTGAAGAGGCAGAGAGAGATCTGAATTCAGAACCTGACTCAGAGAAAGAGACACACAAAGAGAGAGAAAGAGACAGACACACATACACACACACGGAGAGAATAGGGAGAGCGGGGCATTCCAGAATGGGAGCAGAAAAGCATTAAGAAATAGGAAGACACTCAACTATTAAAATCCTTGCTTTGCCTTCTCAGCTGTGACTGCTGCTCCTCATAAAAAGGACCTTACAGCCAGTATAATTCTTCCAGAAGAAGGGGGAGGGGCTCTTGCTTTCCCATTCTCCCCCAGCAGCTTGAAGTATAATAAATTTCAGCTGGGCATTTGGACCCTGCTCATTGAAATGTAAATGCACCCCAGCTCTCTCATTTGTTATCAGATTCAATGGGGATAACTCCAGGGTGCCTGCTTGCAGAGAAGGAGAGGGCTAAGGGTTACAGATCCTGCACAGGTTACATAAAG
Source organism: Rhinatrema bivittatum (assembly GCF_901001135.1). Taxonomy (NCBI): domain Eukaryota; kingdom Metazoa; phylum Chordata; class Amphibia; order Gymnophiona; family Rhinatrematidae; genus Rhinatrema; species Rhinatrema bivittatum. Next base: position 25,416,610 of record NC_042630.1, read on the forward strand.
GTTAGCAGACTGGGACAGGCAGAAATACTGTGGGGTCAGATAGCAGCTGTAAGGGCAGGTCTTCCCCCAACTCCAAGAGAACACAGAGTTATAACTGCCAGTGCTTTCCTGCTCACTGATGGCACACCTTCAAGTACAATCGCCCCAGCATATGACAACAAAAAGGCCCACAGTTTATCCCTAGCAGCATTACATTTACTTCTGCTAGCAGCCAGATCCATTGTAGTGGAGAAGCAGCCTAGTGGTCAGAGCAGCACATTGAGAATCAGGGAAGCCAGGGTTCAAATCCCACTGCCACTCCTTGTGACCTTAGACAAGTCACTTAACTCTCCACTGCCTCAGGTACAAGCTTAGGGTCTGATTCATCAAGGTATTTTCCCATAGACACAGAATGGGAGAAAAGCCTTAGTGAACCAGGCAGTTAAGATTTTGAGCCTTCTGAGGCAAGGAAATACCTACAGTACCTGAATGTAAAGGAAGTTTCCTTACCTGAAAACACAGTTCTCTATAGATAGCAGGATGAATTAGCCGTTACATGTAGGTGACATCATCAGACGGTGCCAACATGGACCCAGCTCTCAGAGCCGAGTAAAGACTTTGTTGAGCATGCACAGGAGTTCCTGCATGCGTATACTTCCTCATGAGCATGCAGGCTCTTCTACAGCTTAAGCTTTAGTGAAGTAATCAACTCTCCAGAGAAGTGGGTATTTAGAATGACTCATTCATCCTGCTGTCTTTGGAAACCCCTATTTACAGGTCAGCAAGCTTATTTTCTCCATTATCAGGCAGGCATGACTTAAGCTTACCTGTAACAGGTGTTCTTCCAGGACAGCAGGATGTAGTCCTCACATGTGGGTGACATCACTGGACGGAGCCCTATCATGGAAAACTTCTGTCAAAGTTTCTAGAACTTTTGACTGGTACACTGAGCATGCCCATCATGCCATAATCCCTGTACCCACAGGGGTCTCCCTTCAGTCTCGTTTGTAGCAAAAAGTGCGAGCGAAAAAATAAAATAATAAAACAGTTTTGGACCCAACTTTACAGGTAAGCATCTCTGCTTTCTCCCAGGACAAGCAGGATGGTAGTCCTCACATGTGGGTGATTAGCAAACTACAAGCTGACTCATATTTAAATTGGACCAACAGCGTACAACTTCTGCAACAGGCACAAGAACTGATGTACTGTTGGGAAAAATGAGGCAACATGAAAATCACAGCAGGTGGATGTGGAAGGAGTTGGGATTACACTGGAAATAAGTTCTTCAAGACAGATAGGCCAAAGGCAGAGTCTTGACGTCCTTCCTTGTCCAGGCAGTAAGTGCTGCAAATGTGTGGAGAGAGCTCCATGTTGCAGCTTTACATATCTCAGCAATCGGTACTGAACGATAGTGTGCTACTGAGGTTGCCATGGCTCCCACTGAGTGCGCCTTCACTCATCCCTGGAGAGGAAGGCCTGCTTTGTCATAGCAGAATTCAATACAGTCTCTAGCCAGTTGGAGAGAGTTTGTTTGCCCACTGCAACTCCTGGTTTGTTTTTATCGAAAGAAACAAAGAGTTGTGGTCTAGGTTGCCCACTGCAACTCCTGGTTTGGTTTTAATCGAAAGAAACAAAAGGTTGCGGTCTAGGTAAAAAGCAAGTGCACGTTTACAGTCCAAGGTGTGTAAAACTCTCTCGCCCTGGTAAGAGTGAAGCCTTAGGAAAAAGGTGGGAAAGACTATAGGACTGATTCAAGTGAAAGTCAGTAACCACCTTGGGAAGGAATTTAGGGCGAATACAGAGTACCATTTGGTCATGGAGGAACCTTGTATAAAGTGAGTATGTGACAAGTGCTTGTAACTTACTAACCCTTTGAGCAGATGTAATGGCTACTAGGAAAAGAACTTTCCATGTAATAAATTTAACATCACAGGAGTGCAAAGGCTCAAACGGGGAGCGCATGAGCCTTGTAAGTACTACATTGAGGTCCCATTCGGTAACTGGTGGCCGTAAAGGGGGCTTAAGTTGTAGCAGGCCCCTCATAAACCGATTCACAAGGGGTTGCGCCATTATTGGGACATCACCCACTCCCTTGTGGTAATGCTGAGAAGCCACTGAGGTTTACCCGTACCGAGGAAGTTTGGAGACCAGAGTCTGAAAGGTGCCAGAGATAGTCTAAAAGAGATGGGGTGGGGCAGGAAAAAGGGTCGATACCGTTTTCCGTGCACCACGTGGTAAATCTATTCCACTTAGAATGATAGGATTTTTGTGTGGAAGGCTTTTGTGAAGCTACAAGCACTTGAGAGACATCAGTTGAAAGATTGAGCGGTTGTAGGATCAAGCTTTCAACACCCAGGCTGTGAGGGATAGGGTCTGAAGGTTCAGATGGCGTAACATGCCTTGGTTCTGAGTTATGAGAGTCGGCGCTGTGCCCAGGCGAATTGGTTCTCGGATGGAGAGGTCGAGAAGCATGGGAAACCATACTTGTCGAGGCCAGTAGGGGGCTATGAATATCATTGACCCTTTGTCCTGTTGTAGTTTCACGAGAGTTTTGGCTATCAGTGGTATCGGAGGATACGCGTAGAGGAGGCCTGTGTTCCAGGGGCGAGCGAAGGCATCCATGGCTAACGTGTTTTGTTGCCTGTGCAGGGAGCAGAACCTGTCCAGTTCGGATGCAAAGAGATCTATTGTTGGTTGACCCCAGCGTTGGAAGATTTTGCTCGCTACTACAGGATCCAGAGACCACTCGTGGGGTTGGAAATGCCGACTGAGGCGATCTGCTACTATGTTCTGAATGCCTGCCAGATAAGTGGCCTGGAGATGCATGTAGTGTGCAAGGGCCCATGCCCAGGTCTGGGCAGCTTCTTGGCAGAGCAGATAAGAGCCTGTGCCTCCCTGTTTGTTCAAGTACAACATTGCAACTGTGTTGTCTGTCTGTATGAGAACAGTCTTGCATGAAAGGCAGTCCTGGAACGCATATAGAGCATAACGTATGGATCGAAGCTCCAGGAAGTTGATCTGAAACTTTGCTTTGAGTTGTGTCCAAGTCCCTTGAGTTTGTAAGGTTGTTCACATGAGCTCCCCAACCCAAGTTGGATGTGTCCGTGATTAAGGTCACTTGTGGAACTGGTTGCTGGAAGTGTAGACCTGTCAGCAAGTTGGCTTTGTTTGTCCACCAGAGAAGTGACAGGCGCAGCTGGTCGGTTACATGAATCAGGGGTGAAAGAGGTTGAGTGGCTTGGAGCCACTGAGATTTCAAAGTCCATTGAATTATTCGCATGGCCAGCCTGGCCATAGGAGTGACGTGGACCGTGGAAGCCATGTGGCCTAGCAACATGAGGAATTGATGAGCTGAGGCTGTTTTCTTTGTGCGCAGAAATGTAGCTAATTTGGAGAGTGTGTCTGCGTGGTATTTGGGCAGGAAGGCCTTTTCGACTGTGGTATCCAAATCTGCTCCGATGAAGGTAAGAAGGTAAGATGGATTCAGGTGGGATTTCTGGTAATTGATGAGAAACCCCAATGAGTATAGCAGATTGATAGTGAGCTTTAGAATGTTTAGAGCTCCTTGCCTGGATTGGCTCGATTAGCCAGTCGTCCAGGTAAGGACGAAGGCTGCAGCTACTGCTAGGCATTTTGTAAATACATGGGGTGCCGAGGCAAGTCCGAAAGGCAGAAACTGGTACTGGAAATGTTGATACCCCACTATAAAACGCAGGTATATGCGATGATGGGGGGATATGGGAATGTGTGCAAAGGCGTCTTGAAGAGCCAGAGCCAGTCTCTTTATTGTAGAAGGGGAAGCATGGACACCATCCTGAATTTTTCTTTTTGTAGAAATTTGTTGAGATTGCGGAGGTCTAGGATGGGGCGGAGGCCGCCTGATTTCTTTGGAATTAGAAAATAGTGGGAGTAGAACCCTCTGCCCTGCTGTGCCAGGGGAACGGCTTCCACAGCCCTGGCACTCAGTAGGGTGGACAGTTCTGACTCTAGAAGACTCGGGTGATCTCTTCGGATCCACAGTGGATTGGGTGGTAAGTTTGGGGGTACCATGAGGAAATTTAGATGGTATCCCTGGGTTATGATGGATATTACCCACTGGTCTGTTGTAATGCGGTGCCAGTTGGGTATGAAGTGGTGTAGTCGACCTCCTACAGGCAAGTCTGGTCGTGGATTTATAGAGTGGTTGCTGTTCTCTGGACAGGTTTCAAAATCCAGAGGCCGAGCCCATTTGCGGGGCTGGTTGAGATCTAGATGTCTTGGTCTGATGTGGATGTCCCCTTTGAGGTGGTCTGGCTGCTCTCACATGAGATGTAGGTGGGTAGTACTTGCATGAGTGATAAAAAGGTCTTCTGGGATCCCTTCTCGTGGTTTTTCAAGCAGAGGAGGGAGCTTCAGCAGTGACAGTGGAAAGCTGACACAGGGTCTCATGAAATATCTTTCAATTGAGCCACTGCATCCTGTATCTTGTCGCCAAAGAGATTATCTCCAGTACATGGGAGTTCAGCGAGATTATCCTGGACTTCCTGCCTTATATCAGAGGCCTTAAGTCAGGCTCATCTTCTGGCACTGATTCCTGTTGCTGATACACGAGAAGCCGTCTCAAAGGAATCATATGCAGCTCTGACCTCATGTTTCTCTGCCTCAAGGACTTTCTGGAGAATGGCAGTGATTTTCTCCTGTTGTTGGGGAAGGGAGTCTGCTATCTCCTGGACTTGTTTCTGGTATTGTGTCATATATAACTGATAGGCAGCTATGCGTGACACCAGTATAGAGCCCTGGAAGACTTTCCGACCTAGACCATCCAGAAAGCTTTGGTCCTTTCCAGGGAGAGCTGAAGAATGAGGATGCAATCTCTTCTTGGCCTTCTTCTGCGCAGATTCTACTACCACTGATTGGTGAGGTAGATGTGGCTTCTGAAAACCTGGAGTGTGTTGGACCAGATATGTTGCATCTCTCTTTCTATTAACTGGTGGGACAGTGCAATGATGCTCACATAGATGATGTTGCAGGTCCAAGAGTATTTCATGGACTGGAATGGCCATAATTTCCTTGGGGGCATCTACAAATTGAAGGACTTCCAATGTCTTATGACTGGTGTCCTCCTTGGTGTCCAGGTCAAAGGGGATGGTTTCAGACATTTCTTTTATGAAATTTGCAAATGAGAGGTCTTCTGGAGGGGAAGACTCTGAGAGTATGTCCTCTGTGGAAGTGTCCATGTCAACATCCTCCCATGGATCATAAGGGGTCTCTGGTTGAGATCCCAAAGGAGGGAGAATGACTGATACTCCAGGACGTGCAGGCATCGATGGAGTCCTCGATGGGGGATGCGATGGCATCAAAGGGAGTTGTGGGCGCTTCGATCCCGAGAGCCCTGATGGACCTGGAACCAGTTCTGGCATCGATGGAAGTGGTGCTGGAGTAGGACTAGAGTCCATGTCCTCGTCCTCCGAGGACCCCAGAATGGGTTCGGAAGGTCGACTCTGTTCCGATGGTAGAGGCTGAGTCGCAAGGGCACCGATGAGGGTGTCGAGGCGGTCAAGCAACGGTGTAAACATCAATGGCTTCGGTGTCAGTATGGGGACCAGCATCAATGGTGGATGTAGGCTCCGGAAGGCATTGAGGACCGCCTGGCAGATAAGGATGTCCAACTCCTCCCTGGAAGCTGGTATAGGTAGCGCAGCTACAGGGGGAGGCAGGCTAGGCGCTACCAGCACCTCCACAGGAATCTGTGGGGGCCGTACCCAGCACCGATAACGGTGGGGAACGCCTCAGGGTCTCGAGTACAGAAGAGGATGAAGGCTCCTCTCCCTGAGCCCTCTTCGCAACCGGCTCGATATTCCATTTTATCCGTACGGGCATGCCTGCCCTTCGGTGTCATTTGAGCACAGCTAGGGCACCGACGTACATCGTGTGATGGGCTGAGGCAGAGCACACAAACATCATGCGGGTCAGTGATGGACATTGTGTGTGGACACAATGGGCATTTTCTAAAGCCTGTCGCCATGGCGAAAAAAGGGGGCCGCGAAAATGGTCAGTGGCCTGCGGGAACCGATAACAGGGTAACAGGAACAGACCAGAGAAGGTGGAAATTTACTCACCGAACATCGAGGAATGATGTCATGATGGGAGACCCCTATGAGGGAACTTTTTTATGAAGAAAACTTCAAGTTTTTCCATGAGGAAAAGTAGTGAGAAAAATCTCACAGAGCTCCTTAACTGCGAGACAAACTGCAGCATGGAAAAAAAAGAGACTGAAGGGAGACCCCTGTGGGTACAGGGATTATGGTATGCTGGGTATGCTCAGTGTGCCAGTCAAAAGTTCTAGAAACTTTGACAGAAGTTTTCCGTGATAGGGCTCTGTTCAGTGACGTCACCCACATGTGAAGACTACCATCCTGCTTGTCCTGGGAGAAAGGGAGGTCCATATTCAAAAGCATTTAGTTGGCTCAGAAGTTAGCCAGCTAAATTAATACTTGGGCTAATAAGATAATGGCTATAATTTAGCCAGCTAAGTTAGGGGCATTGCAGGGGCATAACTGGGAGGAGTTGAGTTAGCCAGCCAACTCCGATATTCAGTTAGCCAGATGATTTCACCAGTTAAGTCTAGTTGGGCCAAAGAGCTGTCCTAAAGTTATGTGGCTATAGTTATCTGGCTAACTTAAAGATAGCCAGCTACATTCAATACTGCAGTTTCACTATTGAATATACCTCTTAAGTAAGCCAGATAAGTTTATCAGGCTAACTTTGCTAACCGGACTGTGTCTGAACATGGACCTCAAGGAGTCAAAAACTAAGGGTTGTACAGCAGAAGCACTTACTTAAGACAACCTGGCAACACCAGAGGACAGTGGTCTCCAGAGCTTAAAGAGGCAAATTCTTCACTAGCTCCAAAAGTTGGGTCCCAACAAACTGAAGGACTCTGTACCCTCGTGGAGGAACTCTGCATCATGGCAGCTGTGTCTATCGAGGCAGTGGCTAGCTCTGAGGCATTCTGTGCTGGTTGCATCAACACTTCCCAAACAGTGCCCTGGATGGCACCAGCTGCACCTTCCATCATGCCCCAACCTCAGCAGTGGGACTCCTGGGCTTATACGACAAAAAACTCTGCTCCATTACAAATGACTGTGCCTTGGCATGCTGCGTTGAGAGGGATACCTATGCCTTAAGAGTGCAAGCCTCACGCAAAGGATATGGATGGGGCCCTAGTTGCCTCTGGGTCCAGGTACAACAAGTGACTCTGTGAAAGACATGTGCCAATGAGGCTCTCTCATCTTGGCAGCAAGGAGAGGCCGACTCCGGTGGAGGTGTGCCGTGATGGCACCAACTTTTTCTTTGGCTCTTGGGCACTCTTCTTGGTACCTTATCCAGTGCTGTTGGCTTCTACACTATGCTCAACCCCTTACCTGAAAGTGGATCTGTGAACTGGCACCACAGGTGGGGGAGAGCCTTTGCATGTGAGATTAAAATGGGGGAAGAGTCCTTGCATTGAGAGGCCAACTACACCTCACTCCTAGACGAGTGGCTTCGCTGTTCAACTCACGCTGAGGCTTGGGGCTTTTACCCACCAGTGCCCTCCTTAGAGCCTCTATCTTCCAGACATTTATTTATTTACTTGTTTGTTTTTATATACCGACATTCGATCAAGATATCACATCGGTTTACTGAAAACTGGTAGATCAAACAAGACTTAGACTTATTTCTTACAGAGTAGCTTAGTAACAGAGTTAACGCCATGGTGTAACTATAAATAAACAGAGTAACTGGTAAACTTACAGAAAAACTTAGAATTTTACAAAGTAAGTTAGGAACAATATTAACATAAGGAGTGTAACAGAACACTTAAGAAAGCAAATGTTGCTTACCTGTAACAGGTGTTCTCAAAGGAGAGCAGGATGTTAGTCCCCACATATGGGTGACATCATAGGATGGAGCCCAATCACAGAACACTTTTGTCAAAGTTTCTAGAACTTTGACTGGCACCTACTGGGCATGCCCAGCATGGCACTAAACCTGCAGCTAGCAGGGGTCCCCCTTCAGTCTTGTTTAAAGCTACAGGAAGTGCCAAAAAATAAAATAAGAAAACATAACTAACCCAACACCGTGGGGCGGCGGGCAGGTTTCATGAGGACTAACATCCTGCTGTCCTGTGAGAATACCTGTTACAGGTAAGCAACATTTGCTTTCTCACAGGACAAGCAGGATGGTAGTCCTCACATATGGGTGAGTACCGAGCTGAGGATGTCCGAGAAATGCACCAAATGTACCCAAGATGTGCAATAGGCATAAGGAGTGGGGTGGAATTTGGTAGAGGGCATCCTGAACCCTAACAGGCAGGCGGAAGGGTGTTGGTACATCAAGTAGTAAAAAGGTTGCACAAGACAGACTGGCCGAAGATGGAATCTTGTCTTCCGGCCTTTTCTAAGCAATAATGGGCTGTAAAGGTATGGAGAGAACTCCAGGTAACAGCCCTGCAAATGTCAGGAAGCGGCACCGAGCGTAGGTGCGCTACTGAAGTCGCCATGGCCCTCACAGAGTGTACCTTAACACGGTCTTGAAGTGGAATGCCTACTTGCTGATAGCAAAAGGATATGCAGTCCGCTAACCAGGAGGAGAGAGCCTGCTTACCCACAGGCTGCCCCAATTTGATGGAATGGAAAGAGACAAACAATTGAGTGCTTTTGCTGTGGGTGGCTGTACAGTCCAGATAGAAGGCTAGAGCCCGTTTGCAGTCAAGGGTATGCAGAGCCTGTTCTCCTGGATTGGAGTGGGGCCTGGGAAAGAAGGTAGGTAATATAATGGATTGATTAATGTGAAACTCCGATACTACCTTAGGCAAGAACTTAGGGTGAGTGCGGAGTACTGCCCGGTCCTGCAGAATTTAGTGTAAGGCGGATAGGTAACTAGGGCCTGTAACTCACTAACTCTGTGAGCAGATGTTATCGCCAGAAGAAAAATCACTTTCCATGTGAGAAAGTGAAAATCACAGGATTGGAGAGGCTCGAATGGTGGTTTCATGAGCCGACCTAAAACCAGGTTGAGGTCCCAGGAAAGGGCCGGAGGGCGCAGTGGAGGCTTGAGGTGAAGCAAGCCTTTCAGAAAATGTGTCACGAGGAGTTGTACCGAAATAGGAACGTCCCCGACACTTTTATGGAAGGCGACCACTGCACTGACATGCATTCTGATGGAGGAAGTTTTTAGACCTGATTCTGACAAGTGCCAGAGATAGTCTAGAAACTTTGTGGTGGAACAGGTAAAGGGATCAAGGGATTGAGAAGAACACCATGACTTAAACCTGTTCCATTTGTAAAGGTAGGATTTTCTCGTGGAAGGCTTCCGTGAAGCAATCAGGACACAGGAAACTGGCTCCGAAAGATTAAGTGGCTGAAGAATTAACCTTTCAACATCCAGGCCGTCAGGGACAAAGCTTGAAGATTGGGGTGGCGTAGGCACCCGCCGTTCTGAGTGATCAGAAGTGGGTCCTTTTCCAAGGGAATGTGCCTGCGAATGGAGAGATCCTGAAGTATTGGATACCACACTTGGCGAGGTCAGTGAGGTGCTATCAGGATTATGCATCCTTTGTCCTGACGTGACTTCACGAGAGTCTTCGAGAGAAGTGGAAGTGGAGGGACTGCATATAGGAGACCGGTTGCCCATGAGAGGGAGAACGCATCTCTTGGCTGTGAGTGTTGGCTGCAAGTGAGAGAGCAAAAGTTCTCTACCTTGCGGTTTTGAGGTGACGCAAAGAGGTCAATGCAAGGATGACCCCAACGTTGGAATATTGAGTCCGCTACTGTGGGGTTGAGGGACCACTCGTGCGGATGGAAAGCGCGACTTAGGTTGTCTGCCAACACATTGTCCACTCCCAGCAAATAGGTGGCCCTGAGGTACATCGAATGGGAGAGGGCCTCCGCCCATATCTGCGCAGCTTCCTGACACAGTAGGTAGGAGCCCGTCCCTCCCTGTTTGTTGATGTACCACATGGCCACCTGGTTGTCCAAGTCTTCGGACTTGCGCCTTGGAAAGGCGATCCTGAAAGACCCTGAGAGAATATCTGATTGCTCGCAGCTCCAGGAAATTGATTTGGTGTTTGGCTTCCTCTGGAGATCAAGTTCCTTGTGTTTGCAAATCGGCCACATGGGCTCCCCAGCCCATGTGGCCGATTTGGACGCATCGGTGGTGAGAATTATTTGAGGGTCTGGAGCCTGGAAGGGCAGGCCTTGGAGGAGATTGATCTGATTTTTCTACCAGGCTAGAGACTGACGGAGTGAGACGGTGATGTGGAAAGTGGTCGACAGAGGTTGGACGGACTGAGTCCATTGTGACCTTAGAGTCCACTGCATGACTCTTATGGCCAAGTGGGCCATTGGGGTAACCTTTACTGAGGACGCCATGTGTCCCAGTAGGATGGGGAAGTGGCGTGCAGTCATGCGGCGCTGAGACTGTAGCTGGTGTGCGAGGGAGATGAGTGAGAGCTCGCCTTCGAGGCAGAAATGCCTTTGCCTGCAAGGTGTCCAAGTCTGCCCATATGAATAATAAAGTTTGAGATGGGACCAAGCAGGATTTTGCGTAGTTGATGAGAAATCCTAGCGAAATCAGAGTGTGTAAAGTAAGACGTAGGGACGACAGAGCAGCTTGCTGAGTGGGAGCCCTGATCAACCAATCGTCTAGATAGGGGTAGGCGTGAACACCTTGAGTCCTGAGGAAGGCTGCTACTACTACGAGGCACTTGGTGAAGACTCGTGGTGCAGATGCCAGGCCGAATGGGAGCACTTGGTATTGACAGTGCTTGGGGCCTACTAGAAATCTCAGGAACCTGCGATGAGATGGATTTATCGCAATGTGTGTGTACGCATCTTGGAGATCGAGAGAGCAGAGCCAGTCTCCTCTTTGCAGAAGAGGAAGAAGGGAACGCAAGGTTACCATCTTGAACTTTTCTCGTTGGAGGTACTTGTTGAGGGTACGTAGGTCCAGAATTGGACGAACGCCTATCGATTTTTTGGGGATTAGAAAGTACCGGGAGTAAGGTACTGGTTCTATTGCTCTGGACTGGAGGAGGAGGGAGACCTCCTGTTCCAGGAGGATAGAGTGGTCAGATGTTCTCCATGCCAGTAGAGGTGGGGAGTCCGGTGGAAAGGAGAGAAAGCTCAGGCGATAACCTTGAGAGATTATGGCAAGGACCTGAGGTGATTGTGTGCCACCTGTTGTTGAAATGGCACAATCAACCTCCCACTGGTATCTGAGGCAGGGGAAACTGGCTGCTGCTCTCTATGCAGGAATCAAAAACCGGAAGCAGGGCCCGGCTGAGGAGCTGCTTGTGGCTTTTGTTTACAAGGTTGACGAGACTGGGCCTTTTGGAAAGGTCTCGTGGAACGAGTCCTAGACTGTGGTGGATAGGACTTCTTTGGACGGAAGAATGACTTTTTAGTATCCTTCCTGAAAGGCTGTTTGGAGGAATACTCAGAGGGCATCAGAGAGAGCTGGCAAAGGGTCTCATGATGGTCCTTGAGTTCTGCCACTGTCCGCTAAATCTGTTCGCCAAACAGATTGTCTCCTATGCAGGGCAGATCAGATAATCTGTCTTGTACTTCAGGGCGCAAGTCCGAAGACTTAAGCCAGGCCCATCTTCTTGCTGAAATAGCAGTTGCAGATACCCTGGAAGCAGTGTCAAAGATATCATAAGAGGAGCTTATTTCATGCTTCCCTGCCTCAAAACCCTTGTGTACTAGGGTTAGAAGTTGTTCCTGGAATTGCTGAGGCAGGGACTCTGCAAAGTCCTGTATCTGCTTGAATAAGACCCTGTTGTACTGGGTCATATACAGTTGGTAGGAGGCAATTCGAGAGATAAGCATCGATCCCTGGAAGACACGCCGGCCAATGGCATCCAGGAATTTCTGTTCCTTACCTGGGGGAAAGGAAGAGTGGGGTTTTGATCTTTTTGTCCTTTTTTGGGCAGATTCTACAACCACAGACTGGTGATCCAGCTGAGGTTTCTGGAATCCTGGGGCTGACTGGACCAAATAAGTAGTATCAGCTTTTCTGTTGACTGGAGCAACAGAACTAGGGTGTTCCCAGTTCTTCTTGAGGAGATCCAAAAGAACCTGGTGAATAGGGATGGAGGTTATTTCCTTGGGAGCATCCAGGAATTGTAATAGCTTCATCATTTGATGTCTGTCATCTTGTTCAGTCTGCAATTGGAAGGGAACCAATTCAGACATTTCCTTCACAAAATTTATGAAGGATAGGTCCTCTGGAGAACGCTTCCTGCTTTCAGTAGGAGAAGGTGGCGATGGCAAGTCATCGGTGTCTTGAGAAGAATCGTCGGTCCAGGTGTCATAGGGATCAGCACCTGCCGCTCTAGGAACCTGAGAAGGATCGGACGATGGTATCCTGAAGGTCCCGGTCTAGGCTCCGAAGGCATCGAGGGAAGTACTGAAGGCACCGATAAAGGCATCGAGGGCATCGATGGATGGATCGGTAGCACCAATGGGCGCATCGGCAGGACACCCGATGGCAGAATGCGGAACGGTGTTTCTCCTCCCAATGACAGAGTAAGCGGGGAAGGCACCGGAGTCATCAGTGACCCAGGATCCATCTGTGGAAAGCGGCTAGAAGCGCTTCCATCTTCGAGAGCAGCAGTGCCAATGCTGCCGGAAAGGGATCGATGGTCGGTTCTGCAACCAGCACCGATTTTGGTGCCGGGGGACCTTGGAGTCTGTGCATCGCCTTATCGATGGCCTCCTGAACCATCCAGTCCAGTTCTTCATGGAGACCTGGAGCAAGCAGCCCCGGCTCCGGAAGGGAAGAAGGAGGCAGGGGCATAGCCGGAGGGACCACCATTAAAGGTGGAGTCGCGGCTCCCGATACCTGTCCGGGTGAGGGTTGCCTCAGTGACCTGGTCGCAGAAAGGGTCGGTGCCTTTTCTGGACGGGGTTTCTTTGATGGCTCGGACGATGGCGAGGTCAATGACATTCCTTCCTCGATGGTCCGAGACTTCCGGTGTCGATGCCGATATTTCTCTCTACGATCCCCTTGGTCCTGAGGTGGGGTAGAGGTAGTCAAAGGCCGAGAAGTTGTTGACGCTGGGCAGTCACCGGCTGGTGGCCAATACTGGCGCGAAGTGGACGATGCCAGTTCGGACGACGTCGATGCAATAGACGGCATCGGGGTTTGAGAACGGAAGAGAAGTTCCATCTTCTCCATTCTGGCCTTGCGACTTTTAGGTATCATTAAGGCACATTTGGTGTAGGTCAAGACATCATGTTTGCACCCAAGACACATTACACAGACTTTGAGGGTCTGTTATGGACATGGTATGAGTACTGTCCGGGCACCGACGGAATCCCGACACTATGAAAAAATTGAGCCGCGGTACAGTCGACGGCCAGTAGGCCGTGAGGGCCAAACTCAACGGGAATCGACCGAAAACAGGTAAAAACTTACCGGAGTACCGTGGAGTCAAAAATTCGAAGGAGGGACCCCTGTGGGGTATGAAGGTTTTTAGTAATTTCGTGAGGAAAATTCCTGTTAGGAATCTCTGTGGAGCTCCTTAACCCGTGTGGCTACTGCTGCGTGGAAAAAAAGAAGACTGAAGGGGGACCCCTGCTGGCTGCAGGTTTAGTGCCATGCTGGGAATGCCCAGTAGGTGCCAGTCAAACTTTGACAAAAGTGTTCCGTGATTGGGCTCCATCCTATGATGTCACCCATATGTGAGGACTACCATCCTGCTTGTCCTGTGAGAAATAATTTAAGAACTTAGAGGTTTGTATTTATAGGTGGGTATCAATGTAGTGCATTCTTGAGGATTCTGGGAAAGGAGAGATATTGTTCTGGTGGGCAGGGTAGGGGTAAGAGTTAGGTATCTGGGGGAAAGGCTTTTTGAAAGAGCCATGTTTTAGATTTTTAAAAAATATTTGAGTTGAGGGTTCATTCTAAGTTGTCATGGTAGGTTATTCCAGAGAGATGGTCCTGCCACTAGTATAGCGCGTTCCCTAACTGTGGACAGGTGCACTGTTTTTGGGGAGGGGACTGGGAGGAGCCCAGAGTTGGTGGAACGCAGATTCCTTTGGGGGGAGTAAAAGTGTAGTGATGCATTTAGCCAGTCCATTTTGTCGTTGTTGAGTTTTTTGTGGATGAGAGTTAGGGCTTTGTATTGAATTCTGAATATGATAGGTAGCCAGTGTATGTCCTTGAGGATAGGCATGATGTGGTCAGACATAGTCTACAGCACCTTAGGAGACATCCGACCAAAGCTGTAATAAATTGTAAGAGTCACAGTCCGGGTCCAGGCAGTGATAGCAAATGATATGCTTATCCATAATGGACATCTGATGCCTAGAACTGCAGGCCTTGAAGTCGCTGAGCACAGGCTTCTTGGCCTTGAACTTCTTCACACATCTTTATTTCTTCTTTCTGTTTTTATGAATTGAAATGTTCTGTTTGAGGGGCTCTTGAGGCAGTGGCAACAAATAGAAAAGCAATGAGGCAGCAACAAGGCACAAGACCAAATTTAAAAAAATTTGAGAGAGATACTGAGACATGTCCATGTGGTAACTCAGACAAAGATAGACTGAAGGGCTCAGGAGGCAGCATGGTGCATGGGAACTCTTGCATATGCTAACCTCAGAGCTGGGTCCATGCCTTCGGATGACATTCCCCATGTGTAATGGCTAATTCATACCTACTTGCTGACGGAGAACTCATATTGAGCTACTAATGAAAAGGCATGAGCTAAATTCAGGCCTAGATTTAGGGAACACAGGCAACTGCCTAGGGTGCCACAGTTTGAAGGTGCCAAATACCCAGGCCAAAGAGGGACATTCACCCACTTAGACTTTTTGCTGGTACCTCTTCAAAGGGGCATTATTGTGGAATTCTAGTTCAACACTGACTCTCCCATTTTCCAACCTCCAAGGGGGATCCCCCTGCCCTCACCCTCTGTCTTGCCTTTGGGTGCCAAAATCTTAAAACTGCCCTAGCTAAAACTAAAACAAATAAATGACATCAAGATTGGGGCCCTCTAGCCCTTGGGCCCCCATGCACTGAATAAACCAAACAGAAAGCTCCCAATATCCTCCAGGGGGGTGGGAAAAATGCTCTTAAGAGTTCATGTGAAGCATAACATTCTTTTTAATCCGCCTGATGTAATCAGGGTTCAAATAGCTTCATATCTCCACTGGGAACAGGTGGTAAAGTATTAACCCTTCTTACTGTACATGTTCTCAATCTTAGCCAAAAAGCTAAGGAAAGAACATTCACAACTCATGGCTCAGTCTTAAGTTTGATCTTAGGGACTGAAGCATAACAACTTCTGACAGAGAAAGCATCTAGTCTATTCTCAGTAACCTCACAGCTACCCCCTCCCACATTTCTTAGCCTTAATTCCACTCAAGGCATTTTCTTTCATGATCCCCATGATACACAGGTGTAAAGCATTCATTTAGGCAGGAGAGATTGGTACTTTGGAGGGTTAGCTGATACTCACATGCTAGCAGGACTTTGGCTTTGCGGCTCACCAGCAACCCAAAGCGGTTCTGTGCAGCACAGTGGTATTCCCCAACATCCGTCTCATTGTTGACGCCTCGCCGTTTATGGAAGCTCTCAATGCGTAGTGAGCCATTGTTGAGGACAGAGGTATGTGCATCATTCACTAAAGGGAAGCCATTCTTGAACCAAGTGACGCCGATAGGAGGCTCTCCATCTAGCAGGCAATTCAAGACTAAGGGTCGGTCTCTCACGGCAATAACATCTGCTGGTTCCACTATAAAAGCCAACTCTGAAGAAGAGGCCTGCCCCAATCCTACAGGAAATGCAAAAACAAATTGAGTCAAAGATTCTCTACATAGCCTGAGCAAACAAAATGCTCCCTGCAAGCACATAATTTCCAAGAGAAATCCTCTCCAGAGGGAGCCAAATATTCCCAAGATGACCCTCCGCACAGTGTGAGCACACAATTCCCACAAGACCCCTCCCCAGAATGAGTTACAGATTCCCAAGAGAACCTTCCCATGTAGTTATTCAAGAGACCATCCCCAAGAGACTAAGCCAAAAATCCCAAACAACCCTTCCCCAAGTAATCCCTTTCTGAGAGAATCCTGTACACTGTAAAGTGCACAAGACCTCTCCTAACATTGCCTAGATTCTGCATGCCCAAAAACATCAAAAGTTGCTTTTCTGTCACTCATTTCTGAATGGCTGCTGCGTTTGTTCTCTAATAAAAAGATATGTTTAAGTGAACAATAATCCTGCTACAATACATTAGATCTGCTCTGCCATCGACCGTTTTTTAGGACACAGATCAGTGGGTCTCTGGTGTCACAGAAATCAGTGAGCACCATGTCAGATTTGAAGACAGTCACAAGAAAAACTGGGATTTGCTTGTTCTCCCCCAATCCTCAGCAGTAAACCTGCTGGTGTAGGCGAGAATGAGAAAAATCATAGCTTAGTTTTTCCTCTGTTAGGCTTTCCACGGAAGCATGACAAGGCTATCACTGACAAGAGATATACATGAAATAACTAGATAGGCCACATGGTCTTTTTATTCCATCATATTTCTATGTTTATAAACAGACAATCCGGCACAATTCTATAGTAGCTTGAAATTGTCTGCAGAAGCCAGCCCAGGTTTCTAAAGTCAACTCAGTGATGGTTGCATTGTCTACAGAGCAAGTCCTCACAAAGCAATTTTTCAGCCACCAAAGGGACTATTGCAAAGTAATCCTATTCACTTTATACAAGTCAAATTTTAAATTTATTAATCAATTTAAAAAATAACTTACATGCAAAATAGCACTTGCACATTAACAGAGATAAGCATAAGGAAAAATACACAAGAGGTACTATTTCAAAACTTATACGACCATACTGCTTACTCTCTAACCTGGCAATTAAAAAGTAGGGGAATTGCAGAGAAAAGGAAAGAATTAATAAAGATCGGAAAATAACCCCAAATAATCAAAGAAAAAAACCTGAGGAGGAGACAATCTATTAAAACTGCCATATTAAAGACATCTTTATCTTCAAGCCTTGCTAGTAACAGTTGACTCTACTGTCCAAAAAACTTCTTAGTTGTCTAGGGTCAAAAACAATATACCTAGTATTAGAAATTTTAATCAGACATTTGGAAGGATATTGGAGAAAAATCTTCCCCCCAAATCCTTCACATCCTGTTGTATCTGGAGGAATATTTTCCTCCTAGTTTGCATCTGCTTGCAAACATCTGTGAATAACCAAATCTTCTGACTCATAAATAACACATCTTTATGCTGAAAGAAAAGTCTCATGATTAAATTATTATCTGATTAAAAAGCAAACTAAATCAATACAGTAGCACATTCAGCCACGTCTATTGATGTCATCAGGAATACAGTCAAATCTAAACTATCCACAGAAACTTGAGAAGAATGCGGAGCTGAAAGTGCTCCTCTTCACATTTTTTTTAAAAGGAAGATAAACACCTTGTTCAAAAGAGGAACTACATTACCAGATATATGCAAGACTTCAAGTAGATACTTTTTAAATAATTCCTTTGGCCTAATAGCTACAATAAGGGGAAAACTGAAGGCTCTGATATTCAAATATCTTAGCCTATTCTCACACATTTCCAATTTAAGATGGATTTCTAAGGAATCTTGAAGCAATTTTAAAATCAGAAGAGGCAACTTGTTGACACTGCACGTCCTCAATCTTCCAATCCTGTTCTACAACAGAGTTCCCCAGAGTAACAACTTGCTCTTTGATAGGTCCCATAGAAGTGGCATATCTAGTAAAGGAAAATTGGTTCTTACCTGCTAATTTCTGTTCCTGGAATACCATAGATCAGTCCAGACGCATGGGTTTTACCTCCCAACCAGCAGATGGAGACAGAGAAGAAACGTTTTACTGACACTGCTACTTAACAGAGTGCCACCTGCAGTCCCTCAGTATGACCTCTACCCAAGCCAAGATGAGATTAACTGTAAACATTATCTTCAACCCCTCTCTCAAACTGAGCAGCAGAAAGGTGGAGCCTTTTGAACTGGAGCTCCTCTGACAGGTATTTGTGATAAAACTTTCCAACCAGCAACTAGCTCTGTACTATTTACATACTGAAAACAAGAGCAGGCTTTCCAGAGCGGGTGAGGCTCTGGACTGATTTGTGGTATTCCAGGAACAGAAATTAGCAGATAAGAACCAATTTTTCTTTCCTGTTCATACCCCAGATCAGTCTAGACACATGGGATTTACCCAAGCTTCCCTAAACTGGGTGGGAACGTGATAGACCTGCTCGCAGTACACTTTCACCAAAACCAATGGATTCCAGTGAGCTGGTAATGTCTGGTCAAAGTGTGTAGCAAAGCTCAAGTAGTTGACCAACAGATCTCCTGTAGAGAAACTAACTGACAGCCCACTAGGCTGCCTCTGCCCTAGTAGCATGGGCCCACAGTCTCTCAGGAACCGGTCAACCCCTGCAAATGTATGCCGATGCAATTGCCTCCTTCAGCCACCATGCAATGCTAGCCTAAGAAGCCTCACTCCCCTTTCTTTGGTCCATTCCATGGAACAACAGACCAAGAGATCTGACCTCTGAAAACTGTTGGTAGCCTTGAGATACCTCAACAATGCCCAATGTACATCTAACAGATGAAGCTCCCTCACATGCAGTGTCACGAATCCAAAATTTCAATAGCAGGAAACTCCACAGTCTAACTGAGGTGAAAGATTCAGACTACCTTTGGCAGAAAGAAAGGCACTGTGTGCAATGACATGCCTGGCTCTGAAATCTGAAGAAAAGGGTCCCTACACAATAAGGCCTGAAGCTCCAAAATCCGTCTGTCCAAACAATCACCAATAAGACTACTTTCAAGGTGAGATCTTTTAGAGACACCCTCTTCAACAGTTCAAATGGAGTTCCACAGAGCACCCATAGCACCAAATTAAGGTTCCACGGACATACCTTTGTCACTGGGGGACGAAATGCTTCGCCCCACAAAGAAAACAAACCATGTCCAGATATGAAGCTAGGGGGGGCATGTCCTGCACTTTACCACAAAAACAGCCTAAGGCCATCCCCTGCACTTGGAGGGAATTAAAGGCCAGTTCCTTCACAAGACCCCTTTGCAAAAAATGCTAAAATGTGCTAAACTGAAGCTTGCGTAAGCTCAATGCTCTCCTCAAGACACCATATCTTGAACACTCCACACCCTAATATAAGCCAAGGAAGTGGAAGGTCATCTAGCTTGCAGCAAGGTGGTAGCAATCTCCTTGGAATATCCTATCTCAAATGATTCCTTTCAAAAAAGCCAGGCTGCAAGACAGGTGTGATTTGCCTGATTCAAGAAGATTGGTTCCTGTCAAAGAAACCTTTGAAGATGCCCGAACTATAGCAATCAGACCACTGCCAAATCTACCAGATCTGCAAACTATAGCAGACGTGGCATTCCAGAGTCACGAGAATCACCTTGCCCAGGTGTTTCTCTATCCGTCATAAGTCTTATCATCAGGGGCCATAAAGGGAAAACGTATGGAAGGATCCCTGGATGCCATGGTAGAACCATAGCATTGATTCCCTCTGCTCCACTCTCCCTTCTGCGAGTGAAAAATTGTACGCTTTGGTGTTCTGCTGAGATGCCATCAAATCCATCTGGGGAATATCCCACGAGGCACGAATGAGGAGCTTTGCTTCCTGTCGGCTCCCATTCTCCGGGATCCAACCCCTGCTGACTGAAAAAATCCGTCTGAATGTTGTCTACCCTGGCAATGTAAGTCACCTCCAGAGCTGTCAGGACTTGCTCCGCCCACTGATATTGCATTATCTAAAAGGGTTCTCACTGCCACCTCATGCAATAAGGAAGTAAACACCATAACCACTCGCGAACCTCTCAAGTCTCCCATCGAGTAACAGACCCCAAAGTTTTCTCCACTGACCATCAGCATTCCATAATCTGCCCCTGACAGATGGCTCCCTATCCGTCAGAGTGGCATCAGTGGTCAGAAACATCTAATTTGGAATCTCTAACTCCTCACCCAGCTCCAAATGGGCCTGAGAAAGCCATCGGGAGAGACTGGACTGGGATTCCCCCTGCATAGGATGAAGTGCAAAAATCCTCCTACAGAAGGTTCCCCAAGACCTGAAAATAATCCCAGACTTTGGGTATGAGCAACCATAACAACCTGGGAATGTGCATTTGCAATTTCAGCATTCTCTCATCCATGAGAAATTCTGTGCCTTGAGCGGTTTCAAAATGTGCTCCTAGGTATTCCCATGACTGGATGGGGACCAAATTGTCCTTTAACAGATTCACCACCCAGCCCAGAGACCACAGCCTCTGCATGATCTGTTGAACCTAGCTCTGACAGTTCCTTCGACTTCATGTGAAGGAGCCAGTTGGATGCACCGGAATGCCTTCTTTCCAAAGAGCAATGGCCACCATTACCATCACCTTGGTGAATGGACGTGGGGCTTTTGCTAGACTAAATAGAAGCTCATGGAACAGAAACTGTTCTCCCAACACTGCCCCTTTGCGGACTGCTGCCCTGAGCATAGAGCCTCTATCTGGAAATGAGGTACCCACAGGGCCACATTTACCGTCTAAGTCTAGAATGGGACGATAGGTTCTCCTTCTTTGGAACCACAAAATGATTTGAGTACTGCCCGCAGCTTCACTCTCCTTAGGGAACCAGGCCTATTGCTTACAGTTTTTGAAACCAATCCACCATGGACTGGACTGCTTCTTGCTTGGCTCTGAAGGCGCAATGGAAGGCTAGGCAAGCTTCACGTATTGGACGAGCCGATTCTAAGACATAGCCCCTTTCTTATGACTGTTAGGATCCACTGGTTTGTTATAATGTTGATCCACTCCTCATAAAAGAGAGCCAACCACCCTACTCTTGCTTCTAGAGAGGAATTGACCAGCCACATTCTATTGTGTGCCTTTACCTCCTCCAGCCCCTTGGCCAGTGCTCTCCTGGGTAGGTGTATGT
The DNA here is from genome assembly GCF_901001135.1 of Rhinatrema bivittatum. Classification (NCBI taxonomy): domain Eukaryota; kingdom Metazoa; phylum Chordata; class Amphibia; order Gymnophiona; family Rhinatrematidae; genus Rhinatrema; species Rhinatrema bivittatum. The sequence continues at coordinate 25,437,547 of NC_042630.1, forward strand.
GATGTCTGAAAGGACTGCTATCTATCCGCACCCTGGCTCTGAGATGAGGCCTTCTCCTGGGGCGGTATCGCCTTGCATTTCTGACCTTTGCCTGCTTGGAAAATGTTTTTCTTTCCCTTTGGGCATACCCTCAGGCAACTTATGTCCCTGGGCCTTGCCCCAGTGTTTTACCAACTGTTCCAGGTCCTCGCCAAGCAAGAGTTTGCTTTTAAAGAGAAGATTTTCCAACTGCAACTTGGAGCAGATATCGCTTGACCAAATGCACAACCCCAGGAGTCACCTTGTCCACTCCACTGACTTCATATTCTGGGTGGACTTTGCAGTAAATCATCCAAGGCATCCGCAACAGAGGCTACCCCAGCCTCCAGTCACTCCGCCTGTTTAGCTAGAAGAAAGATCTTGACCTCTTCACCTGTATCTGTTGAATGCAGCACAAGCAAGCACATCCTATGAAGCTATTGCACACCGCTGCATGTATGCCCAGCACTGAGATCTCTAACATCTTCTTTAAAATGTATCTCCATCTTCCGGGCTTGTGCGTCCTTCAGCGCCACAAATCTGCCTCCGGAATGGTACCATTCCTTTACTAATTTTTCAGCCTGGCTTCCAGAGTCTCCCGAACCACTAGCCTCTTGACAGTGCAATGGAAGGAAAAAGCCTTCGCCAGGTCTCAAACAACCTCCCGAATAGAATCAACTCTCACATGCTCTGACTCCTCATAGACATCATTCAACACCTGTGGAATCAGTGGGGAGATCACCTCCTCCTAGAAAGCCAAGCCACTTCTGTGGAGGCTCCTGTGAGTGATCTTCCTCACCCCCAAACACACTGAATCATCTTACTGATCTGCAGTCCTGCTAATATGGCTGGGGGAATGCAGGGATCCTTTGCTGTCCCCTCCTCCCGGAGGTGAACACCACATGCCTTACTCGGACACAGAATGCTGTTAGAGTGGGGGGGTGACCAAATAGGTTGTGTGCTTACAAGCAAAACATTCACCGAATAAGCCTCCTCTGAATCCGAGAAGAGTCCCAATTTTTTCTGAATCCTCCATAGCACTATAGAGGACCTCCATAGCAGGGAATAATGTGTAGAAAACAAAGTCCCCCTTCCCTGTCCTTTCCTGCATCGCAGGAGACGGCTCTAAAATGCTGCCATTTCTACACTGCCAGGCAGAATCGTCTTAGCAGAGGCTGCCAAACAGGGGGATTTCTTGCCCATGTTCACTGTGCCAGTCGACTTTGAGCTGCCTTCCTCATCACGCGCACATCTCTTAAACAGCCCCGCTGCATTTAAGTGCGCCCTTTTGATCCAAACAGGCTCAACAGTGTTTCCCATGCTCAGCAGTCGCCAACTTGTGCACCTAAGGTGGACGCACTACTTGGTCTTAGAGGGATTCACCCCCACGGAGATAAATGCTAGCCCTGGCCTATGCACCCAAAGTAGATGTGCCCTGGCCTATGCGTCCAAGTCAAATGCGCTACTTAGCCTCAGAGGGATTAACCCCCCCCTCCCCTCACAAACGTAAGTGCCAGTCCTGGCCTGTGTGTCCATGCTACCTGGGCTGAGCGTGAGTCCCTCGAAACGGCTCACAGTAGTAAGAACCAGATCCTAGCCTTCCTCACAGTCAGTGCCTCAAGCCTCTACCTGCAGCCCTAGCCGTGTATGCCATGCTACCCAGGCTGAGTGGGATTCCCTCGAAATGGGTTACGGTGGTGAGAACTAGATCCCGGACTTCCCAGTAGCCGATGCCTCAAGTTTCTCCCTGCGGCCCTAGTCGCGTCGTTCTCCTAAGCCGCTTTTTTTTTTTTTTTTTTTTTTTTTAAAGAAGAAATAAAGCAGGAATACTTCCCTGATCAGTCATCTGCTATTGGAGGGGGAGAGAGAATGGGGAAAATAAGAGAACCAGACCACTGGTTTTCAATCTCCTCACTATCCACAGGCTGATACAAAGACAGGGTCACCAATCACTCTGTTCACCCTGATCTACCGGGGTGATAGTCCTCCATGGCACCTAAAACTCCTGGGAGTAAACGTCTCCTTTTATTTCTTGCTTTTGTTTGTTTTGGTTTTTTTAATCTCCAGGCTGCAGGTTTTGCCCCTCTATCATCTGCTGGAGACAGAGAAATACTGACAGATTGAAATTGGCATACTAGGTTAAGTAGCAGTGTCACTAAAGCTTTTCTTCTCTGTCTCCATCTGCTGGCTGGGAGGCAAAACCCATATGTTGGACTGATCTGAAGTATGAACAGGAACTTAAGGCTTACAGTGTTCTCCAGTACCACAATTACCAGACAAGATTTTACCAAAGAAGTAGTCCCAAAAGAGCCAGGAGACTCACCAATGACAGGGGTTCCAATAGACCATGCCCCTGCTCCCTTATAACAGGAAACTAAGTCTTTTGCAGTATCCCCCGCCAATGCTCCTAAGCTCAAAGAGGCTTTTGTATCACTCCAGTATAAACTGCAAGGTTGCACTATAACAGCTACATCTTCCATCTGGTTGTCTAGCTCCATTGCAACACTCACAGAAGGGCTTCCCCACCATAGTCCTGGCACATTTGGCTCACACTTGGACCAGGAGCTGCTGGAAGAATGCAGCAGTCAGGGCTCAAAGATGTATCTGCCTCAATCCAGAGTATACTTCCCTCCATGCTTCCAGCAGCAAGCTTCAGCCCCGTTGCTCTTGGCTCCAAACTCCTGGCCATAAATTGAGGTATAGTCATTTGAGAGGGGGAATGAATGCAAGAAAGAACCCCCTTCATCTTCCCTTTTCACCATCGAAGTTACTATCTATTGCATAAAAAAGAGAAAAATAAGAACGTTCTGTTGCAAGCCTAGGAGTATCTCAATCCATCAGCACCATCTTAGATTATCCAGGTGATATCTATCTATACATGTCAGATTTAACTTCCACTAAACATTACTCTCAACAATCACCAATGCATCATTTTGTTATCCTCTTGTGTCTCAGACCCTGGGAGCAATCCTGCCAGCTTGGGCCCTGGACCTCCTTCCTCAACACTACCTCCTTAAATGTAAAAGAAAAAAAACCAATTTCAGATAAAGACCAAAATGGTACATCTAGTGTGCCCAGCTGAGACATCCACTTTGGGTAAATGTGCATATAAATTCCCATTTAAAACTAAACACCAGCTCCCAGTCCAACAGGTCTTTTACCTGACTTCTCAGCCCTTTTCCTACCACCGACCTCCATATCTGACCCAAATATGCTCAAAATCTGTTACAATAATGGCCTCCACCATAGGCCGTGTCAAGGCCTTGCCATCTCCAACTTTGCTTCCTTCAAAACTAATATTTAGGCCAATACCCAGACCCTTCTATTGCCAAATTTTGTAATAATCCCCACGTACTTCAAGGTAAATAAAGCTACTGTAAAAATATTTAGCCTCCCCCATGAAGTGTGCAGGTAACATATTTAAAATAAATGGTCTTCCCGTGCATGTCACCCCAACCTTCTAGGTAGCCTGATGCTGTCGTACCATTGCTGTTTAGGGTAGTAACTGCCACTCCTTGCAGGTTACCCCAATACCTTCCTGGAAACACAATGCAATCAGGAATACAGGAATGTCGGTATATAAAAGTTAAAAATAAATAAAATAAATAAATACCACTACTATTTTAGGCTAAACCACCACTCTTGCAGGTAACTCCAATGTTTCGTTACCATCCTCATTTTCAGGGATCTTCTATATTTATTGCATACTTTTTAAATTTCTCTTAACATTTTCGTTTCCACCACCTCCCCCAGGAAGGCATTTACTACTCTTTCCATGAAAAATATTTCCTGATGTTCCTTAGACTACCCCTAGTTCTAGAATTTCCTTTCCATTAAAAAAAGTTTGCTTTTTGTGCATTACTACTACCTTTCAGATATTTTAACATCTCTATCATAGCCCCCTTCAGCCCATCCCTCCTCTCCTTCAGTTTCATCCTATATGGTTTTTGATGCAGACCTTACATCATTTGGGTTACCTTTCTCTGGACCACCTAAAGTCTATTTCTATCCTTTCTGAGATATGGCCTCCAGAACTGAATACAATATTCTAGATGAGGCTTTGCCACCAACCTGTACAGAAGCATTACCACCTTCTTTTATGTTCTAGTTACGCTATTCCCTATGCATTCCCTCTAGTTCTGGTCTATTGCATTAGAACACTGTTTTGCTGCTTTGATATGATCACCCCGAGGACTCTTTCCTGGTCAGTGCACATCAGTTTCTTAACTCAGATTTTGCATTCAAAATGCATGATTGACTTTTTTTTTGCATTGAATCTTAAGCATTTGACCGTTCCTCAAGCTCTCTCGGATTACTTCTTATTCTGACTAATTTCTCATGGGTATCCATGATGTTGCAGATTTTTGTGTCATCTACAAAAAGGTAAACTATTTCTTCTATCTCCTCTGAGGTATCACTCACAAAGATATTGAATAGAACCAGCCCCAGGACTGATCCCAGAGGTACTCTACTAATCACCTTTCTCTCTTCAGCATGAAATCCATTTACCTTTAACCACTGTCATCTTAGTTTCATTCCAGAATAAACTTGTATGTAAGAATGGATCACAGTTTATAAAATATGAGTAGGAGAGGAAGGAAGTATATTTTCTAGTGTAGCCTCTTATTCTCTTTACACTTCAGTTACACTAAAACTTTGATGTCATCATATTCAGAAATATCAAGATTTAGTTTTAGAATACACTAAAAGTTTAACTAGTTTTTTCACTCAAAGGAATGTCTGGGATAAAGAAGAGGATGAAAGAAGACGAGAAAGTATGCACTAAGGAAGGAGATAGCAGGGGAACCGCACATCAAATTACTCTGTAGGCTATGTAGTCCAGAGATAGCGAGGGGTCATCAGTTTAATGTTTTGCAAAAAACTATTCCTCATCCCAATTCCTCTTGTGATGTCTGAATCGTACAAAGCAGGTTGGGAAGGGGGTGCTGCAAAGTTAACAGAGAGAAGGGGACTCTAAAAAGTGAGGCTGAATGGGTGCAGGGAATGAGGGTTTGCTCTCCTGACATCTTGATTGATATTTCTTTCACAAAGGCCTTTAAGCAGTCAAGAGGCCAGAAAGCACATCCCAGAGCTCTATAGGGGAGTGACAATAGGCAGCAGAGGAGTATGGGGGGAGGACAATGTGACAGGTCAGAAAGTGTCACGGCAGCCAATTGTGCTCAAGTTCCCCACAATAGCTGGAGTCTGAACAGAGGCCCCGCCTCAATCGCAAGCCTGGGGTCTCCATCTGCCCAGTCTGAGGCCCAGAGGATAGGCTCAGGGTGAGGTTCCCATGACTCCCCATCACTCAAACAGACTCGCAGTCCCTCCTGCCGCCATTGTCCGGAGGCTTTGCACTCTCTGGGAGACGTGCCCTGGTCACCCATATTATGCTGGGGGGACAACCCCCACAGAGAACAGAATGAATTTGGCCATGACTTGTGCTCAGTGTCTCGTGAAATTGAGATACGTGGTGTCCAGATGCAGCCACCACCCTCTGCCTCAAAACTACTTGCATTAAAGATGTCTGGAGGTCCAGAGCAGGACCCCATGACCCTGGACACCTGACCTGACTGTCTGACATCAGGACCTTAGCCACAATAAAAAAACAACGAGTAAGAAAGCTGTTAGATTGAATCCCAGATGGAAAGTAGAGGATGGCAAAGTGAGATATCCAAGTACCTCTGAAAATAACAAAGTAACTGACTTAAAAAATGTTTTAAAACCACTAGAGCTCACTACTACTAACTGAACACAGAGTTCCCCCTCCCATTCTAAGACCACATCTGTTATGATGTACCTCCAGAGGCTTCAAAGTCAAACTCACAAACACCAGAAAACTTTCATTTAAAAAAGGAAAAAGTGAAAACTCATTTTTCTTAAAATTAAAAAGGCGGTTCTCTGAGGGCGCAGGAGAAGAATTACACTGACTGCCTCCAGACTAAGATGTATCAGGGGGCGACTCTTTCTTTACACTGAATACAATGCATTATCTAGTAACATTTAAAACAAGATTTCCAATTGTACTGACATTTTAAAAAAGGGTTTATATAGGAGGGAGGTGGGAAGAGAAAAAGATGGGCTTTAAAAGTGTGCTGTGTTCTCTGGCCTATATTTTGATTCAGATACACCAAGCTAAGGGAGACAAAATAGGTAGGCCAATATCCTGTGAATGGTGTATTTCTTGTTAATACAAAGTATTAGCTGATAATAAACTGAGAACGAGCGTAGAAAGCCCAGGGGCAGCAGCCAAAGCTGGAGCATGTTGGCATGTACTGAATGGGAGTAAGGATCTCATCCTAGCTCTGTATAAAGGCCTTTGTCAGACAGAATCTTTCCCTTTATTAAAATGTATTAATTGCCTATTGCAAAGGCACTGCATGATTTACACATGTACATACATAATAATAAAAACATACAAAGTACAATGTCCTAAAATAGACAGAACAAAGACAAAATCAAAAACAGTAAAACAAATAACCCATGTGCTTGCCTGGACAAAAAAACCCAAGAGCAGGTAGCAAATTACCCATATCCTATGTTTTATTAATTTATTTGGATTTGTTACTACTTTTCTGAATACACGATTCACCCAAAGTGGTTTACAATATATTAGAATAGCAGCATATGACAAGGTGATTTGCAGCTTTACAGTATTACTTATGTAGCAGTTTGAATAGCAGCAATCAAAATTTACTTTGCAAGTCAAGATGCACCTCAGGACTAAGTTTTAACTCTACAACAACATAAATAAGAAATAGTAATGATTTACTCAAACCAACTACTGCGGCAATAATGTTCATTCAGCAAAGCATGTGCAATATGGAGTTCAGTTTTGGGCACCCAAATGTAAGAAAAGGTAGAGATAAGGATCACAGAGCTCATGAAGGTACACAGGTGCTTAGACGTGCTGAAAGATTGTTCGGATAGTATTCCTTGAACAAACAAGGGTGAGATGTAGTTACATTATACAAATGTATCAAAGGAACCTACAGTGATCTTGCAGGCGATCTTTTACCAAAGCAGCTACAGATGAAACAAGTTGATGGGGCAGCAGATTACACTACTCTCAGAGGAAGGGATTTCTTTATTACTTCAAAATGATAAAATTATGGAACACTTTGCTAAATAGAAATGATTTTTGTATCCTACCCTGAACGTAGAAAGGGTAGGATACAAAATAAATACATTTATTTAAAATAAATAAATTAAATGTTGATAACAGCAATGCTATATATCAAACTGAAAAAGACTGTAGAGGCAGAATCTAGCTGGTAGGTGTAATGGTAGACCTACATGCTAGGGAAAGTGCATACCTAGTGCAGCCAATTGCCAGATCTAGTGGAATGGGAAAGGAGCAGAAGGGATTACAGATGTCAAGGCTGCTTCTCCTCCCTGGATTACCCAGTATGGAGAGCTGGCAGGCAACCGGACTCCATGGACTTCTACTTTCTTAAAAACTTAACAGGGTGTGTAAAGAAAGCATGCTGACGTGTGCACATCTAGAAGAGCAGATAGCACACAAAGTGCCAAGTATATAGTGGGATATGAGATAAACAACCATGGGAAGAGATAGGAAGAAACAGAGGAGACTGCAGTCCAGCACACAAAGTGCCAAAAGTGCAAACTCATGAGATGATGTGATGACAAAAATCTGACCCAATCCACAAAGTATGAGCTTGTGCTCACCCTCATGGCTTGTAATCCAGAGCACGAGGGGCAGAGCCCAAGTGTGGTCCTTTGTGCTTTGGATTACAGGCCATGAGTATAAACACATATTCAGTCCCTTGTGCTCTAGATTACAGGCCACGAGCGTGAGCGTGAGCCTGAGCTCAATCCCTCACACTCTAAATTACAGGCCACAAGCTAAGTACAGGTTCTGCCCCTCATGCTCTGAATTACAGGCCACGAGCATAAGCACACAATCAGTCCCTTGTACTCTGGTTTAAGAGCCACAATGGTATCAGTCATCAATTTTCCAAGCATTTGATACCTGTCTCTACCTTTTAATACACAAAACACCAGTGTCTATAACATTCTTCAGAAGAAATTCCACACACCAGATTTCCACAGAGGGACTGCCTTCCCTTCTCACACACGTGGCAAACAATGCACATGCATATCAGTGTTATCTTATAGCATGTGTACACACTCACACTGTGACTTGGGGAATGAGAAAAGAATCAGATTCTAGACCTCACTGTTAGAAAGCTGTCCAAAAGTTCAGACTCACAGATCAACAAAAATGTCCTAATCATTAATAAGAACTGATGCAGCTTCTTAGAAATATCTTTAAGAGACTACTATACATAACTCAAAGTCATCAAACAAGTCTCTGAATTTATTTTCTAACAGCTCGTAAAGCAATGTCAAGTCTGTGGCAAGATCCTGCCTATTCTCTGCCAGCTTTGTATCTGCTGGCATTAAAAGATAGCAAAACATTTCCCCTGCTAAAACACTTGTCTAGCATTCTCCATGCATGGGAAAGGGAGCTTTTAATGTACTTTGGCTTCCTTTGTTAAGTCAACACTTCTGTTGCCCAAGTGCCCAAGTTTACATGCCTGTTCCTCTCCTTTTCTGTATTGCTGGAACATTCCTCATTGCCTCGATTACTCTCACTACTGCTGTACACTGGGATCTATTCTGTTTAAACAGCAGAATTCAGAGACACCAAACAAAAGATCCCAAATACAGCACATTCACAGAAAGTATCAGAAGTGTGCAACAAGAATAGCTGAGGAATGGGGCAAGCATAGAAAAGCCACAGTAATAACCAAATATAGTATCTATTTAGGAGAAAAAGGGGGAAGAAGGGAAAAGGCAGGGGACATTGCCAGTCGATGTAACAGAAAAAGCCAGTCTACCCAGAAAAGAGAGTATAAGGAGGTGTGTGTGCAGACTCCCAGAATCCTAAGCACTGTTATGTATCTATAGTACCTGAATGCTTTAAAGTGTCTGAAAGGTATAATATAAATCTATCAAATAAATAAATAAATGTTTTCCTGTACTCTCTCACTTGGGATCAGAGGGAAATGAAGATCGCTTGGTGCTTTCTAATGCATACCTAAATGGTCTTTCTGGAAATATTAACACTTTGGATTCTGCAGCATATCCAAAACATTAGTGAGAACACTTCCATAACCCAATCACTGAGGCTTACGTCCAATTCTACACAAAGAAGTACAAGAGAAGGATTCAGTGTCATCACAATAAGTCACCAAGTGAAGAAACCTTCTCACTTCCAGTCCAAGCTCTAGCCAGAGGGTCCAGTTTTCAGCAGCAGCATTTAACAAAGAAAAAAAACTCACAAGTGGTCCAAAACTAATCAAGCAGAGAGGGATCCGAACCCTAGAAACACACATACACTGGACAGATACACTAGGAACCATAAAAATTGTAGGGCAAAGCATGAAACTAGAAATAATGGGGCATCCAGAGCCCATGACATAAATTAGCAGCTGCTGGGAGGACACTAGTGTCCAAGAGCCACAGTAGCATTAGTCTAAGTAGGAGGGGGTGCCAGTCTAAGTAGGAGGGGGTGCCAGTCTAAGTAGGAGGGGGTGCCAGTCTAAGTAGGAGGGGGTGCCAGTCTAAGTAGGAGGGGGTGCCAGTCCTTTTAGGGACTTCAGACCTTGCCATGGCTCTATCACCCTGTCTTAAGTTTCTCTGTTGCACTGCAGGTTACAAAATTACTGCTCTCCTCCTGATCAAAGCATACACAAACCCTTGAACTCTGGACACTTACCCCAGTGCTGCAACAATAAACAACCAGTCAGCCACACTCGCAGGAGCCACATGCCGAAGTCCAGCAAGCGTGTGCTCAAAAAAATTCCCTAAATAATTCTCAAATCCACCACAAAGTCCACGAGAAAGGGGTGTATTTAAAAAAGTAAATAAATAGACAAGTACAGTCCAAGAATGGAATCATGGGTCAAGCATTATTCCGTCCCCTGGCATCTCTTTGGATCTGCTGTTCGTGACCCCAGGTTTCAGTCTTTCCCTGCTCAACTCTGATCCTGCTAGCAGGGGAGAAGGAGATTTGTAACATTCATTGTTACTGTCTCAGATGTCCTGTCACAGAGTCACAGATACAATTGGGGAGGGGTAAAGAGGGTGCGAGAGCGCCAGTGACCCAATAACAGTTCAGCAGAAGATAAGGGGGAGGTCCTGGCCCCCGCATTTCCCCCCTCCCCCCCTCCCAAGGGAGCTTCTAAATCTCAGTGTCCAGTGAAGTCTGAATTAAATAGTATCCCAGCACTAGATGGGGAGAAGGCAGAAGAGGGAACTGAAAGGCAAATGCAGAGGGAGTCAAGCATGTGTCCCCAGCTCTTTGTGGTGCATTATTGCCGCAGCTGTCCCAGTGTGGGTCATTAACCACAGTGAGCAAGTGGGGACCATGCCACTGGAGAAAGCTGCAAGGTTTATGGGACTGCTAGTGTAACAGAAACCTAAATTCCGGTTCCACATCTTCCTCCTCATTAAATACCCTTTCCTCAGTCTGTACATAACATGAGTAAATCTTTCAGACAAGAACTTTGTAAACATACATCAAATATAGTTATTATATATACCCATAGCACACTTAAAGTCACCTTTTTATCAGTTTTTAACCTGGGCAAACAAAAATAATCTTCTAAGGGGATTAACCTCTTGTTTATGTCACTGACAGAGGGAGAGAGTAAGCCTACTTACAGAACTTCAGCACCAAGGAGAGGGCCTGAGACCATTATCATCAGGAGCCTCTCAGGCAGAGCTGACCAGATATTTTTGATCACAGGAACAGCAAAAAACAACAGATCCCATAAGAGGGCCTCAGCGGTGTCTCAAAGGGGCAATTTATCAAATAGCTCAGGCTCTGAGACTAGCAGAGGGCCTTAAAAGCATTCTTGATATTACAAGAAGCTGCATACTCTGGAATGGTTCAAGCTAGCATTTTTCATTTACAAGTGAAGAGATGTTCTCACTTTGATGGGTTATAGCTGGTCTGTTCTGAGCTAGTTTTATAACTGTTACCCAGGGAGACGAACACAGCCCTCTAATCCCTTCCCCAGTCCTGGGCTCCATTCATGGTGTCACTTTCACAAGCTGTTAACTGTATTATCTGCGACACAAAGGGAGAGAGAAAGGGAGAGGGGGAAAGAGGTGGAGTGAGTTAAGGATGCAGCTTCTTAAAAATCCTTAGAAAAGGGAACGATACACCAGGCAGCACAGGATAAACAGGACATGTGATCCCTCAACTGCAGAGAAATCAATCCAGGTCCAAAGATCTTCTCTCCCCCTGGTTTTGACTCATATTATGAGTCAGTGATTCACTACTCCTTAGCATGTTCTGTGATCCCCTTAGCCAAAATACCTTCACCCCTTAGAAAGAATGGATCAAGCAGAACAGTTTGGTAGAAACTATTTTCAGAATTCAGTGTAGTTTGAAGAGCCCCTCAAACCTCCCCTACCTCTGGAAAAGTGAAAGGAAAGTTCAGGGAATATACATTTGTGCTCATAAGTTTACATACCCCTGGCAGATTTTGTAAGATGCATTTTAAGAAAACATGAGTGATCAGACAAAACACATCTGTTACAGTATATATCCCCTACTTCTGGGAAAATGAAAGCTCAGGGAATATATATCCCCTACTTCTGGGAAAATGAAAGGAAAGCATGGGGAATTTATATCCCCTACTTCTGGGAAAATGAAAGCTCAGGAAATATATATCCCCTACCTCTGGGAAAGTGAAAGGAAAGCACGGGGAATATATATCCCCTACCTCTGGGAAAGTGAAAGGAAAGCACGGGGAATTATATATCCCCTACCTCTGGGAAAGTGAAAGGAAAGCACAGGGAATTATATATCCCCTAGGGATGTGAATCGTTTTTTGACGATTTAAAATATCGTCCGATATATTTTAAATCGTCAAAAATCGTTAGGGCCACAATACAATACCAATTCCCCCGATTTATCGTTAAAAAATCGTAAATCGGGGGAAGGGGGAGGGCAGGAAAACCGGCACACTAAAACCCCCTAAAACCCACCCCCGACCCTTTAAATTAAATCCCCCACCCTTCCGAACCCCCCCCCAAATGCTTTAAATTACCTGGGGATCCAGCGGTGGTCCAGAACGGCAGCGGTCCGGAACGGCCCCCTCAATTGAATCCTGTTGTCTTCAGCCGGTGCCATTTTGCAAAATGGCCGCCGCAAAATGGCGGCGGTCATAGACAAAAACGATTCGACGCAGGAGGTCGTTCCGGACCCCCGCTGGACTTTTGGCAAGTCTTGTGGGGGTCAGGAGGCCCCCCCAAGCTGGCCAAAAGTTTCTGGGAGTCCAGCGGGGTTCAGGAAGCGATTTCTTGCCGCGAATCGTTTTCCGTACGGAAAATGGCGCCGGCAGGAGATCGACTGCAGGAGGTCGTTCAGCGGGGGTTCGCCGCTGAACGACCTCCTGCAGTCGATCTCCTGCCGGCGCCATTTTCCGTACGGAAAACGATTCGCGGCAAGAAATCGCTTCCTGAACCCCGCTGGACTCCCAGAAACTTTTGGCCAGCTTGGGGGGGCCTCCTGACCCCCAAAAGACTTGCCAAAAGTCCAGCGGGGATCCGGAACGACCTCCTGCGTCGAATCGTTTTTGTCTATGGCCGCCGCCATTTTGCGGCGGCCATTTTGCAAAATGGCGCCGGCTGAAGACAACAGGATTCAATTGAGGGGCCGTTCCGGACCGCCGCCGTTCTGGACCACCGCTGGATCCCCAGGTAATTTAAAGCATTTGGGGGGGGGTTCGGGAGGGTGGGGGATTTAATTTAAAGGGTCGGGGGTGGGTTTTAGGGGGTTTTAGTGTGCCAGCTCACGATTTTAACGATTTTCACGATAGTTTACACACCCAAACGGCAACAATACGATTCCCTCCCCCTCCCAGCCGAAATCGATCGTTAAGACGATCGAGGACACGATTCACATCTCTAATATCCCCTACCTCTGGGAAAGCAAAAGGCAAGCACGGGGAATTATATATCCCCTACCTCTCGGAACGTGAAGGGAAAGCACGGGGAATATATATCCCCTACCTCTGGGAAAGTGAAAGGAAAGCACAGGGAATGTATATCCCCTACCTCTGGGAAAGTGAAAGGAACCCTGCCCGTTCCCTTCTCTGCAGGGGCAGAGGGAAGAACTGCCTTCAGTTAAAGAATCCTTTATTTATTTATTTATTTTTTCTGGTTATTTGTTTGGCCAGTCAGGGGAATGAACTTCCCCGAAAATGCAGCCGGGAAATTACAGCGTCCCGGGGGCCAAGGCAGTTATTCAGGGGGAGTGACTGGACCACCAGTATCGCCCCAGGTACATGGATCACCGGGAAGGGAGCCTAGACTGAGATAACTCAAGGGGCAAGCCCCTCTAGGCTCCCCAAGAGCGAGGAGTCAGAGCTGTCCCCTAAAACACAGAGTAGCATAAAAACCTGTGTCGAAATCATTCCCTTTTTTTTTTTCCCAATATATTAAATATAAATAATAACACTTGCTTGAGCTTGAAAACGAGAAAGAAAGGGACCCCTCAGGGTATGAAAAAGACTGAAGTCAGGGAACCGTAAGGTGAGCTGCCTGTCATCTGCTAGAGACAGACAAATACTGAAGGGAAGCAGGGTAGGCTCTGTCCTGATATAGGATACCCTTACAGTTTTGGTCTGTCTCCATCTGCTGGACAGGAGGCTCAACCCATGGTCTGGACTGATCCGGGTACGTACAGGGAACTTAAGATACCTCAATAATGCCCACAATACATTCAAGAGCCAAAGTTCTTTTGCATCAGAAACAGACAAATCTGGAAACGGCGGCAGTTTAATAGATTGACTGATGGAATGCCGAAACAACCTTTGGCAGAAAAGTAGGGACCATGCATAACGAGACCTATATTCTGAAATCTGCAGAACAGGATCTCGACACGACAAAGCCTGAAGTTCCGAGATTCTCTTGGCTGAACAAATAGCCACAGGAAAACCACCTTCAGAGTTAAGTCCTTTATGGTTGCCCTCTTAAGTGGTTCAAATGGAGCCTCACACATTCCTCTAAGCACCAGATTAAGGTTCCAAGAAAGACAGATCTTTCTCAACAGAGGATGCAAATTGTTCGTTCCTCGAATAAAACGTATCACAACCAAATGTGCAGACACAGGATATCCCTGCACCTTACCCTAAAGACAGCCCAAGGCAGCTACCTGCACTCACAGAGTTAAAGGCCAGACCCTTAATCAAACCTCCTGCAGAAAGGCCAAAATATGTGACAGCATAGCCTGAATAGGTTACACTCTTAACGGTACACCAGGACTCGAAGACCCTCCAAATTCTCACATACGCCAAGGATGTAGGTGGTCACCTGGCCTGCAATAAGATGATAAAGACTTCTTTGAAATACCCCCTAGGTCTCAACTGTTTCCTCTCAAAAGCCGGGCCACGAGACAAAGGTGATCCACCTGATCCAAAAATACTGGGCACTGCAGAGAAGATTCAACAGATGGCCGAACATTAACTGCCAATCTACTACCATTTTGACCAAGTCCACGAACCATGGGCAATGAGACCATTCCAAAGCCACCAGAATCACGTCGCTCAGATGTTTCTATATTCAACAAAGCACCTTGCCCACTAGCAGCCACAGAGGAAAGACAAAGAAGAATGCCTCTAGGCCATGGGAGAAACAGCATTGATTCCCTTTGCCCAGTGTTCTCTCTGGCAACAGTAAGGCGCTTTGGTGCTTTATCGGGACACCATTAAATCCATGTGGGCATAACCACATTTGCTATGACTGAAATGTATCGCTGTCTCTGAAAGCTCCCACTCTCTGGGCTCTAGCTTTATCCCGACTGAGAAAATCTGCCTGAACATTGTCCACTCCGGCTATGTAAGATGCCGTCAACCACTCCAAATTTTATGCCGCCCAAAGAATCAACTCCTGGGCCTCCTGAGCCACCGCCCAACTCTTGGTTCCTCTCTGCTGGTTGATGTAGGCCACCGTTGTTGCATTGTCCAATAGAACCCACACAGGACGATCGCGTAACCACAGCAGAAAGGCAAGTAACGCGAAACGCACTGTTCTCATTTTTAAATGATTGATAGACCATGATGCTTCCTTCTTTGACCACTGACCCTGCACAGACTGATCCTGACACACCATCCCCCATCTGGCTAGCATCAGTGATGACTATCACCCATTCTGAAACCTCCAACTCCATACCACATCCCAGACTGGTGCAAAGCATGCTACCACCAGCACATAAGAACATAAGACTTGCTATACTGGGTCAGACCAAAGGTCCATCAAGCCCAGTAACCTGTTTCCAACAATGGCCAATCCAGCTCACAAGTAGCTGGCAGGATCCAGAGGGCTAGACAGATTCCAAACTGCTTATTCCAAGATTAAGCAGTGGATTTCTGCAACTCTACCTTAAAAATGGTTAATGGACTTTTCTCCAGAACTTGTCCAAACCTCTTTTTAAATGCAGCCACACTAATAGCTTTCACCACATCCTCTGGCAAAAAATTCCACAGCTTAATTATGCATTGAGTAAAATAATATTTTCTCTTATTAGCTTTAAATGTATTACTTAGCAACTTCATTGTGTGTCCCTGGACTTTGTACTTTTTGGAAGAGTAAATTGATTAAGATTTAGTCATTCCATTCCACTCATTATTTTATAGACCTCTATCATATCTCCCCTCAGCCATCTCTTCTCCAAGCTGAAGAGTCCTAACCACTTTAGCCTTTCTTCATATAGAATTGTTCAATCCTTTTTATCATTTTGGTTGCCCTTCTCTGTACCTTTTCTAATTCTGCTCTTTTTTGAGATGTAGTGACCAGAACTGCACACAATACTCAAGATGAGGTCGTACCGTGGAGCGATACAGAGGCAATATTTATTTATTTATTTCGGATTTTTATATACCGACATTCTCAATACAAGTATCGAATCAGGTCGGTTTACATATAACAAAACTTTCGCACAAAAGGCGTTACATGGAACAGCGTTTCTTAACATATAACGTATAACATATTGCATTTAGCATATAACCTATAACATATGGATATTAATAATAGATTAAATTAAATATTACATAGATAATAATAATAAAATAATAGTAACTCGTCAACAGGACGTAGGTGAATGCTCGGCGTGATTATAGCGAGAATAAATATGACATTCTCTGTTTTATTCTCCATTTCCTTCTTAATAAGCCCTAGCATTCTATTTGCTTTCCTGGCTGCTACTACTCACTAAACAGAACATTCTAACGTTTTTTCAACAGTGACACCTAGATCATTTTCCTGAGTGGTGACTCCTAATATGTAACCTTGCATTATGTAGATATAATTTGGGTTACTCTTCCCTAAGTACATTACTTTGCACTTGTCCACATTAAATATCATTTTCCATTTGCATGTCCAGTCTCCCAGTTTTGCAATGTCCTCTTGCATTTTCTCACAATTCTCTTGTGATTTAACAACTTTGAATAATTGTGTCAGTGTTGTTCCCATTTCCAGGACTATAAATATATTTAAAAGCAATGATCCTAGTACAGATCCCTGGGGCATCTATTTATTTTATTTATTTATTTAAGGTTTTTTTATACCGGCATTCATGAACTCGTTCACATCGTGTCGGTTTACAGAAAACAGGGGTGCGGATAATACAACCAAAAAACATAAATAACGTGATGAAGAGAAGCAGTTACAATTAACAAGGGCTAATGAACTGGGAATGTAAGAAATAGAAAGAGATAGAGGAGAATAATTATATACAAAAGTTCAATATAAATATGGTGTCTCATATGTACAGTCTCTGAGTAGAGAGTTTGTTTATGGTGCATATTAGGTAGAGTTCGAGAAGGCTTGCCTGAAAAGCCATGTCTTGAGTCTTTTCCTAAAGGTTAGGAGACATGGTTCGTTTCTGAGTTCTGGAGGGATGGAGTTCCATAACTGTGGGCCTGCGGTGGAAAGGGCTCGGTCTCTTAAGGTGCTGTGATTAGTGGTTTTCGTGGGTGGAACAATGAGGCATCCTCTGTAGGCTTCCCTGGTCGGTCTTGTGGATTTGTGGAAGCGGGGAGGAATTTGTAGATCGATTGTGGTATGTTGGTGAATGATTTTGTATATCAAGGTGATGGATTTATAAATGACTCTGAAATGAATTGGTAACCAGTGGAGGTCTTGTAGCACTGGGGAGATATGGTCTCTTTTCTTAGTGTTTGTCAGTAGACGGGCTGCTGCGTTTTGGACCATTTGGAGCGGTTTTGTGTATGAGGAGGGGAGGCCAAGTAAAGTGGAGCAGCAGTAGTCCAATTTTGAGAAAATGAGGGCTTGGAGGATGGTTCTGAAGTCTTTGGCATGGAAGAGTGGTCTTATCCTTTTTAAAACTTGCAGTTTATAGAAACAGTCTTTGGTGGTTTTATTGATGTGGGCTTTGAAGTTTAGTTTATTGTCGATTAGCACAACTAGATCTCTTACATGAGTGGTTTGTAGGTTGTTTGGCAGAGAGGTTGTGAGATTGTTATCAGGAGTTATGAGTAATACTTCAGTTTTGGCGGAGTTTAGTACCAGATTGAGGCTGTTGAGGAGGTTTTTGATTTCTAGGTGACAGGATTCCCAGTATTCAAGGGTTTTTGAGTATGATTCTTTGATGGGGATCAGGATCTGGATGTCATCTGCATAGAGAAAGTGTATTAACTTGAGGTTGATGAGGAGTTGACATAGTGGTAGGAGGTAAATATTAAAGAGTGTAGGGGATAAAGAGGAACCTTGTGGGACTCCGATGGTCGAGTCGTGGCGTGATGATTCTTTATTCTGGATTTTTACCTTGTAGCCTCTGTTGGTTAGGAACGATTTGAACCAGGAGAGCGCTAAACCAGAGATTCCTATCGCAGCTAGCAGTTTGATGAGGATAGCGTGATTTACGGTATCGAAAGCTGCTGAGAGGTCCAAAAGGATCAATAGAAAGGATTGACCTTTGTCTGTACCTAAGATGAGTAGGTCTGTTAGGGAGGTAAGTAGGGATTCTGTGCCCCTATTTTTGCGGAATCCATGCTGTGAGGCGGATAGAATTTTGTTGTCTTCGATGAAGTCCGATAGTTGGGCGTTCACAAGCCTTTCCATAATCTTAGCTATGATAGGGAGATTAGCTATTGGACGGTAGTTGTTGGGGTCTTTTAGGTCCAGGTTGGGTTTTTTTTTAAAAGAGGTTTGAGTGAGGCTTGTTTGAGGTCTTCTGGGAAGGAACCTTGGGATAGCGAGCAGTTGATGATGTCTGCTAATGTTTTGGATATGGTGTCTGGTATTGAGAGGAGAAGTTTTGAGGGAATATGGTCCGCTGGGTGCGAAGATGGTTTCATTCTTTTAAGGATGGTTTGGATTTCGGAAGACGAAGTGGGTTCAAACATTTCAAGATGAATGTTTTTGATGTGAGGCATTAGGGCTGGAGTTAGAGGGATGATATTGGAGGGAAGTTGAGTAAGAAGATTTGTGATTTTGTTTTGAAAGAAGATGGCGAGTTCATCTGCTTTAGCTTGAGCTTGGTTACTAGGGCATTCTGGTGAGGGTACTTGGGTTAGGGAGGAAACATAGGAGAATAGAGCTTTCGCATCAAAGACTAAGTTGTGGATTTTGGAGGCAAAAAAGTCTCTTTTTGATTTGGAGGTGCTGGCCTTGTATTGTTGTAGCGTGCGTTTGTAGGCTGAGAGTGTGCTAGCAGTAGTGGGAACATTTACCATTTGGCCTTACTCTCTGTCTTTCTCCCTGGGTGAACTCCTTAAGTTCTATCAACTGGCACCCTCCCTATGTTCCTCACAAAGCAATTTTCTTGAAGTTTCTTCACCTAAAATGGGACGCGCCTCCATCTCACCCGTGAATGCTCCTTTACTGTCGCGGCCTCTGAATTTTGGAACTCTCTCTCTAGTGAATTGTGGCAATCCACATTCTTAAAAGATTTTAGAGTTCTTCTAAAAACCTTCTTGTTTAGGAGTGTGAACTTTTAATTTTACTTTAGTTTGAAGTGCATTTTTTTGTATTTTATCATTTTATATTACTACACCTTATTTTATTGTATTTTGTTATGTGAATGTTTATGGTTGTAAGTCGCCTAGACCACTTGTGCGTTAGGCGATTCATAAATCTAATAAAATGTAAATGTTTTCTATCTTTTAACCAGTTCCCAATCCACAATAGAACACTGCCCCCTATCCCATGACTTTTTAATTTCCTAAGAAGGCTTTCATGAGGGACTTTCCCAAATGCTTTCTGGAAATCCAGATATCAACTGGCTCACCTTTATCCACGTTTCTTTACGCCTTTAAAAAAATGTAGCAAATTTGTGATGCAAGGCTTCCCTTGGCTAAATCCATGTTGGCTTTGTCCCATTAAACTACGCTTATCTATATGGTCAGCAATTTTATTCTTTATGATAGTTTCTACCATTTTCCCTGGCACAGATGTTAGACTCACTGGTCTGTAGTTTCCTGAATCACTCCTTGATCCCTTTTTAAAAATTGGCATTACACTGCCAACCCTTCTGTCTTCAGGTACCATAAATGATATTACTGATAGGTTACAAATTTCTAACAGGTACACAATTTCATTTCTTAGTTCTTTCAGCACTCTGGGATGTATACCATCTGGTCCAGGTGATTTGCTATTCTTTAGTTTGTCAATTTTCCTTGTACATCTTCCAAGTTCACTGAGATTTGTTTCAGTTCCTCTGAATCATCACCTCTGAATATCATTTCTGGCATGGGATCTCTCTGTCAATAGGAAACGTATGTTGCCAAAATATGTAGATGGGCTGTTGTTAGTGCATAATCATGTTAGAAATGAGCAGGAGACTAGGTGATCTTACTTCAAAAATGTCTTTATTCACTATCTTCAGTAAGGGGCTAACCTTAAAAGCTCAGCATTGTGTATTTCAATGAAACAATAAATGAACACTGGTTATAAGGCAATTCCTGTCCCCCGACACGGGACCATGTTTCACTAAGGCTGCATCGGGAGGAATGGTTTTAAACCAGACCAGAATATTTTAATCTACAGTGCAAACAGAAGAAAAAGAAAAACTTAAAATTAGAACCTTCAAAGAGGGTCAATGCAATCAGACCACGTAATGACTCCAAAAAATAGGCAAGGTAGAGGATACTAAAGCAACCTTCATATGTTGAAAATGGCTTTAAAAAGCAAAAAGCCGTGGGAAAGCTAAGCATTTTTAAAGTAAAAAAGTACGCCAAAAAAGTGGGGAGGAGCCAAAGGAAGATCAGCCAATGAGAAAATAGTAACATTACAAAAAGACTGACCACTCAATTTTTTTGTTTAAACCATCCAGAATGAGTGTCTGCATCTAAAAAATCCAACATTGCTCACATCATGTTGCGTCCGGTCGCAGACGTCTGCAACCGCTCTGCCTCACCTCTCTTTTAAGGTTTATTTATTTTTATACCGTCATTTCGGTGGCACCATCATAACGGTGAACAATAAATTAAAGTAAGAAAATACAATACATGAAGGACTTCAGTTTTGCTACTTTGACCGCTTTTCCTCCTCCATTGGAAGGATGGCTGCCTCCGCTGCTGTTTGCCGAAACCCTCGGCATGTCCGAGCCAGCATGGGCGTCCCCATCCGCCATGCTTCTTCCTGAGGCCTCCTAGGGCACACGCACGCTGCCTACGTTTTTGAATACGTCATGGCGAGAACCTTGGGGGCGGCCCCACCACATGACGTCAGTACCTACGGGTATTTAAACTTCCGCTCCGCTCCAATTGAACGAGTTAGTAAAGACTTCGGTTTTGCTACTCTGACCACTTCTAAGCTGCTCGCTTGGATTCCTCACTACCCTCCAGGGTATCTCGCTACTACGGAAGCTCTGGGTACCCGCTCCTCGGGAGCCTCTCGCTTCTACTCGACCTCTGAGGTTAATCTGCCTAACCTTAATGACACCCGCCCCTCGGCGCTCCTAGGTACTCGCTCGAGGGCCTATTCTGCTCAGGGTATCCTGCACCTCGGACCTCGGGTCCCTCTCTTCATTCAACTACCGAAGGAAGTTATCAGGACTGCTACTCTGTGAGTATCACTACACTCCAGCTCTCCTCATTCCACCCTTCAGGTTCACAGCCTATACCACGCTGCAGAACACTATCGGACCTTTGATACATCTGTGTGAGACCATCATCTACAGGACTGTCTGAGCTTACTGTGATATTACTGAACTACAGCACTGTCCGTTCCTTGAGCAAGATTCTACTCATCAACTGCAGTATAATAAAGCTTTCTCTCCTCAGTGTCTGCTTACTAAGAGTCTAGCCAATTGTTGTGGTTCCCCATGGGGCCCCTCCCCATGGGAGGAGTCATCGCCACTTCAACCAAGAGTCCACAATATGCCACAAACCCAACAGATTGCTAACTCCATGGACTCAGCTCGCAGCCTTACTGGCCATTCCTGGCCTAGCCCAGCGGATCACTGAGCAACAAAAGTCTCTGGAAAGCCTGGATGCTGCCTTCAATCAGTTACATGCACAACTGAATACTTTGGCAAATCTAGTGAAAGAATTGCTGTCTCTGGTGGTGACTGTCAAGACCACCGTACCATCATCATAAGAACATAAGAAATTGCCATGCTGGGTCAGACCAAGGGTCCATCAAGCCTAGGGCCACAAGAACCTGGCAATTATTCAAACACTAAGAAGATCCCATGTTACTGATGCAATTAATAGCAGTGGCTATTCCCTAAGTAAACTTGATTAATAGCCGTTAATGGACTTCTCCTCCAAGAACTTATCCAAACCTTTTTTGAATGCAGCTACACTAACTGCACTAACCACATCCTCTGGCAACAAATTCCAGAGCTTTATTGTGCGTTGAGTGAAAAAGAATTTTCTCCGATTAGTCTTAAATGTGCTACTTGCTAACTTCATGGAATGCCCCCTAGTCCTTCTATTATTCGAAAGTGTAAATAACCGAGTCACATCTACTCGTTCAAGACCTCTCATGATCTTAAAGACCTCTATCATATCCCTCCTCAGCTGTCTCTTCTCCAAGCTGAACAGCCCTAATCTCTTCAGCCTTTCCTCATAGGGGAGCTGTTCCATCCCCTTTATCATTTTGGTTGCCCTTCTCTGTACCTTTTCCATCGCAACTATATCTTTTTTGAGATGCGGTGACCAGAATTGTACACAGTATTCAAGGTGCAGTCTCACCATGGAGCGATATAGAGGCATTATGACATTTTCTGTTTTATTAACCATTCCCTTGCTTGACTGCTGCAGCACACTGAGCTGACAATTTCAAAGTATTATCCACTATGAAGCCTAGATCTTTTTCCTGGCTGGTAACTCCTAATATGGAACCTAACATCGTGTAACTATAGCAAGGGTTATTTTTCCCTATATGCAACACCTTGCACTTGTCCACATTAAATTTCATCTGCCATTTGGATGCCCAATCTTCCAGTCTTGCAAGGTCCTCCTATAATGTATCACAATCTGCTTGTGATTTAACTACTCTGAATAATTTTGTATCATCCGCAAATTTGATAACCTTGCTCATCGTATTCTTTTCCAGATCATTTATAAATATATTGAAAAGCATCGGTCCAAGTACAGATCCCTGAGGCACTCCACTGTTTACCCTTTTCCACTGAGAAAATTGACCATTTAGTCCTACTCTCTGTTTCCTGTCTTTTAACCAGTTTGTAATCCACGAAAGGACATCGCCTCCTATCCCATGACTTTTTAGTTTTCGTAGAAGCCTCTCATGAGGGACTTTGTCAAACGCCTTCTGAAAATCCAAATACACTACATCTACCGGTTCACCTTTATCCACATGTTTATTAACCCCTTCAAAAAAGTGAAGCAGATTTGTTAGGCAAGACTTCCCTTGGGTAAATCCATGTTGACTGTGTTCCATTAAATCATGTCTTTCTATATGCTCTACGATTTTGATCTTGAGAATAGTTTCCACTATTTTTCCTGGCACTGAAGTTAGGCTCACTGGTCTATAGTTACCTGGATCGCCCCTGGAGCCTTTTTTAAATATTGGGGTTACATTGGCCACCCTCCAGTCTTGAGGTACAATGGATGATTTTAATGATAGGTTACAAATTTTAACTAATAGATCAAAAATTTCATTTTTGAGTTCCTTTAGTACCCTAGGATGTATACCAACCGGTCCAGGTGATTTGCTACTCTTTAGTTTGTCAATCAGGCCTACTACATCTTCCAGGTTCACAGTGATTTCGTTCAGTTTGTCTGACTCATCACCCCTGAAAACCATCTCCGGAACTGGTATCTCCTCAACATCCTCATTAGTAAACACGGAAGCAAAGAATTCATTTAGTCTTTCTGCAATGGCCTTATCTTCCCTAAGAGCCCCTTTAACCCCTCGGTCATCTAATGGTCCAACCAACTCCCTCGCAGGTTTCTTGCTTTGGATATATTTTTAAAAGTTTTTATTATGAGTTTTTGCCTCTATGGCCAACTTCATTTCAAATTCTCTCTTCGCCTGCCTTATCAATGTTTTACACTTAACTTGACAATGCTAAGTGCCTACCCTCTTCACGGGTGAAACACGGATGTGTAGACGGTTTGTCAACCAATGCAGTATGCATTTTTCTTTGCAACCTACTCTCTTTCCCACAGAAGCTTCCAAGACCACCTATATCCTCTCTCTTCTTGAAGGAAGAGCCTTGGCTTGGGCTTCACCGTTATGGGAATGTGAATGACCTATCCTGAATGACCTATCAGGATTTCTGAAACTTTTCAAGTCTGTCTTCGATGACCCGGCTCGCCAGACCGTCGGTGGATCCGCTCTGCTTATCTCTAGCAAGGTAATAAGCCGCTAACAGACTATGTGATTAAATTCAAGACTTTAGCATCCGAACTACACTGGGACACAGGATGTTTACGTGCTATCTTCATAGAGGGTCTCAACTCTCGCTTAAAGGACGAACTGGTGGCTCGCGATCTGCCTGATACCCTTGAATCTCTCATGGAACTGGCTGGGAGAATAGACCGCCGTATTCGAGACCGGACTCAAGAGGCTAAGAGTCCTCGGAAGCCCATCCCGGGAGCTAACCATCCTAAACCTGTGTCAATTGCCTCAAGCCTACCGTTTGCTCCCTTGGAAGAAGATGAGCCTATGCAACTAGGACGAAGTCATTTAACTTCTAAAGAAAGACGATTCCGCAAATGCATGGGGTTATGCATGTACTGTGGCCAATCAGGCCAAGCCGTCCAAACCTGTCCCATCTATCCGGGAAACTGACGGGCCTAGGATCCGCAGGACTCCTCCTCCTAGGCCTCACCGCTCCAACTCCTCCATTATCTCTACCAGTCTCACTTATCTGCGGAAGCCTTGAGTTTCAGACCCTTGCCCTCATAGACTCCGGAGCCGGAGGAAATTTCATCTTAAAATGCTTAGTAGAACATCTACGGATTCCTACCACACAAATAGCTGAGCCATTGCTATTGTCTTCTATCCATGGGGACCCACTGCCTGGAGAGGTTTCGTTGATTACCCAGGCCATCGGCCTGCGCACCAGAGCTTTACACTCTGAAACCATCTCCTTCCTCGTATTGGAAAAGGCCATGCATCCGGTGGTACTTGGACTGCCCTGGCTACAAGATCATATGCCACAGTTTAACTGGACAATGCTGGAATTATCCCAGTGGAGACCTGGCTGTCATGGCCGGTGTCTCGCAGAAGTCTCACCGCTAATATGCATGCCTAATACACCATCTCTACCAGGTTTACCTCCACAATACGCCTCCTTCCAGGATGTCTTCTCTAAACAAGCGTTAATTCTCCCAATCTCCGCTAAAGTGAGACCAAACAAATGTGTATGTATCTCAATATTAATCTCACCCTCCTGTGTCTAAAAATTTTTTGTGTGTCAATTTTTGTTTAATTTTAATTAAAAAATAATTTGGAATGGAAAAAGGTAAGTTTCATACATATGAATGCATGCCTTCCTCGGCCTTGCTTCAATTCTGCAGTGTAATCATAAACTTACCTACCTCCCAATCCCTTTTTATTTGTGTGTCTTTTTTATTTTAGTCAATTTATTAATAAATAATAAAATTATTCACTATATAACGCCAACGTTGGCTTTTTACTTTTTTACTTTTTTTGTGCAAGATGTTTGTAATCAAAACGCCATTTATGGGAGATAAGTCATTTAGGGGAGATAAGTCATACATTTTCAATATTTTACTATCATGGCGTTTATCATGGACATTTCCTAGTTATCAAGTTCTCACCCTAATGGGGTTTACATGATAAAGTTATTGAGTATATCTTTTTGACAGAAATTCATAGCAAATAAATGGCGTTTTGATTACAAACATCTTGCACAAAAAAAGTAAAAAAGTAAAAAGCCAACGTTGGCGTTATATAGTGAATAATTTTATTATTTATTAATAAATTGACTAAAATAAAAAAGACACACAAATAAAAAGGGATTGGGAGGTAGGTAAGTTTATGATTACACTACAGAATTGAAGCAAGGCCGAGGAAGGCATGCATTCATATGTATGAAACTTACCTTTTTCCATTCCAAATTATTTTTTAATTAAAATTAAACAAAAATTGACACATAAAAATTTTTTAGACACAGGAGGGTGAGATTAATATTGAGATACATTCTCTAAACAAGCAGCAGACCCACCTCACAGAGTTTTTGACTGTGCTATAAACCTGAAATCCAATACGGAGCCTCCAAAAGGAGGAGTTTACCCTCTTTCTGCAGCTGAGACTAAAGCCATGTCCGCCTATATACAAGAGAACCTTCAAAAAGGATTTATCAGACCCTCCAAATCCCTGGCTGGTGCAGGATTCTTTTTTGTGGGAAAAAAAGATGGCACCTTACGTCCCTGCATAGACTATAGGGGTCTGAATGAAATTACCATCAAGGACCGGTATCCCCTGCCCTTAATTTCTGAACTATTTGACAGACTCCAGGGAGCCAAGATATTTTCTAAATTGGTTCTCAAAGGAGCTTACAACTTGGTGCGCATTCATGAAGGAGACAAATGGAAGACAGCCTATAACACCTGCGATGGACACTTTGAATATCTTGTCATGCCCTTTTGGTCTAAGTAACCACCTTCAGTCTTTCAAAATATGATGAGCGACATCTTACGGGACTTACTATATCAATGTGTAGTAGTGTATCTTGATGACATCCTGATCTTCTCCCAGGATCTACAAGCACATCAAGAGGTTGTCAAGAAGGTTTTAAGGTGCCTACGGGAGTACCACTTATACGAGAAACTCGAGAAGTGAGAGTTCCACAAGGAATCTGTACCCTTCCTGGGATACATTGTTTCAAAAAATGGGTTTCAGATGGACCCCAAGAAATTAGAAAGCATCAGAGATTGCCCCAACCTACAGGCCTGAAGGCACTGCGCCACTTCTTGGGCTTCACGAACTACTACCATTCCTTAATCAAGAACTATTCATCATTGACGGTCCCTCTCACTGCAATGACCAGAAAGGGAACCAACCCTGCCGCCTGGTCTCCTGAAGCAATATAGGCCTTCCTGTCTCTCAAAGAGGCTTTTCAAAAGAAGCCGTGCCTCCGCCATCAGGACCCGCATCACACGTCGGCGTGGGAGCGGTTTTGAGCCAGTACAGCGAATCCAACGTGCTCCATCCTTGCTCCTTCTTCTCAAGGCAATTCTCGCCTGCCGAAAGAAATTACGGAATCGGAGACAAAGAGTTACTCACAATTAAAATGGCCTTTCAGGAGTGGCGTCCTTGGCTGGAAGGCGCACAACATCAGATAGTAGTGTACACTGATCACAAGAACTTGGAGTAACTCAGACATGCACAATGACTCAATCACCGTCAAACAAGATGATCACTGTTCTTTAACAGATTTGATTTCCTTTTGAAATACCGTCTGGGAGAACAGAACACCCGGGCTGATGCCCTGTCACGATCCTTCTCCCCTCAGGATGTGCCTGACAAACCCCGTCACATTATTGATCCCGGGAAGGTGGTTCTTGCAGCCACTCATGTTGTACCCACTGGGAAGATGGTTGTGGCTAGAAATCAAAGGAAGAAACTGTTGAAGCGGGCGCACGATTCCCGCCTGGCCGGCCATCCTGGACAGAGTCGTACTTTGGCCATGTTACAGCGGTATTACGGGTGGCCAACCATGAAAAAGGATGTACAAGCTTGTGTGGGTTCCTGCGCTGTCTGCGCCAAGCAAAAGCCGCCAGCTGGACATCCTTGGGGTCTGCTTCAATCCCTGCGAGCGCCGGATGAACCCTGGACACATATAGCAACCAATTTTGTGGTAGACTTACCACTCTCCAATGGGAACAATATCATTTGGGTCACCGTTGATCGCTTCTCCAAGATGGCACATTTTGTAGCCTTACCAGGATTACCTTTAGCCGTGGAGTTAGCGAGACTTAAACATATCTTCTGCCTTCATGGAATGCCTAAGCATATTCCGTCTGACAGAGGAGTACAATTCACTGCTAAGTTCTGGAGAGCCCTATGTCAATGTTGCGTCCGTCGCTGCTCGACGCCCTCACTCTGCCCTCTTTACCTCTGTGGCGACTCCCTCCGGTTCTGATGGATGGTTGGCTGCCGCAGCGCCTCCATGCCGTCTCCCTCCGGCGTCCCCGGACCGGCTCGACGTTGCAGATCTGCCATGTTTGCCTGATGACTTAGGGCGCGCGCGCGCTCTGATTGAAGTACCAGCAAGGGCGCGAACCTCAGGGGCATCCCCCTGAGATGAAGTCATCCGCTTCCAATATTTAAAGGTCTCTATTTGCACTGAGTGAGCAAGGAGAGGATTCGGATACGGATTCGGCTACGTTTCCTCCAAGCTACTCTGCCTCCTTAGTCTTACCAAAGGTGCCCGCTCCTCGGGGGCCAAGCTCTTTTCCTTACTTTCAGATTACAGATAGGAACCGGTACTTGCTCCTCGAGGGCCCATGTTCCTGGACACTGAAGATTCTCTATTGCCTGGAAGGTATCACTGCTACAAATAATTGTGAATTACCATCGCTCTCTCAGAGCTTTCCCTGGAACCAGGTACTTGCTCCTCGAGGGCCTAAACCTTTCCAGCTCCTGAGCTTCCTTGAGACCTTGTGAGTTTTGCCATCTAGTTCTGTTCATGAACCTTGTCTACACTGCCTACTCACTTTCTACAGTTTCTCAACAGCTCAGCCATTCTGGATCGCAGTTCCAGTGCCTGAAGGACTACAACCCTGCCGGGCATATCAGCTCACTACTGCCACCTCTGGTGGTTTCCAAAACCTGTCTAATAAAAGAACTAATGTGTGTCTGTCTCCATACTCAAGCCTAGCCGGTGGTCCCTCTCGGGATATCCTCCTGGGGGCGTAGTCATCTGCCACTGGCCCAGGGATTCACCACTACTATCTCAGATTCCCAGCATAGCGGAATATAACAGAATCTGAGACACTACAAGATAGCTGACTCCTCCTTCTTAGGAGCCATTCATTCAGATTGCTCCTCCCATCTAACGCCCAGCTTTCTTAACAGATATAATAGATTGCTAACTCCCTGGCAGATTCTTAACAGATTTACAACAGTCAAAAGTTTGACATCTCCTTGGACTTGACCTCCGCTTACCACCCTCAGTCTAATGGACAGACTGAAAGAATGAACAGAACGCTTAAACAGTTTCTATGGTCCTACGTTAATTCAAGACAGATTGACTGGGCAGAACTGCTGCCTTGGGCAGAATTTGCTATCAACTCCCATCCTGCTACATCTATGGGGTATTCTCCCTTCCAACTCGTCTATGGATGACAACCACTTCCTCCTCTGCCAATTTCCTTATCTGTGGCTTCTGCTGCCGCACAGGCCACTGCAGCAGAGTTTTCTCAGCTTTGGAAGCAAACGAAGGATCTACTCCTTAAAGCAGGACAGAAAGCAAAAAAGATCTATGATGCTCACCATCGAGAGGCGCCTCAGTTTCAGCCTGGAGACAAAGTCTGGCTGAGTACCAAGTTCCTCCATCTTAAACTACCTTCAGCACGTTTTGCACTTCGCTATGTAGGACCCTTTGCTATCCTTTGGCGCTTGGGAAATCTGACGTACAGTTTGAAGCTACCCCCATCAATGAGAATACATAACGCCTTCCATGTCTCTCTGTTAAAACCCTTGATGCTCTCAGAGTTCTATAAGAAGACCCCAGAACCCACTAATCTGGACACGGAGGACAATATTGAGTATGCTGTAAATGACATCTTGGATGTCCGTAAGAGAGGCAAGACGTAGGAATACCTCATTTCCTGAGAGGGTTTTCAACCAGAAGAAAATTCATGGGAGCCTTTGGCCAACATCATGGATCAAGACATGGTACGTCAATTTCATCTCGCACAACCTTGAAAACCCAGACCACCAGGAAGAGGTCCTAGATGGGGCCCTTTGAAGGGGGGTACTGTTGCGTCCGTTGGTCGCAGACGGCTGTGACCGCTCTGCCTCACCTCTCTTTTACCCTTTTCCTCCTCCATTGGAAGGATGGCTGCCTCAGCTGCTGTTGCCGAAACCCTCGGCGTCTCCGAGCCAGCATGGGCGTCCACGTCCGCCATGCTTCTTCCTGAGGCCTCCTAGGGCACGTGCGCTGCCTACGTTTTTGAATACGTCATGGCGGGAACCTCGGGGGTGGCCCCACCGCATGACATCAGTACCTAAGGGTATTTAAATCTCTGCTCCGCTCCAATTGAACGAGTTAGTAAGGACTTCTGTTTTGCTACTCTGACCGCTTCTAAGCTGCTTGCTTGGATTCCTCACTACCCTCCGGGGTATCTCACTACTACGGAAGCTCTGGGTACCCGCTCCTTGGGGGCCTCTTGCTTCTACTCGCCCTCCGGTATTAATCTGCCTAACCTTAAGGACACCCGCCCCTCAGAGGTCCTGTCTGCTTTCTTTCAGAAACCCTCAGTGCTCCTAGATACTCGCTCCTCGAGGGCCTATTCTGCTCAGGGTATCCTGCACCTCAGATCTCGGGTCCCTCTCTTCATTCAAATACCAAAGGAAGTTATCAGCACTGCTGCTCTGTGAGTATCACTACGCTCCAGCTCTCCTTATTCCACCCTTCAGGTTCACGGCCTATCCCGCGCTGCGGAACACTACCGGACCTTTGCTACATCTGGGTGAAACCATCATCTACAGAGACTGTCTGAGCTTACTGTGATATCGCTGGACTACAGTACTGTCCGTTCCTTGGGCAAGATTCTACTCATCAACTGCAGTATAATAAAGCTCTCTCTCCTCTGTGTCTGCTTACTAAGAGTCTGGCCAATCGTTGTGGTTCCCCATGGGGCCCCTCCCCGTGGGAGGAGTCATCGCCACTTCGACCAAGAGTCCACAATATGCCACAAACCCAACACATCACCACCACGGGATAAAGGAGATAACTTCTAAAGCATAAAAGCGCATATCTGTAATAGAATGGCCTTTTTCAACCAATGGCTGACAAGAGGGGCTTTCAATCTTTTATTGCTCAGGCAGGAACAATGCTCCAAAACCCTCATTTTCAAAATACATATGGTTTTTACCAATATAAATAAGAGAACAAGGGCAAGTAATGATATAGATAACTCCTTTCATGTAAGAGAACAAGGTATGGTGGAAAGAGTAATGTTAACCAGTGGTAGGATGTATAAAATGTGATAGCGTTTCAGACATGGGCACGCTGTGCAATATCCACAGGAAGAGTGACCCAATAAAGGCTCACTGGTCAGCATAAGAGGTTTAAAAAATGAAGACAAGTATGTCGCACAGATTCTTGCCACATTTAAAAGCAAACCCAGGGGATTCAGAAAAAATGGAGAAAGAACTTGCCAAAGCTTATTAATAATAGCACAAATTTCACCAATTTGACTCAAAAAGGGCATTCTTTCATCAGGATTAGAAGAGAATGGCAAGAATAACCGGTCTCGATTAGCTTGCAAAGCACATTCATAGGATCCCCTGATAATCTGTGTGGGGTATTCTCTAGAGGCAAATCGAGAAAAATTCATTTGGTCTTGCTTGATAAAATCAGCCTTAGAGGAACAGTCTCCATAGACAGAGAAATTGACCGGTAGGTATGTTAGTCCTGAGATGTTGGGGATGATCTCTAGACAATCTAAGTAGAGTATTTCAGTCAGTCAATTTGTGATAAATGGAAGTTGTCAACTCACCATTGTGGAACAAAACTAAAATATCCAGAAAAGAAATTTGATGATGTGAAAGGGCATGGGTAAAATGTAAGTTAGGATTGCAACTATTAAGCCAGTCCAAAAATGAATAGAACTGAATGATGGAACAATCCATAACAAAAAATTATCATCAATGAAATGAAACCAAGGGGGTATGAAACACTGGAAGGGAGATGGGTATATGTAATGAGCCTCAAAATCAGAAACATATAGACATGCTATATCGGGCGCCAGGGTGGCACCCTTAATCTGTTGGTAAATGGTTTCTTGAAAAATGAAGAAATTGGACGTCACTGCAATTCTGGCAAGATGCAAAATAAAATCAGAGACATGTGTCGGCTTGGGGACGTTGGTTAAGAAAAGATTCAATAACAATTAAGGCTTGCTTCTGGGGGATATTAGCATAAAGAGCTTCAATGTCAAGCACCACTAAGTAAAAATCATGAGTGGGAAGAGGGGTTTGATGTAACTCTGTAATTAAATATGTTGAATCCCTAATATAAGACGGAGAGGCAGTGACGAACGGTTGTAAAAACTTGTCCATGAAAATGACCGAGGTTCTAATATACAGCCAATACCAGCTACTTTGGGTGGCCCCGGGAATTTTGAGACTTTTGTGTATTTTAAGTACGGTGTAGAAAGTTGGAATGATTGGAGGATCTATAAGAAAGCGAGCCTCTCGAGATGTAAGGATTTGACGGTCAATGCCCACCTGAATCGAAGAGGCAATTAAGAGCATGTAACTCTGCAGTAGGGTCATGAGAAAGAAGTTTATAAAAACATGTCAGCTAGCTGGCAAAGGTCCTTGGTGATAAAATGGGTCCCGTCAAGAATAACAGTGCTGCCCCCTTTATCTGCTGGTTTAATGATTATTGCAGGGTCAGAGGATAATGATTTCAAAGTTTCCCATTCAATTCTAGATAAATTATTGTACATGCACCAAGGAGACAGGGATAGAAAAGATAAGTCATGTAAAATCAATTTTTCAAAAGTCATTATTAAAGGATCAGGGGGGCCAGGTGGAGATCAAGAGGATTTGGGAACAGCATAAGTCATATCAGGGGTAGAGGGGTGCTGAGAGAAGAAATGCTTTATTTTAAGTGCATGGAAGAAATGTTATAAATGAACATGAATATTGCAGAAATTAATGTTTGTAGAAGGTACAAAGGATAAGCCAAGCTGTAGAGTCTGAATCTCAGTATCTGTCAACCTCCATGAAGATAAATTGAAAACCAATGTTTCTTCAGGGTTCTCTAGCTGTGATGTATCTTTAGGGAAATTTCGCAGGCAAAGTTTTTTTGTATCCAGTTAGTGACATGGGTTGTTGAACAGCTGAGTTTGAGAGCGGGTGACACGTTGCGCTCACAGCGGAGGCACTTATTGGGAATCCCTGAGGGGTTTCATGAGGGCTTGGCAAGGGACCCTCCGGCGAAAATCTAAAAAAAGAAGAGGATGTAGAAACAGATTATGTTCTTCTGTGCATGGCTCATCACCAGAGGAGTCTTCCAATGATGATGTATCAAAAATGACCCATTTACATAGAGGGCGAGAGGAATTCATCCAAGGGTAAATAAATCCTTTCATGTAGTCAGCTTTGTCACGTTGAAACTTCATGAATGTCAAGGTTTTCAGGCCAGCTCAAAACTTATCCAGATTAGATTGAAAGTAAGCCAGTTATGAAGCAAACAGGTCCAGAGAAGTGTCTTGAGGGAATCAATGTAAGTGGTAACTTGCTCTTGATAAAATGTAGCTGATTTCTTGGTGGCTATATCTGGTTCCATCATTCAATTCTATTTTTTTTTTTTTTGGACTGGCTTAATAATTGCCATCCTAACTTACATTTTATCCATGCCCTTTCACATCACCAAATTTCTTTTCTGGACATTTTAGTTTCGTTCCACAATGGTGAGCTGACTACTTCCATTTATCGCAAATTGATTGACTGTAATACTCTACTTAGATTTACTAGGAATCATCCCTGACATCTCAGGACTAACACACCTACCGGTCAAATTCTCCATCTATGAAGACTGTGTTCCTCTAAGCCCGATTTTATCAAGCAAGCCCAAACAATGTTTTCTCAATTTGCCTCTAAATTATCAGGAGAGCCTATAAACGTGCTTGCATGCTAATCACGACTGGTTATTCTTATCATTCTCTTCTAATCCTGATGAAAGAATGACATGCATTTTGCCCTTTTCGAGTCGAATTGGTGAAATTTGTGCTATTATTAATAAGCACTGCAAGTTCTTTCTCCATACTCCATTTTTTCTGAATCCCCTAGGCTGACCAGTGAGCCTTTAAGCCACTCTCCCTGTGGACATGGCACAGCCTGTCCCATGTCTGAAACGCTATCATATTTTATACATCCGACCACTGGTAAACACGACTCTCTCCAGCATACCTTGTTCTGTTACACGAAAGGAGTTATCTATATCATTACTTGCCTGTGTTCTCTTATTTATATTGGTAAAACCATATGTATGTTGAAAAGAAGGATTTTGGAGCACTGTTCTTGCTTGTGCAATAAAAGAATGGAAGCCCCTCTTGTCAGCCATTGTTTGGAAAAAGGCCATTCCATAAGAACATAAGAAAATACCATACTGGGTCAGACCAAGGGTCCATCAAGCCCAGCATCCTGTTTCCAACAGTGGCCAATCCAGGCCATAAGAACCTGGCAAGTACCCAAAACCTAAGTCTATTCCATGTAACCATTGCTAATGGCAGTGGCTATTCTCTAAGTGAACTTAATAGCAGGTAATGGACTTCTCCTACAAGAACTTATCTAATCCTTTTTTAAACACAGCTATATTAACTGCACTAACCACATCCTCCGGCAACAAATTCCAGAGTCTAATTGTGCGTTGAGTAAAAAAGAACTTTCTCCGATTAGTTTTAAATGTGCCCCATGCTAACTTCATGGAGTGCCCCCTAGTCTTTCTACTATCCGAAAGAGTAAATAACCGATTCACATCTACCCGTTCTAGACCTCTCATGATTTTAAACACCTCTATCATATCCCCCCTCAGTCGTCTCTTCTCCAAGCTGAAAAGTCCTAACCTCTTTAGTCTTTCCTCATAGGAGAATTGTTCCATTCCCCTTATCATTTTGGTAGCCCTTCTCTGTACCTTCTCCATCGCAATTATATCTTTTTTGAGATGTGGCGACCAGAACTGTACACAGTATTCAAGGTGCGGTCTCACCATGGAGCGATACAGAGGCATTATGACATTTTCCGTTTTATTCACCATTCCCTTTCTAATAATTCCCAACATTCTGTTTGCTTTTTTGACTGCTGCAGCACACTGTACCGACGATTTCAATGTGTTATCCACTATGACACCTAGATCTCTTTCTTGGGTTGTAGCACCTAATATGGAACCCAACATTGTGTAATTATAGCATGGGTTATTTTTCCCTATATGCATCACCTTGCACTTATCCACATTAAATTTCATCTGCCATTTGAATGCCCAATTTTCCAGTCTCACAAGGTCTTCCTGCAATTTATCACAATCTGCTTGTGATTTAACTACTCTGAACAATTTTGTGTCATCTGCAAATTTGATTATCTCACTCGTCGTATTTCTTTCCAGATCATTTATAAATATATTGAACAGTAAGGGTCCCAATACAGATCCCTGAGGCACTCCACTGTCCACTCCCTTCCACTGAGAAAATTGCCCATTTAATCCTACTCTCTGTTTCCTGTCTTTTAGCCAGTTTGCAATCCACGAAAGGACATCGCCACCTATCCCATGACTTTTTACTTTTCCTAGAAGCCTCTCATGAGGAACTTTGTCAAACGCCTTCTGAAAATCCAAGTATACATCATCTACCGGTTCACCTTTATCCACATGTTTATTAACTCCTTCAAAAAAGTGAAGCAGATTTGTGAGGCAAGACTTGCCCTGGGTAAAGCCATGCTGACTTTGTTCCATTAAACCATGTCTTTCTATATGTTCTGTGATTTTGATGTTTAGAACACTTTCCACTATTTTTCCTGGCACTGAAGTCAGGCTAACCGGTCTGTAGTTTCCCGGATCGCCCCTGGAGCCCTTTTTAAATATTGGGGTTACATTTGCTATCCTCCAGTCTTCAGGTACAATGGATGATTTTAATGATAAGTTACAAATTACAGATATGCACTTTTTTGCTTTGGATGTTGTATCTCCTTTATCCTATGGTCACGATTTTTCTAAACACCTTACCTGACGTGAGCAACATTGGATTTTTGAGATGCATACACTCATTTTGGATGCATAAAACAAAGAAATTGATTGGCTGGTCTTTTTTGTAATGTTACTATTTTCTCATTGGCTGTTCTCCCCTTGACTCCTCTACCCTCCTTTCTTGGGTGTGCTTTTTTACTTTAAAAATGCTTAGCTGTCCCATGGCTTTTTGCTTTTCAAAGCCATTTTCAACATACGAATTCTATTATCTGAAAGAGTAAATAAGTGATTCACATTAACCTGTTCTAGACCTCTCATGATTTTAAACACTTCTATCAATGCTGAACTGTTAAGGTCAACTCCTTACTGAAGATAATTATTAAAGACATTTTTTAAGTAAGCCTGCCTGGTCTCCTGCTCATTTCTAATGTGATTATTCACTAACAATGGCTCATTTACATATTTTGGCAACACATGTTTCCTAAGAATGTTGCCTGTTTGTGTTTGCATTATTCTCCACTTGTTCTTATGGATATCTCTCTTACATCTTCCTCAGTGAATACTGAAGCAAAGCATTCATTCAGTCTCCCTGCTATGGCTTTGTCATCCCTAAATGCCCCTTTTACCCCTTGCTCATCTAATGGTCCAACTGACTCCCTTACAGACTTTTTACTTCGAATGTAACTGAAAAAATTTTTATTATGAGTTTTAGCTTCACGGCAAGCTTCTATTCAAATTCTCTCTTTTGCCTTCCTTATCAGTGCACCTTCAACAGCCACTGCTCCACATGACCAGAGGCAGCAGCAAGCATGGTTATGACCTCAGAGGAGCATATATGACAGCTCCTATATGTGTTCTGGATGTTCTGCTGGCTTGACAATGAGGGAAAAAATGATGCACTGATGGAGCAGTATGGCCATGTTGGGTGATGGAGGGAAGGCACTATAGTGGAATCAGCACTCAGAAAGAGGCAGAAAAGGCATCACGGACAGCACAGGAGTGAAGGCACTTGGAAAGGGTCTTAAGAGGGTGGAGGGTAGAAGGGAGTTCTATAAACTGCTTGGCACCTTATGGGGTGGCTTAAATGTGCTGCTGCAACCTCTTGCTTCACTAAGATGCTTGTATTTAGATGAGAGCCTTGAAAATTGTGCTACAACCTGATGGGTGCTGAGAAGTTTATATTCTTATCTAATTAGTCCTGAGCTGATTTTACTGAGATGTGTTGTATTCTTAGTCCGTTGTTGACTTATTTCAAGTTTAATCTCGTTCTATATTTTACCTGGTTTAGTCCTATCATTGATTGATATCTAATCCTTACTGAAGTCTCTTTCAGAGTATATGCTACCTTTCAAACATGTTTTACCCCACCTTCAGTGAATTTCTTATTCAAAAAGGTGGATGATTTTCCAGATTTAGCTAGAGCTACTCAAGAGCGTAGGAAAACATTTCTTGTAATGAGATGTGAGGTGTTAGCTTTAGGTGCCTCATTTGTTATTAGACATCCGTGTAAATGTATTGTAATATTAAATGCCACCAGATTTGGGGGTTTTTTTTATCCTGGTCAGTTGCAGGATTTCGAGGCCAGAAGCACCACATCTTCCTAATCCATTTATGATGATTTTTATATAAGAGGGCAGTGTAAGTTTAGGCAACTGTTATTCTTCGGTTATTACTCTGAATTTGTATGGTCCATTTGCCCTAAGACCATTTTTTCCCCCCAATTCTATATGTCTACTATGCTGACATATTTCCTATATAATGTATCTTCTATTTTTTTTCTTTTCTTGCAATCTATTCTCAATTTTTCTTTTCAAATATGTTTGTATTTGAATCAAAGTCAAACTTCAATAAAAATAAAGTTAAAAAAAAAAAAGATAGACGATAAACCAAAATGAGCACTGGAGATGGGACCATGGGGAGGGGGAAGGGGAGAGGGGGAAGGAGAGGACATGAGGCAAAGCACTCAGGAGGGGTATGGGGAAGAGAAAGGACCATAGGGGGTGGTGCCAGTGGCATACGAAGAGGCCATGGCGGAAAGGCAGGAGGGAGGAAGGAACACAGGAGGGGAACACTAACGGGCCGATACAGTACGGTGCGCTCAGGCCGAGCGCACCGCTAGCCCCCGTTGGACGCGTGTTTTCGTCGCGCTATTATTACCCCTTATACAGTAAGGGGTAATAGTGCGAGGAAAACGCGTGTCCAACCCCCAAAAAACTAATAGCGCCCGCAACATGCAAATGCATGTTGATGAGCCTATTAGTTATTCCCACGTGATACAGAAAGTAAAATGTGCAGCCAAGCCGCACATTTTACTCTCAGAAATTAACGCCTGCCCAAAGGCAGGAGTTAATTTCGGCCGGCACCGGGAAAGTGTACAGAAAAGCAGAAAAAAAATGCTTTTCTGTACACCCTCCGACTTAATATCATAGCGATATTATGTCGGAGGCCCCAAAAATAAAAAAAAATAAAAAAAAATAAAAAATCAGCCCGCGACTCGTGGGTTGGAAGACTGACGCTCTTTCCGAACCCGTGGCTGTCAGTGGGTTCGAGAACCGGCGCTGGTAAAATTAAGCATCGGCTGTCAAACCCGCTGACAGCCGCCACTTCTGTCAATAAGGAGGCGCTAGGGACGCGCTAGTGTCCCTAGTGCCTTATTACCCCGGGCCATAATTTAAATACTCGATCGCGCGCCCAGCAGAGTGGCCTCTCTCCCGCACTTTTTACTGTATTGGCCCGTAAGAAAGGGGTCTTGAGGGGGAGGACCAGGGAAGGGGACACAGGAGGAACAGGACAGGAGGGAAGGTATTAAGGAAGGGGCCATGGGTGGGGGAGGCACATGAGGAGGAATCATAGGAGGAAGGTAGGAGGGACAGAATCAGGAAGGAGCTGCAGGGAGGAAACAGCAGGAGTGAGAGCACTCAGGAAGGGTCCTGTAGGTAGAGAAAAGGAAGGCAGGAGAGAAAGCACTTGAGAATGTGCCATGGTGGAATTTGGGGTAGCAGTCATGAAAGGGCCATAAAGGAAGGGCAGGAAAGATAGCAAAGCTTATATCAGAAAACATTCCTTATTTAATATTAAGTTTTAAACATTAGAAATTACTAGAAAAAAAGAGTGTTCTCAGTTACTGGCCCGATCCTTTGGAATGCATTACCAAACTCACTAAGATCAATACCCAATTTGAATCACTTCAAAAAATCTCTAAAAACATATTTATTTCAAACTGCATTTAAAATTACACCTACTAAATAACAAAACCAATTTGATTTTCCACGCTTAATTATATGGTACCATATATTACACATTATTATTTTTATTTTTTAGAATCATGTTAGCTGTTTCTTATTTTAATACTTTATTTTTATTTTATATAACTATGCTTTTTGTAACATTATGATTTTTCTTTTATTTTTACGTTTTTATTTGAATTTAATTTTTAATATATCTATGTAAACCGTTTTGATTAAACAATGTTTGTAAAAGCGGTATACAAACACTTTTAAATAAATAAATAAATTACAAATGATTCTGGAGTGAATATTATTTGTTATTACATTAATCAGATGTCTCTGTATATAAAAATTAGAGATACATGGGGGAGGGAGGTCTACAAAATTATTGCAGGTTGAAAAGGGGTCCATGCTCCCCAAAAAATTGGGAACCCCTGGTCTAGGGTCTGGTAGCTAGGATTTAATGCTAAAAAATGCAGCGTTAGGAATTTTAAATGAAAAAACACAATGGAGAGGTACAGTATAGGGAGTGTAATTCTTCTAAGCATGAAAGAAAAGCAGGACCTGGGGGAGATTGTATATGATGATGATAAAAGTGAACAAACTAGTAAATAAGCTGACGTCAAAAGCCAGAAAGATGCTTGGCTGCTGTCAAGAGGTTCAGGACTGGGCTCAGGGTACACCACCCAAGGAGCGGTACAGGACTACCGGGCAGAACATGGACCGGTCCTTCCGCCTAGCCAGCCTCTTCCCCATAAGTTGAGCCCTTGGGTTTTGGGGGCCAGTAGGGCTTGGCTGCGGCAGCAGTACATCATTGTGAGTCTGGTTTAGGCAAGGCTTGGACAAGCTGGACAAGGTGAGTCTTGAGTAGACTAGACCAGGCAAGGCTGTGGACAGGCTGGGTATTCTGGAATAGGCTCAGACAGGTTCACAAACTGGAAGTATGGCCACGGAGTGCAGGCTAAGCTTTGGTAAGGGTTGGTACAGACAGGTCGAGCAAGGCTTGGAATAGGGTTAGGCAGGACACAGGGTTGGGACACAGGACAAGGAATGGGGCTGCATAAAGACAGGGACAATGTCAGAATACATACAGGCTGGGACAAAACAAGACTGATAAGATAAGGAGTGCCAGGAACTGAATCTTTTCTGACTGGAATACAAAGATATGCCTCTCATAGTTCTAGCGATAAGAACATAAGAAATTGCCATGCTGGGTCAAACCAAGGGTCCATCAAGCCCAGCATCCTGTTTCCAACAGAGGCCAAACCAGGAAACAAGAACCTGGCAAGTACCCAAACACCAAGAAAATCCCATGCTACTGATGCAATTAATAGCAGTGGCTATTACCTAAGTAAACTTGATTTATTAGCCGTTAATGGACTTCTCCTCCAAGAACTTATCCAAACCTTTTTTGAACCCAGCTACACTAACTGTACTAATCACATCCTCTGGCAACAAATTCCAGAGCTTAATTGTGTGTTGTGTGAAAAAGAATTTTCTGTGATTAGTTTTAAATGTGCTACTTGCTAACTTCATGGAATGCCCCCTGGTCCTTCTATTATTCGAAAGTGTAAATAACCGATTCACATCTACTCATTCAAGACCTCTCATGATCTTAAAGACCTCTATCATATCCCCCCTCAGCCGTCTCTTCTCCAAGCTGAACAGCCCTAATCTCTTCAGCCTTTCCTCATAGGGGAGCTGTTCCATCCCCTTTATCATTTTGGTTGCCCTTCTCTGTACCTTTTCCATCGCAACTATATCTTTTTTGAGATGCGGTGACCAGAATTGTACAAAGTATTCAAGGTGTGGTCTCACCATGGAGCGATATAGAGGCATTATGACATTTTCTGTTTTATTAACCATTCCCTTGCTTGACTGCTGCAGCACACTGAGCTGACAATTTCAAAGTATTATCCACTATGATGCCTAGATCTTTTTCCTGGCTGGTAACTCCTAATATGGAACCTAACATCGTGTAACTATAACAAGGGTTATTTTTCCCTATATGCAACACCTTGCACTTGTCCACATTAAATTTCATCTGCCTTTTGGATGCCCAATCTTCCAATCTTGCAAGGTCCTCCTGTAATGTATCACAATCTGCTTGTGATTTAACTACTCTGAATAATTTTGTGTCATCCGCAAATTTGATAAACTTGCTCATCGTATTCTTTTCCAGATCATTTATAAATATATTGAAAAGCATCGGTCCAAGTACAGATCCCTGAGGCACTCCACTGTTTACCCTTTTCCACTGAGAATATTGACCATTTAATCCTACTCTCTGTTTCCTGTCTTTTAACTAGTTTGTAATCCACGAAAGAGCATCACCTCCTATCCCATGAATTTTTAGTTTTCTTAGAAGCCTCTCATGAGGGACTTTGTCAAACGCCTTTTGAAAATCCAAATACACTACATCTACTGGTTCACCTTTATCCACATGTTTATTAACCCCTTCAAAAAAATGAAGCAGATTTGTTAGGCAAGACTTCCCTTGGGTAAATCCATGTTGACTATGTTCCATTAAACCATATGCTCTACAATTTCGATCTTTAGAATAGTTTCCACTATTTTTTCCAGCACTGAAATCAGGATCACTGGTCTATAGTTTCCTGGATCGCCCCTGGAGCTCTTTTTAAATATTGGGGTTACATTGGCCATGCTCCAGTCTTCAGGTACAATGGATGATTTTAATGATAGGTTACAAATTTAACTAATAGATCAGAAATTTCATTTTTTAGTTCCTTCAGTACCCTAGGATGCATACCATCCGGTCCAGATGATTTGCTCCTCTTTAGTTTGTCAATCTGGCCTACATCATCTTCCAGGTTCACAGTTCACAGTTAGTCTAACTCATCACCCTTGAAAACCATCTCCAGAACTATTATCTCCCCAATGTCCTCATTAGTAAACACGGAAGTAAATAATTAATTTAGTCTTTCTGTAATGGCCTTATCTTCCCTAAGAGCCTCTTTAACCCCTCGGTCATTTAACAGTCCAACTGACTCCCTCACAGGTTTTTTGCTTCGGATATATTTAAAAAAAGTTTTTATGATGAGTTTTTGCCTCTACGCCAACTTCATTTCAAATTCTCTCTTCGCCTGTCTTATCAATGTTTTACACTTAACTTGACAATGCTTATGCTTTATCCTATTTTCTTCAGATGGATCCTTCTTCCAATTTTTGAAGGATTTTTTTTTTTACTAAAATAGCCTCTTTCACTTCACCTTTTAACCATGCTGGTAATTGTTTTGCCTTCCTTCCACCTTTCTTAATGTGTGGAATACATCTGGACTGCGCATCTAGGATTGTATTTTTAAACAATGTCCATGCCTGTTGAACACTTTTAACCATTGCAGCTGCACCTTTCAGGTTTTTTCTATTTTCCTCATTTTATCAAAGTTTCCCTTTTGAAAATTTAGTGTTAGAGCTGTAGATTTTCTTATTGTCCCCCTTCCAGTTATTAGTTTAAATTTTTGTTTTTATTTGGTTTTTAGTTATGTACACCGTAGTGATAGAAACATTTCTGTACAACGGTATAGAAGAATTGTACAAATAAATAAATTATGATCACTATTGCCAAGTGGCCCCACCACCATTACCTCTCTCACCAAATCCTGCGTTCCACTAAGAATTAAATCTAAAATAGCTCCCTCTCTTGTTGGTTCCTGAACCAATTGCTCCATGAAATGGTCATTTATGACATCCAGGAACTTTATGTCTCTAGCAAGTTCTGATTTAACATTTACCCAGTCAATATTGGGTAAATAATCTCCCATTATTATTGCACCTCCAAATTGGTTAGCTTCCCTGATTTCTCTTAGCATTTCATCATCTGTCTGACCATTTTGTCCAGGTGGATGGTAGTATACTCCTATCACTATACTCTTACCCAACACACATGGGATTTCTACCCATATAGATTCTACTGAGCAATTAGTCTCTTGTATGATCTTTATCCTGTTGGACTCTATACACTCCCGGACATAAAGTGCCACACCCCCACCAAGTTGATCCTAC
The DNA here is from genome assembly GCF_901001135.1 of Rhinatrema bivittatum. Taxonomy (NCBI): domain Eukaryota; kingdom Metazoa; phylum Chordata; class Amphibia; order Gymnophiona; family Rhinatrematidae; genus Rhinatrema; species Rhinatrema bivittatum. The sequence goes on from NC_042630.1 coordinate 25,480,180, forward strand.
ATATCATTGCGATATAATTTGTACCTTGATATAGCACTGTCCCATTGATTATCCTCCTTCCACCAGGTCTCTGTGATGCCAATTATGTCTATCTTATCATTTACTGCTATACACTCTAACTCTCCCATTTCACTTCTTAGACTTCTGGCATTGGCATACAGACATTTCAAAGTGTGTTTTTTGTTTGTATTAACAACCTGTTTTTCAGTTCATAGGGATAATTTGGAAATCTTTAGCTCAGGTGATTTTTTACACATAGGCACATGGACTACGTTGTTTTTATTGGAACCTCTCTGTTGGGATGCCCTAACTCTCCTGCTTCATTAGTATCCTTCGAGTATACATTTCTCCGAACCATGCACTGCTGAGTGACTGTCAGCTTTCCCCCTTGTTCTAGTTTAAAAGCTGCTCTATCTCCTTTTGAAAAGTTAGTGATGATAGAAACTCACCCTGATGTACTAACATGACGACGGACCACAGAATCTCCATATGGAAATGTGGGATTCACTCCTTTTAGGTCCAGAATTGGCCTAGATGAACCATTTTTTGGGGGGGGGGAATCATAAAATAAGATGGAGTAACATCCTTGTCCTTGTTCTTGTCATGCATATTGCTTTCAGCAGTAGCTATTTGTTTATTGTTGTTTGTACTGCTGCATTTCTTGTTGGAGACGAACATGATGAAATCATAAATAGTACCAGGGTAGCTAGTTCTAGTACGCAACTGTTCTGAATATCCAGAACCCACTGATCTGTGCTTATGTGGGTTCACTCCTGATAAAATAGCTGAAGCTGTACCAATGAATGGACCCCACAAGACCTCACTGGATGGCATAAGCTATTCTGAATAACCTAGTTTTAGGCCTTGTTCTTGCTCCTCCAAACAACTGCATCCTTCCCCCAAATCTTTGTGGTTGGGATGAAAATTGTTTTCCAGGCCAATATCATCTTGAATCATGTAAATGTCTGCAGACTGAAACTGTTCAAGCTTTGTCTTCTGGTAGTCACTGTGGTCTTGGTTCCCTAGGTTTGCATCCAATTTTTCAAGTTCCTCTCCAAATAATAACTTTCCTTTAAAGTGAGCTTACTAGGAATGCTTTGGACCACGAGTCGGCCACTCATTGTCATAGCTATAGAAGTCTTTTTACACCTACCGATGAAAATACAGATCTTGATGAAATCCATATAAAATCATATAATCCATCTGAAAGGTATGCTGCTGCTGATTCCAGCAGTGCCACCTCATTTCCTTCTGGCAGTTGTTGCACCCAACACAAACAAGCTCTCGCAACATACCCTGTACAAGTTGCAATTTAAAATGTAAGAGCTGTGACTGAAAAAGCATGTTTTAATGTTATCGCTATTTTCCAATCCAGATGGTCCTTTAATGCTGCTCCTCCCTCTATGGAAAAAGTATTTCTAGTTACAGCCGAATCCATTCAATCAACTTGTGGCATTTGAAATAAACGTTCTAGGCCATCATTTGGCAGCAGATAAAGCTTGGAGGTGGTCTCTATGACCTGCTTCTGGTGATTCCCCTTAAGCTAATATTATGTTTTCTATTTCAGAGTGAAGAAGAAATGCTGATTTGTGAACTCCTTTAATAACTGGATCCCAGTCAGAGATGAATTTACCTGTGAAATGAATGCAGAAATCTCATCTATTAAAAGAGTGGAATTATTGAATCCTTCTTAATTAAATTTCCCCTTCTAGTGATCCACAACTATGCCCCCATATTCATTCTCTATGTCCATATATAGTGGCTCATTGGATTGTGAAAGAATTGTACCACTAGGTTCTGGAGTAATTTTTGGGGAGGTTAGTCTGAAGCAGTTGGTGATCAGGAAATATTTCTTCACAGAGAGGGTGGTGGATGCATGGAATGTCCTCCCGGAAGAGGTGGTAAAGACGAGAACAGTGATGGAATTCAAAAGGATATGGGATAAACCCTACAGATTCCTACAGGTTAACAGATATAAATGAAAAAATGGAGTAACCTATGTTAACTTTAGGTGTAACAATTCTGCATGGGGGTAACCTGCATGGATCAGCAGTTACCGCCCTTAATCGTAGGCTTGGGGGTAACAGGATAACTTGCACTGAGCGGCAGTTATTACCCTTAACCATAGGCATGGGGGTAACCTGTATGGAGCAGCAGTTACTACCCTTAACGGTAAACATGGCGGTAACTTGCACAGAGCGGCAGTTACTAACAGTAGATATGGGGATAACCTGCAAGCAGCTGCAGTAACTACCCTTTATCTTTTATTAAAATTTACTAAGCAATGTACAAAATGTTACATGCATAATTAAACACAAATTTAGAACAAGACAGAACATTATCAAACTCACTCAGCGATAAGCTTCTCATAAACCAAAAAAAATCAAACAAGTTGCATGGAACCTGAAATCCTTAGTTGTGATCATTTAAAAATAAACAAGATTAAAGAAAAAAAGTCTTTAACAAATGTTTAAATGTTTTAAAGCAGTCCTGAAGCCTTAACTATTCTGGGACACAGTTCCAGAGTGTAGGAGCAACAATGGAGAAAGGCATGCATGTTTCAACAAATATCTCAAGAAGGTTGCACTGGGAAGTTCTAAGCATTCTTGTTGGATTATATAATCCAATAATGCATTTATCCAAGGCGGAGAATTGGACATTAGTAATGTGTGCATCACGACCATTACACCTTGAGCTGCACTGGAAACCAATGAAGTTCTAATAGTGAAGGAGTGATCTGTCCATGTCTACTCGTTCCTGTGATAAGACATGCTGCTGAATTTTGAAGTAACTGCAAGGCTTTCAGGGAGTAAGCAGGAAGGCCCATGAAGATGGCATTACAATAATCGAGTAGGGGAAGAAATGAGGCCTGGACTGCAATGTGAAAGAAGAGGGTAACCTGCATGGAGCGGCAGTTACTACCAAAATCAGTCTGCTGGGAAGACTAAATGGACCATTTGATCTTTATCTGCTTTCATTTACTATGTTACTATGATCCCCTTTCATTGGCTGATGCAATATAAACGCGTTAAAATGAGCGCTCTTACTGGGTGCCCGTTTCCTATGCCCATCCACTTCTCCTGGGCATGCAATGCAATATAGCAGAGTTGCTTACCTGTAACAGGTGTTCTCAAAGGACAACAGGATGGTAATTCTCACACATGGGTGACATCATCAGATGGACCCAGAAAGGCATCCCCTTCTCCAGGTTGGATAGGGTTTCCCACTACATGAGGGATTGCTGATGTGGAGTGATGAATAGGATGCAAGCCTGAAGATCCTGGGTGGCTTGGCACCACTGTGAGCGCAATGTGCACTGTGCCCTGCGCATGTGTTGCCAAGCGAATGGTGTGACGTGAACAGTCACTGCCATGTGCCCCAAAAGGCACAGAAATTGGTGCGCTGAAATATGAGGGCAGCAGGAGACTACCCTTGCCAGAGAAGCGAGGGTCATTGCCCGGTCTCAGGGTAAGAAGGCCTTCCTAAGGACAGTATCCAGCCTGGCTCTGATGAAGTCCAATTGTAGTGACAGCTGGAGATGGGATTTCAGGTAGTTGATTAGAAATTCCTGGCCCTCCAGGACACGTATGATGGAATGTAGGGAGCACAACGCCCCCTATCTGGAATCTCTCTTGATTAGCCAATCGTCAAGGTAAGGGAAGACATGTACCCTTTGCCTCCTGAGATAGGCCCCCCACCACCGTCAGGCATTTTGTGAAGATGCGGGGCGCTGCCACCAGGCCAAAAGGCAGCACCGATACTGGTAGTGCTCCTCTTCAACCATGAATTGAAGATACCTCCGATCCGCGGGAGAAATGGGGATATGGGCGAATGCGTCTCACATCGAAGGAGCAGAGCCAGTCCCCAGATGCTGGCGGATAATACTTTCATGGCCAGTAAAATGGACAGCTTGTATAGTGCCCGGGAGGCTTCTTGCCTGAGGGCTGGATGTCAGAAATGCTCACTGATGACTGTTGAAGGGTTTTGTGATAGTCCTTCAGTTGTGCTACCACCTCTTCAATTTTGTCCTTGAAGAGGTTCTCCCCTGTACAGGGAAGATCTGCCAGATGATCCAGCACTTCAGGGCAGAGGTCAGAAGCGGGCAGCCAGGCCATGCGACAAGCCCCAATGCTGGCCACCGCAACCCTCATTGCAGTTTCAAACACGTCATATACCAGGCCCTGTTGAACTACTTTCTGGAACTCATCCTGAAATAGTTGTGGGAGGTGTTCCTCCAAATCTTGGACTTGTTTCCAGAGGTTTCTGGAGTATTGGCCCATATAAAGTTGATAGACAATCCTGGCTGCCAGCATTCAGCCCTGGAATACCTGCCGTCCAAGAGCATCCATGGCTCTGCACTCACGGCCATGGGGGGGGGTGGGCGAAGCACGAGTCCGGAGCCTCTTTACCTTCAAGGCCGAATCCACTACCACCGACTGGTGTGGAAGCTGCTGGCGTTCAAAACCTGTGGTGGGCTAGACTAGATAGATCGAATCTGTCTTTCAGTTCACTGGAGGGATGGAGATGGGATGTTCCCAGAGCTGGAAGTCTAACTCCTTAAAAATGTCATGTACTGGCACAGCCACCATTTCTTTAGGAGCGTCAATAAATTGCAGGATCTCCAACATTTCATGTCTAGAATCCTGCTCTGTTAAGAGCTGAAAAGGCACAGACTCCACCATGACCTTCACAAATCCAGCAAAAGTCAGATCCTCTGGAAAGAGGTGGAGCTCCCATCGGAGTCTTAAGCCACGACACAGGCGGCCTCGGGAGCATCGGTGGAACCAAAGACGGCACACCAAAGGGATCCGGGGGCGCATCGGCAATGATGGATCCATAGGCATCGGAAGCGCCAGGGGAATCAATGGCTCCAAGGGGTACAGGGCCCAAAGGCCACAGGAAGGCTAGTTGCTGGTCGGGGCATCGTGCGCAGTCTGGGCACAGTCGACCCTGATGAACCTTCGTCTGAGGAATCACTCACCGGAAACGGAACTGGTGGAGGCCATGATGATGCACCCATCGATAGTGAAGGGACTCAGGGCATCGTGGCTGGCTACGTCTGTAAGACACTGAGCAATAAGTCCAGCCACTCCAACAGAGGCACAAGCACCACTGGAGTAGACTCCTGTGGCGGTGGCAGTCCCAGTGGAACCAGAGGCTCAATGCCCTGTAGTGCCTGGGCAACCGCCAGCTGCACGTGTCTCTCCAACTCCTCCTCAAAGGTTGCCGAGGACAGGACTGCTTAAGGCGGCGGCAGCAGCAGAATCGGATCACCCCGGAATCGCAGGGGGGTGGACCGAACCCTCCACCGTTTTTGGTGAGGAACACAAGGATTCCTTGGGATGTCCAGAGGGTACAACATCTTCAGCCCGGGACTGCTTCAAGGGAGGCATGGATGACATCGGTGCCTTCCCGTGGTCAGACATCTTTTGAGAAGGAAGACCGGTGTCTGTGCTTCCTGGACTTTTCCCAGTGCTTACCTCGGAACTGAGGAGATGGAGAGGAACCCGATCTGGAACTCGAGGATATCGATCTTGCTCGGTCCCCTGCCCCTACTTCTGAACCGGGGCTCGGTAGCGGAGGGGACACTGAGGGAGTCATGGCCAAGACTCCCTTTCCTTGCAGCGTTGAAGTCCCGGACACCAAAGTCTATGATTCCGATTTTTAGCATCGAACAGTTTCTCCATTTTGTTCAGGCACGTCCGCCAACCCTTGGGGGGCATCCAGGCACAAAGGTTGCAGCCACGGACATCATGCAATGCCCCTGTCACAGGTCACAGACCTCGTGGGATCTGTGATGGACATGGTCCAAGGGCACTGGGGGAAGCGGCGGTAGCTGGATGACACCATGGCAAAAAACGCAGCATGAGGTCGATGCCCCGCAGCCACCCGGAGGCGATACAGTCAGGAATCGACCCCAAAGTACCACAAAAACTTACCAAAACTGTGAGAAAAAACCTGAAAACACGCAGAGGAACCCGACGGGACTCAGGAAGGAAGAAAAAAATGATTTTCCACAGCAAAAAAGTGCGAGCTCCATAACCACGAGGCTTCAGCTTCACGGAAAAAGAGAGACTGAAGAAGGACCCCCGCATGGATGGCAGCATGCTGGGCATGCTCAGTGTGCCTGTCAAAGTTTCTAGAAATTTTGACAAAAGTTTTCCGTGCTGGCTCCATCTGATGTCGTCACCCATGTGTGAGGACTACCATCCTGCTTGTCCTTGGAGAAGCTAATGAACTGCCACATTAAAAAGAACGCACTAAGGAAAACTGTGTGTCCCTAGCGTGCCCTCAACATCGGGAGCCCAGGAGACATGGCTGTGTGCGGGTTAGGAAAACGTATGCTCAATATGAGCATCCATTTTATCCTGTGGTAGCTAATTGACCAGCATAATATACACAGCCTGGAGCGTGTATATTGTACACCCAGAATTTTTTTTTTCAGGCAAGCCTTTTTAATTTTGCATGGTGCTGCTCAGGTGCACTGGGATTTTTTGCATCGCAGGGTAATAACTAATAGCCTCATCTACATGACATTTACACGTGATGAGCGCTATTAGCCATGAAGGGTTGTTTGGACATGCGTTTTGGACACGCTTTTCCCCTTATTGCATCAGGGGTTAGTTTAACGCATCCAAAACGCTTGTTAATCTGTGCACTAGGCTGGGTGCACTTTATTGCATCGGCTTCTCAATTACTTCAGACTCCCCCCTACCTCCTCTGATGCTCTCACACTTAATTACTCCACAACTCCTTTGATTCCCTCTCTCACACACAAACACTCCCGAATTTCCTCCAATCCTCTCAATCACACTAATTAAACCCCTATCCCCTTGCTGATGCAGAGTAGGGAGAAGCATCACTGGCATTGTGGAGGGAGGAGGGTAGTCGGTCTGAGGATACAGAGAGATATGCAGGCCACCATTTTCCCATGCCAAGGGCTGGGTTTTTAAGAATCACAGGAGAGGGAGGTACTGATAATATCTTAGAGCAGGGACCTGCTGAATAAAAAATCTGTAATACTACCAGTATTACAGTGCCACCTGGTGGGTGCTCTTGTGAACTAACATATATGACTGGTAATCACCCATGCTTCTCATGTGCTTACAGCAACTAAGTATTGGAGATGCTGGCAGCTAGTGGTAGCACATCCAGCAGAACATGGAAGGAAAGTGGCACCTTGGAGTGGAGGAGTAGCCTAGTGGTTAGAGTAATGGGCTGCAAAACAGAGTTCAAATCCTGCTGCTGCTCATTGTGGCCTTGGGCACAAACAGAGCATGATTTACTAAGCATTTTTCCCATAGACACAGAATGGGAGAAAAGACTTATTAAATCAGGCCCTTAAATTGTAAGCCTTCTAGGAATAGGGTAATACCTACTGTACCTTGAATGCAATCCATTCTGACGTGCCTGAAAAAGCAGAATATACATTTTTCAAAAATACCATCACATAAGGGCTTCTTGAGAAGCAGACAAGCTCATCTTTAAAAAGGGAACATTCTCATGTAAAATACAAGAACTAAATGCACATTACTTTATAAAAACTGCTTTTATTTTGGTTATATTTGTAGAAAATGTATAAAACATACAAAAACTGAAAATATTGTTAAAAAGAAGGTAAAGCAAAAACAAATATTCCTTTACTGCCTACAGCTGAAAAAGAAATTAGCACAAGGGACAGGAGGTGTTCTCACTGCTTTGGTGCAGATTCTGGCACCTACATAATTTCTTAAGTCTGAACTCGGAGGGAATCTCCTACCATCTAATACTATCTGCAATATTTGATCAGGCCTTTGGCAAGTCCATAACGCTACCCTGTTATACCAGGTGCCTTGCCAGAGCTCAGCATAGTAATGATATCTCTGTACTGAAAATGCAAAGGGTGAGCTGAGAGCAGACAAGAGATGAAGGGTTGTAGGAAAGACACTGTGGCATTGGGCAGCTTTGCTTTTTCTGTTCATTAGTTTTTGTAAAAAAACATGATTGCTAGCACTGTGATCACTGATATTAAATCAACCACTGCCTAAAACACATTTCTCCTTCAAGTCTAAAGTCATTTCTTCTTCTAATATTCTTGTATTTTCCTTATGTGAAAAGGCTGATGGCACAACTTCTGAGAAACACTTCCAACATTTCCTGCTCTGCACAGGAGTAGCCCGGTCCCTGGGGAGTAATATATATATATATATATATATGTCTATACATACAGATAAGAAAATTTGTTACATGTTTCCACTATCTGAAAAAATTACAAAATTCCCTAAGAAAGACCTACTTTATTGGGCATAAAAGAACATAAAGAGTGTTAACAGGTCACACCCTGACATGACCTGTCACTATCGCCTCATAAAGCGCCTCAGTCAAGGGAATGTAGGACTGGGAGGCTGTATCCAGGAAGTATAAGGGATCCACAATGGCCAAAGGGTCAAAGCCTTCTTGGACCAGTCGCACTTTCTGCTGTTTAAAGGTTTCTGTGATGTCCAGGGAATCCTATGTCAAACAAGAGCAGACAGGTGAGGTTTTTCCCTAAGAATTTCGTTTTACCCTAATTACCAGTTAACAGTTTAGAGTCAAATGCAATGGATTCCTCTTGAAACATTTTCAGATTCCTAGCATACCTCTGTCTGCTGTTCTAAGCAGTAAATTTTAGTCTACCTGAGATACCAAAGGCTTTTAAATATTGCTTGCTGATCAACTCTTACTGGTCAGCATGAGAAACTCCCAGTAGCTACAAATATCTTTCTGAAGTCTAAAATCTTTTCCTTCTTCAACCTGAGGCCCATGAGGACTCCTGTAATGAAAGGTTTCCATTTCATTCTTATATTTGCTGAACCCCATCCAAGGGATCCACAGAGCACCATATAAATAAAGTACTAAACAATAATTCTCCAGCTTGTAACTCACAGTGGAAGCATTTGACTTCTTCTCACAGCAGCCACATAGTCCGAAATCAAAGCCACAAGGGGCAGCTGCAGGAATTGTAAACTGTTCTGCTTGCCCGCTGACACACAGAGCAGAGGGGCCTCCAGGTGTATAGAGGAAGAGGACCGAGTGCCCTAGAAAGTAACATCAGGCCAGGCCCTGTGGCTGTGCAGCAGCTCTCTGGAGAACCCTCACCACTTCTTTTCTATTTTGCATAAACTGGACAGCAGCTAACATGAATCTCTCTTTTTCCTGTTATTTATATCTCCTAAGTCATGCCAGACTTCATGGCAGCTTGCGCTCTTATTGTGCTCCACTGCATTATTGGTAACTGGCTGCCTTTGATGAAGACATTGTGCAGAAGGCTGAACAAACTTCCTCTCTCTCATTCCAGGTTTTCCATCTTTTTGGCAAAGAATAGAAATTTGGAAATCCTGCCCAGCAGACTTTTTGTGGCTGGCATTTGCTTTTTTATACCATGGCCGTCCACATTGTTGTTATCCTATGTCAAAGATCATGGATTAAGAACTCAAGGATTTCCTACTCAGAAAAACTACAGAAGTGTGGAAGAACACATACCAATCTGCCAAGTGAGCATACTTTAATAGGCAAGAACAAGACAACATAACCAGCACAGGTTCCTTAATGAAAATTGCAACACACAGATTCATGTCTAGTGGAATTGCAGGTTCATTCAAGACTTTTGGGCAGAAATGGAGAGTAAGACAACTAATTAGATCTCCTGTAAAATTCACTCCTCCACCCATTTTATTCACCATTCCCTTCCTAATAATTCCTAACATTGTTTGCTTTTTTGACTGCTGCAGCACACTGAGCTGACAATTTCAATTAATTATCCACTATGACACCTAGACCCTTTTCCTGCATGTTAACTCCTAATATGGAACCTAACATCGTGTAACTACAGCAAGGGTTATTTTTCCCTATATACAACACCTTGCACTTGTCCACATTAAATTTCATCTGCCATTTGGATGCCCAATCTTCCTCTCGCAAGGTCCTCCTGCAATTTATCACAATCCGCTTGTGATTTAACTACTCCGAATAATTTTGTATCATTTGCAAATTTGATTACCTCACTTGTCGTATTCCTTTCCAGATCATTTATAAATATATTGAAAAGCACTGGTCCAAGGCACTCCACTGTTTACCTTTTTCCACTGAGAAAATTGACCATTTAATCCTACACTCTGGTTTCCTGTCTTTTAACCTAGTTTGCAATCCACAAAAGGACATCGCCTCCTAGCCCATGACAGCTTAGTTTTATTAGAAGCCTCTCATGAGGGACTTTGTCAAATGCCTCGTGAAAATCCAAATACATCACATCTACCAGCTCACCTTTATCTACATACTTATCCACTTCTTCAAAACAATGCAGCAGATTTGTGAGGCAAGACTTCTCTTATGTAAATCCATGCTGGTTTTGTCCCATTAAATAAGGTCTATCTATATGTTCTGTGATTTTTTTCTTTATAATAGTTTCCATAATTTTTCCTGGCACTGAAATCAGGCTCACTGATCTATAGTTTCCCGGATTACCTCTGGAGCCCTTTTTAAATATTGGGGTTACACTGGCCACCTTCCAGTCTTCAGGTACAACGGATGATTTTAAATTACTTGCAATAGGACTGAAATTTCATTTTTTAGTTCTTTCAGAAAGGAAAATTGGTTCTTACTTGCTAATTTTTGTTCCTGGAATACCACAGATCAGTCCAGACAAGTGGGTTTATGCATCTCTACCAGCAGATGGAGGCAGAGAAGAAAAACTTTAAAGGCACCGCTACATAACCGAGAGTGCCACCTGCAATCCCTCAGTATTGACCTGTACCCAAGCCAAGATGTGTAACTCCAAACCACCAGGATCTCTTCCTCTAACAGAGCTGGGGAACAAGTCGGAACTCCCAAACTGACCCCTGAACTATGGTCAAGAAAAAGAATCTTAAATCTCAAAACATCGAGAACCATATACAATTATCGTCTGTAGAACAAATTTAAACTCTGCATCACCAGCAGCATCCAGAATCAGGAGAGGACTTTCAAAATATAATCAGAATGGGCCAGAAGTCTGGACTGATCTGTGGTATTCCAGGAACGAAAATTAGCAGGTAAGAACCAATTTTCCTTTCCTATTCATACCCAAATCAGTCCAGATAAATGGTATGTACCCAAGCCCCATTACACTGGGTGGGATCCCAAAAGACATGCACTTAGTACACTTTCCCCAAAGGCACTCTCCTCTGAGGCCTTAACATCCAAATGGCAATGTTTAGTGAAAGTATGCAAGGAGAACCATGCTGCTGCCCGACAAATCTCCTGTGGCAACACTAACTTGACACTCCACCCAGGAGACAGAATGAGCCCTAGTGGAATGCTCCAGCAAACCCTCAGGGATCGTCCATCCTTTACAAATATAGATCGAAACGATCGCCTCCTTCAACCAATGGGAAATTGTACTCTTGGTTGTCTTACCACCCTTCCTTGGTCCACTGAATAACACAAAAAGGTGATCATTAGTCACCTTGAGATATCTTAAGAGAACCTGGCGCACATCCAATAGATGAGATGAAGCTCCCTCACATGGGGAAAATCGGGTGTCAAATGCGGAACCCCCAGCAACTCCACGCTCTGGCTAAGATGAAAGGCCGACACCACCTTGCCTCCTTAATATAGTCTCTATTGCCACTCTCTTCTGTAGAGAGTTGCATGGTGAGACCATAAAGGCATTTGGAGGAATTAAGAAAAATTCCAGAGCATAGCTGTCCCTCTCCACATCCAGGACCCACTGATCCATCTAATCTGAACCTACCTCTGATAAAAGAGAGATAGACGCCCACCTATCTCCTGAAGCAGTAAGTGAGTCCTTACACCTTTATTGTGAAGATTGAGGTGCTCTGGTTCCAGCGCCTGCCTCCTTATGAGGCTTTCTATGTATTTATTTTTATATACTGACGTTCATGTACACAGGCTGAAAGGACAGATCTTTCGTAGGGATAAGACCTTTGAGTAGATGCTCCTCTGTAAGAACGAAAGAGACATGAATCCCTGGAGCAGCCCTTCGCCCCAAAAGGACAAAATGCCACATTTTTGTCCTCCAGTAAATGAGAAACCTTGGATTCACCCCCTGCTATTCACCTTTTTCTCCAACTCTCTGCTGAATGAAAAGAAACCCTTAGAGTACCCCTGTGAGACTAGACTTTGAAATAGCGTCGGTTGACCAATTTCACAGCCACAGCTGAAGTCTAGCCACTATCACAGAAGCCTCCCCTCTAGCAACTGTCCACACTAAATCACAGCCTGCATCAACTAAGAAAGTGGCCCCCAGTTCTATCACCGATCTGCCATCAGACTCTGCTCCTTGCATCTCCTGAGAGAGACGCAAATCAGCCCGAGCCACCAGGCAGCAGCAAGAAGCAATCTGCAAATTCATTGCCATGGCCTCAAAGGCCGTCTTAAGAATAGCCTCAATCCTCCTAGCCCCTCCTTCCACTGGAATGGTGGTTTGCTTGGTAACAGCACATACCAAGGCTTCCACCTTCGGGAATAATAACTGATCCCTTACCTTGGAATACAAGGGGTACAAACCTGCTAAAGCAACCCCCCCCCCCTTAAAATTTGCCTCTAGGGTGCTCCATCAAGGTCAATCAACTCTTGAATTGGATCCAGGAGGGGAAAGAATCATGACGCTTTACATAAGTTGACTAATATGGGATTTTTCTTTTGCAAGTCCGCAGCATCATCCCCGTCCACACTGAGCATCTTCAGAGTCTGAGTCAACAGACTTGGCAACTCATTTTGTGAAAAAACTGGAGTAAAGTCCGATGCGGTTCCAAATCAGGGGGATTTTCTCCCTCTTCCAAAGGGGAGAAACCCAAGTTGCTGTCAGAAGTCATCTGACATATCATGATCCACATCCCCCTGAACACTACAAAGGTCAGCTTCCCTGCAGTGCTTGCCCACAGTGGCTAATGAGTGGGAGCCCTGAGTACGCAAACTCTTCTTAGTACGTTGCTTCGCAGAAAAGTCTGCAGACCCTGGAAAAATTCCACCCAGGAAAAGGAGGATGGATCCAAACCAGGGTCCATAGGCCCAAACCTTACACTCTCTGATCCTTCTGCCAGAGATGTCTGTGTCATCGGGCACAAGGGGGGACAAGACACATCTGCCATGTCACCTTCTACCCCACTCCCCTCCCCCCAAGGGGACAGCCCAATATCAGCAAAATCTGTAGCGGCCAAATTGCCTTGAGAATTCAAGCAGCATTAACACAGGCATAGAGAAAATGATGGCTGAATTGCCCTTATATGGCAAGCCCCACAGATAGCCAGGTGCATAGACCGTTTTGTCCCTGGCGCCATAATCTTCCTGCACTGCACTCCAGGCGGCCGTTCTGCGCGACCTTCAACAGTGTCTGGGAGTACATGCGCAAATACGTACCCAAAAGTAGGTCTTGGTTGTAAGCGCACAAGTACCCCCACGCATAATTACACGCCCAAAACTAGGCGGCAAGTTGTACATGCACAAAATACCCCCATGCGCACGTAGGCACACAAATATAGGACGAGGCCTTACGCACAAAAGTACATGCACGCTTATGTTAGTACACCACCACATGGCAAGAATGCGCGCACAACCCTGCTCATGGGAAAAATCACCACCTACCAAGCGGCTGACAGAACCAAGCCTGAGGAGCAGGACTTAGCCAAAGGCTGATCAATCTACTGAGCCCGAGCCGCTTCCACTCTGCACTAACCTCCAAGAGAAGTGAGAGGGAAAGAGGGTAAGAAGCAGAGCAACATATGCAGAGGGAAGAAGACCAGGTAAGGAAAAGAGAAGAGACTAAAACTTCCCTACTCTTTTATTTATTTTTTCTTTTGCACGTGAACTCAGCCCTCCCTGGCTGAGAGCATGAACTGGTCACCGGCTACAGGGGGAAAGAGCACAAGCCTTTACCACTGAGCACTCCCTCAACCTCAAACCACTTTATTTTATTTTATTTTTTTTTAAATCTATGCCTGCCAGGCTCCCAGACTTAAAATGCTCAGTTGAGGGAGGGACCAAAATGGGTGTCACCTCAGAAGTTCAAGATGTGCACCAAAATATTTTAGCTTCTCCTATTTCTTCTCTTCTTGTCCTCTCCTCCCCAACTAAAGGCAACCCAAAGTAGAGAGATGTATGTCCACCATCTGCTGGAGATGGAGAATACTAGCGGGCTGATGTCAGAGCAGGGCTATATGTATGTGGTCAGCGAGTCAGCTTTACTCAGTCTCCATCTGCTGGTAGAGGTACATATCCCACTGGTGTGGATTAGCCTGCCTGAGTGCAGAGGAAGTAACATTTTTGTTCACCCTGCTCACTGCATCAGTCTCCTCCCTCTTAAATAAGAACACAGCTATAATACAGCACAACACTCTCAAAAGCAGTTCAGCAGGTTCAAAGAGGCATAAATGAATCAAACAGCAGCTGTTTAGTTACCTGGATTCTCACAAACCGGGGTATCGAGTAGAATGGCAGGAGATCAACCACATGATGGTAAAGTCTTTTTCCATCAAATTTGTGCTGCAGTCTGAGAACCAATGCTGCCATACCAGCCCTCCCTTCATGCCCTGCACAGGAAAGAGACTTCATTCAGGGTGGTCTGTGACCCACTGACAGCAATTTCTGCCTGTGGCATTACCCTGTAAGCTTGTGCCTCAGCAACATGCCCACACATCAGATAAACACATTGGCACTGGGAAAGATGAGGGTGGAAGGAAAACAGTTTGTGTGCATTCAGAAGGTTCTCCATCCACCCCATGGGTTCCCACCCTGATTAGAGCACAGGAGCAGCAAAGTGTGAATGTACATAAGAACATAAGAAATTGACATGCTGGGTCAGACCAAGGGTCCATCAAGCCCAGCATCCTGTTTCCAAAAGAGGCCAAACCAGGCCACAACAACCTGGCAAGTACCCAAACACTAAGAAGATCCCATGCTACTGATGCCAGTAATAGCAGAGGCTATTTCCTAAGTCAACTTGATTAATAGCAGTTAAGGGACATCTCCAAGAACTTATCCAAACCTTTTTTAAATCCAGCTACACTAACTGCACTAACCACATCCTCTGGCAACAAATTCCAGAGTTTAATTGTGCACTGAGTGAAAAAGAATTTTCTCTGATTAGTCTTAAATGTGCTACTTGCTAACTTCATGGAGTGCCCCCCTAGTCCTTCTATTATCTGAAAGTGCAATTAACTGATTCATATCTACTTGTTCAAGACCTCTCATGATTTTAAAGACCTCTATCATAAAATGAACAGATTGAGACTGCAATGTCTGCCATTTTACGGTATGAAGAGACACACCATGTCACTGTCTCTCTTCAGGTGCTGGGGTGAAACTTTACCTGGTACAGTGACACCATAAATATTAACCTCCTGAAAAGATCCCAGTGCTCCCACAATCTCCCCCACCTCCGTGGTGGACACATTTTCTCCTTTCCACCTAAAAAGGAAATAAGAGACAAAAATCAGCTAAGAGAACTACTCACTTTCAGCAATCAATGAAAATAAACTACTGCGTTAGCCAATCAAAGAGCAAAGAAGGAGGATGAAAAGGAAATGACTATCAGAGAAAAGTGAACCACTCAATTTCTTTGTTCATGCTGTGTAGTGAGAGGGTATTTAATTAAAAAATCCAGCATTCTTCCTTTTATACAAATAAAATGAAGAATCACCACCATGGGAAGAGGGGTCAACAATCTCAATGACAGAAATTGTTGTCAGAAATATGTTGATTTTCCAACCAATGGGAAACAAGGGTTGCCTTGTTCTTTGAGTGCGCAAATAGAGCAGTGTTCAAATATTTTCCATTTTTAATTTGCGGGTGGTTTTCCCCAAATACAGTAAAAGGACATAGAATAAAACAAACAACTCCCAAAGTGTTACAAGCCAAATATTTCTTTAAAGTATATACTTTGCCTATAGTGAGATGTTGGAATTCAGAAACAGCGGCAGAATTTTGATAGGCTGAATAAGAGCCACAAGAGAAATGGCCAGAACCTCACTGGTCAGCTGAAACTGTTGAGCATAATTCAGAAAACACTAGTAAGTCTCACACATTTTTACCTCTGCAGAACGCAAAACAAGGAAGTTCTGAAAAAATAGCATGAGCAGCAAGAACCTGCCAATGGCACTTAAGGCTGGAGCAAACACTGTTGATTCTGATTGAAAAGGGGAGTACACAAGTGATTCTATCAGATGCATTGTGCACAGAAGGAATAAGAAAGAGGTTGCAGTTATTGTAAAGGGCTCGTTTCAATGCTTTTTAATAATGCATGGTCGATAACCCCTTCGTAGAAACCGGGATTTCATGACCTGGTCCTGTTCAGTATAATTGGCTCCTGAAAAATACAGACATCTTAACCCGTGGGAATGTTATTGTGGAGAAAGCGAGGGTGGTCACTTGCAGAAGATAGTGATGTATAATGATCCATTTTGTACTTGAACAAGGACATCTAAAAAGGAGATCCTGGACTGATAAATATGATAGGTGACATGTAAGTTGGAATTCTGAGTATTTAACCACTCTAGAAACATATATAGTTGAATGATAGTACCTGACCATTAATAGGAAAATATCAATAAAACAGAGACAAACTAGGATGAACTGGTGAAAAATGTTACCATAAATCCAATTAGCTTCAAATCTGGACACAAACATACAGGCAGTATCGGGGGCCATATTGGCCCCCATGACTGTATCTTTTACTTGTTTGTAAAATGAACCTTGGAAACAGAAAAAATTTCCCACTAATGCTATGCAAGAAAGTTTTAGCAAATAATGCTTTGGTACCTTGGTGTCAGGTGGTCATAGATCCAGAAAATATTGAATGACTGAAAGGGCTTCTTCTTGGGGAATGTTTGTGTACAGGACTTCAGTATCAAGTATAACTAGATAAAAGTGGTCCAAGGGTAATTGTATTTCCTGCAAACGGGTGATATCCTGAATCATGTACATATGAGAGAATGAGGAGAACAAATAGGAAAAGATCCTAAATCAGAGACTGGCCAGGTGGAATCTGTAGAGATTTGTGAATTTTAGGTAATACGTAAAAAAAACTGGGGTGGTTGGAAATTTTTCGAGTAGGAAAGCAGAGTTCTTTTTCAGTAACAGGTGTTCTCCTAGATCAGCAGGATGTCAGTCCTCACACATGGGTGACATCATCAGATGGAGCCCGGCATGGAAAACTTATGTTAAAGTTTCTAGAAACTTTGACTGGCACACTGAGCATACCCAGCATGTCACTATCCACGCGTCTACGTGGGGTCCCTCTCCAGTCTTGTAACACAGAATTACGAAAAAATAAGATAGATATAGGAGAAACCCAACTCCATGGGGTGGCGGGCGGGTTTTGTAAGGACTAACATCCTGCTGTCCTAGAAGAACACCTGTTACAGGTAAACAACTCTGCTTTCTCCTAAGACAAGCAGGATGGTAGTCCTCACACATGGGTGAATCCCTAGCTACAGGCTGCTCTCGAATAACAAGCAAGACCAACAGGCACCCAACCGGGTACCAATGGGCACAACACCATAGGTGCTGTTGGTAACAGCAGGAAACAGCCTGAACCCAAAAAAAGGGCCCAAGGCAGGAAGAGTTGGGTTCAACAGCTGAAAAAGATTCCGGAGGACAAGACTGGCCGAAGCTGCTATAGTGTTGGCCATCCCTGTCCAAACAATAGTGAGCAGCGAAAGTGTGGAGCGAACTCCACATCGCAGCCTTGCAGATCTGACACGGGGACCGCTCTCAGGTG
Source organism: Rhinatrema bivittatum (assembly GCF_901001135.1). Classification (NCBI taxonomy): domain Eukaryota; kingdom Metazoa; phylum Chordata; class Amphibia; order Gymnophiona; family Rhinatrematidae; genus Rhinatrema; species Rhinatrema bivittatum. Next base: position 25,497,914 of record NC_042630.1, read on the forward strand.
GGCCACCGAAGCCGCCATGGTTCTGACAGAATGAGCCTTGACATGGCCTCCAAGCTGCAGTCCCACTTGCACATAGCAAAAGGAAATGCAATCCGCCAGCCAGTTAGATTGGGTTTGCTTAGCAACCACAACTTCTAATCTGTTCTTACCAAACAAGATGAAGAGCTGCGTGGACTGCCTGTGGCCTGCTGTCCGCGCCAGGTAGAAGGCCAAAGCTCTCTTGCAATCCAAACTGTGCAGAGCCCGGTCGCCCTGATGCGAATGAAGCTTGGGGAAAAAGGTGGGCAGGACGATTGACTGGTTAAGATGGAAATCAGTCATCACCTTAGGCAGGAATATAGGGTGCGAACGCAGAACCACCCTATCATGAAAGAACTTCGTGTATGGTGGGGTATGTCACCAATGCCTGAAGATCACTGACCCTGCGCACCGAAGTGACTGCGACCAAAAACATGACCTTCCAGGTCAGGTACTTCAAATCGCAGGTGTGCAGTGGCTCGAAAGGATCCTTCACGAGCCGAGCCAACACCACATTAAGGTCCCAGGTCACAGCAGGAGGCCGCAGGGAAAGCTTCAATTGAAGAAGACCTCGTATAAAGCGCTCCAAGTGGGAAGAAGAAGAGGATACAATTCCTGTGGCGGCTGGCCCCGCTGATACAGAAATGGGGGTCTTGGAACTCTCACCAGCCATTCCTTTGGATTTGAGGCAAGCTGCCCATCAGGTTCTTGAAGTGGAAGAAGCGTGCTTGTAACTGCAAGTCAAGCACTGGTGAACCGTCTCATTTAGGAGCATGGGCAGCCAAATTAGAGCAGCACTGAAAGAGCTCACATCCAATACCAGCAACACTGCTCACACAAAAAGAGTTGCTCTCCTATTTTTTTATTTTTTAATAAACCTTTAAAGGCAGAGATGCAAGAGGATAGAAGAGATGGTACAGGGAGGAAGACTCAGAGGATCCTCAAAATATATATATTTTTGTTATATCTGCCAATTGAAACCCCTCAGGCTCAACCAATCCCTCTCTGGGGTTATGAACCACCTGAGCAGTTAAGCTACCTTTGTATTAGAATCAACCAAGAACCTGGCCCTAGAACACCAGAGTATCCTCTATCTTACTCCAACCTCAATAAATCGGCAGGCCTTGTCAGAAAAAATCCTGATGCATCTCCAGTATGTTCACCTGCTAGAGACAGAGAACACAGAGGAATTTTCTGGACTGCACCACATTAGTAGCTGTGCTGACATAATTGAGAAAGCTGTGCTCTCTACCTCCATCAGCTGAGAGGGAGGAACAATTCACTAGTCTGGACTGGTAGAGCAAGAAGATGAGGAAAAATAGATTAGAATAATCTTAAGAGACACAATTAATAAATTATAAGTCAAATTATAAATTAGTAAATAAGTCATGATGCACTCTCACCTACCTTAGCACTAGCTAGCTCTACAATTGCCCCATGTAGGTGCAGTCTATGCCTAAACCTCACAACATGGCTACAGTCTATGCCAAATCAGTTCTCAAGATACCTGTAGGTGTCTCCGGTTCTGTCTCGGAAGTACACAAAGTCCTCGTGATCCTGGACCATAAGGTCCCCGGTGTTAAAGTATGAGTCTCCCAACCAAAACACATCTCGCAAGACTTTCTTCTCTGAAAGCTCCTGGCTGCCAGCATAACCAAGGAAGGGGTTAGAAGTAGTCAGTGGGCAGAGCAGAAGTCCGGTCTCACCTGTGGTCAGAAAGAATGTAAAACCCTAACACAGGATATTTGCCAAATTGACAGTGCACATTCCTACCTTTCCCATGAAAAATTATGAAACTGTCTTCAGTGCTTGTGAAAAATGCCAAATGTGCTAAGCTTTTCAACTAAAGAACAAAACTCTTCCCCAGTCCTATTTGGTGAGGTAAACCACCACCATATTAAATTATAGTCCATATGCATAAATCCCTTTACTTGCAGAACTACTACAGCGTAGGCAGCAGCAGTGCAAGCTTCCCTCACACACACTGCCCCACCAGAGAACAGGTACAGCATAGAGAGCAATGCAAGCTTCCCTCGCACACACTATCCCATCACTGAATAGATACAGCATGGACAGCAATGCAAGCTTCCCTCGCACACACTGTCCCACCACAAAACAGGTACAGCATAGAGAGCAATGCAAGCTTCCCTCGCACACACTGCCCCACCAGAGAACAGGTACAGCATAGAGAACAATGCAAGCTTCCCTCGCACACACTGCCCCACCAGAGATCAGGTACAGCATGGACAGCAGTGCAAGCTTCCCTCATACATACTGCCCTGTAACAGAAATGGCACAGCACAGGCAGCAGCAGCAATGCAAACTTCACGTACAGGGGTTCTCAACCAGGTCCTCGAGACACACCTAGCCAGTCAAGTTTTCAGGATATCCACAATGAGTATGCATGATATAGATCTGCATGCACTACCTCCATTGTATGCAAATCTATCACATACATATTCATTATGGATATCCTAAAACCTGATTGGCTAGGTGTGTTTCAAGGACTGGGTTGAGAGCCACTGCACTAGAGAACAGCTACAGCATGGGTAGGCTCACTGGAAGGTTCCTTCCCATACGATGCCTCACCATGAGAGTGACACCATTACTATCTCCCTGTACAATTATTTACCCAACTGCAGTAAAGCAAAGTTGTTCCCCATAGACAGAAGTATAAATCAGCCACAGAAGTGGAATGCTGTCATCTGACCGCCAAAACGGAAAGCTCTTTCGAAGCTCTGAAAGACAGACTCTGCACAAGTCTCCTCTGTCTTTCTAGCAAACTAACCTTCAACTCAAAGGGGAAAGAGTGTGAGATTATGTGGTTGGTTTGTCCTACTCTTTCTCCATGGACATATAGAACAAGGATCAGACATACAAGTTCTCCCAAGCTGAGGGTTGTGAGGAAATTCTGGTTATGTCTCATATATTATTTCAGAACCATGAAACCTGTATTTAAGCCAGAGGCCGGAGAGCAGATTTGAAGGAATTAGTTAAACAGGCTTTTCAAAACTGCTTGTCCAAAACTGCTATCTTGATGTGAAGTATTTTCTATGCAGAAATGAGCAGTAAAAATATGGAAGACCAGATGGCTGCTCTGCCTATGAATTCTATTGACACACAGCAGAGATGTGCTAACGAAGTTGCTGTAGTTGGCCTGATTGATTACTACAGTAAGAAATGCAATCTGAGATCCAAGATGAAAGACTTCCTTAGTGTAGACAGATGGACTCAGACCAGTGGGTAATGTGCTCCTCTGCTAGCAGATGGAAGACGGAGTCAGGTTTCAAGCTGATGTCATCCTTGGTACATATACCCCTGCACTGACCTCACTTCCTAGGTATCCTCCTCGAAAAGCCACTGTGGATATATATGTGGCATATCTTGATTAAACTTGGTTAACTGATTCAACTGATTTCAAAAACTGGAGAATGCCAGTGCACTCAACTAAGTCAACGCCAAACCAGCTAACTCTGGGTATCTTGAACTAAGGGTAGGCAACGGCTTACCCATATTTATTTAGTCTCGAGGTTCGCTTTCCGAGGTCCTCCTTCTCTGGGGGCAGCCGTGGGAGGGATGCTGAGTCCATCTGTCTACACTAAGGAAAACAAAATTATCAGATAAGTAATTTCTCCATTTCCTAGCGTGTAGCCAGATGGACACAGACCAGTGGGATGTACAAGAGCTACTCCCGGATAGGGCGGGAGGCTGCCTGTGGCCCACTTAGTACTGCCCTTGCGAAGGCTGCATCTTCTCGGGCCTGAACATCCAGGCGGCAGAACCTGAAGAAGGTGTGTAGGGAGGACCATGTCGCCGCCCGATAGATCTCGGCGGGCAATAGCAGCTTGGTTTCTGCCCAAGATACTGCTTGGGCCCTAGTAAAATGAGCCTTAACCTGTAGTGGTAAGGGCTTCCCTGCCTCTATGTAGGCTGCCTTGATTACTTCCTTGATCCAGCAGGCAATGGTTGCCCGCGAGGCCACTTCTCCTTGTTTCTTCCCGCTGTGGAGGACGAACAAGCAATCCGTTTTGCGCATCGGTTCCGATCTTTCCAGGTATCGTTCCAGGATTCTACCAACATTTAGGTGGCGAAGAAGGCATGAGTCTTCCAAGTCCTTATGTTCATCAGGAGATGGTATGGTTCAGATGAAACTTGGAAACCACCTTCGGTAGGAAGGAGGGAACGGTGAGCAGCTGTATGGTTCCAGGAGTGAACCTAAGGAACAATTCCCAGCAGGATAGTGCCTGTCGTTCAGAGATATGAGGAGCTGAACATATTGCCACTAGGAATACCATCTTCAATGTTAAGACCGCATGTTGGTCTGAAAGAAGCCCCTGCTAGGAAGTCTAATACCAGATTGAGGTTCCATAGGGGCACCAGCAACCAGGTTGCTTCCTCTGCCAACTAATGGCCCTGCACCGACTGGGACTGACACACAGCCCTCCAACAAGAAAGACTGACCGACATCACCACCATCCACTGAGGTACCTCAAGATCCACCCCACAGCACAAATGGTCCCAGCCAAGCCACCACAAAAGACTGGACCTGGCAAACTCTGTAAGCAGCAGCGGAAGATGAAACTGCTCCGAAATCATATCCCACTGGGATAGCAACACCTTCCTGTAGAGGTCTCATATGAGGAAACGCCCAAGGGACCAGCTCCAAGGTCGAGGCCATAGAACAGAGGACCTTCAAGTAATCCCAGACCCTGGGCACTCAGGCCTCCAACAGGTTCCGAACTTGAACTTGAGTCTGCAGCTTGACAATCCACTCCTTTGTGAGAAAGACCTTCCCCCTTGGGTATCGAAGCACACCCAAGAACTCCAGCACCTGCGAAGGCGAAAGGAGGCTCTTGGACAGATTGACTATCCATTCCAATGATCTCAGGCGAGGCAACACCACTTCCACCGCACATCGGCAAAGGTCTTCCGACTTCACCCAGATAAGCCAATCGTCCAGATACAGGTGGACCAGCACGCCCTCCTCTCTGCCGCCACTACCACCATTACCTTGGTGAAGGTCCTTGGAACTGTTGCGAGTCCGGGAGAGCACAGAATTGAAAATGCCTCCCCAGGATCATAAACTGGAGGTACCATTGATGATCCAAATCCCTATGTACAGATACGCCTCCATCAGATCCAAGGAAGCCAAGAACTTACCGGTTCTCACTGCTGCTATGATGGACCTCAGAGTCTCCATATGGAAACGGAAAACTTTGAGAGCTCAATTCACCTTCTTTAAATCCAGAATTGGAAGAAAAGGTTCCTTCCTTTTTTGGCATCACAAAATAAATTGAACACCCCCCCATCCCCTCCTTGTCCCAGGGGACGGGAACAATGGCCCCCAACAATTGCAGCCACTGTGTGGTTTGCTGAACAATTAAGCTTCTTTTCCTCTGAGGCACAAGAGGACACCAGAAACAGGCTTCTAAGCGGCAGAGCAAATTCTAAAGTGTAGCCTTGTCCTATCACTCTTAGAAATCACTGGTCTGATGTGATCTTGACCCACTCTTTATAAAAATGAGTCAAACGACTCCCGATGATTGGGACTGAGGAGTGGGCTGGCCTTAAAGAGCCTTACCTCATTGCACAGGCTGGCCTTAAAGAGCCTTACCTCACTGCACAGGCTCGGCTCCGCTACCACCTTGGCTGGAGCCAACTCAGTTCGTTCTGCACCCACGAAATGACTGGTTCCAGGACTGCGACCTCCCCGAGGTCTGCCTTTAAGCCATCACCCGGAGCTCTGCTCTGGCAGAAATGTCTTTGCCCCCGAAAACAAGTGTGCACAGTGAGAAAATCTTTGGAACCTCTTGGCGTGTCCTCCGGTAGCTTGTGGACCTTGTTATCTCCTAGATGCTTTATCATCTGCTCCAAGTCCTCTCCGAACAGAAGTTTGCCCTTAAAAGGCAATGCTCCCAGCTGAGCTTTAGACGAGATGTTGGCTGACCAGTTCCACAACCAAATAAGTCTCCTAGCTGAGACCACCGACATCATCGTTTGAGCGTGCAAATAAGGTCATACAAAGCATCCGCCCTATAAGTGACCGCTGTTTCCAATCGCTCTGCCTGTTTAGACTCCTGGGGTGTCATATTCCTGTCATCTTGCAACTGCTGCACCCAGCGCAAAATAGCTCGGAGCATAAAGCTGCTGCAGATGCCCAGCGCAGACACTTCGAAAATCTTCTTAAAATACACCTTGGGCTTCCTGTCCTGCATATCCCTTCAAAGCTGCTGTGCCAGCTACCAGAATGGTGGTCCTCTTCGTTACCACAGAGACCGAGGCATCCACCTTCAGCACCTTCAAGAGCTCCAGAGTGTCTTTGGGCAAAGGATAAAGCCTATCCAAGGCCCCTGCTAACCTTAAGGCAAGTCTCTGGAGCATCCCACTCCCTGACCACCAGCATCGACCTGTGAAAAGGAAAGTCTTGGCTGGACCTTTCAAGCCGGTCATGTGGTTTAAATCCTACCTGTCTAATCGACAATTCTCAGTCAAAATAGGCAACGCTGAATCCACTCACTACTCCCTCTCCCAAGGAGTTCCACAAGGTTCCTCCCTCTCATCCACCCTATTCAATATTTACCTTACACCACTCTGCCAACTCCTATCTGACCTTGGCCTCAAATTCTACCTATACGTAGATGACATCCAAATCATCATACCTATTCATGACTATCTCCAAATATCTAAAACTCTGGGAGAAATGCCTTGCTTCCATCAATACCCTACTCACAAATCTCCAACTTGCCCTAAACACCTCCAAAACTGAACTGCTCTTCATATCCCAACACCAAATCCCCAAACCCTCCCTTGCAAATGACCCAGCATATAGTTCCATCTCCACTCAGCCCTTTGTACGAGACCTCTGTGTTCTGATCGACCACAATTGAACCTAAAGAAAACATTAACCTTATCCTCAAAGAGGGTTTCTTTAAGCTCAATGTTCTAAAAAAACTAAAACCCTTAATGCACACCCATGATTTCTGTACCGTCATTCAAGCCACCCTCTCCTCTAAAATGGACTACTGCAGTTCCCTTCTCCTAGGTCTTCCCTATTCCACCATAAAACCGCTTCAAATGCTCCAGAATGTGGTAGTGAGGATCATCACAAATGTCCGTAAATCTGACAACATCACCCCCATCCTCCAAGACCTCCATTGGCTCCCGATCCCATCACGCATCCTCTATAAAACCCTTACCATTATTCATAAATCCATCTACAGACACAATTCCAACTGGCTTGATGAACCAATCCGCCTCATACCCTCTAACAGCCCCACCAGAGCAACCTACAAAGGAACCCTCCATGTGCCATCCCTCAAGAAAACAAAGAGACAACCTTATGCCGTGGAAAGATATATTAATTTATTGTAATACAGAGCCCGACTCCGGCCGAGTTTCGCCGATTAAGGCTGCATCAGGGGATGACTTCTGATAGCAATACGAGGACCTGTCTTATAAGAACATAAGAACATAAGAAAATGCCATACTGGGTCAGACCAAGGGTCCATCAAGCCCAGCATCCTGTTTCCAACAGTGGCCAATCCAGGCCATAAGAACCTGGCAAGTACCCAAAAACTAAGTCTATTCCATGTAACCATTGCTAATGGCAGTGGCTATTCTCTAAGTGAACTTAATAGCAGGTAATGGACTTCTCCTCCAAGAACTTATCCAATCCTTTTTTAAACACAGCTATATTAACTGCACTAACCACATTCTCTGGCAACAAATACCAGAGTTTAATTGTGCGTTGAGTAAAAAAGAACTTTCTCCGATTAGTTTTAAATGTGCCCCATGCTAACTTCATGGAGTGCCCCCTAGTCTTTCTACTATCCAAAAGAGTAAATAACCGATTCACATCTACCCGTTCTAGACCTCTCATGATTTTAAACACCTCTATCATATCCCCCCCCTCAGTCGTCTCTTCTCCAAGCTGAAAAGTCCTAACCTCTTTAGTCTTTCCTCATAGGGGAGTTGTTCCATTCCCCTTATCATTTTGGTAGCCCTTCTCTGTACCTTCTCCATCGCAATTATATCTTTTTTGAGATGCGGCGACCAGAATTGTACACAGTATTCAAGGTGCGGTCTCACCATGGAGCGATACAGAGGCATTATGACATTTTCCGTTTTATTCACCATTCCTTTTCTAATAATTCCCAACATTCTGTTTGCTTTTTTGACTGTCGCAGCACACTGTACCGACGATTTCAATGTGTTATCCACTATGACACCTAGATCTCTTTCTTGGGTTGTAGCACCTAATATAGAACCCAACATTGTGTAATTATAGCATGGGTTATTTTTCCCTATATGCATCACCTTGCACTTATCCACATTAAATTTCATCTGCCATTTGGATGCCAAATTTTCCAGTCTCACAAGGTCTTCCTGCAATTTATCACAAGCTGCTTGTGATTTAACTACTCTGAACAATTTTGTGTCATCTGCAAATTTGATTATCTCACTCGTCGTATTTCTTTCCAGATCATTTATAAATATATTGAACAGTAAGGGTCCCAATACAGATCCCTGAGGCACTCCACTGTCCACTCCCTTCCACTGAGAAAATTGCCCATTTAATCCTACTCTCTGTTTCCTGTCTTTTAGCCAGTTTGCAATCCACGAAAGGACATCGCCACCTATCCCATGACTTTTTACTTTTCCTAGAAGCCTCTCATGAGGAACTTTGTCAAACGCCTTCTGAAAATCCAAGTATACTATATCTACCGGTTCACCTTTATCCACATGTTTATTAACTCCTTCAAAAAAGTGAAGCAGATTTATGAGGCAAGACTTGCCCTGGGTAAAGCCAAGCTGACTTTGTTCCATTAAACCATGTCTTTCTATATGTTCTGTGATTTTGATGTTTAGAACACTTTCCACTATTTTTCCTGGCACTGAAGTCAGGCTAACCGGTCTGTAGTTTCCCGGATCGCCCCTGGAGCCCTTTTTAAATATTGGGGTTACATTTGCTATCCTCCAGTCTTCAGGTACAATGGATGATTTTAATGATAAGTTACAAATTTTTACTAATAGGTCTGAAATTTCATTTTTTTAGTTCCTTCAGAACTCTGGGGTGTATACCCTCAGGTCCAGGTGATTTACTACTCTTCAGTTTGTCAATCAGGCCTACCACATCTTCTAGGTTCACCGTGATTTGATTCAGTCCATCTGAATCATTACCCATGAAAACCTTCTCCATTACGGGTACCTCCCCAACATCCTCTTCAGTAAACACCGAAGCAAAGAAATCATTTAATCTTTCCGCGATGGCCTTATCTTCTCTAAGTGGCCCTTTAACACCTCGATCATCAAACGGTCCAACTGACTCCCTCACAGGCTTTCTGCTTCAGATATATTTAAAAATGTTTTTACTGTGAGTTTTTGCCTCTACAGCCAACTTCTTTTCAAATTCTCTCTTAGCCTGTCTTATCAATGTCTTACATTTAACTTGCCAATGTTTATGCTTTATCCTATTTTCTTCTGTTGGATCCTTCTTCCAATTTTTGTATGAAGATCTTTTGGCTAAAATAGCTTCTTTCACCTCCCCTTTTAACCATGCCGGTAATCGTTTTGCCTTCTTTCCACCTTTCTTAATGTGTGGAATACATCTGGACTGTGCTTCTAGAATGGTATTTTTTAACAATGACCACGCCTCTTGGACATTTTTTACTTTTGTAGCTGCTCCTTTCAGTTTTTTTCTAACAATTTTTCTCATTTTATCAAAGTTTCCCTTTTGAAAGTTTAGCACGAGAGCCTTGGATTTGCACACTGTTCCTTTTCCAGTCATTAAATCAAATTTGATCATATTATGATCACTATTGCCAAGCGGCCCCCACCACCGTTACCTCTCTCACCAAGTCCTGTGCTCCACTGAGAATTAGATCTAAAATTGCTCCCTCTCTCGTCGGTTCCTGAACCAATTGCTCCATCCAGGAACGTTATCTCTCTAGCGTGACCCGATGATACATTTACCCAGTCTATATTGGGGTAATTGAAGTCTCCCATTATTACTGCACTACCAATTTGGTTAGCTTCCCTAATTTCTCTTAGCATTTCACTGTCCATCTCACCATCTTGACCAGGTGGATGGTAGTATACCCCTATCACTGTAGTCTTCCCTGACACACAAGGGATTTCTACCCATAAAGATTCAATTTTGTATTTAGTCTCATGCAGGATGTTTATCCTGTTGGACTCTATGCAATCCCGGACATAAAGCACCACACCTCCTCCCGAGTGCTCCTCTCTGTCATTGCGATGTAATTTGTACCCCGGTATAGTCGGTGACCGACTGAACATTAAACAGGATAACATCCCCTGAAGAAAGGTCTGTTCGCGGACCTGAAACGTGGCCACGTCGTGTTGTCAACTATTATCAGATAAGTCGGGACTTTTAAAATCGTTTTATGAAGTCAACTGTTTATGATATTTAAAAAGAAAAAAAGAGAAAAAAAGAGAAAAAAACGAACAAACTACACTAAGAAAATGGATAGAGGTGTTTGAACTGGTTGCACATTTCTTAAAAATTGGATGGAGGAGGCATGGTTTATGATTATACGCACAAATTAGAGTTCACCCTGGTTGGGGTTTTAAACTCGTATATATGAAACCTGCCCTCCATCTTCTAAAAATTTTTTTTGTCTAATTTAAGCAGTGCGGCTAGTCTGGGTCAACATACAGATCCGGCAGCCTCCTGTATGAATAGCATTTGAATTTTGAATGACTAGATTCACAATCTGTGACCTATTGAGTGTTTAAAGACTTCATTGAAAATAATTCAGAAAGGGGGTTTTTGAATGTGAATTGGATCATTTACTGCTATACATTCTAATTCTCCCATCTTACTTCTTAGACTTCTGGCATTAGCATACAAACATTTCAAAGTTTGTTTTTTGTTTGTATTTTCATTCTGCTTTTTAATTGATAGGGATAAGTTAGAATTTTTTAGCTCAGGTGAGATTTTAGTTACAGGCACTTGGACTACTTTTCTAATTATTGGAACCTCACTGTCGGGATGCCCTAATTCTAATGCATCGTTAGTATCCTTTAAGGATACCTCTCTCCGAGCCATGCGGTTGAGAGGTTGCAAAATATTATAGACACATTGGTTTATTTTTGCCTTATTCCTACACATTTTTGAGCGAGATACACTGCCAGTTCGCAAAGCGAAGAGAGCTATATGCAGGATCAAGATTGAAATTTGACTTGATAACATTACTACAAAAGAATATACTTATGTAGTTTCTTTTGCCATCAGAAGTCATCCCCTGATGCAGCCTTAATTGGCGAAACTTGGCCGGAGTCAGGCTCTGTATTACAATAAATTAATAAATCTTTCCACGGCATAAGGTTGTCTCTTTGTTTTTTTGCCTTGGCTATGTGGGACCACCTTCCGATTTGTTTTATTGGACCATCCCTTAAGAAAGCACACCTCACCTCCACGAGGGATCGAGCCCTCTCCATTGCTGGTCCTACCCGCTGGAACTCTCTACCCACATACCTCCGACTTGAGCCTTGCACCATCAAATTCAAAAATAAGCTAAAGTCATGGCTCTTTAAGCAGGCTTACCCAGACTAGTCCCCCCTGCACCGCTGACCCTATCCTGCATCAGTAACTGACCTAAACCTATGAATAAAGTTATTTTTACATTGTTTACATTGTTCACTTGTTATCTTATACAGTTTGCTGCTCTCGCTTGCCAGCCTCGGCTTCTTATCTTCCTTTTCTCTGTAGTCCCATCCCTAGTATCTGTTTGATGTATTTTCTACCTGCAGTTCTGATGTAAACCGGTATGATGTAACCACTAATACCAGTATAAAAAAAAGCTTTAAATAAATAAATAATAATGACCGGATCCACTTCCTCCAGGTAAGGCTGCTCCTGCGTAATGGTTATTCCTAATTCCACCAGGACCGGTGGTATCAAGGGCCTGCATTCCTCCCTTTGAAATAGGCGGACCACATGAAAATTGGTTCTTACCTGCTAATTTTCATTCCTGCAATACCACAGATCAGTCCAGAGAAGTGGATTGTGTATCCCTACCAGCAGATGGAGTCAGAGAACAAAAAACTTTCGGCACTGCCATATATACAAGAGTGCCACCTGCAGTCCCTCAGTATTGTCCTGTACCAAAGCCCATGCTAACAGAACTAAGGAGCAAAGGGTAGTAACAAACCAACCCCGGACTACCACGTCGCCCCAGACAAAAAACCCAAACCGAACAACTGTGAATAACTGCTCCATAAATCCACACTGCAAAAAGGAGCTTCGTGAAAAAACATAGCCAAACTCTAGCCAATACAGTCGTTTGGAATCTGAAGAAAGGGTTGGGCCTCTGGACTGATCTGTGGTATTACAGGAACGAAAATTAGCAGGTAAGAACCAATTTTCATTTCCTGAACATACCCAGATCAGTCCAGAGAAGTGGGATGTACCCAAGCCACCCTACATTGGTTGGGAACCCGAAAGACCCGCACGCAGAACACTCTTACCGAAGGACGATTCATCAATAGCCTTGATGTCCAAACGATAATACTTAGTGAAAGTGTGAATAGAAGACCATACTGCCGCCCTACAGATCTCCTGAGGCGACAGTATTTGACACTCCGCCCAGGAAGTAGCCTGGGCTCTAGTGGAATGAGTTCTGAGACCCGAAGGAACTTGACGTCCACGGGTTATGTTTGCCGAGCAAATGGCTTCTTTAATCCAACAAGATATGGTCGCCTTAGACGCATTGTCCCCTTTCTTTGGGCTACCAAAGAGAATGAACAAATGGTCGGAGCATAGGAAGTCATTGGTAACCTCCAGATAACGCAGTAAGACGCGCCACACGTCCAAGAGTTGAAGGTCTCTGTCCTGAGAAGAGTCCCGAGACCAATGTGGAAACCCTGGCAGCTCCACAGTCTGATTTACGTGAAAGGCCGAAACCATGCGCAGACACCCGATCGTTGAAAATGCGCAGAAAGAGGTCTAGACACGACAGTGCCTGTAATTCTGAAATCCGATGAGCCGAGCAAATGGCCACCAAAAACACAGTCTTCAAAGTCATATCCTTCAGAGAGGACCTGCGGATAGGGTCGAAAGGGGTGGCGCAGAAGACCAGGAGAACTAAATTCAAGCTCCAATCCGGACATACCGGGCGGACTGGAGGCCACAAATGCTTGACCCCCTTAAGAAACCAAGCAATATCTGGGTGCTCTGCCAGTGAACAGCCGTTGAACGTCCCCTCAAGGCACCCAGAGCCGCAATCTGTACCCGAAGGGAATTGAATGCTAACCCCTTAGGGAGCCCCAGTTGAAGAAAGTCAAGCACCGGAGGGACATCGGCTACTAATGGATCGCAGTCCTGCTGACTACACCACGACTCAAAAAGCTTCCAGACTCTCACATAAGCCATAGAGGTGGCCGAAGAATGGAAATGACCTGCTCAGAATATCCCTTCAAGCGTAAACGTCACCTCTCAAAAGCCAAACCGCGAGAGAGAAGTGATCCTCCCAATCCGAAAATCTGGGCCCCTGACGGAGCAGATGCGGCAGATGAACCATCTGCAATGGACCTTCGAGAGCCAGCCGCACCAGATCCGTGAACCATGGACGACGTGGCCACTCCGGCGCTACTAGGACCACCCTTCCTGTGTGATGTTCTATGTGACGGAGAAGCCGACCTATGAGTGGCCAGGGAGGGAAGGCATACAGGAGAATTCCCGTGAGCAAGGGGCACACAAGAGCGTCAATGTCCACCGAGCCCTGCTCTTGTCGACGGCTGAAGAAACTTTCCATCTTCGCATTCGCCCGCGTTGCCATCAGATCCAACTGAGGTACTCCCCATCTGGTGCAAATGCAGTTCCTCGTTTCGGCAGACAGCTCCCACTCTCCTGGATCAAGTTGCTGTCTGCTGAGAAAATCCGCTTGTACGTTCTCCACCCCTGCAACATGAGAGGCGGCAATGCCCCCGAGATGACGTTCTGCCTCTAGCACCAAAGCGGGGCTTCGCGTCCTCCCTTGCTGGTTGATGTACTCTACCGTCGTCGCATAATCTGAGAATACTTGTACCATTCTGCCCTGAATCCAGGGTAGGAAGGCTTGTAAGGCCAGATGCACCGCTCTTGACTCGAGCGCACCTCGTGGTTCAATGGGGGAGAAGAAGGCCGCGATTACCACAAGCTGCTCGTGGCCGCAACGCAAGAAAAAAAATCCAGTCAGGCCAGAAAGAAAAAACTCCGCTCCGAAAAGCCCGCGCGCAGCTGCGCCATGGAAAGAAGACTGAAGGACAGCCTTGTCCCCGGTGGAAAGCTGAGCCACGCAGAGGTGAAACAGTTGTAAACTAGAAACTCACCCCTTCCCTCTGAAGGCATAAGCAAGTATGCTTACTGTAAACGGTGTTTCCGTAGATAGCAGGATGAATTAGCCATGCTGTCTGGGAAGCGTCGCGACCCGAAATAGGCGGAGTCTCTTCAGCTGGTAACAGAGCTTTGACTCTGTGCGGTGGTGTTCCCGCGCGGTTCCCTCTCCTCTTCAGTTTCTTTGTAGCCAAGCGAGAGGTAAGGTGTGTTAGTGTGTCCTGTAGTTGACTGTCTAGGGAGGAAGGAGGGAACACATGGCTAATTCATCCTGCTAGCTACGGAAACACCGTTTATGGTAAGCAAACTTGCTTTTTCCCCGTCGATAGCAGGGCTGAATTAGCCATGCTGTCTGAGAGTCCCAAGCTCCCCGGTTGTGTCCATGTGTAATGTTTTTGAAGGTTTGGACAGCAACCTTTGAAGTAGTTGACAGTCTCATAGCTTTCGTGTAGTTGATAAGACTGCTGTGCCTAGTGTTGCATCAGAGGTTGGTTGTTGTTGAAGAGAATAGTGAGATGTGAAGGTATGAATGGAGGACCATGTTGCCGCATTGCAGATATCCAATAGTGGAACATTGTTCAAGTGGGCAACTGATGCTGCTGTGGCACGTACCTGATGCGCCTTAGGCTTACTTTCAAGTTTGATGGAACATTTATTGTAGCAAAATAGAATGCATTGTGATAACCAACTGGCCATAGACCTTTTCGAAACAGGTTGGCCCGGATCATTGGGGTTAAAAGATAGGAACAGTTGAGAGTGGACTGAGTCCTTTGTTTGTAGTAGGCTAGAGCTCTTTTACAGTCTAGAGTATGTAGAAGTTTCTCTCGGTCATTGGCATGCGACTTTGGTATAAAAATGGGGAGAGTGATGGTTTGATTTAGATGGAAATTGGAAACCACCTTTGGGAGAAAGGTAGGGTGAGGTCGGACAGTCACTTTATCATGGTAAAACTCTAGATAAGGGGAGTAGTGAACCAATGCCTGGAGTTCACTGAACCTCCGTGCTGATGTAATGGCCACTAGAAAAACAGTTTTTCATGTCACATATTTTATGTGGCTGGTGTCCATTGGTTCAAAGGGTGGTAGCATAAGCTGTTCCAATATTACATTGAGATCCCATGGTACTGGTGGTTTGGTCACTGGCGGGCGAAGTCGTAACATGCCTTTTATGAATCTAGTTATTAGTGGATGATTCGATATAGGCAGGTCATTATGCTGGTCATGAAACGCTGCTATAGCACCAATGTGAACTCTGACGAAAGTGGTAGCTAAACCCGCCTCGTACAGGGATGTGTAGATACTGTAGTAATTGAGAAGCGGTAGCAGAAAAGGATTTATGTTACTAGGATTGCACCAGGTGAGATAGCGATGCCATTTGCCTGTGTAGTTACGTCTGGTGGAAGGTTTCCTGGATGCGATGAGGATGTCTTCCACATTTGTGGGTAAATTAAGGTGATTCAATACTTGCCGTTCAATCTCCATGCTGTGAGATGAAGCGATTGATTCATCGGGTGAAGAAGAGAGCCCCCTTCTTGCGTTAGATGTGGATGGTTTTGAAGCAGTATTGGAGGGCGTATGGAAAGACGCATCAGATAGGCATACCATGGCTGTCTTGGCCATGCTGGAGCGATGAGTATCATGTCCACCACATCTGAACTGTCCGAGAAATTAGTGAAATGGGAGGATAAGCATACATCAATCCTGTCGTCCATGGAATGAGGAAGGCATCTGGGGCGAACCATATGCTGCTGGGATAAATGGAGCAGAAGGTTTGAACTTGTCTGTTGCTTTCTGTGGCAAAGAGATCTATTGACGGAAAACCCCATTGTTGAAAAATGTTTTCCGCTACCTCTGGATTCAGGGTCCACTCATGTGGATGAAACACTCGGCTTAGACGATCTGCTGTTATATTGTCTAGGCCCGGAAGGTAAGTGGCTTGGAGGGAGATTTGGAACTTGAGAGTCCAGTGAAGTATTCAAAGTGCTTCCCAACACAATATCCAAGAACCGGACCCTCCTTCTTTGTTTATGTAAAACATTGCCACTTGGTTGTCGGTATACACCATGAGGTTTGAATGTTGGATTTGAGTGGAGAAGGTTTGAAGTGGTTTCCAGATTGCTCGAAGCTCTAAGAGATTGGTCTGGTACATAGATTTCTAGGGGAGTCCAGAGACCTTGTGTTTTCAGGTCTGACCCATTATGGCATGTTCTTATGCCTAGGTGGGCCCTCAACCCTTCCTGGATGCATCAGTAGTGAGCGTAAGCTGATGTGGAGGTAGACTGAAGGGGGCTCCTGTTGATAGGTTGGCAGGAGAAAGCCACCAGCGAATGTCCTCTTTCATTGAGTTGGTAATGTGAATCTTTGAGCTGAGTGGTTGTAGAAACTGAGACCACTGTGTCTTTAGCCCCCACCGTAAGCGGCGCATGTGAAGCTTGGTGTTGGTAACTACGTAGATGGCTGCCACCATATGTCCCAGAAGTTGAAGGATTTGGCGTGCAGATGTTTGAGTTTTGTTGATTAGGCTGTTCGCTAAAGTCATAAGAGTGTGCATCCTGTCTGTTGGGAGATAGGCCTTCTCTTCTATCGTACTGATGAGAGCACCTAAAAACTGAAGGATTTGTGTAGGTTGGAGTTGGGATTTTTCGAAGTTGATCAGGAATCCCAACGTTTAAAGGCAATTGATTGTGCGTAACGTGTGTGCCTTGAGAGTGGATGGATTGGAAGCCACTATCAACCAATCATCCAGATAAGGAAATATTTGGATCGGCATCTGTCTGAGATGAGCCACCACCACCACTGCTAGGCATTTCATGAATACCCTGGGGGCTGAGGAAAGACCAAAAGGGAGAACTTTGTATTGGTTGGTTGATATCTCTGTTGATGTTTTTGTGATTCTGATGTGTAGGTAAGTGATTGTACTGCTGCGGTTTGCTCCTTGAGATGAGATACCATATCTGTAAATTGGTCACCAAAAAGATTGTTTCCCACGCATGGAATATCTGCTAGCTTTTCATGGATGTCTATTCGAATAGCACTGGCTTTGAGCCATGCAAGACATCTGGCAGTGATGGCCATAGCAGAAGCCCTTGTTGTTGATTCAAAGGTTTCAAAAACGGATCGGAGGAGATGCCGAAGACCTTCTTCTAGATCTAGAAAAAGTTGTGAAAGGGTGTTGTCTTCCGAGATGCAAAGTAGGCGCAGTTTTTGCAGAGTTTCAAAAAGATACTGCGTGGTGTAAAATTGGTGATGTTGTATCCTGGAGGTCAACATCGAGGATTGGAACACCTTCTTTGCAAAGTCATCCAAGCATTTACTCTCTTTAACTGGTGGGGCGTTAGAATAAAGCTTGGAACGTTTTGCCCTTGAAAGAGCGGACTCCATCATGACAGATGGGGAAGTTGAGGAGTCTCATAAATGGAGGAATTTCAAATTTTATATTTAATATCAATCTTTCTGGAGGTTGCAATAGTGGAAAAAGGAGTCTTCCAATTTTTTAAAAGAAGATTCTGTAAGACATCATGTGGTGGGAGGGCAGTTGGTTCAGTGGGGCTTCGAATATTTTTAGAATGCCCATCATGTCCGCCCTTGGGTCTGGTATTTTCCCTGTCGGGACTTGAAGGAGGGTACCTACTTTTTCAATAAACTTAGCATAGGTTAAGTCTTCTGGAGGAGAATAAGGTTGCGGTGGTCCCTCCGGGGGATCCGATGGTAATCCCGTCGAAGAGTTAGAGGAAGCAATTGAAATTTGTGAAACCGGGCTGATTGGTTGAAATTCCGGTTTTGAGATAGGAGCCGGTGAAGGTGATATAGGTGTTTTTGGGGTGGGGGGGGGGGGGAACTCAGGAGGTAATTGTTTAGCTTGTTCCAGGTCCTGAAAGAAAGAGGATAACGCCTCTGATATCTTTGACATGTCAGATTCGGCTAGTGTTCCCTGCGGAGGAACGTGTATCTTCGATTTCTTATGTTTTGTAGGAATGTGAGCAGGTGAAGTTTCCACAATTTGGGATGTGGACTTTATGATCGGAGCCAAGTGATGTCTCTTGGCCAAAGGAGTTTGCAGTGCGGAAGACAATCCCTTGGATCTAGAGACTGATGACATTCCTGAGAGAGTGGTCACTCCCAATAGATTGTTGTGATGAGGAGGACTCTACGAATCTCCACGTCAATGTCTCGACTGGATATAGAAGGAGTAGGGGAATCTGCCTGGTGTTTCTTTTTTAGTGTCCTTTTCTTAGGAGTATGCTCTAAAGGTAGAGATATGTGATCTGACGAGGTCTGCGTCGTAGGTGCACTCTGCTTCAGAGGTCTGCTGTGCACCGTTTCTCCACCATGCTCTTTGGGAGCCCGGTTTGCTTCGTCCGAACTGTGTTTAAAGGATGTGCCCCGCTTTGAACCCGTCTCATGCTCTTTATATGCACCGTGCTTCGAATCTGCGTCGTGCGCTATGCTTCGAACCTGCGTCGTATGGCTTAGATGCGCCGTGCGAACGTGCGCCAAAGAAGCGCCTTGCATCGTGGAAGCACCTTGCACCTGTTGCTTTGACGCCAAACGGAGGGGTTCTTTAGACTTTGAAGGCCTAACACTTTGCGGTGCATCTCCTTTCCCCTGCGGCGCACCCTCAGATATCAGAGCCCCAACTTGGGTTAAGGGTAGCCTCTGCTTCTGGAATCCCGATGGGATATTACGCCTTACTTCAGAGGGGTCTACAGAAGAAGCCCTTTTTCTATCACCCTTACCCGACTTCGCCAGTCCCGGCGAAGAACGAACGGAGGTCGGTGGAGCATAGGGGCCTGTTCGTAGGCGCTCTATCTTCGCTGCCCTATGCCGCTGGGCCCGGGAAGACATGTGGCCGCAGTCTCTACATGTCGTGGTCCGGGCCTAAGCATAGGTAGCAATAATTATGTCCATCTGTTATGGACATAATTTTGCCACATTGGCAATATTTGAATCCCGAGGGCTTCGGAGCCATCTGGTATTCGATCCGGTGAAAAAATCGCGAGAAAAAACGATAAAAAAAATCTTCCCTGAGGAAAAAATTGTGTGAGGAGAAAAACCCCGTGTGCGATCGGCTCGCAGAAAAAAAAAACTGAAGAGGAGAGGGAACCCGAGAACCACCGCGCAGCCGCACAGAGTCAAAGCTCTGTTACTAGCTGAGGAGACTCCGCCTATTTCGGGTCACGATGCTTCCCAGACAGCATGGCTAATTCAGCCCTGCTATCGACAGGAGCCCCAGGAGTTGAGGGAGAAAAAAGCTGGCAGCCTCCCTGAATGTTCTCAGAGGACCCGGTCCCCCCTGCACAGATTCCTTACCTCAGAACCGAAGGTAAGCAGCAGATGCTCAGACTCGCTATTGGTTTTATTTTATTTATATATATATATATATTTTTTTTTTTTTAAATAAACTTTACAGAGATAAGACAGGAAAAGCTCTTGCAGGGGTCGAGGGAGCAGCTGCAGCAGTTTCGGTAGTGAGTATTCAGGAGCCCCTGGCTGTCACACACCAAACCGAGGCAGGCAAGACCCTGACAGGGATATCCAATCCCCTGGACACCCGACTTCCACTGAGGGATGGCCCACGAAGGTGCCTAACACCTCAGGAAGTGACCGCGACTAAAAGAAATAACTCTAACTAAACTAACTGAAAAACTCAAACTAAAGACTGTAGGAATGCATCTCTACCATCTGCTGGAGTCAGAGAAATACTGAGGGACTGTAGGTGGCACTCTTGTATACATGGCAGTGCCCAAAGTTTTGTTCTCTGACTCCATCTGCTGGTAGTGATATACAACCCACTTCTCTGGACTGATCTGGGTATGTTCAGGAACTTGGGATCGTCAGGACCTTTCCCGCATCCCCTTCTGGATTCTGTGGTAAGAGAGAAGGATCAGCATAGGGAGAACCCCTGATCAGACTCCTCCGAGGAACCCTCCTCAGTGGCCCTGACCCAGAAGGACTAACGACTCTCCGAATCCTAGTGGACCCTGAAACCTCCAAATATATGGACTTCTTTCTGGGGAGGGGGAGTTCTGCCCTCCTCTGCTTAGGAACAAGCCACTCTGCGGCCTGGTGGGCCAAAAAGGCTTTGTGCAGCAACAAAAGAAATTTTGGCGAAAAAGGGGAGGAACTCTCCCAATCCACTTCCAAAGGATCCTGTTCCTCCCAAGCCTCCTCAGCAGAGAAATCAGCTGCATTTTGTGCCTTCACTGTAAAGGTCTCCAACATGGCCGCTGTTCCCCCATTTAGCGGGAACGAATCAATGGCCTCATGTATCGCAGGTCCAGGCCCGCCAGACTCCCGCTGTGATGAAGATGCCGCCGCAGTCATCCCCCTGACACGCCCTCCCCACCAGGGAGGCATCAGTGACAGTGGCAGGTCTGAGAGAGGAGTACAGCACTCGCTCCCGACGCGGCGCATGGCCTGGCACGGCTTCGGCCGTGCAGCATAGGAAAACACACTGGGAGCCGCAAGAGGGGATCGCCGCCTGACCGGAGCCCTTCTGCCACCAACGGGAAACACCAACAAGCAGAAAAAAACACGCTACCTGAATTCCCTTTTCCTTCCTGTACTTATTTTTTTTTTTTTTTTTTTAATAACTTTACAAAAGAGACAGACAGCAAGCTTATCTGAAGAGTGGCAGAGGCTTCCCTCCAGAGTCCTGAAGGTGAGGGAATTGGACCACCAGCTTTCACCCCAGCATGGATCAGTGAGTACTCAAGGGTCCCCAACCCCTGTTCGTCCTCCTCTATAACCAGGAGGGATGGTCCCACCAGGACCTGCCAGACTCCTGGGAGGGAATTCTTCCAATATTATCCTTATTTCTATTATCTTTCTTCCTCTTTTTTTCAGGTACAGAACTGCAGGTTTTGCACCTCCTCCATCTGCTAGAGACAGAGAAATACAGAGGAGCTGCAGGTGGAACACTGGGGTAAGAGTCGGTGCCTGCGAAACTTTCTCTGTCTCCATCTACTGGAAGAGAGGCAAAACCCAGGAGTCTGGACTGATCTGGGTACTTACAGGGAACAAACATTTTCACATGCAAAACATCTGTATCATATTCCAAGCCAACACATCTTCAACCTTTTCCTCTCCCCCCAACCCCTTCACATATAATATAATAACAATAACACAAAGGTTTAACTGGCATGGCAATACCATATTAAAAAATGATCCCAAACTGAAACATGTATAGGCACTCTATTTCTCCGAACTGCTGTGAGAAGACGTAAATAGTGTACCACCCCAGATCCTATGTAGAAACATCAATTGAGGTAGATTGGCTGCCTTCCAACAAGCTGATATTGCACATCATGCTGCAGTCAAAAGATGCACTACCAGATTACTCAGTTTAAGCGGCCAACTGGTCGGATATATGGAAAGTATAAAAATCTTGGACGCCCCCTTTCCTGTCCCCTTCTCAACTAAAGCAACTCTGTTCCAATCCCGCGACGGTGCAGGAGTAGCAGTAGTATCCTAGAAGAAATTCATTGTGGGGCCTGCAGCCCCTGGCCGCATGCTCAAGGCCCTGCCTGCTCCTCTCACATGGGCTTCCTGTTACTATGGAAACCCATGTGAGAGGCAGGACTTAAGTATACGGCCGTGGGCTGCAGGCCCCACATTGAATTTCTACTAGGTTGCTACTGTTGCCGTCACAGAACCTGGACAGAATCAGTTTAGTTAAGTGGCTAGGAGCCAGGTAGGCCATGGTGAAAGCATAGCAGTAGCAACACTCTGGTGCCTGTGTTGCCTATTCCTAAATCCAAGCCTGCTTGTCCATCCCTTTTCTCACTGCATTGTGCAAGCTGTGATATGGCTTTCTAAACTAGTAGGAACAGCATATCAATATGGATGTGGGTTCTATAGATACCAAATGCCCTACAAAACTTTCTCACAATTGCATACCTTTTGCCACTTTCACAC
Source organism: Rhinatrema bivittatum (assembly GCF_901001135.1). NCBI lineage: Eukaryota > Metazoa > Chordata > Amphibia > Gymnophiona > Rhinatrematidae > Rhinatrema > Rhinatrema bivittatum. The sequence continues at coordinate 25,520,186 of NC_042630.1, forward strand.
ACCTCCGATCTTTGTTCCTGAAGGGCTCCCCTTCCAGAATGTCATACTTCACCAGCTCAAAGGGTGAAACAAGCTGCAACAGACACATAAACAACACTTAGCAGCAATGTAATTTCCTGAGAGAACATTATATTCATTCCTTCTTGTGAATAACACTGAAGACGCAAAGAGTCTGAGTGTCTGCTCTAAACCTGCTCACATTCTGTTTTAGCCAAGATACTCCAGCCTGGCCACAAGTGTCCCCGATCATATGGTCCCTTGGTTTAGATATCGCATTGCTGACATCCACAGACTTTTGAGGGACATCCCCAAGACACCAACTGAAAATAAAACTAATGAGAAATAACTACTTATCTGATAATTTCCTTTTCCTTAAGATGGATTCAGGACCAGTGGGTTATGTACCTCTACCAGCAGATGGAAACAGAGCAACCTGACATCACAGAATATATAGTCCTGCAGTGACATCAGCCAGCCAGTATTCTCTTCAAATGCATCTGTGGACAGACTAGCAAAACTTGATTAAAAACAGACAACCCTTTCTTTACTCAAACAAAAAGAAACACACCATGAATACTGTGTACAATTCTGGTCATCGCATCTCAAAAAAGATATAGTTGCGATGGAGAAGGTACAGAGAAAGGTGACCAAGATGATAAAGGGGATGGAATAGCTCCACTATGAGGAAAGATTAAAGAGATTACGTTGTTCGGCTTGGAGAAGAGACGGCTGAGGGGGGATATGATAAGAGGTCTTTAAAATCATGAAGGGTCTAGAATGGGTAAATGTGAATCAGTTATTTACTCTTTCAGATAATAGAAGGACTAGGGATACTCCATGAAGTTAGCATGTAGCACATTTAAAACTAATCGGAGGAAATTCTTTTTCACTCAACGCACAATTAAACTATGGAATTTGTTGCCAGGGGATGTGGTTAGTGAAGTTAGTGTAGCTGGGTTTAAAAAAGGTTTGGATAAGTTTTTGGAGAAGTCCATTACCTGCTATTAATCAAGTTGACTCAGTAAATAGCCACTGCTACTCCTAGCATCAGTAGCATGGGGTATACTTAGTTTTTGGGTACTGGCCAGGTACTTGTAGCCTGGATTGGCCACTGTTGGAAACAGGATCCTGGACTTGATGGACTCTTGGTCTGACCCAGTACGGCAATTTCTTATGTTCTTAATGCTGAACTCAGGCAAGAACACATGTCCTAGAATGCAAAATCAGAGAAACTTCTGATGATCGGAGCGAATGCCGATGTGAAGATAAACCTCGGTGAGGTCCAGAGACACAAGAAACTCTCCCTTGTGTACCGAGGCTATGACTGACCTGAGGGTTTCCATTCAAAACTTGGGAATCCATAGGCAACAGTTGACTCTTTTGAGGTCAAGAATGGGACGAAAAGCTCCCTCCTTTTTTGGAACGACAAAGTAAATTGAGTAACAACCTCTCTGTTGTTCCAGTCGAGGAACTGGGACGATAGCTCCAAGATCGCTCAGAAGCTGCAAAGTGTGTCCTTTATTGCCCGACGTTTTTCCAGGTAAGAACAAGGTGAAACCAAAAACTGGTTGCGAAGTCGCCGAACAAAATCTAAAGCGTAACCTTGACTTGTCACCTTGAGAACCCACTGATCGGATGTCCATCTGGTCCATTCTCCGTAAAACAGAGAAGCCTGCCTCCTATAACCAGAACCGGGGAATGAACCGGCCCTATCTCATTGTGCAGATTTTTCTCCACCTGCAGCTTGGGAATTTCCTGGTCTTCTGAAACGGCGGCCACGAAAGGACTGAGGCTAATTCTACTGCCTGCCTGACGACTGCTTTGCAGGCGGAGCCGATGGACAAGAAGAACGGAATCTTCGACCAGACCGAAAACAAGAGCGGGATGAGAAGGAACTCAGAGCTCTAGGACGATCCTCCGGTAGTCTGTGAATCTTATTCTCTAAGGACTGTATCATATAGAAACATAGAAACATAGAAATGACGGCAGAAGAAGACTCTTCCAAGTCCTTTCCAAAGAGCAATTTTCCCTTAAAAGGCAGAGCTCCCAACTGAGCCTTTGAAGATGTGTCCGCCGACCAATTCCTCAACCAGAGGAGCCTGCGAGCCGACACTGCCGAAACCATAGAGCAAGCTGAAGTCCTGAGAAGATCATATAAAGCATCTGCGTTGTAGGCTACAGTAGCCTCTAATCAACCGGCTTGCGCTACCTCCTCGTCATAGAGGGAAGAATTGTTTTACAACGACTGGACCCAATGCAGCCTTGCTCACAAAGCCAAGCTGCTACACATAGCCGCCCGCACCCCTAGTGCGGAATTCTCAAAAATTCACTTGAGCTGTACCTCCAGTTTACGGTCCTGCAGATCTTTAAGGGCCGTGGCTCCCATCACTGGGATAGTTGTCCTCTTAGTGACTGCTGACACTGCGGCATCTACCATAGGGAGCTTCAAAACCTCCAAGGCCTCCTCCGGTAATGGATATAGCTCGTCCATGGCCCAGTCTACCTTCAGACCTAATTCAGGAGTGTCCCACTCACGGTACAAGAGGTCAGTAGTGAGAGAAAGATGTAAAGGAAAAGACGCCGTTGGACCCCTAAGGCCCAGCAACACTGGATCGATATCTCCCATCCGAGAATCCTTCTGCGGAGCCTCAAGACCCAATTCCATTAAAATCGCCGGGATCAAAGGACTAAGTTCCTTCCTCCTAAAAAGGCGGATCACTTTGGGATCATCCCCGTCCACTACGTGAGGGCCAGAACTATTGCCCTGACCAGGATCCCCTCAGAGATCCACATTCGGCAGGACTTGTCCCAGATATCCAATGGGTCCTGCTTGGAGTCATCCGAAGTAGTAACCGTGGAGTGAGCCGGCCCTGAGCGAAGAGGACACTTTGGAACTGGATGAGAACCAAAACCGCTTGGTCTCGAACGTTTGGAGGACCAGGCCTTTGGACCATGCACAGAGGAACTCTCTCTGCGCTTCCTTCGCTCCTTCTTGGATTTGTAGGCCTTATGCAGGAACCTGATAAAATCCCCTGAAAAGGAGGAAGAGGAATTTGAGGCCTCCTCAAGGCTCTCCTCATCAGAGCCTGCTGCATCTTCGCGCGGCTTGTCCCCTCCGGGAATTGCCGGCTACTGTGACAAGGGAGGAGGATCCGATGCTCCCTGCATGGCCTGCTGTGTCACCGCTAGCATGGTACCCAACAAAGCTTCCGTACCTGCACTGCAGCGAAACGGGTCCGGAGTAGGGGAGTAGTCGCACCGAGGCTTCGGGGCCACGTGAGCTGGCCGACTCATATCCTTTGCGGCTAAAATAGACGGGCCCTCCCCACCAGGGAGACACGCAGAGCCTCTCCCTTGAGAGCTCCTCACGCGCATCTCCACATGTGCAGCAGGTCGTGCCGCATCAAGAAAAAAAACTGAAAAACGGCGTGAACAAAAAAAGAAAAGGAAAAATACACCCCGACGCAAAAAAGAAACCTACGGCGCCGCAGAGCACTGTGTTAGCGAGAAACTACAAAAGCTGCTGACAGAAAAAAAAAATAAATTTTTTTTTTTTTACCTGAAGAATTGCTGCGGGCCCTGGGAGCTGCTCCAAATAGGGTGAGTGAGCCGGGCTCCCCCGGTATCAACCTGGCCAGGAGTGGTTGCTGGGTAAATAACCTCCCCAACTCCAGCAGCCTCAGAACCAGGAGGGATAGTCCCCACAGGACCTCCCCACCTCCTGGGAGGCAGTGAAGCGGCTGTTAATTAAAACTAGACCGCTTAAGCTACTTCACTTTTTTTTTTTTTTAATCTTAAAGAACTAGTGCCAATCAAAAAAACCGAGAACAAACCTCACTAAATAAAATTCCTAAGTATCCTGACAAAAAAAACTAACTACCACAGACTGCAGGATTTTGCACCTCCACCTCTGCTGGGAGACAGAGAAATACTGACAGACTGCAGATGGCACCCCAGGGTATAGGGCAGAGTCAGTAGAATCTTTCTCTGTCTCCCTCTGTTGGATTGGAGGCAAAGACCAGGGTCTGAACTGATCCAGGTACGTACAGGGAATAGTTCTTACCTGCTAATTTTCATTCCTGTAGTACCACGGATCAGCCCAGACTCCTATGTTTTACCTCCCCTCCAGCAGGCGTCCTATAAAAACGGCAGCCAAATACGTAGAAGAAAGTGCACGGAAACACTGTCGTGGCCTGCCATGAGGCGGGCAGTGGAAAAGCCTCGGAGCGAGGCCTAGCCAAAAGAGGCTGCTCAACCCGCCAGGCTGCCCCTGTCCCTGAACCTCCCTCGGGGCGGGACAAACATCGGAATGGTGCACCAAGCTCAGAGACCAGGGAAGGGGAATCCCTGAACAACCCTCCTCCATTGTCTCTATAAGATATCTTTTTGTTTTCTTTTTTTTTTTTTTTTTAAACTTAAGTGAGCTCAGTCCTTCCTGGCTGAGCGGGGGGAGAGGGCATCTGCCATCACCGCCGTGCTCAGCTTCCTGCACCCGCTGCCTTTAAGCTGTACAATCAGCTAAGTCCAGACTGGCTGAAAACCAGCTACCGGACCAAGGTACACATCTGAGGGATCACAGAAATCTCCTCAGAAATTCTCAACCGGGGGAGAAACCATTTGGTATCACCGCAGAAGAGTGGGGCAATCTATTTTTTTTATTTTTTTAAATTCTCCTTCTAAAATCTGAAGCAATCCCAGTAGGGAGATGCACATCCACCATCTGCTGAAGAAGGAGAATACAGGCAGGCTGATGTCACTGCAGGACTATATACACTGTGATGTCAGTTTGCTCCATCTCCATCTACTGGTAGAGGTGAATAACCCACTGGTCCTGAGTCCATCTATCCACATGCTAGGAAAGACTGTGATGGATGGATATCTGCACAGTCCCCAAGGATTAAGCTAGGGATGTGAAGGAGGAATCTTCAAGAAACTAATCCTGTAGATGAAACTAAGGGTATAAGGGATGAGTATCAGCAGGATCCATGAGGACAAAGCTAAGGATGTTAGGGAAGGATCACTGTTGAGATCGCAAGGCACTTACCCTGTAAATGAAGGTCCCTCTTCCCACTGCTCCAACCATGTCAGTGTAATTAAAGAAACTTATGTTTGCCTCTGTCATTCCATATGTCTCAAAGATCCGGATCTTCCCAAAGCGCTGACTAAATTCTTTCCAGACATCTGGCCTCAGTCCACTCCCTGCGATAAGACGAACTTTGTGGTCCATGTCCCCCTCACTCTGTACACAAAGAGACAGATATTATATGAAAAGGGCAGGAGAGAAACACACACAACAATAATATGGACCCCAGCACCAGTTCCCACAAAGTGTAAAAGTATAAGTTCTGAACCCAGCAGCCAGCAATTTTCCAGACCTCCTAAGCTGTATTGTCCATGACCCTATTTCAGTGTGATACCTCCAGGGGTGGACAACTTTTTTTTTTTTTTTTTTTTTTTTAACAGAATCAAATTAAGGAAAATTAGTTTCTTACCTGATAATTTTCGTTCCTGTAGTACCACGGATCAGTCCAGACACCTGGGTAGTGACTCCGCACCAGCAGATGGAGACAGAGCAAGACTTGTCGGGCTCCCTACATATAGTAAGGTGCCACCCACAGCCCCTCAGTCTTACATAATGTCAAAGCAAATGAAGTGCCCGACTAACTAACTATAACACGACCTTCAAAACAGGCCAATTCAACAACACCTCCAGCTGGGAGAACTGCCAGAACCAGAGGCGAACGGCATGCTTCCGAACTTGAATAAAAGAACTAGAATCCAACCGAGCGGACTCTCTGTCGCTTCAGCGCAATCTGAAATCAGAACATATGGGCGGGAGCCTGGACTGATCCGTGGTACTACAGGAACGAAAATTATCAGGTAAGAAACTAATTTTCCTTTCCCTGTACGTACCCGGATCAGTCCAGACACCTGGGATGTACCAGAGCTAATTTCCAAGGGTGGGAGCAGAGAGTCCCGCATGCAGAACACTCTCCCCAAAACCCCTAGCATCAGCCGCCTGGACATCAAGCCGGTAATGTCTAGAAAAAGTATGCAGCGACTTCCACGTCGCCGCCCTGCAGATCTCTTGCAGGGACACCTGAGAGGCCTCCGCCCAAGACGTAGCGTGTGACCGAGTCGAATGAGCCCGAAGGCCCCTGGGAGCCGATTTGCCCCGCAAAAGATACGCCGATCCAATAGCCTCCTTGAGCCAACGCGCGATCGTGGCCCGAGAGGCAGCCGCACCCCTCCGAGATCCAGAGCACAAAACAAACAGGTGATCTGACACTCGGAAAGGATTCGTCACTGCCAAGTAACGGAGGAGGACCCTGCGAACATCGAGCTTTCTCAACTCAACTCCTTTGACCCCTTTTCAGGCTGGTCCCCACTCGGAAAAGCAGGAAGCTCAATCGACTGATTCATGTGAAACGCCGATACCACCTTTGGCAAAAAGGACGGCACCGTTCTCAAGGACACCCCAGAATCCGATATACGCAAAAAGGGTTCTCTACAGGACAGAGCCTGTAACTCCGAGACTTGTCTAGCTGACGCAATCGCGACCAGAAAAACTGTCTTCAAAGTACGGTCCTTCAGCGTCGCCCGTTTCAGAGGCTCAAACGGCGCTGCACAGAGAGCTGACAGCACCCAGTTCAGGTTCCAGGACGGACAAGGGTTCCGTACCGGCGGGCGCAAGTGCTTAGCCCCCCGGAGAAAACGCGCCACATCTGGATGGAGTGCCAGGGCCCCCCCCTGGATCTTTCCTCTGAGACACCCAAGAGCAGCCACCTGAACCCTAAGAGTATTACAAGACAGCCCTTTAGAAAGACCTTCCTGGTGAAAAGCAAGGACCTCAGGCACGGACGGCAGGATAGGGTTCACCTTGCGAGATCTGCACCAGTCCTCAAAAACCGCCCAAACCCGAACGTAGGCTAAGGACGTAGACTGTTTCCTAGCACTCAACAAGGTAGCCACCACCGCATCCGAGTATCCTTTAGACTTCAGACGCCATTACAGGCCCGCCTCGTGGCTTCCCTGACTGTCTGCAAGATGGCCGCCGTTCCCGCGCTGATCGGGAACGGCTCTGAAGCCCGGTCCTCTGACTGCACGGCGGCGAGCGGTTCGCCCGAGGACGGCCCCCCCGACCGACCTCCGATGACCCCTCGCCTCCGGACACACAATTCGCGCAGACCTCCTCGCGCGCGGCACGCCGCTCCCCTCGGCATCCCCAACCGTCGCTTCAAAACCGGCCGAAGGAGAGGTAAGCTACCCTTAAAATCACCACACACACACACACACACACACACACACACACAACACCCCCCCCCCCCCCCCCGGCGAACGACGCGATCGCGGAGACAGCGAGAGAGAGACGGCGCGGCAAGAACAAGCCCTGCAAAAACAAAAACTTTTTTTTTTCTTTACTTATGCCGCTGGCCCGGGTCCTGAAACCGTCTGCTCCAGCGGGGGTGAGTGAACCGGGCTCCCCGGTGTCACCCCCGACGCTGCTGCCAGTGAAGGCCGGGTCCTCGACCCTCAGCAGCGGCCTCAACCAGGGGGGGATGGCCCCTCAGGACCTTCCCAACCCCCCTGGGAAGCTTCCACCAACGGGAGCCTTTTCTTCTTTCTTCTAAACAGATCCTTTCTATTTTTTTTTTTGTAAGTTTCCCTGACTAACTATTCAACTACCCCAGGGATCCCAGAGACTGTGGGTGGACCTCCCCCATCTGCTGGAGACAGAGAAAGACTGAGGGGCTGTGGGTGGCACCTTACTATATGTAGGGAGCCCGACAAGTCTTGCTCTGTCTCCATCTGCGGAGTCACTACCCAGGTGTCTGGACTGATCCGGGTACGTACAGGGAACTGGTGCTCATTGGAACCGGAGGCGGGGGGAGGGGGTACAGTGGCAAGTATACCCCATGACACAGTGAGAGGACCAAAGCACTAATACCAATAAAAAAAATAATTCAAAACAGCTAACAAATAGAATTCAATCACTTATTTTTATTTATCATTTATTTTATGTTTCTATACCGCTTAATCAAAATATTTTCCTAGGCAATTCACAATAAAACATTAAGCAACAGATCTCACGGACACAGACATTAAAAACAAAGCAAGCAATAAGGGAATGAATAAAACCAGATCAACAATTAAATATTAAATCGGGAGAAAATAATTTATGACATCAGGTCACTAAAAACTTCCACAAATAGATAAGTTTTAGTTGCTTGCAAAACAGTTTTATATCAAGAGAAGATGTCAATAAATGGAGCAACAAGTTCCAGATTGTGGGACCAATAATAGAGAAGGCACATGATCTGGTTCTTACAAGCTGATTCTCTTTCAGTGATGGTACAGATAATAGGACATTATCCTAAGAATGTAAGGTACAAATTGTTTGATAACGAACTATCATGTCAGATAAATACAAAGGACAATTACCTATAACAGTCTTAAAGACTAGTACCGCAGTTTTAAATTAATGCGTTGTCCTATAGGCAACCAATGTAGTTGTGCCAATATGAAAGATAAAGGATCATAACGATGCACAGGACAAATAAGCTATGCAGCAGAATTCTGCAAAAGCTGAAGAGATTTGAAATAGCATTTTGGCAAACCAATAAGAAGAGAGTTCCCACAATCCAATACGGAGAATATATAGGTTTGAATCATGGTTCTAATCTTCTCTTGATAAAATGTATCGTAGTTTCCTCAAAGGATGTAGTTTATAAAATACTGTTTGCAATAATTTACTAATATGTGAAGTATAGCTTAAATTAGTGTCTAGGTGTAAACCTAAATTCCGCACTGAATCAACAAATGAACAAAGACTATCATTTGATAACCCTGTTAGTGTCGGGAGGAGATTAATAGGAGATCCACACAGACTCTGTTTTCTTCCAATTCAAGAATAAACAGTTGGAAGACATCCAGCATTTTATCTGTCGCAAACATTCATTGATTGAATGTAAGGTATGTAAGACATCTTTTTGAGCTGGAAAAAAGCAGCTGTAAATCATCTGCATAGATTTTGTAAAATGGGATGTATTTCTCTAGGGTTTCTGTCAAATGATGTGGAATCAAACCATGAAGAATAGTGCTGGTTGCTTCTAACCTGAAACTTTCTTGATAATAAATAAGAAGAAAACCATGAAAGAATTTTACTGTTTATACCAATTTCTTGCAACTTCAATAACAATTGTTGATGGCTGACAGTGTCGAAAGCAGCATAAATGTAAAAAAAACAAAAACAAAAACAAAATCCAGCTATTAACTGCTTTTTTAGTTTCTACAGTACAGAGACAAAAACCAATAAGGTCTCTGTACTGTACCCTTTTCAAAATCCGCTTTGATGTGAGTTTAGAATGTTATGCTCATGAAGAAATTCTATTAGTTGGTGAAGCACTACCTTTTTTAAAATGTGATTGATGGCAAATTGGAAAAAGGCGTATATGCAAGTTTGCTTACCGTAAACGGTATTTTCCGTAGATAGTATGGAATTTAGCCATGCATGCTGGGTGACATCATCCATGATGTCATGAAGGCAGAGCTTACTCTCATAGCTCGAAGAGCTTTGAAGTGCGCATGACCTCGGGTTTCCGCACTCCTCGAGCTTCCCTTCAGTTAGTTTTCCAAGCTGAATGCTGGCTGTCCAGGGAGGTGGGTGGGAATGCATGGCTAAATTCCCTGCTATGGATGGAAAACACCTTTTATGGTAAGCAAACTTGCTTTTTTCCGTCGATAAGCAGGGCATTTAGCCATGCATGCTGGGAGTCCCAAGCTCATAGGTTGCGGTTTTTTGGGGTTTTTTGCAACCTATGGAAGGTGGACAGCCATTAAGGCTTTGACATAGTCTTTAGAATTGCATATCCCAATGAGGAATCTGATGCAGACTGCTGATCGAGGCAATAGTGCGATGTAAATGTATGAATGGATGACCAGGTTGCTGCTCTGCAAATGTCCTGGATTGGCACACCCTGGATATGTGCAATGGAAGCTGCAGTTGCTCTAATTTGATGAGCCTTTATTGGACCTGCGAGAGGTACGTCCTTTGTAGAATAGCAGTAGTGTATACAGGCGGTTAGCCAGTTAGACAGTGTTCGCTTTGAGACAGGTTGACCCGGATTATTTGGGTTGAAAGAGACAAATAATTGAGAGGAATGTCTGACTGAGTCAGTTCTATTCTTGTAATAAGCCAAAGCTCTTTTACAATCTAACGTATGAAGAAGTTTCTGTCGTTTATCAGTATGTGGTTTTGGGCAAAAAACTAGTAGAGATATTATTTCGTTTATGTGAAAAGCGGACACTACTTTTGGTAGAAAAGAAGGGTGAGTCTGCAATAGCACTTTATCATGATGAAACTGAAGATATGGAGCATTGATTACTAATGCTTGAAGTTCACTTATTCTTCTTGCAGAAGTGATGGCGACAAGGAAAAGAACCTTCCAGGTTAAGAATTTTAGTGAAGAGGATGAATGGGCTCGAAAGGAGGATTCATCAACGCTTCTAGAACAATATTAATATCCCATGGAACTATTGGTTTTCAAAAAGGCGGGTGAAGACAAAGTAATCCTCTCATGAATTTGGAAATCAAAGGATGGGAAGAGATGGAGCCGTCCTTATCTCTATTATGATAAGCTGCAATTTCACTAAGGTGTACTCCTATGGACATTACTGCTCGTCCTGAAAGAGATAAACTGTGTACATAAGTTAAAAGCGATGCTGCAGGACAAGAAAGGGGGTCAAGCCCTTGACGGGAGCACCATGTCGAGTACCTTCTCCATTTGAAGGCATAATTTCTCCTAGTGGAAGGTTTTCGAGATGCTATGAGAATGTCTGTTATGTGCGGTGGAAGTTGCAGAGAATTTAGTTCGTGCCGTTCAATCTCCATGCCATCAAGTGGAGGGAGGATTGCATGGGGTGAATCAGAATTCCCTTGTCTTATGAAAGGAGAAAGGGGATTGTTGGTAATGGTATTGGAGGACTGATCAAGAATCGAAGAAGATAAGTATACCATGGTTGTCTCGGCCATGCTGGAGCTACTAGTATTAGATCTGCTCCTTCCGCAATACATTTTTGGATTGTTCATGAAATTAGTGGTATGGGAGGAAAAGCGTACAGAAGGCCATTGCTCCATGGAATCAGGAAAACATCCTGGGACATTCTGAGTATATTGGGAAGAGGAGAGCAAAATTGGTTCACTTTGCAATTCTCTTCCGAAGCAAAGAGGTCTATCTCTGGTGTACCCCATTGTGCGAAGATCTTGTTCGCTTCAGTTTGATTTAATGACCATTCGTGTGGGTGGAAAAGGCGGCTGAGCGTGTTTGCAAGCCCTGGAAGGTAGGATGCTTGAAGAAAGATCTTGTTATGTTCTGCCCATTCCCATATTCGAATTGCCTCCTTGCAAAGAGACAATGAACCAGATCTCCCTTGCTTGTTTATATAAAACATCGCCACTTGGTTGTCGGTGTGAATCATAACTGATTTGCCTTGTACCCATGACTGGAATACTGTTAGAGAGTTTCGTATTGCTCTGAGTTCCAACAGATTTATTTGGAGACTTTTCTCGGTTTTTGACCAAAGCCCTGCGTCTCTAAATGTAAGAGATGGGCACCCCATCTCTTCGTGGATGCATCCGTTGTGAGTATTAGCTGATGAGGGGGCTGGTGGAATGGCTTTCCTTTGGTCAATACTGAGGGATGAAGCCACCATTTGATGTCTTTCTTCATGGAATTTGTTACTTGAACCTTGTGAGACATCAGCTGTGTCAGTTGGTTCCATCGACATTTTAGACCCCATTGGAGACGTCAGATGTGGAGTCGAGTATGTTGGACAACATGTACTGCGGCACCCATATGGCCCAAGAGCACCATATGTCGTGCCGGGACATATAATGGTGCTCTTGGGCCGTAGAAGCGCACGAGAAAGGTTTTGCAAAGTTTTGGTTGGGTCCAGAGGTAGAAAGGCTCTGGAAAGTGAAATCCGAATAATTGCTCCTATGAATTGAATTGTCTGGGAGGGATGGAGTTGTGATTTCTCGTAATTGACTATCCAACCCAAGTTCTCAAGGCAAAGAAGAGTGCTTTCCACCTGCTGCAATAGGAGTTGACCATTGGAAGACACAATGAGCCAGTCGTCCAAGTAAGGGAATATGGTTATCCCTTGTTTGTGGAGGTGTGCCACAACAATAGCTAGACATTTTGTGAAGACCCGCAGGGCCAATGAGAGACCAAAAGGGAGTACCTTGTATTGGTAGTGGTGATTCACCACCTGGAAACAGAGGTAACACCAAAAATTCTTGTGAATAGGAATGTGAGTGTAAGCATCCTTCAGATCTAGTGAGCACATCCAGTCGTTTGGTTGCAGAAAAGGGAGAACCGTCTTGAGAGAAGTCATTTTGAATCTTTCTTTTACTAGATGTTTGTTTAGTGGTCGGACATCTAAGGTGGGGCGTAGGCCTCCTAACTTCTTGGGAATGAGGAAGTATTGTGAATAGAATTTGTTTTCCCTTTGCGAGGGAGGCACCGGCTGGATCGCTCTCTGTTGAAGGAGAAGTGACACTTCCTTCTTGAGAGATGGGATTTGCATTTGCGGTGTTTTGGAAGCTATCAGATGCGGAAGTACTGGGAAGGAACTGAAACATAGACGGTATCTTTGTGAAATGATGCTTAATACCCATTGGTCCCTGGTGATGTTGGTCCATTGGGAATAAAAGAAAGACAGTCTCCCCCCTACTTGAGCTGTTGCTGTGGCATTCTGATCTAAAAAGATTGTTTTGGAATTTACTGAGAAGGTTGCGGCTTCTGTGGTCTTTGGTTTCTTTGCCGTGGTCTCTGGCTTTATATGCCTGTGACGTGGGCCATTGTGGCTGGAAAGATTGTTGCCTATAATTGGACTGGTAGAGTTGATAGTAGCGGTATGGTCTGCGATAATAACCCCTTTTATACTGGTTGAAGTAACGTGGAGAAGTGGAAGGCATGTCCAGAGGAGCTGCTAAAGACTGGACTGCAATGTTCTTTTGTTTAATTAAAGAAACGGTCTCTCTAAGCTTTTCCCCGAAAAGATTGTCCAGCCTGCATGGTAAAGTTCGCAAGTCTATCATGTACGTTGTCTCTGATACTGCTGGCTCATAGCCATGGCAGATGACGAGCTAATAAGGAGATTGCGGATGACTTTGCAGATGTATCAAAGGCTTCATATGATGTGCGCAACAAATGTCGCAATCCTTCTTAGAGGTCTAGAAATGTCTGAGGTAGCGGAGTGTCACCCTGTGCAGTGGATAACAGGGGTTGCAAATGCTGTGTACAATTAAACAAATACTGAATAATATAAAATTGTTGATGGTTAATACGAGAATTTAGCATGGAATTCTGATAGACCTTTTTTTGCAAAGTCATCCAAAAGCTTGTTGTCTTTGCCAGGGGGTGTGTTAGAATATAGCCTGTTCTTTTTCGCTCTTTTCATTGCCGATTCCACTACTATTGAATTGTGAGGAATCTGTACATTTGAATAGTATGAGGTTTTCTGCATCCTGTACTTCAAGTCCAACGTTTTTGATATTGGTGGAAGATGGTGTGGAGTATCCCAAGCCTTGTCCATGAGACCTTCCAAAATTTGATGTGGTGGTAGAGCAGAAGGCTCAGCTGGAACATCTAATATTTGCAGAAGTCCCATTACCTCAGATCTCGGATCTGGAAGTTTCTTAGTTTTGATATTAAGTGCTAAACCTAACTTCTCCAGGAACTTAGCATACGTGAGATCTTCCGGCGGTGAAGTGGGTTGGGGAAGATCTTGTGGAGGATCAGATGGAATGCCGGTTGAACTTATTTATTTAAAAACTTTTCTATACCGTCATTAAGTTAGATAACCATCATAACAGTTTACAAAAAGGCACAAATAGCAGTATGAGTTAATTCATATGGTTAATATTACATAGATGGACTGTAACATTTGTTTTAATAAAGAAAAATTCTAAGTTGAGTTTAGTTGAAATGTAGGTTGGAAAGATCCGGGAAGATCGTGTGTACAGAAGATTCAGGGGACTTAGAGTGTCGTGGAGATGGTACATCCCGAGGTGAAGAGGGAGAGAATTGTGGTGATGCAGGACTTTGTGAATCTAATGGTAAAGGATTAGATTCTGGTGGTAAGCCTTGCATAAAGGAGTGCAAGAGAGTGGCGATCTGAGACATTGTCTCCTGCACTGTCGGGCATTGACGTTGGTCCGGTTTTTTGGTAGACGTTTTGGATCTTTTGACCGGTGTATTTGGCAGTGGTAAATGAGGTGACCTTGGTCTCTTATGAGGCTTTGTAGGAAGATATACTATGTCTGGAGACGACTCCCAGCCCCTGCTTGGTTGTCTACAGTGATATCAGATAACACTGATGAAGAGGAATGGTTACCCCCTGGCGAAGGTGTAATGTGTCTCAGAGCAGATTTCGATACAGGAGGTACTGTAGAGGACAGTGTCAGATGTTTTGTTTTTGAAACCGATTTACGTGGCTTGTCCTGCGGTTTAGATGTATCAGTTGTCTTCCTCAGTTGATGATGAAAAGGCTTTTTATATTTATGAGGCACTTGCTTCATAGGTGTTCGAGATGCGTCGTGGTTATCAACGCTTTCGGTATTGCGAACGCATGCGTCGATTGCGTCGTACAATGTCCTGGAACTGGAAGAGACACAGGTTTTAATAGCGCATGCGTCGTATCCGGTGCGGCACTCGACGCATGATGCGTGGTCGCCGACACAGTCTTCGACACACGGCCTTCCGAAGCAGAGTGCGCGCATCGAGGAGTCTTGGACCGAGGCTTTTGTATGCCCGGTGAAGACTCGATCGACCTTTTATCCGCTCGAGAGGGGGCATAGGAGTGCCTCAGCCTCCATTTTCTCAGCCCTCTGTCTCCTTGCTTGCGGGAACATCTTCCCACAGTCCCTGCATGTGTCCTGATCATGGTCAGAACCGAGGCATAAATAACAGTAATTATGCTCATCGGTCACTGACATGATCTTACTGTAGGGAGCAATACTTAAATCCTGGGCTCCTCGGCATCTTCTTTCTTCTTTTCTTTAATTTTTTTAAGATTTTAATTTTCCTGTCAGGGAGAGTAGCCACACGTCCGTGTAGTACCACAGAAAACTAAAACTGAAGGGAAGCTCAAGGAGCGCGGGAACCCGAGGTCATGCGCACTTCAAAGCTCTTCGAGCTATGAGAGTAAGCTCCGCCTTCGTGACATCACAGATGACGTCACTCGGCATGCATGGCTAAATGCCCTGCTTATCAATGGAAAATACTTGTATAGGCATCCTTCGGAAGTGGCCCACATTTTAAAACCAGATACATAATGGCTTTTTTTTTTTTTTAAGTCTCATAAAAATGTTCATTTAGTGATCTGCAGATTATCTCAGTAATAAGTTGCAGGAAATGGTCTTTGCCCGAAATTAATAATCCCATTGAACATGGATCAAGAGCACAATAAATTGATTTTAACTGATACAATAGCTTTACATTTTCTATTACTGATGGCAATTCAAAAGTATCCCGAGATTCGGAAATGGTACAAACAGCAGTATTTTGTCTAGTGGTAAACAAAGAGGTTATCTAAGTTTTGAAATAAAGTATCAGGCTTAGATACACAAAAATTTCTCAATTCTTCACAACTAATCTCTATTTCAGCAGAAGCTGAATTTGGGAAGTTGATTAGCTTTTTTACCTTAAACAAATCCTTGTGTCTGTTCAAGTAATTTCTTAATTGCTTATTGTAAAACTCTTTTCTCAATTTATTAAAAAGTTGCCAATAATCAAAGTGCAAAGTAAGGAAATTGTCTTTGTTACAAGACAAAGGCTGTCGTAACCATTTTCTCTCTGCCTGTCATATTTTTTCCTCAATGGATTTCTTACTAAATTAAGGGACCACCTTCCCATTACGGGATACTTGACAAAGTTTGACTGAAGCCACCTCATTCATGGTCTGTGAGATAGTTAAATTAAAAGAGTCAACAAGCATTTTGACATCCAAGAAGTTAAGAATGGCCTTTTTTGAGGACCAGGCCATACAAAGTCTCTATCAACAGTTTCACATGAAAAACGCCAATAATTTTTGTCTGAAAAAGTTATTGCCTGAGTGTAATATTTAAAGTAAATTGCAAAAGGTAATGATCTGGCCTAAGGATGGCATTTATTTATTTAGAGCTTTTTTTATACCGACATTCATGATCCCAATCATATCGGTTTACAATAAACAATGGTGCAATAACTAACATCAACCTGAACAATAGGCGAGAAGTGATAAAAGTTACAATAAAACAGGTTTATTGTAACAGGCATTGTTGGTTTAAGTCCAGTAATCAAACTTTCAGTAGAGTAATCATCAGGAATAATCTGATCTACGATATGTTCACCTTTGTGGGTGGCTGAGAAGACCAAGATCTTAAACTGAAGTGCAGAGATTAAAATTGCGAACTCGTGAAAAGGAAAATTTGTTCTTACCTGCTAATTTTCGTTCCTGTAGTTCCCAGACTCCTGGGTTTTGCCTCCCCTCCAGCAGATAAGAGACAGAGAAAGTTTTACTGACACTGACACTTAACAGGAGGTGCCACCTGCAGTCCTCTCAGTACTGATCTGTACTAAGGCCAGAAATGAAAGAAACAAAACCAACTACTTGAATACTAACTAGTCTCCCTGAACGCGAAGAATAGACTTAGTTTTTGGGTACTTGCCAGGTTCTTATGGCCTGGATTGGCCACTGTTGGAAACAGGATGCTGGGCTTGATGGACCCTTGGTCTGACCCAGTATGGCATGTTCTTATGTTCTTAACGAGCAGTGGGAAGAGGAAAACCTTGAAGTGAAAACCGCGCCCACACAAAACCTTGTGTAGGACTAACAAAACCTTTGCCATTCTTCAGGATAATCACAAAAAAAAAAAAAAACCCCACAGAGAGCGGACTCTCCAGTTCTCCCTTTCCTCCAGTGGGTGGGACTCTGGACTTATCTGTGGTACTACAGGAATGAAAATTAGCAGGTAAGAACCAATTTTCCTTTCCCTGTACATACCCAGATTGTCCAGACTCCTGGGATATACCAAAGCTTCCCTAAAAAGGGTGGGACTCCCACTCGAAGCACACTTTTCCCAAAGCCCATGGCCTCTAGAGCCTGGACATCCAAACGATAATGCCTGGCGAAAGTGTGCAACAACTTTCAATTAGCCGCTCTACAGATCTCCTGTGGTGAAACTAGTTGACACTGGGCCCAGGAGGCCGCCTGAAATCGGGTAGAATGCACCTGTAGCCCCTCCAGAACATGGCGACCCTGGCAGAGCTAATAACTTCTTTCAACCACCATGCAATTGTGGCCCTTGATGCCTTATGACCCTTTTTTGCGCCACGCCATAGCACAAAAAGGTGATCTGACATACAGAAACTGTTCGTGAACTCCAGATACCGCAACAAAGCACGCTTTACATCTAACCACCATAAATCTTTACTGTGTGGCGCCAAAGGATCCAAATTTGAAAAGGACGGGAGTTCCACTGACTGATTTAAGCGGAATGAGGACACTACCTTGGGTAGAAAAGAGGGAACCATTCTCAAGTACACTCCCTCATCCGAAATTCTCAAAAAAGGTTCCTTGCATGATAAGGCTTGAAGCTCGGACATTCAATGAGCTGAACAGATTGCCATCAGGAAAACCACTTTCAAGGTGAGATCCTTCACAATCGCACAACTCAGAGGTTCGAAAGGGGGCGCAAACTTGCCCTTTAAGACATTAATGCTTCAGGAAGGGCACAGTTGTCGAACTGGGGGACGCAAATGTTTCGCACCCAGAAGAAAACACACAACGTCCAGATGAGCCGCCAGCAAAACTCCTCCAACCTTACTTCGTAGACATCTTAACACCGCCACTTGAATCCTAAGAGAATTAAACAAAGACCAAACCCTCCTGCAGAAAGGCCAAGATATGCACCACCTGGTGTTCTGATCAGCGGCTCGCTTAGGATCCACCCGCTGACCAGAACACCAGGCATCAAAAAATCTCCATACTGTCGCATAGGCAAGGGAGGTGGTGGTCTTCCTGGACTGCAAGAGGGTAGCAATGACTGTGTCCGAATAATCTTTATCTCTCAAAATGCTGCCTCTCAAAAGCCAAGCCACTAGACAAAATCAATCTGCCTGATCTAAATAAACAGGACCTTGGCACAGAAGATTCAACAGGTAAGCTAGCTGCAATGGTCCATCCACTGCTAGATTGACTAAGTCTGCAAACCACAGACACCTTGGCCACTCTGGTGCGACAAGAATCACATCCCCTCGATGGACCTCTATACGGCACACCATCTTGCTGATGAGTGGCCACGGTGGAAATACGTAAAGAAGAACGTCTGACGGCCAAAGGAGGACTAAAGCGTCCACCCCCTCTGCTCCTGTCTCCCATTGCAGACTGAAGAACCTCAAAAATGACCAATAAGTCCATGCTGGGCTGGCTCCACTTGCGTCATATAAGATGAAAAGCTTCCTCCGAAAGCTCCCATTCTCCAGGATCCAGCTGGTGGCGGCTGAGGAAACCCGCCTGAACGTTGTCCATGCCTGCAGAGAATAGGATCCTCTCTAGACGCTGTTCCGCCCAGCTATCAACTCCCAGGCCTCTAAGGCTATCGCCCGGCTCTTGGTACCTCCCTGGACAGTTTATATAGGTCACTGCTGTCGCATTGTCCAACAGGATACGTACTGATCTCCATCTCACCAGAGGGAGGAGAGCCTGCAGAGCTATCTAAGCCTGTAGGGCCATTCGCACCGCTCTGGTCTCCAACCTGTTTATTGACCACGATGCCTTCTCCACCGGCCCTGTACCGAATGGTCCTGACAGACTGCACCCCACCCGGAAATGCTGGCATCTGTAGTTACTACTGTCCAGGTGGGAATCTCCAAGCCCCCCTCCCCCAGTGCAACTTGTCCAGGAGAAGTTACCAAAAGAGGCGGGAGCGTGCGAATTTGGTGAAAGGTAGCTGAAACTGTTCTGAGACGGGGTCCCAACGGGGAAAACGAGGAACCTTGAGAGCAAGTTTTACTTTCTTTAGGTTTAACAAGGGTCGAATAGACCCTGTCCTTTTTCAGTACCACAAAAAAGATGGAATAACGATCTGTTCCCTGCTCCTGCGGAGGAACTGGAACTATGGCCCTCAGCCGATACAGTTGATCGAGAGTCCAAAGCATGGCTTGTTGCTTTCGTGCGGCGGCGGCAGCAGAGAGAGACCCAGAAGAGCCTTCGCAGCGGGCGAGCAAGCTCTAAAGCAAGCAGGGGTCAACCACGCTAAGAACCCACCAGTCTGACATGATCTTGGCTCACTTCTCTGAGAAAGGCAGAGAAAGGGCTTAAGCCCACCAGTATCCTGAATGGACCCCACCGTGCTCGGCCTATGGGCCCGAAAGAACAGACGCCAGGATTCCGGCCTTCCTGAGGCCTGCCCCTGACCAGATGCCAGGGCTCTGCTCTGTCTGTCCATGAAAACAGGAGCGAGATGGAAAGGGACCCTTGGAGCCCTTGGGCTTGTCCTCCGGTAATTAATGGATTCTATTCTCTCCCAGTAGCTTGATCAGCTGCTCCAAATCCTGACCAAACAGGAGCTTGCCCTTAAAAGGTTCTTGTGGCCTGGTTTGGCCTCTGTTTGAAACAGGATGCTGAGCTTGATGGACCCTTGGTCTGACCCAGCATGGCAATTTCTTATGTTTTTATGGCAATGCCCCGAGCTGAGCCTTAGAGGAAACATTCGCAGACCAGTTCCGCAACCACAGAAGCCTCCTGGCAGAAACCATTGAACGGGACGAAGTAGGAATGAGGTCATAAAGGGCCTCAGCATCATAAGCCACTGCAGCTTCCAGATGCTCTGCCTACTGAGACCTAGCGGGTGACAAGTCCACCCGATCCTGCACCCATCTCAGAGAAGCCCAAAGCATAAAACTGCTGCAGACAGCCGCCTGAATGCCAATGCAGACTCCTCTACAATCAATTTAAGATGCAATTCCAGCTTTTCTCACACATCCTTCAGAGCAGCAGCCCCCACCACCAGGATGGTCGTTCTCTTTGTGACTGCCAAAACGGAGGCATCCACCTTCGGAACCCGAAGCAACTCCAAAGTGTCCGTGGGCAGCCGGTATAACTTGTCCATAGCTCTGCTCACCTTCAGGCCAGTCACTGGAGTATCCCACTCCCAGACCTCCAACTGCTGCACAGACTTGTGGAAAGGAAAAGTCATGTCTGAGCCCAGCAGGCCCGCCAAGACTGAGTCCACCTCCTCGCGGTCCGCATCTACATGGAGAGCCGCTATGCCCCATTCCGCCAGGACCTGCGGGATCAAGGGACCCAGCTCATCCTTGTGGAACAGGCGAAGCACCTGGGGGTCGTTGCCCTCCAGAGCGGGGACTGTCTCCGTTTCTTCAGACAGATCCTACAGACTCTGCTCAGGATCAGTGTCTGAGGTACCAACCTTCAGCAGCACTTCCCCTCAGACATATCAGAAGAAGCCCCCTCCAAATTTCCAGATTTTGGAGACCCCTGGCCCCAACGAATCCTCAGGGCCCCCAAGGTCCCAGATAGCTTAGACTTCTTCACCTTCAAAGGATCAGTGGCCTGGCACTCACGACACGGCCTCACAGGCAATGAAAACTTTGTGCCTTAAGAGCACAAACTCGGATGAAAAGGGAGGGAAAGCAATCAGTATCCTCCTCTAGAGGATTAAACTCCCCCTCAGATTTCTCCCTGTGGGCCTCCCGAGCCTCAACAGGGCTTAATTCAGCCGAGGAAAGCGCAGGGGGGAGATCCCCTCCCCAGCCGCAATAGGTGCCTTAGGCGCGAATGTCCCCAAAATGGCCGCCGTTCACGCGCACATCGAGCAGCCTTAGAGCCTCCTGACCCAGGCTGTCATGGAGATGCCGCCGTGGACCCCCACCCCGATGTGCCCTCACTGGCGGTGAGGCATCAGACACAGGGGCCTGTATGCAACAAGCTCGGAGAGGCAGACCTGCAGATGGAGCATCGGAGCTCAGTAGACATGCCAGGCTGTAGCGGAGACCACGCGGGCAGAGGAAGCAAGCGAGAGAAGGAACAGCAAAAAGAAAACAAAAAAACAAACCAACCCCCAAAAAGCCTCACAGCCCGACTGAAAGGAGAAAACAGGAAACCCAATCCCTGGCTGCCGATCAGGCCTGCCTTCCTCTGTACTTTTTTTTTTTTTTTTTTTTAACTTTATAAGAAGAAAACAGAACAACTTAGCTAAAGAGTGGCAGAGGGATCCTCCTCGGGCTCCTGGAGGTCAGGGAACTGGACCACCAGTTTTCACCTCCACTAGGTCACCAAGAGCAGATTAGAGTCCCCAAACCCTGCTTGTTCGGCCCTACGACCAGGAGAAATCCTGGGTGGGGATCCGCTGTCAGCACCTGACAAGTCGCAGACTTCCAGACCTCTCTCTTTTTTTTTTTTTTTTGTTTGAGCACCTGGCTCTCCAATGATTTCCTCGAGGTGCCCTCTCCACCGGGGAGGCACCTGGAACAGAGGCCGGCATGTGTGTCACCACACGTACCACAGGTCGCACCTCGCAGCATCAGAGGATGGGAGAAAACGCAAAAACCACGGAGAGAATAACGAGAAAAGCCCACAGTGGCGGGGGAGCGGAGAGAGCGCCAAAGGAGGACCGAAATCCTCGCCTACCTGAGAGATGTGCCGCTCCCTGTGCAGTTTTGCTTTTCTTTTTTTTTTTTTTTTTCCCAAACAAAACTTTGTTGCCTACCACCAAACAAAAAACCAGGCTGGGGGTCCCAGCTCCCCCCCAGGGAGAGTGAGCCGGGACCCCCAGTATCACCCTGGGCGCAGAGCTTAAAGATCCCCGACCCTCTGCTCACCTGCCTCAAATACCAAGGGGATGGTCCCACCAGGACCGAACAACCCCCTGGGAGACTAGAAGTCTAATACAGTAACTTGTATGTCTTCTTTCTTGTTTTGTATCTCAAACTGCAGGATTTTGCACCTCCACCATCTGCTGGAGACGGAGAAATAGTGATGGACTGCAGGTGGCACCTCAGGATATAGGGCAGCTCAGTCAAATCTTCTCTGTCTCCATTTGCTGGAGGAGAGGCAAAACCAGGACTCTGGACTGATCCGGGTACGTACAGGGAACTTCTGTTTATTAGCTGCTTCACTGACTATTTAAAACACAAACAAATTAAATATACCCCAATAGTGTACTTCTCCCCAATACTTTTAAAAAATTTTCCAATCAGAACTTACTGATTCTTTTCAACCACCAGCAAGGTGATTCTCTCCTCAGAGTACTCCCACTGGATGCTTCTGTGAGTTGACCGATGCATGTTTCAGTGCATCGTGTGCATGAAAAGATTGTCCTTGCATCTATACATACTTCGTGTGGACACATATTTGTGCACCGTGCGATGTTTGTTTGGATGTGTCACATCGAGGAGCTTTTCCTTTGCAACATATTCTCCACTGACGTATGTTGCATGGTATATCTTTGAGGCAGTAGAAGGCACAGATAAGTCTTTGTGCGCCACTGGTTTTGTGGTGGTGAAAACAGGAAAATTAGTTTCTTACCTGATAATTTTCGTTCCTGTAGTACCAAGGATCAGTCCAGACTGCTGGAATATGCCTCCCCTCCAGCAGATGGAGTCAGAGAAAAGCTGAAAAGCACCCCCTAGATCAGAGCTTTCCAAACTTTTCATGTTGGTGACACACTTTTTAGACAAACAATTTCGGGACACAGTAATTCAGTCTACTAGCAAACCAGAGGTTGTATGCAGTGTAACAAAGGAAAAAAGAAACATCACCCATCCTTATAAAACAAATCAAGAAATATAAAATCATCAGCAGTAAAACTGTACTAACAAAAAGAACATATTTCGAAACAGCTGATGAGTGGAATATCCAATAATTAAAAACTCATATAAAACATTTCCAGATACCAACAAAATATTTCAAAATAGCAGACACAAAGACCCAGTAATGAAAAATAATAAGGATACAAACATTTTTTTGCTCTGCATACCTGGGAACGTTTGATATCCAGGTGTCCTGAGATTGTTCTGAATTAGCAGGAGGAGGGGTGGTTTGCTTGGAACTTTCTCCTCTCTCAGTCACATACCAGCGCTCTCTCTCACACTGGCTCTCAATGACACACCTATACACACATGCTCTCAGTACTCACATATACACATGTTTTTTCTCTCTCACTTATATAGGCTCTTAATTACACATTTACACACATGCTGTCTATCTTTTCACGCTTACAGACACACAGGCTTTCAATCACACACATACATGCTGTCTTTTTCTCTCACACACAGACTCTCATTCACATGCTTACAAACATGTCCTCTCTTTCTCTCATTTACACACAGGCTCTCAATCACATACTCACATGCTCCCTCACCTAAATCAGCTCTCAATCACACACAGACACACATGATCTCTCTCTTACTTATACACACAGGCTCTTAATCATACATACACATGATTTCTCTCACACACAAAGGATCTCAATCATACACACATACTCTTTCACACAAACAGGTTTTCAATCACAAACTTACACATACAGGTTCCCAATGGTAAACTTACATTCATGCTCTCTCTCTCACAGGCAGGCTCTCAATCACAGACATACTCTCTTTCACATGTACAGGCTCTCAATCATTCACATACATGCAATCTCTCACTCTCTCATACACACACACAGGGCCCCGCGGCCCGGAAGAGGAAGTGGAGAGTATCGGGTGAGTGCGCGGCAAGAAGAGGCCACGCTAGTGCGCTCGGCATCGGCCCGAAGAAAAGAAGACTGCAGCGCGGCTCGGAGGAAAATGTTCAACCGCGGCCGATGGGACTCCGCCTCCGCGAGGGCTGAAAATGAAGAGGTTAGCGTTGGGAGGAGGCTGCTGCTGCTGCCGCGAGTTCCCGGGGTGGGGGTGAGAGAGAGTGAATGAGCGAGCATTCACTCTCTCTCTCCCCCACCCCGGGAACTCGCGGCAGCAGCAGCAGCCTCCTCCCAACGCTAACCTCTTCATTTTCAGCCCTCGCGGAGGCGGAGTCCCATCGGCCGCGGTTGAACATTTTCCTCCGAGCCGCGCTGCAGTCTTCTTTTCTTCGGGCCGATGCCGAGCGCACTAGCGTGGCCTCTTCTTGCCGCGCACTCACCCGATACTCTCCACTTCCTCTTCCGGGGGGGGGGGGGGGCGGAAGAAGAGAGCACGCCGGTGCCGCTGACTCCAGCTGTCCTGCCGCGTTCCGCCCGGGCGGAGGAGGACCGGGGAGCAGCTGGGTCAGCGGGAAAGTGTGGCGATACTTGTCTGCGAGCCAGATGCAGCATATCTGGCTCGGAGCCATGGGTTCCCGGTCCCTGCACTTGCCGGTGTGTCACGTGCACCGGGCTTGCGCGACACACCGGCACACCTCAGGCGACACAGTAAAGTGTCGCGACACACACTTTGGAAAGCTCTGCCCTAGATATACCGGTGTGCCACTTGCGATCCCTCAGTATATGAATATCAAAGCAGAAGTAATAATAAACACTCCCGCCAATAAACGAACCACTGACCAGATCAAGTGGTAACTTGCGGAAACCGTGCTTAAGGACAGAAAACCAACTCTGTCATACTAAAAGTGAAACTAGTCTAAAACAGCAACACAACTTACCATAAAATCTGTAACATATTTGCAAGTAGATTCTGCAGATTGCTGAAACCAGAAAGAACTACGAGCGGACTCTCCTTAAACTGACGTGGGCGGGCGTCTGGACTGATCCTTGGTACTACAGGAACGAAAATTATCAGGTAAGAAACTATTTTTCCTTTCCCTGTACGTACCAGGATCAGTCCAGACTGCTGGGATGTACCTGAGCCGACTTAAATGGGGTGGGACCCCGAGAGGCCCACTCGAAGAACGCTGCTCCCAAAAGATTCTGTTGGTGAACCACCAACATCCAAGCGATAATGCTTAGCAAACGTGTGCAAGGACTTCCAAGTGGCCGCTCTACAAATCTCTTGGCAAGACACCAGCTGGTGTTCAGCCCACGACGCTGCCTGCGAACGTAGAGAGTGAGCCTTAAACCCTTCCGGAACAGCCTTACCGTGACCAATATACGTGGACGCAATAGCGCTCTTCAGCCAACGGGTGATGGTCGCTTTCGAGGCCTGGAGACCTTTCTTAGGCCCATACCACACGACAAATAAGTGATCCGACCGCCGAAAATCATTAGTAACCTCCAAGTACTTCAAGAGTACCCTTCGAACGTCCAGAATTCGCAACTCCTTACCTCGAGGCGAACGAAGCTCCTCCTCTGTAAAGGAAGGCAACTCCACAGTCTGATTAACATGAAAAGACGATACCACCTTAGGCAAAAAAGAAGATACAGTGCGCAGGGAAATACCGGCCTCTGTGATCCGCAAAAACGGTTCCCTGCACGACAGCGCTTGAAGTTCCGAAATGCGCTGTGCGGACGAAATGGCTACCAAAAACACCGTCTTAAGAGTTAAATCCTTCAGAGTAGCCGACCGAATAGGCTCAAAGGGGGCCGCACCCAGACCTTTGAGAACCAAATTCAAACTCCAGGAAGGACACGGAGCCCGTACAGGGGGACGCAGATTCTTAACCCCCCGCAAAAAAAAGAGCCACATCTGGATGGCACACCAGAGAACAGCCGTCAACCTTACCCCGCAGACAACCAAGGGCCGCCACCTGAACCCGCAGAGAGTTATAAGCTAAGCCTTTTTTCAAACCCTCCTGCAGAAAAGTAAGGATGTGACCTAACGAGGCTCTGCGAGGCGAAAGCCGAAGCTCACTGCACCAAACGTCAAAGATCTTCCAAACCCTAGCATAAGACCGGGTAGTCGAGGATCTACGCGCCCTAAGGAGGGTAGATATCACTGCCTCTGGATACCCCTTCTTTCGTAGTTGTCTCCGCTCATAAGCCAAGCCGCCAGACAGAATCGATCCGCTCGCTCGAAAAATACCGGGCCCTGTCGAAGGAGATTCGGTAGGTGACCGAGACGCAGAGGTCCGTCTATCGCCAGATTGACGAGATCCGCGAACCAGGGCGCCTTGGCTACTCTGGAGCCACGAGAATCACTCGACCTTGGTGATGCTCTATGCGTCACAATATTCTTCCGACCAGAGGCCACGGAGGAAACACATACAGCAAAATGCGAGGAGGCCACGGAAGCGCCAGCGCATCCACTCCCTCCAAACCATGCTCCCTTCGACGACTGAAGAAACGCTCCGCCTTTGCGTTGAGCCGGGTGGCCACAGGTCCACGTACGGGACTCCCCATCGCCGAATGATGAGGCGCATTGCTTCCGCAGACAACTCCCACTCCCCTGGATCCAGAAGTTGTCGACTGATAAAATCTGCCTGCACATTGGTCGAGCCCGCTATGTGGGTGGCCGCGAGACGCGATAAGTGGCGTTCCGCCCATGCCATCAACAACTCCGCTTCGGCCGCCACCTGGCGACTTTTGGTGCCTCCTTGTCTGTTTATGTAAGCCACCGTGGTGGCGTTGTCCGAGAGTATGCGCACCGCGCGATGCTCCACCAGCGGAAGCAGTTGACGTAAGGCCAGACGCACTGCCCTGGTCTCCAGACGATTGATGGACCACCTGGCTTTATGAGAGGACCACTTGCCTTGAACCGCTCGGGACTGACATACAGCTCCCCAACCGGACAGGCTGGCATCCATCGTCACGACTATCCAATGAGGGGGCTCCAAGTCCACCCCCTGCAAAAGATGGTCCTGGTTCAACCACCAATCGAGACTTGACAGAGCCGGCTCCAGCAATGGAAGCGACATCCCGTAGTCCTCGGACAAGGGGTCCCAACGAGATAGAAGTGCTCTCTGTAAGGGCCGCATATGTGCAAAGGCCCAAGGCACCATGTGTATAGTAGAAGCCATATGACCATTGACTTGTAAATAATCCCATGCCGTGGGCAGGGGCAATTCCAGCAAGTTGCGTACATGAGCCATGAGATTGACCATCCTCTGATGTGGCAGGAAAACCTTGCCCACCGAGGTATCGAATCGAGCCCCTAGGAACTCCAATTGTTGAGTCGGCTCCAGGTGGCTCTTTGCAAAGTTGACTATCCAACCGAGGTTCTGAAGTTGATCCACCACTACCCGGACCGCCTGCCTGCAAGAATCCTCCGACTTTGCCCTGATGAGCCAATCATCCATGTAGGGATGGACCAAAATCCCATGGCGGCGTAGGAATGCTGCCACCACAACCAGAACCTTGGTGAACACTCTGGGAGCCGTTGCCAGCCCGAAGGGAAGGGCGCAGAACTGAAAATGCTCCCCCAGCACCGAAAACCTCAGGAACTGTTGATGCTGTGCTTGGATTCCGATATGGAGATATGCCTCCGTCAGGTCCAAAGAAGCCAAATATTCTCCCTTGTGGACGGCCGCAATAACAGACCATGCGAAACCTTGGTACGCGCAACGCCTTGTTGACTTGCTTCAAATCCAGGATCGGTCTGAAAGCGCCCTCTTTCTTTGGGACCACAAAGTAAATGGAATACCGACCAGTCTGACGTTCTGCCGACGGTACCGGGATCACAGCTCCCAGGGCTCGTAGCCGATCCAACGTCTGTGTGATTATCACCTGTTTCTCCGGAGGCCCACAAGGGGACACCTGAAACATATCTCGGAGCGGACAAGCAAAATCCAACGCGTAGCCGCGATCTATAACGTCTAAAACCCACTGGTCCGACGTAATCCTGACCCACTCCTCCCGAAAAAGGGACAACCGACCCCCGATGCGTGGAAGGGAGGAATGGGCCCGCGCACCTTCATTGAGAAACTTTGTTGGGGGTAAAGTTCTGAGAGGAGCCCGACCTCTGAGGCCGCCTGCCACGAAAGGAAGGAGTCCAGGACTGCGACCGCGAAGCCTGTTGCTTCTGGGGGAAGGATCCCCCCCATCCCATACAGTACCTACGTTGCCCCCTAAATCGGCCCCTGGACCCACCGAAGGACTGTGGCTGGCGGTACCTGTCCTCAGGCAACTTATAAACCTTGTTTTCCCCCAAGTCCTTGATGAGCTGGTCTAACTCATCCCCAAACAACGATTTCCCCCGGAACGGGAAGGAACCCAGCCGGGACTTGGAGGAAGCATCCGCTGCCCAATGTCACAACCAGAGCAGCCTTCTGGCAGAGACAGCAGCCGACATAGTGCGAGCGGAAGTCCTTAAAAGATCATACAAGGCATCCGCCGTGTAGGCCACCGCCGCCTCCACGCAGTTAGCCTGCTCTGCCTCCGCTGGCGGAAGCTCCTGGGCCGTGAGCAGCTGCTGGACCCAGTGGAGGTTGGCCCTCTGCACCAGGCTGCTACATACCGCCGCCCGGAGTCCTAATGCCGCAACCTCAAAGATGCACTTTAAAATGACCTCCAACTTCCTATCCTGGGGAATGGTAGTATGCTTAATAACAGCCGTGGTAGTATGCTTAATAACAGCCGTGACAGCAGAATCAACCTTGGGAATTTTAAGAAGTTCCAAGGACTCCAGCGGTAGGGGATATAACTTATCCATAGCCCTACTAACACACAGCGAAGCTTCTGGCACTTCCCATTCCTTGGACACAAGCTGAAGGAGCTTAGGATGGAAGGGAAAGGTCCGCGGAGGATCCTTAAGCCCTGCCAACGCGACATCCCCCAGGGAAGTATCAGATTCCTGACTGGGTGCTGTAAGCTCTAGTTCCTGCAGAACATGGGAAATAAGATAAGAGAGCTCGTCCTTACCAAAAATGCGGAGAACTTGAGGATCATCCCCCTCCACAGCCATCTGACCATCCAAATCAGCTCCTCCACTGGAATCAAGAAAATCCGGAGTGGATCCGGATCCAGGGGCGCTGGCACCCCTGCACCCTCTCGCGGTCGGGGACATTCTTTACCCCCGAGCTCCTGGTCCGGGGCTAACCTGGGCAATTTCATTGGAGGAGGCCCGGGAACCTCTGAAGCTGCCTGCGCCTCCAAGAAAGCCTTGTGCATAAGAAGCACAAACTGAGGAGAGAAGGGCTCCAAACGCTGCAGCGCGGCTCCCGCGGGTCGGGAGATGGGGGGGGGGAGGGGGGGAGGTCACTCCCAACCAGCGACGCCTGTGGGCTTAGATTTGGAGGCGAAGGAGGAAGGGAACCCCCTTCCTCTGATGTAGCTCCCTCTGACGGCAGCGATTTTAAGATGGCCGCCGCCTCCTTTCCTCCGGGAGCCGGGGCTGATGAGTGCGCGGCAAACCCCCGTTTCTGCCGCGAGGAAGAAGCAGAGCTGCGGGCAGTGCTGGGCCCCCGAGAGGGTCCCTTGCCCCCGGGAAGACATCGGGAGCAGAGACCCTCTCGGGAGAGTCGCACCCCCGCCCCTCCACAGGCCGTTCAGACCGAAAAGCGCCGCATGACGATCGGGCCCGAGCAAGAAAGAAAAAAAAAAAAAATTCGCGCCAAAACTCTGCCAGGGGAAACGCCGCGCTGGGTGGACCAGCCACCCCCTCCGGAGTCCCGGGACTTAAATAAGGCAGGCCGGGGCTGGGAACAGTGACTCGCTGCCTGCCACCAACAGGCCTTACGCTGTCCTCAAGCACTGCCCTTCACTCAGTTTGCTTCAACTTTTTTTTTTTTTTTTTGTAAACTAGGCAGTGCAGTAACGTATATGCCCAAATAAGCCCCCTTCAGAGGAGAACCTCTGGAAAGAAACAGCAAATGCGGGGGAGGGTGACCGGCCCACCGGTAAGCTCTCCCCCTTGTCCACAGGGACGGTTTAGCACCGGGAAAAGTATCGGAGGGCTATGCCCTGCCAGCCTGCCTGCAATCCTGTCTTCTCGCCGCTGATAACACCGACGACCGAACAATAACTTAACTAAATCCCTGAGAACTATATCTATTAATCTCCCTTCTTTTATTTATTTATTTATTTATTTTTAAGAAAAGGAAAGAACCAATTGATCTAGTCAGGGTTATCACAAGAACAATCAAAGCAAACCTGAATAAAGAAACCCTTTTTTTTTTTTTTTTTGAAAAGGATCAGGACCGCAGGTTATGCCTCTCAATCTGCTGGAGTCAGAGAAAATACTGAGGGATCGCAGGTAGCACACCGGTATATCTAGGGGGTGCTTTTCAGCTTTTCTCTGACTCCATCTGCTGGAGGGGAGGCATAACCCAGCAGTCTGGACTGATCCTGGTACGTACAGGGAACTACTCTGATAGCAGAGTGGTGGCTTCTTTATTTATTTAAAATCCATAATATAGAGAGCGGTGACGTCACCCGCTGCGATGGACGCCTGAGATCTGTGCTCTCCCCTCCATCGACGGCAATCTCCTCCCATCGCGGCGATTACCGGCACAATCTTCACAAAAATTAGCGATTCTAGATCGCCAGAGTCAGGAGATGTCAGCCGCACGGAAAAAACCGGACCTTAATCGCTTTTCATTTGCGTCAGCATCCACAGCTGCGGCCCTTGCTTTAGCGGAAGAGGACAAAATGGCGCCGGCCCCCGAATCCACTGAAGCCCCGGAGCCACCAGGAGAGACCGGAGACCTGGAGGTTCCCACCAGGTTAGAATTTAAGACCTGGTTTCAGGAGCTTAGGGGGGACATGGCCCGCTTTCGGGAGGAACTGGGGTCCATGCTCACCGGAGTACAGAGGGACGTCCAGGAGCTGGGAAGGCGGGTGGATGAAACTGAATCGGGCCTGCAGGAAACGCAGACAGAAATGGAGCGGGTCCAGGACGAACAAGTGAAACTCAGGGAAGCGCAGGAGGAGTTGCAGAGGCATATTGAAGATTTGGAGAATAGAGCACGGAGGGTAAACCTCCGATTCCGAGGTATACCGGAGGGAGAAGAATTCAGAGACTGCACACAAGTGGTGCAAAATATTTGTTCTCAAATTCTGGACCCGGAGGGCACAGCAGAGCGGCCTCGGGAGGTGATACTCGAGCGGGCCCATAGGGCCTTTGGCAATCCACGTAATAATCTCCCAAAGGACATTGTGGTTTGTTTCCACAGTTTTTTGGTCAAGGAGCAAGTGGCCCAGGCAGCCAGAACATTGGGCACTATTATGTGGAAGGGCCACAAGATAGAGATTTTCCAGGACTTAGCTCTCTCTACAATTAAGAAGCGCAGAGCCTTCCGGGACGTTATCTCTATTCTCCGGTCTCATAATATAAAGTATCGTTGGCTGTTCCCGTTTGGATTACAATTTACCATCAGCGGGGTGGTCTCCAGAGTACATCAGGTTATGGAAGCTGAGGATATACTTCGTGCTGCGGGATTACCGGATCTGCCGCCTGAGGAATCTGGAGGACTGACCAGGGATGACAACAAGCGTGGGGGCCAGAGACCCAGATGGCAGCGAGTCGATACGGGCCGAGGACGACTGAGCCGCAGATCAGGGGGCAACAACTCGCTTGCGGACAATGGTTGAGCCTCTGGAGGCTCGCTTTGGACTTGCTCTTACATGGACCAGGATTCTCTTTCATATCCTGGCACAGGGGTTGGTGACTGGGCAGTCTGTTCTGTGGCTGTACTGGCACCTGCTGCCGCCTAGGCGGCACATATATCACTGTTGTGTTGGTTGTTCTAAGTTCAGCTGGTTATGGGATCTGTTTGAATCCATAGATCAAGTGGGGGAGATTTTAGACTAAATATTTTATAATAGGAGGGGGAAAGTATGGGATCTGGGGGAGGCGGGCGACGTCAGCTCTCTCATGGGAGTGAACCACGAAGTGGAGAGTGGTTGTATGATGGGCTGGGTGGAGGGGTGGGTGGGAGGGGGAGGGGAAACTGAAAAGGAGCGGTTGGGTTGGTCTAACCATTATTATTTCTGCACTCGGGGTTTATTGATCATGCTTCGGTTGCTTCGGCTACCCTTGGATGGAGGGGGGTTCGCTGTTAGCGGGATATTGCAGTCTTTGTTCCCATGGCTTCGGGGATGTTAAAAATTGTTTCACTGAATGTCAAGGGCCTCAACACTTATCATAAGCGTCAGATTTTCATACAGGATATGTCCTCCGCAAAGGCGGATATTATCTTTAGTCAGGAAACACATATTCGGAAACGACACGAAAGGCTACTTCCCACTAAGGGGTATCCGCAGGTTTTTCATGCGGCTGCCACAGTTCAACGTAAGTACACTGGGGTGGGAATATACTTTGCTAATTCCCTGGTTGCTGATATTATTTCGGTGATCAGAGACACGGAGGGCCGATATATTCTTCTGAAAGCTAAAATAAATGAAACGCTGTGTACTCTACTGAATGTATATGCCCCAAATACGGATCAAACCTTATTTTTTCACAAACTGTCCACGGTTCTCAGTGAGTGGGCTGAAGGGCACTTAATTGTGGGCGGAGATTTTAATATCACACGCTACCCCTATTTAGACAACACTGGGGGAGGGGGTGCGGGAAGTAGGGTTACTAGGCAAGCCTTAAAACACCTCATGGCTGATAGGGGTCTTGTGGATGTGTGGCGGCTACACAACCCTACGACCCGTAATTACACATTTTTTTCCGCCCCACATAAGTCCTACTCCCGGATAGACTATTTCCTTGTGGATAAGGCTCTTGTGGGGCTCATCAGGGACGCGGACATAGGAACTATCTCGTGGTCGGACCATGCACCTATTTGGCTACGGCTCTCGATGGGCAATCCCCAATCGGGCGTTAAATTTTGGAGGTTGAACGATAGATTACTGGATGATAAGCCCTTTGTGGAATCCGTGAAGGTTAAGATAATTCAATTTCTAGAGGATAATGATAATGGGGAGGTTACTCCGGTGGTGCTTTGGGACAGTTTGAAAGCTTATGTGAGAGGTCTCTTCATTGCCAGGGCATCATACGTAAAAAAGGAGAGAGCACAGGAACGTCTTCTGTTAATGGATACGTTATCTAGGCTAGAGTTGCGGCATAAGCGCACTCTTGATCCCGGCATTCTAGGGAAACTTGCGGAGGCCAGGAGTGCGCTTCAGGCTATGGACGCAGACGTGATAGCGTTTCAATTGCAGAGGCTGCGGCAACGCTATTTTGAGTGGGGAAACAAGGCGGGGAGGCAATTGGCTAGGAAGTTAAAGGAGCAAGCTTCACAATCACAGATCATTAAGATTAAAGATCCCCAGGGCCAATATGTTTATTCCCCAAAGGAGATTGGAAGCTGTTTTAACCAGTTTTATCGCACATTGTATGATGTGGAGCGGTTGAGCTCTCCTGAGGAGATTGCTCACTTCCTTCAGAGTCTGTCACTTCCTATCCTTTCGGAAGATCAACGGCGACCACTCAATGAGGAGATTAGGGAGGGGGAGGTGTCGTTGATCATCAAAGATCTCAAATTGGGGAAGGCTCCCGGGCTGGACGGTTTCACCGGGAAATTTTACAAAACCTTTAGCTCAGAAATATTGCCCCCACTGGTGTCCATGTACAATGCTCTGCGCACGGATGGGTGTCTATCCCCTGTATCCAATACGGCGGGGATCACGATCCTGGCTAAGCCAGGCAGAGATCATACGCTTTGTGGCTCCTATCGCCCAATCTCGCTAATTAATGTTGATCTGAAAATTTTAGCGAGAGCATTAGCTATCCGGCTTGGGAGGGTGGCTCCTGGGCTGGTGCATGGCGACCAGTCTGGGTTTATTCCAGGGCGCTTAGCATCGGACAATGTGCGTCGAGTCATTGAATTGATGTGGTGGGCCCAATCTAAAGGTGTACCAGCTGTATTGTTAACTATCGACGCGGAAAAGGCGTTCGATCGAGTACACTGGCCTTACTTGTTTCAGGTTCTAGAAGCTATGGGACTGGGGGACTCTTTTGTCACCTGGATTCACAAACTGTACGACAATCCCCAAGCCAGAATCAAAATTAATGGTGCATACTCGGAACCCTTTGGGGTCAGGAGGGGCACACGTCAAGGATGCCCTTTGTCACCCTTGTTGTTTGCCCTCTCCTTGGAGCCCCTTGCAGAGAGAATTCGCTGTCATCCAGCTATTCATGGAATCAAAATTAATGATGTGTCCTATAAGATTACGCTCTTTGCCGATGACTTATTATTTACTGTGTCTCAGCCGGAGGCGTCCTTGCCTTTGTTGCTGGAGGAAATGCGACAATTTGGCAGGTTGTCTGGTTTCAAAATCAACGCAGACAAATCTGAACTGTTAAATGTCTCGCTTCCTGCAGATCAGTATGCCCTGGTGGGCAGCACAGTGCCTTTCCGCCTTGCGAAGCACTCAATTAAATATTTGGGAGTCAAAATTGGACCTCATCTGGCTGATCTTTACAGTTTAAATTATGATCCTTTGATTCTAAATATTCAGCAGGATTTAGCCCGGTGGGATAGGTCAGACCTTACGTGGTTTGGCAGGGTGGCGGCAGTGAAGATGAATGTCTTGCCGAGATTGTGCTATATGTTCCAAACCTTGCCTGTAGCGATTCCGGAAGGGGCCATGAGAATCTGGCAACGGAAGCTTTTCCAGTTCATATGGAAAAGGAAACCTCCAAGGGTGTCACGTCATATTTTATATAAAGATAAGCCACGAGGGGGTCTTAATATCCCCAACCTTTACTGGTATTACTCAGCCATCATGCTGGGAGTGATCATCAGTTGGCACCTTAAGGGCAGTGCTAAGTCATGGGTGGTCATTGAGCAGGCGGGCTCAGAGCCTATTCCGTTGGCCTCTAGGGTATGGTGCCGTGCTATGGGGAAGGGCGTATCTCACTCACTCACCCCATTCACCCAAGCAGTTCTGCGGCATTGGGCAAAATGGAAGGAGCGTCTGGTGGGGGACAAGAGTATTTATCATATGACTACCTTTTTGATGCACCCCCGTTTCACTCCAGGCCAGGACGCAGCATTTATCCGGCGGTGGAGGCTCCTGGGGATCACTACTGTAGAGCAATTCTTTCAGGGCTCTCAGTTGATCCCGGCTGTAGATTTGCAGAATGCCCATGTACTGACTCCCAAAGATTTGTATGCCTACCGGCAAATTATCCATTTTTTACGCTCCGAAGGTGCTCCAGCGGCATTGCTTATGGGCAAGACTATGTTTGAATCATTTTGTTCACGGAGCGGGCCATTACCTAAGCCTATCTCTCGTCTGTATATGCTTCTTAATAGTGGTCCTAGATCTAAGGCGAGCTATCAGTTAAGCTGGGAGGAGGATCTAGGGCAAACCCTATCCGACTCGGACTGGGACCAATGTTATATGACTATGGGACGGAGCTCTATCTCTGCAACCATTAAGGAGAATGGCTACAAGTTAATGTATAGATGGTACATGGCTCCTGTACGGTTACACCGCATACGCTTCCTAACGAGCGATGGCTGCTGGCGTCAGTGTGGGGAGCAGGGCACATTCTACCACATGTGGTGGGTCTGCAAGGAGGTTCAAGTTTTATGGGCTGCAGTGCTTCAGTTCTCAACTCAGATTTTGGGGGTGGACATACCACTTGATCCTAAGGGTTGCCTATTAGGCTTGGTCGGGGGAGTTGGGAGTGAGAAGCAGAGGAGGTTGGCCTTGCAAATATTTGTGGCCACCCGATGCGAAATTGCATTTCGGTGGAAGGCTGACAGGGCGCCAACTTTTGCTCATGTCTTGGCACGTTTAGACAGAGTTTTTCAGATGGAATATCTTACTGCTGTGCAACATGACCAGGTCAATAAATTTTCTGCAATATGGGAACCTTACCGAGTGTGGAAGAAAGCACAATGACAAACCTTTACTGCATTTAGTTGAGCTCGTATGTTTAGGGACGGGGGGAGGGGGGGGGGGTTGGGAGGGGATGGGTGAACTGCGGGAGAAAAAAAAAAAGGGCTCATTCTTACGCTGTTTGTTAAGTTTCACGGATGACAGGACATTATGTGTTAATCATATAGTTTATTTGTGCCTAGGGAAATAACTAGGATCGTATTGATAGGATCTGAGACCTGATTTATATTATTTTATTTTGTTTTTGATCTTGTACCTAGAGCACTACACGGAATGTACCTGTACATGTTTGTTTTCAATATGCGCGTTACCTTTGCTGTATGTTTGATGAGCATAAATAAACAATTTCAAAAAAAAAAAAAAAAAAATCCATAATATATCGGGCTTGGTAGTGTGTCCATCAGTGCTCGCGCATATTCCGCAGCCTGCCGATAGATGGCACAGGCGGCTCCCTGGCCGCCTTGGAGGTTCAAACACGCCAGAGGTACAAAGGACAGCGGCCATCGCGGGACAGGCAGAATATAGCAGAGGAGACCCTGGCATGCCGCGAACGGAGTGCGTCCCGCGGCACACGCTCCGTTCGCAGCGAGAATGAAGGCCCAGAGCGTCATTCACAGAGGAAACGGAAGGCCCCCATGTGCCGCGATCGGCGCGCCCGGGCCTTCATCTTTGCCACGAACGGAGCGTGTGCCGCGGGACATGCTCCGTTCGTGGCATGCCGAGGTCCCGCTGCTAATTTCTGCTCAAGGCGAAAATGGAAGGCCCCCATGTGCCACGAACGGCGCGCCAAGCCTTTATCTTCGCCACGAACTGTGCGGGTCCCGCGGCATGCCGGTGAGAGAGCATGTGTGTTGGGGAGCGGAGGGTGAGAGAGAGCAGGAGGGTGTGAGAGAGAGCAGAAGGGTGTGAGAGAGCATGGGGGGGGGTGGGATGCAGTTGAGAAAGAATGTGTGTGTGAGACAACATGGTTTGTGAGAGGGGAGTGGGGAGGGTATGAGAGAGAGCATGGGAGGAAAGAGAGGGTGGGTGGAGGGATGCTGGTGAGAGAGAATGTGTGTGTGAGAGAGGAGAGGGGGTGTGGGGGAGAGTGCGATAGACAGCTTGGTTGGTAAGCGGGGGAATGCGGGGGATGCTTATATAAGAGCATATGTGCCAATAAAAAGGCTCGCCACCCGGGCGTAGAATGGGTACAGTTGCTAGTTTTTTATATACCACTTATAGAATGGAAGTGGGTCTAAGCAGTTTACAAAGAACACACAGATACTAAAACAAAATCGTAAATGCAATAAGAACTAATCAAACAAATCTTGACAAACATAAACAAGAAAAGAAAAATATAAAATAAAATATCATGCCTCAAGCGGGGTCTAGATAAAATCAGTCCATTACAGACAGGTTGTAAGCAATGGAACATAAATGGGTTTTTCAATTTTTCTTAAACTACTTGGAATTTGTTATTAGCCTGAGAGAGTCTTGGGTGCTTCAATTTATGTTTCAAAGCCCCAATAGGCCTTTCTGACAGTCCAATTGACCCAGTATGTCTCTGCGTGTCCTGATGATGCGTCTTCGGGCCTGGGGAGGATTGAGTCGTGAAGGGTGATGCCAATGAGCCACTCTGGTCTTCTCTGAGCTGGGCAAACTTCTGGGCCCTCTGGCACAGAGTATGTGGCAACATCCAACCACATTCACCACATTCAGCCTGGTCATTGTCTGGGCCTAGGAAAATATAGCAATAGTTATGTCCATCACAGACGGACATAATGTGCCCGCAGTGGTAGTATTTAAAGCCCATGGCCTTCTTGGATATCATTAGCACTGAAAAGTGCCATTTGGGTTTGCATGAACAAGTGAAAGAAAACTTCTGAGCAGAAAACTATGGAGAAGGTCATCCACACATCCATGCTCTGGCATGTAAAAAATGAAACCGAGGAAACCTTGCAATGTATCGCACGGGAACTGACGCACAAGCGCAGAGCAGCAAAGCTCCGTGAACACAGTGCGCTGTTGAATCATATCACAAAAAAAATAACCGATTGACATTTACCCATTCTAGTCCTCTCATGATTTTATAGACCTCTATCAAATCCCCCTCCCTCCACCAGACATCCCTTCTCCAAGCTGAACAGCCCTAACCTCAAAGGGGAGCTGTTCCATCCTGTTTATCATTTTGATCGTCCTTCTCTGTATCTTTTCTAGTGCAATTATATCTTTTTTGAGATGCAGCAATCAACTGTACACAGTACTCTAATGCGGTCTTACCACTGAGCAAGACAGAAGCATTATGACATTCTCTGTATTTACCATTCCTTTCCTAATTCCTTACATTCTGTTTGCTTTTTTGACCACTGCAGCACACTAAGCCAATTTCAATGTATTGTCCACTATGACACCTAGATCTTTTTTCCGAGTGATAATTCCTAATATGGAACCTAACATTGTACAACTACAGCATGGATTATTTTTCCCTATGTACATCACTTTGTACTTGTCCACATTCAATTTAATCTGCCATTTAGATGCCTAGACTTCTAGTTTCACAAGGTCTCCTACAATTTATCAGTATGCTTGTGATTTAACAACGCTACATAATTTTGTGTCATCTGCAAATCTGATCACCTCACTCATCGTTCCCCTTTCCAGATCATTTATAAATATATTAAAAAGCACCAGTCCAAGTTCAGATCCTGAGGCACTTCACTGTTTACCTTTCTCCACTGAAAAAACTGCCCATTTAATCCTACTCTCTGTTTCCTATCTTTTAACCAGCTTGCAATTCACAAAAGAACATTGCATCTTATCCCATGAATTGTTAATTTTCTTAGGAGTCTCTCATGGGGTTCTTTGTCAAATGCCTTCTGAAAATCCAAATACACTACATCTACTGGCTCACCTTTATCCACATGTTTAACAACCCCTTAAAAAAATGTAGCAGATTTGTGAGCAAGACTTCCACTGGGTAAACACATGCTGGCTGTGTGTCTTATTAGAAACCCAGGTTTCCTCTAAATTCTTTTTATCCTGTGGCTCTCGATATGCCTCCGAAAAGGAAAGGGAAAATCAGGGTGTATCCCTCAACATCCTCGATTCCCACGGGGCAGCGTACCATACTGCAGTACACAGCGTTCTACACTGAATCAGAGGAGGCGAAATTCCCCGCTGGCGAGACCGGAAGAGGAGCCTCCATCTCATCTGGTGAAGTCTCTCTCAGCCCCCCCCCCCCCCCCAACCCCCAAGGAAAGCATCGTCGACTCCCTCACAAAGTACTCCGGAGACAGTGTTTGCAACTAGTGAGCTCTGACATAGTTGCAGAGGGAGAAACCGCGGAGCCTGTGAGTCAAACACCAGCGACGATGCATGAGAACAAGGACCCTACAGCCCAAGCAGGCATGCTTCAATCAGCTGCTACTGGTAATTTTTACCCTAAACCGACTGTAGTGACTTTGGACTCTCTATGGGAACTAGTGGCACAACTAGGGTCTGCTATTCAAAATTGCTCTGTTCAAATTGCCACAAGTGCACAAACAATGGATTCTTTTTCACAAGAATGTAACTCCCAATTAGATGACCACAAAAATCGGATTCCAGAGCTGGAAGATGGTTTTAAAAAAGTGCTGGAAGTTCAATCCACTATAATTCAAGAGCAACTGTTTTTGAATAGGAAAAATGAATTTAGGGAAAATCGTCTGAGAAGTCTGAATCTCAGACTATTGAATTTTCCTAAAGAGATTGGTGAACAGCCTAGAAATACGTTAAAGAAGTTTATGACTGAGGTCTTGAAGATTCCCTTAGAAAATTTTCCATCTTTCAGCAGGGTATATTTTCTACCTTAGCGCTCTGGAGGAAGAATGGAACAGCATCAGTTGGAATTGGAAAACCTGACGGATTTTCTGGCGT
The DNA here is from genome assembly GCF_901001135.1 of Rhinatrema bivittatum. Classification (NCBI taxonomy): domain Eukaryota; kingdom Metazoa; phylum Chordata; class Amphibia; order Gymnophiona; family Rhinatrematidae; genus Rhinatrema; species Rhinatrema bivittatum. Next base: position 25,559,799 of record NC_042630.1, read on the forward strand.
CATCTACATCTGAGATAGTGGAAAGAACCACCCTATTAATCTTGTTTGCCTATGAGCAGGACCCTCAGTCTAGTTATGCGTATCTATTTCCAGAATCTGGGGGTCAATTTCTATGGGCATTTTGTTCAGATATTTCCAGACCTAGCCAAGGACACTCAGGAGAGGAGAAAAAGCTTCTTATCTTTACGTCAAGAAGCCCAGTCATTAGGAGCTACTTTTCAATTAAAGTTTCCATTTAAATGTATTTTGAAATTAAATAATGAAGTTTATGTATATTGTTCCCCTGAACAATTTAAATTTTTATAGATTTGTGTAAAAAGATGCTGTTAGCCTCTTCTCCACAAGTAAGCACTATAACTCAGGAATAATATAATCTACCTTATAAATGGCCTGTGACCGACGGCCCGCAAATGCGCAGTAGAGACCAGCTCTACCGCGCATGTGCGGGCGAGCACGTCGCTCTGAGGCAGCTTCAGAAAGAAAAAACAATGGCGGCGTCCAGTGGCAGCAGCGGGCGGCGGCGGCGGCACCGGCAGCGGGCGGCGACGGCGGTAGCGGCGACGGCGGTAGCGACGGCGGTAGCGGGCAGTAGCGAGGGAGGGAGAAGAGAGAGAGAGGGAGGGACGGACTGAGTGGGAGGGAGTGACTGAGTGAGAGGGAGGGACTGAGTGGGAGGGAGTGATTGAGTGAGAGGGAGGGAGTGGGACTGAGTGAGAGGGAGAGGGGGGACTGAGGGAGGGAGAGGGAGGGAGTGGGACTGAGGGAGAGTGAGTGGGACTGAGTGAGTGAGAGGGAGGGGGGAGGGAGTGACTGAGTGGGAGGGAGGGATTGAGTGAGGGGGAGGGACTGAGGGAGGGGGAGGGACTGAGGGAGAGAGAGGGAGGGAGGGAGTGGGACTGAGGGAGAGGACGGAGGGAGTGGGGACTGAGTGAGAGTGAGTGGGACTGAGTGAGTGAGAGGGAGGGAGAGAGGGGGGAGGGAGTGAGTGAGACTGAGTGGGAGGGAGGGACTGAGTGATAGGAGAGGGAGGGTGGGGAGGAGTGGGTGAGGGAGGGAGTGGTGAAGAGTGAGGGGAGAGAGAAAGAGGGGGAGGTGAGAGACAGAGGGATGTAGCCCGTTTTAACGGGCTTAACGGCTTGTAGGGTAGAAAGCATGTTATGCATTTTCCTTAAAAAAAAAGTTGTTTTTTCAGCTGTATTTAGCTCCTCATTTGTTTCTCCCCCTGCTTTTCAAATACTTGTGGTCTATTATATAATTAATGTTTTCTGGAATGGAATTACTATGTCCTAATGTTAATTTAGTTTCTTTGCTTCAGTACATGAAAATTGGTTCTTACCTGCTAATTTTTGTTCCTGTAATACCACAGATCAGTCTTGAAAAGTGGGTTGTGTATCCCTACCAGTAGGTGGAGTCAGACAACAATTAGAACTTTGGACACTGCTACATAATGAGAGTGCCACCTGCAGTCACTCAGTATTGACCTATACCCAAAACTATGCTAACAGAACTAAATAACGAAGGGTAGCACCCAACCAAATTTCCGGACTACCACTTCGTCGCTGACAAAAAAACAGACCGAACAACTGCTAAAATCTGCTTCATGAATCATGTCTGCAATAAAGGAGCTTGAACAATAAAAAACTTAAGCCGGTTCTGACCAAGACAGTCTTTCGGTATCTGAAGAAAGGGGTGGGCCTTTGGACTGATCTGTGGTATTACAGGAACGAAAATTAGCAGGTAAGAACCAATTTTCATTTCCTGAACATACCCAGATCAGTCCAGAAAAGTGGGATATACCCAAGCCACCCTACACTGGGCGGGAACCCAAAAGACCTGCACGAAGCACATTCTCCCCGAAGGACGGTTCATCAGAAGTCTTAACATCCAATCGGTAATGTTTCGTAAAAGTGTGATTAGACGACCACACCACCGCCCTACAGATCTCCTGAGGCGACAGTAAGTGACACTCTGCCCAGTAGGTAGCCTGAGCCCTAGTGGAATGAGCTCTGAAACTCAAAGGCATCTGACGCCCTCAGGCTATGTATGCCATGCAAATGGCTTCCTTAATCCACCGAGATATGGTCGCCTTTGACGCTTTGTCCCCCTTCTCTGGGCCACCAAAGAGAACGAACAAATGATCAGAACGTCTGAAGTCATTGGTAACCTCCAGATAACGCATTAAGGCGCGCCGCACATCCAAAAGATGAAGATCTCTGTTCCGAGAAGACACCCAGGACCAGTTAGGGAATCCCGGAAGCTCCACAGTTTGATTGACGTGAAAGGCTGAAACCACCTTAGGGACAAAGGACGGAACCGTACGTAACGATACCCAATCGTCGTAAATCCGAAGAAAAGGATCCCGACAAGACAGCGCCTGCAACTCTGAGATCCGACGGGCCGAGCAAATGGCCACCAAAAACTCGGTTTACAAAGTCAGATCTTTCAGGGAAACTCCACAAAGAGGCTCGAAAGGAGCGCCACATAGAACTCGCAGGACTAAATTTAAACTCCAATCTGGACACACCAAACAGATGGGAGGGCGCAAATGTTTGACCTCCTTAAAAAACCGATAAGCGAACAGCCGTCAAAATTTCCCCGCAAGGCACCTAGAGCTGCAACTTGTACACAAAGGGAATTGAACGCCAACCCCTTAGCGAGGCCCTGTTGCAGAAAGTCAAGCACCTGAGGAACATGCACCGCTAAAGGGTCGCAGGAACGCTGATGACACCACGTCTCAAAAAGCTTCCAAACTCTCACATAGGCCATAGAGTTGGCTGGACGTCTCACCTGTAGGAGGGTGGAAATAACTTGTTCTGAATAACCCCGCAAGCGTAAACGTTGCCTCTCAAAAGCCAAGCCACGAGAGAGAAGCAATCCTCCCGATACGAAATATGGGCCCCTGACGAAGCAGATGCATTAGATAAGCCAGCTGAAGTGGACCCTCTAGGGCCAAGCGTACCAATGGACGTCGTGGCCACTCCGAAAAGGAAAGGGGCCAGGGCGGGAAGGCATACAGCAGAATCCCCGTGGGCCAAGGACACACGAGAGTGTCTATGCCCACCGAGCCCTGTTCTTGGCGACAGCTGAAAAAACGAACTATTTTTGCACTCGCCTGCATAGCTATCAGATCCAGCTGAGGAGTTCCCCATCTGGCGCAAATGAGATTCCACGCCTCGAGAGATAGTTCCCATTCCCCTGGGTCTAGTTGCTGACGGCTGAGATAATCGGCTTGCACATTCTTTACTCCCGCAACATGCCCTCCAGATGGTGCTCCGCCCAGGTGAACAGAAAACGTGCCTCCAGTGCTACAGCGGGACTTCAAGTCCTGCCTTGCCGGTTGATGTACGCCACCATTGTCGCATTATCTGAGAAGACTCGCACCATTCTGCCCTGAAATGCCCGCAGGGCCAGACGTACAGCCCTAGTCTAGAGTCTAGAGTCCAAATCCACCCCCCGTTCCAGATTGTCCAGTGACAGCCACCATGACAGACTGGCTCTGGATTCCGGAAGTAGAGGTATTGGTAGATGGAATTGCTCCGACACCGGGCTCCAGCGAGACAAACGCGCATGCTGTAAAGGTCTTAAGTGAGTGAACGCCCAAGGAACCAAGTCCAAGGTTGAAGCCATGGAGCCCAGGACCTGAAGATGATGCCACACTGTGGGATTTTTCCTTCGAAGAAGGGAATGTATTTGTTCCTGCAACTTCCCTATTCAGTCCGCCGCTTGAAACACTTTGCCCAGCAAGGTATCTTCTGAGTGGGTTCCAAGTAACTCTTCTGCACATTGATTACCCAACCTAAGGATTGCAATGTGATCACCACCATGTGCACTGATCTCTCGCAGTCCACCCGAGACTTTGCGCGAATCAACCAGTCGTTCAGGTATGGGTGGACCAAGATTCCCTTCCTGACGAAGGAAGGCCGCCACCACCACTATCACCTTGGTGAACGTGCGAGGAGCTGTTACGAGACCAAATAGGAGGGCTCGAAATTGGAAGTGTTGTCCCAAGACCTTGAACCACAGAAACCTCTGGTGATTCAGCCGGATCGGAATGTGTAAATACGCCTCCATGAGATCCAGAGAAGTAAGAAACTCCACTTTTCGAACCGCGGCCATCACTGTCCTCAGGGTTTCCATACGAAAGCAAGGAACCCGAAGGCAATGGTTCACCTTCTACAGATCGAGGATGGGCCAAATCATGCCCTCCTTCTTGGGGACCACAAAGTACATGGAGTACCGACCTCATCCCTGTTGAGCCTCCGGAACTGGGACAATAGCTTTGAGCTCGAGAAGTCATTGTAGAGTCACCCAGACCACCTCTCGCTTGACACTTGAGGCCACTCGGGACTCCACAAAAACCTCCCGGACCGGGTGCGAAAACTCCAGTGCACACCCGTCTTTTATCACTTCTAAGACCCAGCGATCTGATGTAATTCTTGCCCATTCCGTGTAAAAGATGGATAATCTGCCTCCGACAGCTTCGACAACGGAATGGGTGCTCGTGGCTTCATTGGGGTTTTTTATTACTTCCTGCACCAAGATGTCCCGAATCTCTTCCGGGCCGGCGACCCCCTCGAAAGGACTGCTGGCGCCCCGAAGCAGGTTTAGAAGCAGGAGGTGCAGAGTATCTACCCGCTCTGAAGCGGCGAGAGCCCGAAACCGAGCTGGAGGAGGGAAGACTTTCTTAGAAGATCTTTTATCTTCCAGCAACCGATTGCCCTTGGATTCAGCAAGCAGTTTTACTAGCTGATCCATATCCTCCCCAAACAGGAGCTTGCCCTTAAAGGGTAGATTACAAAGCTGTGACTTGGAGGACAAATCCGCCGCCCAATTTCGCAGCCAGAGTAGACGCCACGCCAACACCAAGGACACCATACCTCTCGCCGAGGTCCTCACCAGATCATACAAAGCATCTGCAACATAAGCGATGCCTGCTTCTAGGTGGGTGGACTGCAAAGCCCCACTGTCGCCCATACCGGCCCCGGCAGCCGACTCCTGGACCCAACACAGACAGGCCCTCTGCATGAGGCTAGCGCAAATCGCCGCCCGAAGGCTTAGTGCAGCAACCTCAAATGCTCGCTTCAACTGGATCTCCAGCTTGCGGTCCTGCATATCCTTAAGGGCAGCCGCCCCAGCAACCGGGATAGTGGTCTTTTTCGTGACTGCCGAGACCGCGGCATCCACCCTTGGAATCTTCAGTAAATCCAAAACATCAATCGATAACGGGTTCAATTTCGCCATAGCTCTGCCTACCTTCAAGCCAGAATCCGGAGTCTCCCACTCCCGGGTCACTAGTTTGCGAACCTTCTTAGGCAGAAGAAGAAATGTCGTGGGACCCCTAATGCCGTTGAGGACTGGATTGACACCCTCGTTGTCAGACTCTTCTTGAGAAACCTTAAGTCCCAGAACTTCAAGGACCTGGGGAATAAGGGGTCTTAACTCATACCACTTGAACAAACGCACCACACTGAGGTCATCCTCCTCCGCAGGAGGGTCATCAGGCTCATCCGGATCATCGGTATCCACATCAGCCTGGTGCATAAGGAGGACAAATTCTGGGGAAAACCCCTCTGGGTCCCCCTCCCCCAGTGGAGAGTCGGCTGGGGTGATATCATCAGTTCCCCCGGTGAGGTCTTCCCTCACCGGGGCTAGAACAGGCGGAGAATCCTCTTCCTGAGAAGCCGAAGGCAAAACAAACAATCTCTCCCTGAGGGAGGAGGCAAGAAGCCCTGAAGAGCCCTCTAACCCTGGGGAACACGCTGCGCATAAGAAGGCCGCATCTAACACCTGGCCGCATGACCCACACGTGCGGTAGGCCTGCGATTCTGTTTTCGGTCCCATCCACAGCAGCTCGCCGATAGTCTAAAGTGAAATAGAAAAGGGCGCGAATAAAAAAAGAAACGCTCGGAGCCGCGATGCAGAGAAAATTTCAGTCAGGCAGGGCCAGAAAAACAAACTTTTCGTGCTGCGGGCTGAGGAGAAGAAAATGTGCGCAGCCGTGCCACGGGAAAGGAGCCTGTCTATAGTGAAATCGCAAGGCCCCCAGCAGGGAAGCGGCGAGTAAACGAGGCACACTGAGAAAAACTCACCCTTGCCGTCAGAAAACGACTCGGAGCCCCGGGAACTGAGAGGAACACTGCTGTCAGCTTCCCCGGCCGGCCTTAAAAGACTCGGTCCCTCCTGCACCTCTCCTTACCTCAAAACTGAAAACTGTCAGTCAGCCACAGTGAAAACAGCTCTTTTTTTTTTTTTTTTTTTTTAAATTAAACTTTACCAAGACACAGAGAAAAGCTGTTGCAGGAGACAAGGGAGCAGCTGTAGCAGAGATGGTGGTGAGTAGCCAGGAGCCCCTGGTCATCAGACACCGAACTGTGGCAGGCGAAACCCTGACAGCAATATCCAATTCCCCGGACGCCCGGTTTCTACTGAGGGTTGACCCACAAAGGCGCCTAAGACCTCAGGAAGCGACCGCAAACCAAAAAATTAAATTCAAACTAACTAAATAAAAAATATAACTAAAGACTGCAGGTGTGCATCTGTACCCTTCTTTGACTCCACCTGCTGGTAGGGATATACAACCCACTTTTCTGGACTGATCTGGGTATGTTCCGGAAAAACTATTTTGGCTTTGTAATCATTGAGAAAATTAATAAAAATAAAATAAAATAAACCCCCAAAAAAACCCAGAGTTAAATTGCCTTCTCTTTAGGAACCACCACTGGAAGATATAAAGTTTACCTGCATTTGATAATGGCCAGAGGAAAGGAACAAAAACATTTATTTTACTATTTGTCACTAAAGCCCAGATTAAAAGGAGTCACTGTATGAGATGTAAAAAAACTATTGCTCCTGAATAGAAGAGCCACTGTTCACTTACATATTACTTATCTAGTTCAGTGAAGCTATGCAGTATCATATTTAGAGGTCACAGTTAACATTCTTATGTTCAAAATTTAGCTGCAGTTTCATAACTACACATAGAGAAACACAAATATATCCACATAGATGGAAGCAAACACTCACTCACCTTGGGCTGGTTAACTAGGTAGCGGCAGAGCTCTCCAACATACTGGAACACAGTCACATTGTATTTCCTACAGTCACTCCAGAACTGGCCAGCAGAGAACTTCTCCTTCAGGACACATGAAGCACCTATCCAACAGTGACCCAGACTTACACATAGGCCTTCTCCAACATTAAGACTTCAAAGGCAAAGAAAACCTACATTATGCAGCCCGTAGAAAATAAACACTGCTGTTCTCCCTGTCACTTGTATGTTCTAGCATTAACTTTTTCACGACTTCTACAGATCAAACCTCACTTGGACTGTCTCTCTAAATGAAGACAGATCTTTCTTTGTAAAAATCACAGGGGGGGGGGGGGGGGGGGGGGGGGGGGGGAGGGGAGCATGCTTCTCACTTACCCAACCCAATGCAGCCTCCAATCCCTAACAAGGATGCAGACATGTGGTAGAGAGGAAGGGCCAGGTAGATGATGTCATCACTGCTGGCACCACAGAGTTGATAGAAACAGCAGCACATGATGGACTTCAGGTGGCTTATTCGAGCAGCCTTTGGAAGACCTAAAGTAAGAAAAGTAGCAACATCACAAAAGCAAATCAGAATTCTCTTACTCTTCACCCATTTCAAATAATGACCTGAGAAAACAGGCAGCTACAATCGAAGCAAGCCACAAAGCAGAACACTAGGGAATGAGCTCTTTAATTATGATGGACCCCAGTGGCACTGCCATTCTTACTACACACCTGTGGTTCCAGATGTGAATATGTACAGAAAGGTGGACATCGGGTTGCTTGGTGTTGATAGATCAGCTGGTACTGGTTCTTCTGAAGCCACTTCCATTTCTTCCAGCAGACTGCTAACTCCTAGTGGGAGTGGCCTCTTCCTCATCACCCACACCTGGATTCCCATATCTTGCAGCTCTGGCAGAATGTCCTCTATCTCATCCATCAAGTCTGCAGGGAAAAACACAAGCGAGATGGAGCTGCAATGAAAGCAGATCTTGAATCAGTTTCCAATGTGGCACTAGAGCAATATTAAATTTCCAGGGCCCCATTCCACGCACATACAGTTATCTTTACAAATTTATTCAATTGTTCATTTGCAAGTGAGTGGGACACAGTGACGTATTACATATAAGAGGCTTTAAGTATATGATGGTTTACCCCATCCTCTGCCTTCAAGAAAGCCTTTTATAAATCAAGCTTCTAGCATACAAGAACGTTTATTGCCACATATTGTGATCAGCCCCATAGGAAAATTGGTTCTTACCTGCCAATTTTCAATCCTGTAATTCCACAGATCAGTCCAGACCAGTGGGTTATTCATCCCTTCCTGCAGATGGAGTCAGAGAACAAAATTTAGAGGCACTGCTACTTAACTGAGAGTGCCACCTGTAGGACCTCAGTATTGACGTATACCCAAGCCAAGATACTTTAGAAACTTCATTACTTTTAATTAAGTGTTTTAATATTTGTATGCTTTCTTTTACTTGTTTTTATTTGCCTATTGTATTTTATTTCCTTTTATTTACCTTACTTTTTATGAATAATTGCTCTTTATTTTACTTTTATTATTATTTATGTTTTACACATGGAAACCGTTGTGATGGCCAGTCTGAACAATGGTATACAAGAGCTTAATAGTAAATAAATAATAAATAAACCAACCCCTTCACATAGACATAGGGAACTAAAAGTTGGATATACCTGAACTATAAACCTTATTCGTCAAGAACCAAACAAGACAAGGAGGGGAACCCCGTGACTGCCCTCTAACATAGAAATGAAGGCAGAAAAAGACCAAACGGCCCATCCAGTCTGCCCAGCAAGCTCCCACACTTATTTTCCCATACTTATCTGTTTCCCATACTTATCTCTAAGAGAAAAAATTCTTTATTAAGCAGAAAAATTCTGCACTAAGCAGCAAAACTTGGTAGAAAATCAGTCTTTTGGCATCAAATGGGAGGGCCTCTGGACTGATCTGTAGTATTACAGGAATGAAAATTAGCAGGTAAGAACCAATTTTCCTTTCCTGAACATACCCAGATCAGACCAGAGGGATGTACCCAAGCACTCCTAAACCGGGCAGGCCCCCGAAAGACCCGCGCGCAGGACAATCTCCCCGAAGGATGGCTCATCCTACGCCCTGACATCCAGACAATAATGCCTTGTAAAGGTATGAATTGACGACCACATTGCTGCCCTACAAATCTCCTGTGACGACAGAAGTTGAGACTCAGCCCAGGAAGCAGCCTGCGCCCTAGTGGAATGCGCCCGCAAACAGACAGGAATTTGTCATCCCTTACAAACGTAAGCCAAACAGATGGCCTCCCTAAGTCAACGAGATATGGTAGCCTTAGAGGCTTTGACCCCTATCTTCAGTCCACTGAAGAGGACAAAGATGATCTGAGCAACGAAAAGCATTAGTAACCTCCAAATACTGAAGAAGCACCCGCAGCACATCCAGAAGATGTAATTCTCTATCCTGAGGAGAATCTTTCAACCACTCTGGAAAACCCGTAAGCTCTACCGTCTGATTAACATGAAAGACAGACACTACCTTAGGAACAAAGGAAGGCACTGTTATCAATGAGATTCCATTCCTGGAAATCTGCAAAAATGGATCCCTACATGACAGCCTGAACTTCCAAAAACCTTCGAGCTGAACAAATAGCTACCAAAAAGACCACTTTCAATGTCAAATCCTTCAGGGTAGCCCTTCTCAAGGGTTCAAATGGGGGTCTGCAAAGGACACCAAGTACTAAGTTGAGACTCCAATCTGGGCAGATCTATCACACCAGAGGACATAACAGCTTAGTCCCTTTGAGGAACCTTACCACATCCGGATGAACAGTCAAGAGTTCTACCCTGAAATCTGCCTCTAAGTGCACCCAAGGCAGCCACCTGCACACGAAGCAAGTTGTAAGCCAAACCCTTGGACAACCCTTGCTGCAGGAAATCCAGCACATGCAACAACTCCACCGCCAGAGGATCCAGAAGACACTGAAGACATCAAACTCCAAACAGTTTCCAGACTCTAATATACGCTATAGAGGTCGCCGGTCTTCTGGACTGAAAAAAATGAAGATGCCTATTCGGAGTAACCCTTCAATTGAAGTCTCCGCCTCTCAAAAGCCAAGCTGCGAGACAAAAGCGATCCTCCCGATTCAAAAATATGGGACCCTGACGCAACAGGTCTTGAAGATGAGTCAGACAGATGACCTTCCACCACAAGTAACACCAGATCTGCAAACCACAGTCTGCACAGCCACTCTGGTGCCACTAGAACCACGGTCCCGATGCAAAATGGCCAATCACCGAAAAGCACACCAGCAAGCTCTCCTCGGTGTTTCCTTAAAATTTGTTTTCCTGCCAAGAGAAAATGCCTCACACAAAACGCAAGGCTAGACTTAGGGAGAATGTTCCCAGCTCTCCCTTACCGGGCCCGATTCAACAGAGGATCGAGGAGTTCTTCGGTGCATCCCCAGTTTTTGCTCCTGATGCGATGGCCGCTGCGGAGAAGGACGTGGAGCGGAAGCCTTCTCTGCTGGCTGATGAGATCTCCCTTAGCCTGGGAGCATCAGTGACACCTTTTAGTCCGGGGTCTGGACTTTTGGATCCAGTGACGAACTTGGAGGGTGCCCAAGGGAGCCTATCAGAGCTGGGAGCTCAGCGAGAGGTTGAAGAGAGATTTGCTATTTCACTTGTAATGTTGGCTGGGGAACAAGCAGTGGGAAAGGTCTCTGCTATAGGGGACCTAGAAGTGATCTCTTTCACACCAGCTGATCTGAGGCAGCCTCTCTCTCTTGGGCTCGGCATGGAGTCTCCTCGGGCCGATGGAGACGAAATAAATGCACAGGTTGGTAAACCTAAAATAACTAAACCAGCTATTATTACCCTAGATATGCTTTGGAATGCATTAGTCAGCTTGGAAACATCTCTCTCAACATTAGCAACTGTAGTTTTGGAAACTAACAACTCTCTCAAGTCAAATTTAACTATATTGGCTAGTCAGGAGGGTAAGATTTCAAACCGATTAAATGTGGGGGAAAAGGTTCAACAACATTTAACTCAAACTGATGATTTATACTCCAAAACGTTTGAGAATATTCAGAGTGTTTCACACTCTCTAATTTTGAGGGTACTCAATTTCCCAATTATTAAAGAATTTGCTACTGAACTGTTCAATAATGTTTCCCAAGTTTTAAAAATTTCGGATACCTGTATGCCTGTAATTACCAAGGCTTATTTTCTGCCTCAAGTTCAGTCTGAAGGAATATGTGGTGAAAATCCTCCTTCTGGAACGACATTGGATTTGACCGATTTCCTTCAAAATTCTCAAGAAGTTGAAATTATACACCGAGGGACGCTGTTAGTTACATTTGCTTTTACCTCTGACAGAGATAATGTTTTACGTTTCTTTTTTTTTATTCTGTTCCTCATTGTTTTATGGTCAAAAGATTTGGGTCTACCCTGACCCTACAAGGATCACTCAATCTCGTCAAAAAAAAAAATGTCTTTCATTGCGCTCAGAGGTACAATCTAAGGGGGTCATTTTATACTTCGTTACCCTTGCAAATGCCTGGTAAGATATAATAATGCTAATTATGTTTTTTTCGAACCTGCTCAACTTCGGGCGCTTTTAGATTCTCCATTGTAATAGACCCGGCGTATATTTTGTAACTGGTGGTTTTTCTCAGTGTTTTCTTATTTTTTTTCTTTTTAAATACCTTAATTATAAAGACCGCTTGATTTTCTCTTGCCCCTCACCCCCCCTCTTTTCTTGAAATATATGGGATTGTATGTTTATTTCTAAGATGATATTGTAAGATTCTTTTTTCTGTTTCTTTCTGTATACCTCATTTTCTAAACAAGGTGCTTCTTGTAATTTTGAAATTGCATAAAAATAAAATTAAAAAAAGAGAAGACCCATGGTCCCGGGATGTGATTCTATGCGCCCGAGGACCCGACCTATGAGGGGCCAAGGAGGAAAGAAGTACAGAAGAATTCCCGTCGGCCAGGGCACACTAGAGCATCAAGGACCACTGAACTGAGTTCCTTTCAGCGACTGAAGAATCTCTCCATCTTGAAGTTGAGCCACGTCGCCATCAGATCCAGTTGGGGAGTGCCCCACCTTGCACAGATGTGGTTTCACGCCTCCGGCAACAACTCTCACGCCCCAGGATCCAATTGCTGCCTGCTGAGAACCTGAAGGAACCGATTCACCTTCTGCAAATTGAGAATGGGCCAAATGGAGCCCTTCTTTTTCAGCATCACAAAGGAAACTGAATACCTTCCCTGACCCTGCTCCTCTAGAGGCACGGGAACAATGGCCTTTAGGGTGAGCAGCCTTTGCAGCGTCCCAAACACTGCCTCCCACCTGATGCTTGAGACCTCATGGGACTCCACAAAGGCCTCCTGAGGCGGGCACAAAAAATCTAGAGCGCAGCCCTCTCATATCACCTCCGGCACCCAACGGTCTGAGGTAATCTTTTCCCACTCCTCGTAGAAGCTGGACAATCTGCCTCCTACAGCTTCTTTAAGGGAGAGGGGACCACTGGCTTCATTGGGCTGATTTTCTGCTTCCAGTGCCCTGCCCAACTCTGTCTCTGCCCGACCTGCATACTCCACAGTATGCGCCTGCCGTACTGTTTTGAGACGGAAACAGACAAGGACTTGCCAGAACGAAACAGATGGGAATCCTGAAAACGAGCCCAAGAAGGAAACACCTTCTTACTGGGCTTCCTGTCCTCCGGCAATAAATCCCCCTTGGACTCCCCCAGGACCTCTGCAAATAACAGCTTCCCCTTAAAGGGAAGATTACAGAGCTGGACCCTGGACGATAAATCGGCCAACTAGTTACTTAACCACAGCAGCCTTTGAGTCGCTACAGAAGAGATCATACAGCGAGCCGACGTACGTATCAAATTATACAAAGCATCTGCCACGTAGGCCATTCCTGCCTCCAGATGCGCGGCCTGCAACGTGCTGCCATCTGCCGCGGACATCGACGTTGGGCCCTTCTGAACCCAACAGAGGCAGGCCCTTTGCATTAAACTGGCAGACAGCTGCCCGAAGACTGAACGCTGAGACCTCAAACATCCGTTTGAGTTGCACCTCCAACTTACGAACCTGGACATCCTTCAGGGCCGCTGCCCCGGCCACCGGGATCGTCTCCTTGGTTAGCACCAAGATGGCCGCGTCCACCTTCGGGATCCTCAGCAATTCCAAGGAGTCCTCCATTAAGAGGTAAAGCTTGGCCATCACTCTGCCCACCTTCAGGCCAGCATCCAGGGAGTCCCAGTTCACCAATTTTCGGATCTTCTTGGGCAACGGAAAAGCGCTAGTGGGTCCCCTCAGCCCATCCAGGACTGGGTTAACACCCTGTTTATCCGACTCTTCCTGAGTGATCTTCACTCCTAATTCCTCCAGCTCCTGCGGAATGAGGGGGCGAAGATCATCCCTTTTAAAAAGAAGCACTACCTGCGGATTGGCTCCCTCCGGGACTGAGAACTCGTCGGGATCAGGGTCATTTTGTGCCCCATCTGCGTCAGGGGTCGGCGGTGCATCCTGGTCAGCCCCTTCATCGAGGGTGTCCAATTGGGACTGATCAGAGTTCTCACTATCTCTGGGACCAGACTCTGCAAAACCAGGCGCTGAAGAATATCACCAATCCCCCAAGTAGCCACTTTAGACATTTTGGCCACGGGGGCCTGCAGGTAATCCCCTGCCCACCTTCTTCCTCCACTTCTACTAGTCAGGTAGGCCTTATGGAGGAGGAGAATAAAATTTTGTGAAAAAATCCCCCGATTCATCTTCCCCCAATCCCAGGGCACTGTCAGCCGCCTCACCCTCTCCTTCCGAGGCATTCTGCCTGACCAGGGAAAGAGCGGGAAGAGAAATCGCCCAACTGCCCTGCGGTCTCCTGTACTGCCTCCCCGGCAGCAATGGGAACAGACCCTGCTGACCTCCTGCCGCAATTTTCTGCGCGGCTCGAGGGGCCTTTCTGCCCTGAAATGCACGCTGGACAGAGGGGCCCAGAGTTCAGACCAGCAGCAGGTGGTCATTTTAGTTTTTGGCGCCATGTCTCCTGATCGCATTCCGCAGCACTCCCCCACAAGGCCTCCTGTGTGGCGACGTGTGCCAGACTCGGGCCCGCCACAAATAGATGCAATCCCCACCGGGGAGGTCCCAGGAATGCTAACAGAGTCCAGTCGGCCCCACCAGAGCACAGGACTACACAAGGAATGAGGCATTGCGGTTCCCTCCCGGCACTAGCGTCGCAATCGACCGTAAACCCCCAAAGCCCCGGGTTAACAGCCAGGTGACCACCGTTCAGTCCTGCACCTCCTGGCCGATAGCTCCTGCTGACTAGGCCCACCCCGCAGAAGTTCCCGCTAAGCTCTGCTCTTCTGCTTCTTGTATACTACTTTTTTTTTTTTTCTAAACAAGGAACTTAAAGAAACTTTATTAAGCGGGTATTTCCCTGTCCAGAGGAAGAAGGGAGAGAGGGTGCCTCGGAGGATCGAGGGAGCCAGGACCCCTAGCTGTCGGACCGTCCAGAATGCTGCGGGCGAACCCAATCTCCCCCCCTCCCCCCTAGCCCAGCTCCACCTGAGGGATGGTCTACAAAGATGCCTAGCACCTCAAGGAGCATCAGTGATCTGGAACCTAAAACTACTGTAAACAAAAAATCTTTTTCCTTTTTTTTTTTTTTTTTTAAACTAACAGCCTGCAGGTGCAGCTCTACTGGAGCTGGAGTCAGAGAAATACTGAAGTCCTGCAGGTGGCACTCTCAGTTAAGTAGCAGTGCCTCAAAGTTTTGTTCTCGAACTCCATCTGCTGGAAGGGATGAATAACCCACTAGTCTGGACTGATCTGGGTATGTTCAGGAAACCTGGGTTCTAGTTCTCTTCCCATGCTTTAGCTATACCACTAGCTCTCTGTAAGAGCTTGGGTAAGTAACTATCATACTTTCCCTAATTCTAGTCCCAATACTGTCACTGACTGTACATTATAGCTTAATGATGAAAACTAGATAAGGAGGCATAAGGTGAGGTCTTACAGAGGAGGGAAAAAATAAAGCAAATATAATTGTAAAATAAACATTCAGATTAAATCACAGCAACTAAAGTCTGCTGATACAAGGAAGGATGAGAATTTTTAGTATGAAGCTCTGAGTAGCAATAAAGCTGAAAAGGCAGCAAAAAAAGGGGCAGGCATTAATAAAGGCACAAGAAAGCAAAATTGCTTACCACTAACAGATGTTCTCCAGGAGAATTCAGCCATACAAGTAGACGTTTACAAGTTTTTGTATTTGCAACTTCCAGGAAATACAAACTTCCAGGAATTCTAAGTATTTGCAACTTTCAAGAAATCTCAGCGATAGCGGCCAGCATCGCTTTGCAGAAATATTACATCCACTGATTATTCCATCAAAAGCTGGGTCCTTGAAGAAGGGGTTCTTTTACCCCGAAACCTCGCGATGTCAGACAGCAAAAACTACCATTACAAGTGGATTTCAAGATAAGTACTAAGAGTACTATACCTAATGATTAATTTTCCTGTACTTAAATAGCATAATACACAGAACAGCACAATACCTGGTCACTAATGATTGACAAAGCTCTTAAAGCAGCAGAGCTTATCAGCACGATAACCATTCTTTGGTATCGTATGAAGGTTGACTACTAGACCAATAGAGAAATCGCAGGTAGCAAGTCTCATATATATCTATATTGACCTTTTCTTGCTAATTTTTTTGGGTCTCAGTTTTGAGCATATAAGATAAAGCAGAGTTGCTTTCCTGTAACAGGTGTTCTCCAAGGACAGCAGGATGTTAGTCCTCACACATGGGTGATATCATCGGATGCGGCCCAGTCCGGAACTTTGATCTCAAAGATTCTCGAACTTTCAAACATGCCCTACTGAGCATGTGCAGCAGTGGTTATCACCTGCCCCCTAGGCAGAGTCCCTCAGTCTCTTTTTTCTCCAGAGCTATACAGTCGCAGGAGTAGGGTAGCCAACTTTTCCATGCAACATAACTGGACACCCCACTAAACTTCATGCTTTGGGAGGGGAGGTGCAGGGGGTGGAGGAAGGTTACAGACTGTCAGTTGTCGATCCACTCGTTACTTGGCTTTCACGCACACCCCCTCAATATTCTTTGTTTTATAAAATATTATTTCAACTGTCCTCATAAAGACATTGACCAATTCCTCAGCCATAGCTGATGCCTAGCTGTTATCACCAAAGCCACCCCCTGGCAGAAGTGTGGACCAGGCCCTGGAATTCAAACCAGACTCATCGACTTCCTGAGAGAGAAGCAAGCAAGCACTATCTGCAAATTCATTGCCACCACTTCAAAGGCAGCCTGGTCAGGGCGCCCAAAAACAAGCTCTGTCTAATAAATGCACACTACGGACGCCCAAAATTTAAGTGCCCAATATGCAGTCCAAGTAGGCGCCCATCTGGGCCCGCAAGCACAAACTGACATCAAGACTGTTTTGCGGCACACAGTGTAGAAACGTGCAAGAACACCACCACAGCCAACCATGCAGCATCTAAGCAAAGCCTGAGAGCAGGGCCTAGCCAAAAGGCTGCTCAACCCACCAAGCTGCCAGATTAGAGTGCCAAGGCTCGGAGACCAGAAGGGGAATGGAATCCCTAAAATTATCTCCCCCCTTTTTTTAATGTTTAATCTTTACCTGAGCTCAGCCCGTCCCAGCTGAGTATAGAGTCGGTCTCCGGCTGAAGGAGGAGAGGGCAAAGGCCTTCCCCACCGTGCTCAGCTTCCAGCACTCACTAGCCATCTGCTAATAGAGGTGCATAAACCACTGGTCATGGTTTAACCTATCTGAATGCTAAGAAAGAGCCCCTTTGACTCCTTGATCATCTAATGGTCCAACTGACTCCCTCGCAAGCTTTTTTCTTTCAAATTCTCTCTTTGCCTTCCTTATCTATGCTTTGCATCTATAGAAACATAGAAATGACGGCAGAAGAAGACCAAATGGCCCATCGAGTCTGCCCAGCAAGCTACGCACTTTATCCATTTTTTTTCCCTTTTTCTCTCTCCCACCTGTTACTATTGGCTTCCAGTACCCTCCAGCCCTAATTCCCCTCCACCCAATTTAGAGAGCAGCTTTGAATCTGCATCCAAGTGACATCCAGCTCAATTGGGGGTAGCAACCGCTGCAACAAGCAGGCCACCCCCTTGCCCCATACTCTTACCCACCCCTGTTTTTATTTTTTGTTTTGGTTTTTTTTTTTGGAAATAGCAGCCCTCCATCCTTCCGCTCCGTGAAGGTGGAACACCAACTACTGGCCACTGGCATCCCGCTCCGTGAACGCCTCTGTGGCTACTGCCACTCCGTGCAGTGTTTGAATGCCGCTGTGGCTACTGCCGCTCCGTGCAGTGTTTGAATGTCTCCACTTTATTCACGCCCTCTAGACTTGATGGATCCACAGTGTTTATCCCACACCCCTTTGAAGTCCTTCACAGTTTTAGACTTCACCACTTCCTCCGGAACATTCCAGGCATCCACCACCCTTTCCGTGAAGAAATACTTCCTGACATTGGTTCTTAGTCTTCCTCCCTGGAGCCTCAGCTCGTGACCTCTGGTTCTGCTGATTTTTTTCTGATGGAAAAGGTTTGTCGATGTCTTTGGATCATTAAAGTTTTTCAAGTATCTGAAAGTCTGAATCATATCACCCCTGCTCCTCCTTTCCTCCAGGGAGTACATATTTAGATTCTTCAATCTCTCCTCGTATGTCATCCTGTGAAGACCCTCCACCTTCCTGGTCGCCCTTCTCTGAACCGCTTCCATCTTGTCCTTGTCTCTTTGTAGATACGGTCTCCAGAACTGAACACAGTACTCCAGGTGTGGCCTCACCAAGGATCTGTACAGGGGGATAATCACTTCCCTTTTCTTACTCGATATTCCTCTCTCTAACTTGTAAGTGCTTATGCTATTTCCTGTTTTCTTCATTTGGATCCCTTTTCCATTTTTTGAAAGATGTTTTCAGCTATTATAGCCTCTCTCACCTCACCTTTTAACCATGCCGGTAGTCGTTTAGACTTCATTCCACCTTTTCTAATGCATGGAATACATCTGGTCTAGGCTTCCAAGATGATAATTTTAAACAATGTCCATACCTGATTTAAACTCAACCTTTGCAGTTGCTCTCTTCATTTTTTTCCTAACCATTTTCCTTGTTTAATCATAGTCACCTTTTTGAAAGTTAAATGCTGTTGCTGTAGATCCCTTTAGTGCCCTCCTCCAATTAAGTCAAACTTGATCTACTGTGATCACAAGTGGCTCCAACACTGTTACCTCTCGCACCAAATCCTGTGTTCCACTAAGGACTAGGTCTAAAATAGTTCCCCTCGTTAGTTCTTGTACCAATTGCTCCATGAAGCAGTCATGAATTTCATCTAGGAACATTACCTCTCTACAATGTCCTGTTGCGACATTCACCCAATCAATACTGAGGTAATTAAAATCACCCATTATTATTGTGCTGCTGATTTTGTTAGCTTCCCTAATTTCTTTTAGTATTTAATTATCTGTTTTGTTCATTCTGGCAAGGTGGTCGGTAATATACCCCCACTACTATTTTAGTCCCCTTTTCACCTGAAATTTCTATCCATAAAGATTCAACATTGCATTTTGTTTCCTGCAGAACATTTATCCTTTTTGACTCAATGCTGTCTTTCACATATTGTGCTACCCCTCCACCAATTTGATCCATCCCATCGCTTCAATATAATGTGTACCCTGGTATCACAGTGTCCCACTGGTTATCATCCTTCCACCAGGTCTCTGAGATGCCAATGATATCACTTCATCCAGTGCTATACACTAACTCTCCCATCTTATTTTTAGACTTCTAACAATTGTATACAGACATTTCAAATTATTATTTTTGTTTGTATTAACAAGCTACTCATCAGTTAACAAGGGTAATTCAGAATCTTTCTGCTTTTTATTTAAAGGCAACTGGTCCACTTTGGCATTTGTTGCAACCGCTCTCCTGGGATGCCCTAATTTCCCTGCTCTCTTAGTATCCTTCAAAGATACATCACTCCAAACCATGTGCTTCTGTGTGACTGTTGTTGGAAAGTTGTTGAAATGAGGGTGATTCAGGAGTAACATAAGGAAATATTTCTTTACAGAGAGGGTGGTGGATGCATGTAACAGCCTCCCAGTAGAGGCGGTGGAGAACTTCTAATCCTGTAGAAGCTACAGATGAAAACTGCAACCAATTGGGTCAGTTTTTCATTAGCAAAACATCCAAAATTAATGATAGTTTTGCTCATCTCCCTATTCCTGTAATCCCAGAATCACCTGATCAGAATCAAAAGTGGGAAGAATTTACACCTGTTTCTACAAATACTATTCAACTAGCTATAACCATGTTCATTAAATCCATGATCTACTGCGCTACTAAAATATACAAATTATAACATAGCCCCAGTCATTGCCCCCATAATAAACTTACATTGACATCTGGAAATGTACGGCAATACTAAAACGAGCTTCTGTTACACCGATATTAAACAAACCTACTGCTGATTACAGTGATTTCACTATCACCCTATTTCCTCTCTTTCATTTCTTTTTTTTTTTTTCTTAGCAAAATACTTTTTATTAAAGCAGCAAGGTAGCCATATAGAAAAATCCAAAAATCTACATAAACCATAGCCCACATAAGGAAACAGCTCTTCCCTTAAACAAAGAATATTTGAATCATGTGGACTAAGTAAATATAGCAATGCCTCCAGATTTTTCACTTTCTCTCTTCCATTGCTTGCTAAAATCCTAAAATCAATAGTCCTGCATCAACTGATTACATAAATGATGACATTTTTTACCCTATCAAAATAGCATTTGAAAGGAATACAGAATAGAAACATTGCTACTTTCATCCTTTGATACACTTATCTGTGACTTTGATCAAAATACAGATGACATTTTAGTTCTACTAGACATATCTGCCATCTTTGATACCGTAGTTCACTCAATTCTATTATCAAGACTGAAATCTATAGGCATTGCAGCATTGTATTAACATGGTTGGCATCATACTTAACTAAACGTATACAATAAATAGGAATTGGATCCACATGCTCTGACTGGTTCAACATTGTTTCTGGAGTACCACAAAGTTCTGCTCTCTCTGCTATTCTATTTAAATTCTACATAGCTCCCTTCTGTAAAACCCTTGCTTGCCTAGGTGTCAACTGTAACATATATGTTGACAACATCCAATTTTTCGTCCCTTACACTAACATTTGATTTGGTATCATTATGTCTAAACTCAGTAAAACGGCTAATGCACTAGTTTCCAAACCTGCCCTGTGGGTCCCCCAGCCAGTCTGTTTTTCAGGATATCTAATGAATACGCAAAAGATAAATTTCAATACCATGGGACTCCGTATATTCAAATTTATCTCATACATATTCATCTTTACTAAAATTGATTAATCGCTTAACATAAACTAAGTGATATAGATGTGAACAATCACAAAAATAAAACTCACAACAAAACATATAAATCAAAATTAAATCTTATATAATGCTCTCTCTCTAAAAAATGGAGGCTATCAGACATCAATTAGTAATAAGCCTGTTTAAACAGATACATTTTAAGCAAAGTCTTAAAAATTCTCATGCTATCTGCAAGATGCAATACATTGGGGAGAGAGTTAAGAACATAAGAAAATGCCATACTGGGTCAGACCAAGGGTCCATCAAGCCCAGCATCCTGTTTCCAACAGTGGCCAATCCAGGCCATAAGAACCTGGCAAGTACCCAAAAACTAAGTCTATTCCATGTAACCATTGCTAATGGCAGTGGCTATTCTCTAAGTGAACTTAATAGCAGGTAATGGACTTCTCCTCCAAGAACTTATCCAATCCTTTTTTAAACACAGCTATATTAACTGCACTAACCACATCCTTTGGCAACAAATTCCAGAGTCTAATTGTGCGTTGAGTAAAAAAGAACTTTCTCCGATTAGTTTTAAATGTGCCCCATGCTAACTTCTTGGAGTGCCCCCTAGTCTTTCTACTATCCGAAAGAGTAAATAACCGATTCACATCTACCCGTTCTAGACCTCTCATGATTTTAAACACCTCTATCATATCCCCCCTAGTCCCTAGTCACACCAAGCCACGCATTCTGCAACAATGGAATATCCAAACATCCCCTCTGGAAGGACCTTAATTGCTAGGAAGGGCAATAAATAAGTAGCAAAGCTCAGCACCAAGGGGAGGTTGAAGATGAGTAGTCTAAAAACTGTAGTGCCAATTTTATACAGGAAGTGCTGTATAATGGACAACCAATGAAGGTCGATCAAAACTGGTGTGATGTGATCCCTACATTTGTTACCCGAGATCAATCAGGCAACCGAATTCTGCAGTAACTGCAATGGTTTCAATGTTGCTGTAGGGAGAATGGAATTACAGTACTCGGTCAGGGACAAAATCGACAACAGTACAATTGTCCAAAAATCAGACTTGTCCAAAAGGTCTTTCAGGCCACAAAACTCATAGCTTGTAAAAACCTGATTTTATAACTGCCTTAACGTGAGGACTGAAGGTAAGGAAAGTCTATTAATACATCTAAACTCATTATGCTAGAGCATAAGGGAAATGTGGTATTCTCTACTGTAATCATTCCATGCTGGATTTTTGAGTGAGGTCTCTGAATTAACAGAAACTGCATTTTAGCGAGGTTCAGGGTCACTTTATTAAAGAAAAGCCATTTCTGGAAAGCTGATAAACTGATTTAAACCAGCTCGACTGTTTCTGACCATAATGGACAGACACATAACAAAAAACTGGATGTCAGCATAAAGTTTATATCCATTCATTGTGGATATCCTGAAAACCCAACTGGCTGGGGGTCCCCCAGGACAGGTTTGGGAACTACTATGCTAATGCATCATAGATTACAATTAAACATTTCAAAAACAGAAGTCATCCTACTCACCAGTATAAAGTCACCTTCCTGTAAGTTTGCCACTACCTTTTCTTTCTTTGATCGTCAAATGCCATTCAAAAAATCTGTAAGGAATCTTGGTATAATCCAGAGTCAAACGTTCTATGAAAAATCACTTATATGCAGTCAAATTCTCTTTCTATAAACTTCATCTAATGAAATATGTCAAACCTATGTTAGAGCCACAAGACTTCAGGTCAATCCCTTGTACTAAATTCTTCCGACTACTCCTGCAATTCCCTATTTTTAGGCCTCCCTGCAAGTATGACTTGTCCACTTCAAGTTGTCCAAACCGTGACTGCAAAGATTCTCACAGGCAGGGCCGGTGATAGCTTCTATGCCGCCCTGGGCTTAGAGTCTTCCCCCACCCCGTGGCAGCACGGGCAGCCCTCTGTTTCTTCGGCCACTGGAAAAGGATATGAACTCATAACCTCTTCCAGGGGCTGAAGAAGACAGCACTCCCACCGACCTGCCGCCTCCCCAGGTGTGACACTCCATGCAATTGCATGGTTTGCACACCCAGTTGCACCGGGTTTGCTCACAGGGACAAAATTAAAGGAACATATTTCCCCCATACTATCAATGCTTCACTGGAGTTTTTAATATGCTCTCTCATTTAGTCTTTTGCATAGCAATTCATCCACCTGGCTAACATCAACTCTCCAGATGTATAAACCATCAAGACAGTTGCGATCCGCTTCCAAAATTCTCCTTGAAGTTCAAACCCAGAATTGGCAAAATTAGATATCACAAGAAACAAAACAATATCAATCGCTGGCCCTCGACTATGGAATAGCATCCCTGAGTAGTTGAGGATTGCCCCTACCTTTTAAACCTAAGCAGTGGGCTACGAACCAGGAGACCAAGGTTCGAGTCCCGCTGTCGCTCCTTGTGACTTTGGGCAAGTCACTTTACCCTCCATTGCCTCAGGTACAAACTGACAGGCCGCCACTGGACGCGTGTTTTCCCTTACCCCTTACTCAGTAAGGGGCCGAAAACACGCGTCCAATCCGCCGAACCTAATAGCACCCGCAACATGCAAATGCATGTTGATGACCCTATTAGGTATTCCCGCGCGATTCACAAAGCAAAATGTGCAGCCAAGCCACACATTTTGCTTTCAGAAATTAGCGCCTACCCAAAGGTAGGCGCTAATTTCTGTAGGCACCGGGAAAGTGCATAGAAAAGCAGTAAAAACTGCTTTTCTGTGCACCCTCCGACTTAATATCATGGCGATATTAAGTCGGAGGTCTGAAACTTTCCAAAAGTAAAAAAAAAAAATTTGAAGTAGGCCGGCGGCTGTCGGGTCGAAAACCGGACGCTCAATTTTGGCGGTGTCCGGTTTCCGAGCCCATGGCTGTCAGCGGGCTCAAGAACAGACGCTGGCAAAATTGAGCGTCGGCTGTCAAACCCACTGACAACCGCCGCTCCGGTCCAAAAGGAGGCGCTAGGGACGCGCTAGTGTCCCTAGCGCCTCCTTTTGCCTGTTTTTACCGCTGGGCCTCATTTAAATACAGAATACAGAGAGTGGCCTGTGCATGCGCCGGGAGAGTGGGCGTTTGCCCGCTCTCCCGCAGACTTTACTGAATCGGCCCTTTAGATTGTAAGCCCTCTGGGGATAGGGAAATACCTACAGTACCTGAATGTAAACCAATGTGATATCTCAGATCGAATGTAGGTAGATTAAAAAAATGTCTTTTTTAAAAGAGTTAAAAACATTTTTATATCTGCTTTCCAATCTGAAGGGCCAAAAATTGATTTTATTTTTATGTTCGAGTATTTATGTATTTTTTATATCTTTCTGACAACGCTGAGCTTATTATGAATGTATTCTTATAATGCGCGATGTGCATCCATGCTTTTGTAGAATATAAATTTTGAGTCAATGAAACGAAAATCTCAATTCAGGAAAGCCTGGGACAAGCACGGGGGATCCGTGAGGCTTGCAAAGCCGAGCAGCTGGTGTGCATAGAAATATGGGAGAAACCAGCATAGTTGCCTTCCCTTTCCCCTGCCCAATCAGCAGCAACCCCAGAGCGCGCCCCTCCCACTCACCTGCACCCACCAGCAGTCCCCGGGCGCTGCAGCTCCGGCAGCAGTGCAACAGGGCTCCGCGCCGCACGTTCACGTTCAGGAAGGCCACCGTCAGGCCCAGTTTGGAGAGGCCGAACCAGAGCCAGACGAAGGCGGGCTCGTTACCGAGCAGCATAGCGGCGGTGTCCCCGGGCCGCAACCTTCCGTGCAGGGCTCGCGCCACCCGGTTACTAGCCGCCTCCACCTGGCCGTAGGTGAAACAGCGCCGGGCGCAGCGCAGGAAGGGCCGGTCCGGGGCAATGCGCGCCTGCTCCGAGAAGAGCCGCACCAGCGAACAGATACCCCGGCGCAGGCCGCGCCTCAGCGCCCACTTACAGCGCAGCACCCGCACGTAGAACACCACGTCTGCGCCCAAGTAGGGCCAGAACCGCTGCTGCAAGAACACCAAGGCGACGAGAGCGGCCAGGAGGGCCCCGAGCGCGGAGCTAAACATCCCGGGTGGAGTGCAGAGCAGAGGCACTCGCCAACCGCCGCCTCAGAGCGGGAGCAGTACGCATGCGCGGGCAGGGAGGCGGGAAGGAGTAGAACACGTGGGCAGGCGGCCGGGAGCAGAACGCGTGCTCAGAGAGGAAGGAAGCAGAGCGCGTGCGGGAAAGGTCGCTAAGATCCCAGGGTCACTTCCCAAGCCTTATAAAATGAGCCTGAAAGCTTTAACTAGGTAAACTGAGGCAGCCGAAATCTGCGACCTAATCCCAATGCAGCAAATCCTATTTCAGGCAAAGGAAAGCCTCAACGCAGAGGACACGCAAGGCCCACCGCTTTCTTACCCTGGCATCTCAGCTAGCATTATTAACTTCAATTCTTTTCTTGCTGTGAACTTAGACACCCCGAAGCAGGCTCAGTCATGGACAGAAGGGTCCCATCGTGCTTTTTTTTTATGAAAATATTTAATTGAAATGTGTTCAACATCAAAACTCTTAAAGTGAACCAGACACTCTGTGTAAAACATTTTCACATTTTTTTATTTTCTTAAAAATATTCAAAATGTTAATACCCCCACAGCTAAAACAATGTGCCACGTCAACTGTGTGGTAGTGCAGAGATGCACAGTACTCTGCGATGGGAGCAGAGATGATTTACTTACAACTTGTTTATAAGCCCAACCACTGTGCAAGGATCTGAGTAATGTAGGTAAAGGCTATGTGAATAACAATCACATCACCTCCATCAACAGGTCTAGCATCTTCTCCAGGCAGCGAAAAGGACCAGACTGCATTTTAGATTTACCCATACCATTCTCTGCATACTATACCAACTCTGCAGCACAGCAGGAAAGGAGCACCAAGGGAGGTAGGCCCTGCTCCAAACCCACACACAATGCTCCTACCACCACTAATGTGATGAGAGATGGTTGAGGAAGAGTCAAAAAGAAAAAAAAGAGTGGGAAAATAGGTCTCCCGTTCTTTAAAACCCCTCTAAAAAGGCTCTGTGTTTACAGGCTATTTACATTCCTTGTATGCAAACAGCAGGCTTTTCTAAGACGTTCCCTATTTTATTTTCCAGAACTTGTGAGTAGACTAGGCTGGTGGTTTGGCTTTCAGGATTACTTACAAACATGGTTTACTCTTGCGGTGGTTGTGCATTGCTTTTTCATTTGGGGGTTTTCATCCCTCTTTCCCAAGTCAGTAAAACATAAAAAGCAGAGGAAATTGCAATTTGGGCCCTGCCTCACACAGGGCAGCTTCAGTTCCTAAATCATGGAGCCATGGACCAGAACTCTTAAGCAGCTTCCACTATCATCGCCTTCTGTCTTGGGGTTTCCTTTCGGTTCACTTGCTGCTGTTACTGCAGTACCCCAACGCTGGGCACCCCAGCTGTGGAACAAGCCTGGGGCTGATCAGAAGTACAGGAGCCGCTGTCCTTCAGTCGCTGTCTGAGCCCACCGCCGCTGAGCCTTTGCGCTTCCGCTTGGAAGCTTTTGGTTTTGTTTCTTCCTCCTCCTGCCAAAAGAAGAGAGCAGGATCACTATGTCTGCATGTCATGATTGCCTGAGCAATCATCAACTCCTTGAAATAGCATGAGTAGAAGCCCAGCAGTGCTCTGTTTAGAATTTTGTAAACATTTAAAAACTTGGCTGCTCCAGGCCGGCTTTTTTAATTAGCCAGGTTCAGAAGTTTCCCTATTATTATCTATTTTATTGATTAGTAGGATGGTTTTCCCTGAATGTGTTTTTGTTTTACATTGGCTTTAAGTTGTACTATGTATAATTATGGAATAGTTTTTTATATTGTAGATTTTTTTTGACATATGTTGTTGCAGGCCTTGGGATATCTTATGTTGTATCCCATGTTTTTTGCATTGGGATATTTATTTTTATTTGTATTTTAATCTGACTTGTCTTTGGATACTTTATATTGTTTAATGCTTATTTTATAAGTTTCAATATTACTATGAATATTTTTATTTTGTAAACCACTTGGCTATGTTTAATTACATGCGGTGTATCAAATTTAACAAAATGAAAAGTGAAATTGTTTGAGCAGCAAGGGATAACACCCACCGAAGCACTGCTAGAGCCAGACTCTTCCTCATTGTTTGCTGGCTGTGCAGCATTTTTCCGGCTCCGTGGACTCAGCATTGGGCCTTTTCGGCGACTCTTTGGAGGTTTGGTGGAGTCCTCGTACTCTTCTGCCAGGGAGAAAAGGTCACTGAACCTGTATGGAAACAAGTGGCACAATCAGTGCAGAGGCAAGTGCTGCCCCCTGGCCCTTAGTAGCAGCATTCCATCTGTCTTGGTCTTTTGTCAGCACAGACAAGCAAGACCCACTGCAGTTTACTCAGATGGAGATATGGGGGGTGATCTGCCTACCACACTTACTTCATCTTGTGAGCCTCATCACAACTGGCCTGCACATGCTGTAGTGCCTGCAGGATTGGGGTCTGGCTGAAAACTGCAGAGAGAGAGAGCAAGCAAGCACAAGGAAGTCACAAGACAAAGCAAAGAAAACCTGAAGTGTGTTCAAAACTCACATTTTTTGAAAGCTTTATACAGCATCTCCATACACTGCGATACTTTACAATGTCATGCAAACATCGCATGCTCCTGCCTGCTTTGGTTTATTATATTAGAAGAGTCAGGAGCTGGGTCCTTGTACAGAAAGAAATATACTTACAGTTCTGTTTGGTGTTGCTCAGGTTGAGTCGAAGATTATCCAGGTGTTCCAGGATCTGTTCCAAGGTGAGCTGGGCTAGCTTACTGCTGGAGCTGCGGAGGCTGAAAAGAGGCAAGGCACAGTAGTATCAGCCTTAGCACCACCATACAACCTGTACTCAATGTCTACTCAGAACCCTGAAGGTGGAAGGCTGCAAGGGAGCAGTACTTTGCCCCTTATCAAGGCCACTGGCTAAAACAAATACACACATTTCTCACCCACAAAGAAACAGGGACGTGTATACATCTCGTACAAGAGTATAGTAACATAATAAATGTTGGGTGAAAAAGACCCAAGTAGTCCATCCAGTCTGCCCAGCAAGTTTTTTTTAAGGGTAGTAACTGCTGCTCCATGTACACACTCACCAAAATATACATAGCCAGATGATATTTAACAGATTTATACCCACACAATCCAAAAATCTAGGCGGTTTACACAAACATTTATAAATCACATATAAAAATTTCACAATACATACAAACATAATAAACCAATATTCAAATCCCTCCTCTTATTCTTCATGAAAATGCCAACCCACCTAACACCACACTGTATCCCTCTATTCAAAAGTCCATTCCAATATGACATTACCAATAAGCTTTTTTACAAAAGGAAAAATTACTACTTACCTGATAATTTCCTTTCCTTTAGTAAGGGCAGGTCAATCCCAACTTATGGGTTATGCACCTCTGCCAGCAGATGGAGACAGCCATATAGTCCTGCTCCCAACATCAGCCTGCCAGTATTCTCCAGAAAAGCCAAACTGTGAACAAAACTGATTATACTTGAACATTATTATCAACAGTCAACCATTCATGTTTCTCAACCAACAGCAACACTGAACTCAGCCAAAAAAAAGGAATATATCTAGCAAACTAAGGGCTAGAGAAGCCACTTATCAGTTTTCAACAAAGAACAGAATCATATTCTACACAACTTGCCTGAAGAAAGGCTAACCACAAATTCAAACATCGGCAGCTGAGGGCAGATCTGGGATTGACCTGCCCTTACTAAAGGAAAGGAAATTATCAGGTAAGTAGTAATTTCTCCTTCTTTAGCATGTGGGCAAGTCAATCCCAACAACTGGGATGTACCAAAGCTAATCTCAAAAAGGGCAGGAGGCTGCCAGCGGTCCAGTCAATACTGCCCGTGCAAATGCGGCGACCTCCCTAGCCTTAACATCCAAGCAGTAATGCTTGAAGAAGGTGTGTAAAGATGACCATGTCGCCTCTCAGCAAATTTCAGCAGGTAACAACAAACTAAATTCTGCTCTCGATACCGTCTGAGCCCTAGTGGAACACGGTCCAACCTGTTTTGGTAAGGCTACCTCAGCAGCCATATAGCCTGCCATAATGACTTCCTTAAGTCAGTGGGCAATCTTTGGCCATGTCGCCAGTGCCCTGCTTACCTCCACCATGGAGCACAACTAGGCAATCAGACTTCCGAACAGCTTTAGTCAAGGAACACAAAAGTCGGTATTCCATTTAATCTCTGTCCCTGTCCCAAGGTGAGCAGAGAAATGGACTGATTCAAATGAAACTCATAAACCGCCTTGGGTAAAAAAGGAGGGCACAGTCCGAAGTTGAATTGCACCCAGAGTTATAGGGAGGAAAAAGACTCATAGCAGAAACAGCCTGCAGCTCAGAGACCTGATGTGCCAAACAGTTTGCTACCAGATAAAACTGTCTTCAAGGTAAGCCATCGCAAGGAAAGAGTACACAACAGTCTAAAAGTTAGACCTGCCAAAAACTCGAAGACCAAGTTAAGGTCCCACAGCAGCAACAGGGGGCGAAGATGCTTAACTCCCTGCAAGAACCAGGACCCGACCAGATTGGAAGACAAAGGTCCTCCATTGACTCTCTCCTTAAAATAAGCCAGGGCTGCAACTTGAACCTTCAAGGTGTTAAGGGCCAAACTCCTAAGCAAGCTATTCTGTAAAAAAATTCCCAAATCAAAAGAATATGCAGCTTGGGTAGTTGAGTACCTCGCTCAAAACACTAGGCCTCAAAGACCCTCCCAAGCTCTAACATAGGCTAGAGAAGTAGAACATTTCTGGGCTCTAAGAAGAATGGAAATTACCACAGGCGAAAAACCCTAACTCAAAAACCGAGACAGCAGCCAGAAGGACTGCAAACCAGAAGGTTCTGGAATTCAGCACACCACAACTTTCAAGCCTAATCTGGAGCCACTAAAAGGACAGAGTTCGTTTGACAGAGGCCAGGGTGGAAACGAATACATAAGGGCACTGCATGGCCACTCCTAATGACAGCATTGATGCCCATCGCTTTTGGGTCCTGCCTGTGACTGAAGAAGCATGGAACTTCTGCGTTGTTGAAGATCACCAACAGGTCTAGATAAAGTAGGCCACAGCGGATCACCAGGAGCTGGAGGACCTTGTCCACCTGCTCCCTATTCTCCTGGGTCCAAGTTTCTCCTGCTGAGGAAACTGGCTCTGATTGTTCTTTATGGCAATTTGAATGGCAGATATGCTTAGATGATGCTGCTCTAGCCATTTTGGGAACCACAGGCATGCCAACCGAACCACTCGTGCCTCTAGTTTGTTGATGTTCCACTGCTGCTAAGCCGCATTCCAGCACCCTTGCACCACCAACTCCTGACAGTGAGCCCCCCCAAGTCCTGGAGGCTCTCATCTGCCATGAGTACCAACCAATCCAGCAGCGTCAGGGAAATTCCTTTCCTGAGATGATCCACCTGTAACCACCAGTCCAACTGGGATCTTACTAACGGGAGGAACAACCTCACCGCATAGTTTGACTGTGGACTCCATCAGGAGAGCAACATGCGCTGAAAATGGCGCATGTGTGCTCCTGCCGGGAACCACTTCAACCCCAAGACCTGCAGATAAGACCCCACGGTTGGACACAGTTCTGCAATGATTGAACCTGTAGCATCAATATATGGATCCGAGAATCCTGTAGAAATACTCTGCCCTGCCTTGTATCGAATCCAACCGAAACTCAAGATACTCCAGGGTCTGAGATGGCTGCAAATTGCTCTTGGCCCAGATTCACCACCGAGCCTAGTTCATGTAGCTAGGAAACCACCCTGCAGGAAGCGTAAAGACTCTTCCACAGTCTTGGCTTGAATCAACCAGTTATCCAGATAGGAGTGAACTAGAATACCCTTCTTATGGAGAGCCACCGCTACCATCACCATGACCTAGGAAAAAGGTCTTGAGTGCCACAGCTAGCCCAAAAAGCAAGAACTGAAACTGGTATAACGATCCAGAATAGCAAATTAAGGAATCACTGATGTTCCCGACGGATGGAAATATGCAGATATGCCTCAGTAGGATCCAGAGATATAAGGTATTGCCCTGCATGAACTGCCATCATGACAGAAAGCACCGTTTCCACCGTGGAATATGTGACTCGTAAATGTCAGTTGGCACCCTTGAGATCCAGTATGGGCCGAAACGACCCTTCCTTATTGGGCATTGCAAAATAAATGGAACAGCAGCCTGTGATTCAGGAATCACTGCTTTCAGGTTTAACAGCCGTTGTAATGTCTCTGCCACTTCTGACGGGAGTTACATGGAGAGACCATGAAGGCATGCAGAGGAATGCGAAGAAGTTCTAGAGCATACCCATCCCAAATAATTTCAAGGAAACATTGATCCAAAGTAATCTGGACCCTGTGATAAAAATGGGACTGACACCACCTATCTCCTGAACCAACAAGTGAGCCCGCAAGCCTTTGTTGGGAAAACCAGGGGGCTCCACCTCTGGAGTCTGCATTCTTTCGAGGTGCTTGGGAGCGAAAGGAATGGGACCTCTGGGAGGAACCTCCACTATTAGATGAAAAACTCCTCAAAGGCTTTGCTTTAGGATAGCCTCAATCCTCCTATCCTGAGCATCCTTTAGTGCCACATGTCCCTCTACCAGGATGGTGGTATGTATTGTGACAGCACACACAAAAAGG
Source organism: Rhinatrema bivittatum (assembly GCF_901001135.1). Classification (NCBI taxonomy): domain Eukaryota; kingdom Metazoa; phylum Chordata; class Amphibia; order Gymnophiona; family Rhinatrematidae; genus Rhinatrema; species Rhinatrema bivittatum. The sequence continues at coordinate 25,591,013 of NC_042630.1, forward strand.
TATCCACCCTAGGGAAACACAGCTGCTCTCTGACCTGCGGATCCAAGGAGTATACAACCACCAAGGCCGCTTCCTCCTTTAAAAGATGCCTCTGGCACACTCCATCCCAGATCAAACAATTCCTGGATTGCATCCAGGAGGAGAAGGAAACAAACCTTGCATTGGGTGACCAAAATAAAAATGTGCTTCTGCATCCCCTAGGAGTCAGGCCCAGCTACTCAGAGTCTTCAAGCTCTGAGAAATCAAACCTGGCAACTCATCTCTATGAAAGAAATGGAGATTTCGATATGGCTCCAAATTTCAGGGGATGTTCCCCACCACCAAGATGATACCTTGGTATCATCTTGATCCAACTGCATTCGAGCTTATTCAGGCCGTATTGCGCCATATGGCGCTTGACCATGAAGAAGACAGGCGGCGGAACACTTGGAGCGCATGGACCACCTTTGTAAGCAGTGCCGATTCAGAAGACCAGCCCCATGTAGAAGCATCTGCAAATCCCTGGAAGAATTGTATCCAGGAAAAGGAGGACAAGTCCATTCCAGGGCCCATAGGCCTGAACCTGACATCCTGAGAGCCAGCGTATCGTGACAACTTGGCCTGTGGCTCAATCAAGGGAAGGGATACCCCCATCATGTCTACCTCTGCCCCTTCCCCTCAGACCCAGGAGATGGAAGATGGACCACTGCTGGAAAAATTTGAAGGCAATAAGTTTCCCCAAGCATCCAGGCAGCGCTGACACGGGCTTAAAGAAAGCTCCGGATGAATAGCCCTGATATGGAATGCAGCACAAACAGATATGTGCTTAGCCTTCACCGCGGGCGCCATAGTTGTAAGCATGCAGAATGGTAAAAGCTCACACCTAGAATATGCATGCAAAAACAGACCCACCTAAGCCGTACGTCCAACTAGGTGCCTAATCTGGCGCCCAGTATAAGCACCTCGCACAAACGGGCGTGCACCAACAGCAAAAAACACAAAAACATCTCGTGGCATACCACGCACCCAAAAAGGGAGAAACCTGCAAGCAGAGCCTAGCCAAATGGCTGCTCAACCTGCCGTGCCTGCACTGCCTCTTCACCTCACGGAACTCCTCAGAGAAATGAGCAGTACAGCCAAACGCCAATATAATAGACCCCTTTTCTCCTGCTCATGTTCTTCTCTGCGCTGTTGTTCTCTTTCTTTTTATGTAAGAAAAAACGTTTACCTGAGTTCAGCCCTCCCTGCCGACTTTGGGGGGGCAGAGGGCTAAAGCCTTCACCGCTGAGCCTCTCTCGGCCTGCAACCGCTAATCAAATTTTAGGTCCATGCCACTCAAGGCTACCGGACTGAGGAATTCTACTGAGGAAGGGACCGCACAGTATCGCCCCAAGAGGTAAGCCATGCTATATAGAAATTCATCCCAAAAAAGACGAAGGTGGGCACACAACTGTGCGTGCAGGAGCACACTGATTATCTGTGGTGAAAAAGGCGCAAAATCACTTCATGGCCTACCATGTGCCAAAAGGAGAGAAGTCTGGAAGTGGGGGCTTAGCCAATTGGCTGCTTAACCCGCCATGCCTGCACAACTGCCTCACTTCACCAAACTCCCTAGAGGCATGAGTAGGACAGCCAAACCCTGAGGTAACAGACCCATTTCTCCTACTTTCCTCTCACTGTTTCTTATTTTTGTAAAGTAAAAACTTACCTGAGGTCAGCACTCCCTGGCTGAGAGCAGAAATGGATCCCAGTTACAGGAGGAGAGGGTTAAAGCCTTCACAGCCATTGAAATTTTTGGTCCATGCTAGTCAAGGCTACTGAACTGAAGGCACTCTACTGAGGTAGCGACCGCACGGTATCACCTTAGGAGACAAGTGGTGCTATATAGACATCTCGTCTTTCCATTATCTCCTTTCAATTCCTTCTTTTTACTCACAGGCAGTCCGCCAAAGAGAAATGCATGTCCACCATCTGCTGGAGATGGAGAATACTGGCAGGCTGATGTCGAGGCAGGACTATATGGTCGTGATGTTAGCCTTTGCTCTGTCACTATCTGCTGGCATAACCCACTATTTGGTATTGACCTGCCTGAATGCTAAGGAAATGCTTTTAATTGCTTTCAAAACCTCATCAGATCTATTCCACAGCACAAAGCCAGCGACCCTGAACAAATGGCACTGCCAACAAATTTTTAAATGAAGAAGGCAATACTCGATTGTCTATAGCTATCTAGTATTCCTATAAAGCATTTCAGTGGCAACCCATTAAACATCTTCTAAATTAATAATACAGGAGTGATCGCTGCTGCTGATGACTGGTGGAAGTATGCATACCTCAACACCAACTTAACTTGACTGCAGTGATAAACACTTGAAAAGTTTTTACAATTTATCATTAAAACTAGTCACAAAAGAAACAGCTTAGCGCTGGAACTCTGAAAGAATACAATGAGTATTGAGATAATAAAATTTATTAGAAGCATTTCTTTAATGGAACAATACCAGTATAATTTTTTTGTGAGGCCCAGGAGACATTGCTGAGTCTAGAATCAATCTCACACTAGATAACGAAAGGCAAATGTATTTCTTTGTAGCTCTAGAGATCACAGAAAGGGTTGTAAAATGTATGTCTTCAAGATTCCCAGGCCAGTTAAGAATTCTAATGTTTGCAAATGCTTTCACCTTGAAATCTTAAATCAAAGAAGTGTTTATAGTAACATCCTGGAAGGAAAGTGTATTTAAATGAGGTTAATTGGATACCTAATCAAGTCGGACTCTGCAACTTTAAGAGCAAACTTCCTTATGCGCATAAGAATAAAGGCTTTTTAATTGTGAGGATCATACAGTCTCTGCTGCTTGTTGTGTCCTTGGTAAAAACATTTTATTACAGATTGGTGCATTGGCCAGGAAAGGAAGAAGGGAGGATGCCAGCTGACCTGAAACAGCATAGCATAACTGACAGCTCCACTGGCTGAGAGCCCTTCTCTCGATTCAAACAGAATGCAGGACATCCCTGAAGTTATTTATCTTTTCCTCCTGTTTTTTCATCTGAGATACTCATTGTATCCTTTCAGAGTTCCAGTGCTAAGCTGTTTCTAATGTGACTTATTTTGCTGCCTTAGCTTAAGGGAAAAAAATCAAGGTGTCCTACGGAATTCTAGATCAATGCAGGGTATAACATATTCCAACAGAGAGAAAGAGGGACACAGAGGCATCCCCAAACTCTGAGCCTGTATCACAAAAGTAGCAGTGCGCACAGAAAGCATGCAAACATTTTTCTGCATTCACTACATTGCTGCTGTGGAATTGGCAGTGGTACCTCCTATACCGTACAAGATGTCCTGTTGAGCTATTTCCAGACTTTTAATACACAACTTTCATACTATGATGCAAACATTTGAGTGCCAGGAAGGAACTGATGCATAGGGAGTCAAGCTTTTTCAGTGGGGGTGGGAGCTGTGGAACTGGGGATCAGAGTTTGGGGCTCCAAAGGGGAGATTCAGGAGAAATGTCACAGAGAGGGTGGTATAATCCTAGGGTGTCCAGAGGAAATGATGATGATGGTGGCAGACTTCAAGGGATGTGGGATAAACACACAGGATCCCTGTTGGCAAGATAATAGTAATGAGGGAATTGTGCTGTCTTCAATGAGAGACGGTCCAAGGCAGCAGTGATAACGCTGCATTGTGCTTCCTGGATGGCATAGGAAAGCCTACACTGAGCGGCAGTTGCAACTCTAAAGGGGACACAATGGGATTTGATTGCATGTGGGAATTTGATCTACTTTGGGTAGTTGCATGTGAGAATTTGATCTACGTTGGGTAAATACACATAGAATCGCTTCTGGGCAGACTAGATGGACCTTTTGGTATTTATCTATTGTCATTTACTAAGTTATTTACTAAGATGTGTACACCACACATCTCTGTAAACAAAACTCTCCAAATTTTTCATGCATAATATCCATTAAAGAGAGGTTGGCCCCTTGCCCCCTCTTCTGTATATAGTATTTATTCTATTTTATTTCATTTTACTTATATATTTATTGCTCCGTTCACCCCTTCTTTATTTTCCTACTCCAAGTTAAGGCTTCCTTGTTATAATGTAACTGTATGCTCCGTATCTCTTGTTGATTGGTTAATTGTATATTCTGCTTAGTTCATTGTAAACCGAATTGATTTGATTTGTATCAAGAAAGTCGGTATATAAAAGCCTTAATAAATAATAAAAAAAAATATTATGCCAATCTTACAGCCAATGTTTTATGTAATGTTACACAACACACCAGCAAGGGTACTGCTAAGTCACATTAGATCACAAAGTACTGACTAATATGTGAAATGTGTAACTATTTTATTTCCTGGTTCACACTTTATGTCCTTGATCTTTATTTAATATGTATTGTAACATTTCATCTGGTAGATGTTAATGCCTGTCTATGAATACTACCTCTGTAACCCAATGTTTGCTGATTTATAGCTATGAATGCTATTTTGTAAACCGTTGTAATCTTTACAACGGTTTACAAAATGTCTAAATAAATATTTGTATGTCCATCTGCTGGTATGGGGAAACAACCCACTCATGATGCCTGGACTGGTGTAGCAGGACGACATGGAAAAATAAATTTAGCCATACATCACACTACCTCAGATAGAAAGCTGATTTACATAAGAATCTCAAAGCCATGCCAGGCAAACCGAAAAAAAAAAAAACAGGCACGGTTTGAAGATGCTGTCCTGCCAACCATCTCTTCTAGTAGCCCACATGTAAAGATTGTTTGTGATCCAATGAGATTCAACACAGATGCGACTACAGGAAAGAGCAACTGTAGAGAGGGAGCTTGTGAGTGCAGAGCAGACTCCTCAGCCTCCTCACACTAAGTGCAAAGGTAGCGATATCCATAGACTGACCTTGCCCCCCCTGCTCAGTGTACTCTCCTCCTGTGCCTCCACACACTATGTGCAAAGGTAGCGAAAGTCATAAAGAGATACTACCCCTTGCTCAGTGTACTGTCCTCCCCAGCCTCGTAACATAAGATTTGCCATACTGGGTCAGACCAAAGGTCCATCAAGCCCAGTATCCTGTTTCCAATCCATGTCAAGTTACCTGGCAGGATCCCAAGGGATAGACAGATTCCAAGCTGCTTATCCCAGGGATAAAAAGCGGATTTCCTGTTTATAGACTTTTCCTACAGGAACCTATCCAAACCTTTTTTAAATCCAGCTCACTAATAGCTTTCATCACTTCCTCTGGCAACAAAGTCTGTACTTTTTGACAGAGTAAACAATCGATTTAAGGTTTGTCGTTCCATTCCACTCATTATTTTATAGATCCCTATCATATCTCCCCTCAGCAGTCTCTTCTAACTGAAGAGTCCTAACCTCTTTCGTCTTTCCTCATAGGGGATTTCTTCCATCATCTTTATCATTTTGGTTGCCCTTCTCTGTACATTTTCTAATTCTGCTATATCTTTTGAGAAGTGGTGACCAAAACTGCACACAATACTCAAGATGAAGTTCCACCATAGAGTGATACAGAGGCATTATATTCTTTGTTTTATTCTACATTCCTTTCCTAATAATTCTTAGCATTCAGTTTTTCTTTCTTGGTTGCTGCTGCACACTGATCAAAAGATTTCAATGTATTATTAATGATGACATCTAGATCCTTTTCCTGAATGGTGACTCCTAATGTGGAACCTTGCATTATGTAGCTATAATTTGGGTCATTCCTCCCTAAGTGCATCATTTTGCACTTCTCCACATTAAATTTCATTTGCCATTTGCATGCCCAGTCTCCCAGGTTTGCAATGTCCTCTTACAATTTCTCACAGTCCTCTTGTGATTTAACAACTTTGAATAATTGTGTCATCAGCAAATTTGATCACCTCGTGTTGTTCCCATTTCCAGGTCTGCTACTTAGGCAAGACAAATCAGGGGAAAAGTGTAGCAGGGGCTTCAGAAAGTGGAAGTCATGACACGACTGATGATAGTTTTGTAAAATTGAATAAAACTGAAGCCTTATCTAAACTGGGCGGTACCATCTCATCACACTGCCAGTTTCATAGCTCTTCCATCAAATATACTCATGGGTGGCATGCTAATTTAATAAGAGAAAGCACCTGAATGTAATCTGCTTTGAAGTGCCCAAAAGCAGAATATAAGTCAAATAAATATAAAAACATTAAGCAGGGCCGGTGCTTCCATTAGATGAACTAGGCAGTCACCTACAGTAGCAAGATTTGGGGGGGCAAAAGTCTGCCAGTGTGAGGTCTAGAGGGAGTCTGTGCTGGAGTCACTGTTGCCATGCTAGAGTCACTGTCACCAATAGTTATTTATTTAATAATTTTTATATACCAAATATTCATGCAAGCATATCAAATCGGTTTACAGTAATTCACAAATATTCATTTAAAAATATTTGCATTTCCAAAAGAAGAAAGGAAGAAGCTATAGTTTCATAATGTACATAAAATAGTAAATTAAAATAGTAGGCTAAATAATCAAAATTTTAATCAATTATAGAGACAGTTAAGTTGGGGGAGGGGGGTAAATAACCAGAGGTTCACCTTGGGTGCCAAATATGCTTGCACCAGTCCTGACACGAAGAGAGTGAGGGATCAGGGATATTGAAAAGAGGAAGAGACAGAAGGGGAGAGAGCAGTTTGTTGGGATCAGGGTTAATAAGAAAGGGAGGGAGAGTGCTAAGATTGGAGATTAATAATAGAGCAAGGAGGTGGAGAGAGCACTGGAATTGGGGCCAGTGTAGCCTCCAATTGGTTGTGGGCTGTGGGTGCAAAAGGTTCTTCTGCAATGCAGTTTACAAATCTGAAAGGAAAATTGGTAGTTACCTGCTAATTTTCATTCCTGAAATACTAGTGATCAATCCAGACAAGTGGTTTTTGCATCCCTACCAGCAGATGGAGGCAGAGAACTAAAAAGGTTTTCAGGCACTGCTACTTAACTGAGAGTGCCACCTGCAGGACCTCAGTATTGACCTGTACCCAGGCCAATGTAGAGCTACAAATCAACTCAAGTAACAACTTCCCCTCATAGGCAAAAATAGAATCCCAGGTTGGAGCCCCCTGAACTGGAGACCTCACATCCAAGGATACAGAAAAAGCCCTTGTGTTCCAAAGGTTCCAACTATATACAAAACTAGTCTGCTCTAAGGAAATAACTCCAACCATTCAGTCTTTCGGAATCCAGGGGGTGGGACTCTGGCCTGATCTGTGGTATTTCAGGAATAAATATTAGCAGGTAAGAACAAATTTTCCTTTCCTCTTCATACCCCATATCAGTTCAGACAATTGGGATGTACCCAAGCTCCCCAAAAAAACCCCTGGCAGAATAGTCTCACAAAAATGTTGCCTCCTCTAGCACTCGCACATCTAACCGATAATGCCTGGTGAAAGTGTGAAGGGACGACCATGTGGCTGCTCTACAAATATCCTGTGGAGACACCAAGTAACACTCCGCCCAGAAGGTTGCCTGCGCTCTAGTCGAATGTGCTCACAACCCCTCCGGGACTGTCTGACCCTTACAGAGATAGGATGAAAAATTAGCCTCCTTCAACCAATGAGCTATAATGGATTTAGAAGGCTTAGCTCCTTTCTTTATACCTCCGAACAAGACAAAAACGTTGATCTGACCACCTGAAACTATTAGTGACCTTAAGATACCGCGACACAGTTCAACAAACATCCATGAAGTGCAGTTCCCTGGCATGCTGTCCCTCTCCAGCCAAACTCAGAAAATCCAGAAGCTCTACCCTCTGGTTGAGGTGGAATGACGAAACAACCTTCGGCAAAAATGAGGGTACCATCCACAAAGACACACCATAGTCCGAAATCCGCAGGAACGGTTCTCTACAGGACAAAGCCTGAAGCTCTGAAATCCTCCTGGCCAAACAAATTGCTACCAGAAAAAACGCTTTCAAAGAGAGATCCTTCAATGAAGCCTTCCTCTAAGGCTCAAATGGAGGACCATAAAGACCTCATAACACCAAATTTAAGTTCCAACACATCCTTCACATTGGGGGTCGCAGATGCTTGGCCCCCTTGAGAAATTGCACCCCAAAGCTGCCACCTATACTCGAAGCAAATTATTGGTGAGACTCTTAGTCAAAACATGCTGCAAAAAGGCCAGGATGTGCAGAGTGTCCACTCGTAATGGAGCCAGGTCCTCCTCAACACACCATGACTCATTCTCCACACCCTGACATAAGCCAACGACATGGCAGGTCTCTGTGCCTGAAGCAACACAGCAATAACCGACTCGGAGTACTCTTTTGATCTTAAATGTCTCCTCTTAAAAGCCAAGCCATGAGACAAAAGTGATCCACTCGATCAGATAGGTCCTTATCTGAGCAGACCTTGAAGATGAGCCAACCTGATGGGCCCATCCACGGCGAGATAAATCAGATCTGCAAACCACGGATGCCGCAGCTACTCCAGCACCACCAGCACTACCCTGCCTGGATGTCACTATGTGCCGTAACACTCAACCTACAAGAGGCCATGGAGGAAACACGTATAGCAGAATCCTTGTTAGCTATGGAAGAACCAGAATGTCGATCCCGTCAGCTCCTGACTCGCTTCTGCAACTGAAGAATCTCATCGCTGTGGCATTGCTGCATGACACCATCAAATCCAGTTGGGGATCGCCCCATCTGGCCCAAATGAGGCCCAAGGCCTCCACTGATAACTCCCTCTGGATCAAACTGCTGTCTGCTGAGATAATCTGCCTGTACAGTGTCCACTCCTGCAACATGTGATGCTGCAATCCCTTGCAGGTACTGCTGCACCCAGACAAAATTCCTGGGCCTCCAGAGCCACTCCCCAACTCTTTGTCCAGCCTTGTTGATTGATATATACCAACGCTGTTACACTGTCCAAGAATACGCTCACCATTTGTACCCAAACCTGAGGAAGGAACACCCTCAATGCTCTGTGAACCGCCCTCATTTCCAAATAACTGCCAGGTCGCCTCCTCTGGCGACCACAGCCCTTGTGCCATCTACCCTTAACAACCCCCCCCCCCCCCCCCCCCCCCACCTCTGAGGCTGGCATCCAAGGTCACCACCACCCAGTTTGGAACCTCCAGATCTACTCCCCTCTCCAAATTGGGTCACGATAGCCACCACAAGAGACTGGATCTCGAGGCCCCCTGCAGCGGTAAGGGCCGATTAAACTCTTCCAACAAGGGATGCAAACGGGACAGAAGTGCCCTCTGAAGCAGACGAATATGAGCAAAGGCCTATGGCACCAAACCTAGTATAGATGCCATAGAACCCAGAACCTGCAGGTAATCCCAGGCCCTGGGCACCGGCATACATGATAGACGGATCACCTGCAACTTCAGAATCCTCTCTGAGGTAAGAAACACTGCCCAGCCGAGTGTTGAATCTCACCCCCAAATACTCCAACGACTAACTTGGAGCCAGAAAAGTTCACAACCCAGCCACGTAACATCTCCAGTACCCTTTGAACTGACCAGCAACACTCTACTTCCAACTTCGCACAGATAAGCCAGTCATCCAGATAAGGGTGAACCATCACCCCTTCCTTTCACAGCGCAGCTGCCACCACAACCATCACCTTCGTAAAAGTTTGCGGAGCTGTCACTAACCTGAAAGGAAGAGCCCAAAACTGGAAATGCTGCCCCAGCACCATGAAGTGAATAAACGTCTGATGCTCTGCATGTCTGGGGATGTGTAGATAGGCCTCCATTAAATCCAATGAGATCAGAAATTCCCCTTGATGAACCGCCACTATAACTGTTTGCAACGTCTTCATACGGAACCATTGTAAGCTGCAGCACCACATTGACCTACAGGTCGAGGATGGGCCAAAAAGTCCCCTCCTTCTTGGGAACCACTAAGTAAACTGAGAACTTCCTTGACTCTGCTCCGTTGCCGGTACCAGAATGATTGCATCTAACCTTTGAAGTGAAGCAACATATCCAGAACTGCCTCTTGCTTGCTGTGGGACATGCAGTGAGACACCATGAAGACTTCCCTGATGGGGTGAGAAAATTCTAAAGCATAGCTGTCTTTCATCACCTCTAGAACCCACTGGTCTAAGCTGATCCTGGTCCACTTCCCGTAAAGTTGTGTCAGGCATCCTCCAACTACTTCCTCGAGAGAGTGGACCAATCTGGCTTCATTGTGAGGATTTACCACCTCCTGTACCCTGACCGGAACTCGCTCTGGGAGGTCTTCAGGAACTCCAAAAGGACTGTTGCCTTTCCAGATCCTTGCTTCTGCAATGTCTAAGAACTCTTGTTGGGATGAAAACATCTCACATCCCAGAAACTGATGCGAGCTGGGAAAGTCTTCCTGCTGCTCTTCTTATCCTCCGGTAGCTTGTTTCCCCTTCTATTCCCCCAACTGCTTCATCAACTGCTCGTCCCCTCCAAATAGACTTGGACCACATATCTGCCAACAAATTCCGTAACAACAGCAGTCGGTGTGATGACACCACTGAGGACATACTCCTGGCCAGAGTCCAGATCGGATCATATAGAGCATCAGTCACATATGTAACCCCAGCTTCCAACTGAGCCGCCTGCTTAGAATCGTCAATGGAAGTCAGTCTTCTTCTGGGCTACAGCATAAACAGGCCCTTTGTATCAGACTACCACAGAGTGCTGCTCGAAGGCTTAAGGCCGTAACCTCAAACATCCTTTTCAATTGGATTTCTAGTTTGCGGTCCTGAACATACTTTAGTGCAGCCGACTCCGCCACTGGGATGGTTGTCTTCTTGGTGACTGCCAACACCAAAGCACCTACCTTAGGCAATACCAAAAGCTACAAAATATCCTCAGTTAAAGGATATAACTTCACCATCGCCCTGGCAACCTTAAGACCTGCTTCTGGAGCATCCCATTCCCAGTTCACCAGCTTCTTAACCTTCTTGGATAGCAGAAAAGCCTTCAGGAGACCTTGAAGGCCACCCAGAACTGGGTCCACTCCATTATCAGATTCATACTGAAGCACCTTAATACCGAGTTCCTCCAGGACTTGGGGAATAAGGGGTCTCAACTCCTCTTTGCGGAATAGTCAGACCACCCACGAGTCATCCCCTTACAAAATCGGTATCTCCTCTGGGTCAGAAAAATCAGCGGTTCTGTCCTGTTCTTCCTCCAGGATCATCTGCAGGATCACCACCTGCCAGTTCATCACCCGGATCATCCTGTAAATCATCAGAATCATCCGATTCAACATTCCTAGTAGAATGACTAAGGCCCAATCAACAGAGCAGTTCCCACAAACACCTGGCCGGAGAACCCTTTAGAACTCTTTGGGTTCTGCTGTGATTTCTGACTCAGGAGCCGCTTACACCCTGCACCTTTCCTGGCCAGATAGGCCTTGTGTAGCAGTAAAACAAGATCAGTGGAAAATTCCTCCACATCACTGCTCCCACAATCTGGTGTGGCCTCCTCCTCCAGGCCTTCATTCCCCCGATCCTCAACCCCAGCCTGCACTGCCAGAGACAGAGGGGGAGGGGAATCTCTTAGCTACTGAGGAGGCACCTGCTTCCTGTCACTTGTAGCAGTCCTGCCTGCAGTGGCAAAATCTCCTCCCGAAGCCTCTCTGACAGGGCCTTGAGATCAGGTAGCTATTCCTAACAACTGTCACCCACATGGAGGGTCCCTCCCCTCCCACGGTACATTCGCTGCAAATCGTGGCAGAATTAAGCTGCGGGCGGCTGGCACCACAGCCCCAACAGGATTTGGCTCCAAAGGTGGCGCCATTGCAGAGCACACCAATATGGTCTACCTGTTGCATCACACTCAAAGCCCACGGCACAAGTCACCTCAGAGACAGAACTGCCCGCAATCTCTTCTATCCCCCGTGCAGCAGCCTCAAACACCTTAAGTCGACAAGCCTTATGCCTTAAACTCCCTTTTTTTTTTTTTTTTATTAAAGATACCGAAATGCAAAAAAACAGGTAAAACAGAGAAAAAAAAAAGATTTACTTCCCTGCTAAGTGAAGACTCAGGGACTAAGACCTCAGGGGAAATAGGGAATCAGGACCCCTGGCTTTCCAATCCCTGGATGCTGCGGGCTAAAGCCAAACAGGCCCAGCTCGACTTGAGGGATGGCCCATGAAGGAACCTAAACCTCAGGGAGCGACTCTTCTAATCTTTTCCTAAATTCTTCTTTTTCTTTCTTTTTTTTTTCTGTCAGACTGGAGCTTTGCACCTTTACCATCTGCTGGAGACCGAGAAATACTGAGGGACCGCAGGTGGCACTCTCAGACATGTAGCAGTGCTGAAAAGCTTTTTAGTTCTCTGCCTCCACCTGCTGGTAGGGATGCAAAACTCACTTGTCTGGACTGATATGAAGTATCTGGACTGATATGAAGTTTGTATAACTACGTATTTACACTTAGTATTCAAATTTTGTGCACTATTGGTGTGTGCACTCATTAAATTGTTTATGCTTCATTTATAGTGCTATTGTCCAGTTTAATTGATTGCCGCACATTCTTCTGCTGTGATTTACCTAAATGTGTGTGCCTTTAACTCCGCCCTTTATGTATGCTTGCGCCTGATATGAAGTATGAACAGGACGTTCTCTTTTCCTTTTTTTTTGCATGCTTGTTTCACGATTAGCCTGCACGCGCACAGCTTGTAGGGACTTTGAATGAGACCACAGAGTCACTCACTGAGCACTGCTCCTACCAGAAAATGCTCCTTCCCTGGTCCAATCGTTTCCCTACCCTTGCTTGAGAAACAATTCCATGCTAATTTCATTTCTGTGCTTAGGCCAGTGCACATCATGTAATGTGATGTGATATCTAAAGCCAGCAAACAGCTGGAAGAGTACCTTAAATCCTAGCTACTAGCAGCTGAGTGCATGGTTACAGAGATCTTCGACTCATATCACAGCCCTGCAGCTGGATTCAAACCATCTTCAGAACCATTAAAGGCCTGAGAAGAGGGAGCTGTAGAGCTCCATCTCTGAGAAAATCTCAATTGTGCTGTGCTACGGTGGCTAAGAACATAAGAATTTGGCATATTGGGTCAGACTGAGGGTCCATTGAGCCCAGCATCTTGTTTCCAACAGTGGCCAATCCAGTTACAAGTACCCAAACATAAACAGATCCCATGCTACTAATGCCAGTTATAGCAGTGGCTATTCCTTAAGTCTTCTCCTCCAGGAACTTATGTAAACCTTTTTTAAACCCAGGAACACTAACTTCCCTAACCACATCTTCCAGCAATGAATTCCAAAGCTTAATTGTGCACTGAATGAAAAAGAATTTTCTCTGATTAGTTTTAAATGTACTACTTGCTAACTTCATGGCGCGCCCCCTAATCTTTCTATTACCTGAAAAAGTAAATTACCAATTGATATTTACCCGTTCTAGTCCTCTCATGATTTTACAGACCTCAGCCGTCTCTCTTCTCAGCCCTAACCTCTTTAGCTTTTCTTCATAGGGGAGCCATTCTGTCCCCTTTAGCATTTTGATCGCCTTTCTTTGTACCTTCTCCAGTGCAACTATATCTTGTTTGAGATGCGGTGACCAGAACTGCACAAAAATTCATTAAATAATATCTAATGTATAGCTCTTTCACTATATCCTTCTCCACCCCCCTTCCCACCACCATAGGCTCCTCACTCTAGCCCTCTCCTCCCATTCCTCCCTCATTCTATCCCTCTCCACACAACGCCTTTCTCCTTACTCTATTCCTTCCCCAAGACTTCAGTCACCTCACTGTATCTTTTGCCCCCCCCCCCCACACCCCCTTCAACCTATCTTTATACCAACTACCTCACCTCTGTCTCCACAGGATCATTGCTCTATCCCTCTCCTGTCTCCCCCAGCTGCCTCCCTTTTGGCTAGATGCAATCTTACCTTTGGCGTTTCCGTGGCAGACTGTTGTTTTTGATCAGCAGGGACTTGATATGCTCCGCAAGAAGGTCATCATGTTTGATGCACCAGTGCCTGAGAATGCTGGTGGTGAACTGGTCCTCAGTATGGCAAGGGCGGCTCAGCACCATCTTTACCATCTCCTCACTGGGCCTGCGATAAAGTAAAATAAGAGCACATCATAGGGATGTGCAGTGCTAACATTTTTTGTTTGGTTCATTTTTTCATTCTGAGGGGCTTCATCTTTCATTTGTGTAGTTTTGGGGTTTTTTTTTTGGGGGGGGGGGGGGGGAGTTTGGTTTGCTGATCTGAAAAAAAAGATTAAACTTCGGGGGGAAAAAAAGCAAGTTTGCTTACCTGTAACAGCAGAACAAATAACCATACAAGCTGGGTGATGTCATCAGATAGCACTGGGTCAGTCCTCTCTCTCTGCTAGCCCGGAAGTTTCTTTGCATTCCTTCTGGGCATGAATGGGAGCTCCTATGCTTTACCGTGCACCCTGCGCCTCTCAGCCTATTATCAAGCTTATGATCAACTTCCCAGGCACGAGGGAGAGACTGTGTGGCGGTTTGTTCTGCTGTCCACAGAGAACACCTGTTACAAATAAGCAACATCACTTTCTCTTGTGAATAAGCATAACAAATCAAACACAAATCAACTTGTACTGTCAAGGCCATATATCCCAGTATTTTCATCAGTTTCCTTGCTGTAGTCCATCTGTTTTCAAATAAATAATTGTATCATTGCTGTTATTTTGTTTGCTCTTTGTTTGGGAAGGTAGGCCTTCCCTTTGATCATGTTTAGACCTGCTCCAATAAATACTAGTTTTTGTGCTGAAATCAACTTGGACTTGCTGTAATTCATCAGAAAACCTAGTTTCTGCATTATCTTTACTAGTTGATGAGTATCTTTTATAGCGTCTCTGTAAGATGTATTCGATATTAGCTGCTAGGCATTTGGTAAAAGTTCTCTGAGCCAAAGAGAAGTACTCTGCATTGGTAATGGTCTTCCTGTATGGTGACCCTTAAGTACTTCCTGTGTTTGTTGATTGGAGTATGAGCATAAGCATCTTTGAGATCCAGCAAAATCAGCCAGTCTTTCTTTTGCAGCACAGGAAGATTTGTAGCTAACAAGATCATCTTGAACATTTATAAGTCTCTGAGATCTAATATTGGACATAGATCGTCCTTTTTTTTTTTTCAGGATTAGGAAGTATCTTGAGTAAAATCCCTTTCCTCGTTGATCTTTTGGGACTGGCTGAATTGCTTTCAATTGCAAAAGAACGTGTAGCTCTTGAATTAATACTGACAGATGTGAGCTTGAATAGTGTTAAGAGGGGGACTTTTGAGATGGTAGATGTTCAAAATGTAGGCACTATCCTTGACGAACGATTTGTAATACCCATTTGTTTGTCATGATGTGTTTCCACTAATCTTTGAAAAATGTCAATCTTCCCTCTACTTGCAAGGGTGGAAATGGGTTTTGCCATTCTTTAGCTGCTAGACTCAATAGCCTTTCCAGAGACTGTCTTTGTTGTTGGAGTGGTTGTTTTTGCTGTTGTGGTAATGTATGGAACATTGTCTATAGTACGTGTACAGATTGTAACTTTTTTTTGCATATATTAGTATGGATTTCTGTAGGTTTCTTTGAGGATGCATCCATTTGTGAGGCAGATAAGATTTGGAGTGCTGTGATCTGATTTTTTATGGACTCCTATTTCATTAGTCTTTTCTCTGAACAGCTTATCTCCTCCACAAGGTGTATCTGCTAGTTTCTCATGGATCTCCTCTCTTAAGTCCAGAAGCCTGGAGCCAAGATAGTCTTCTGGCAATTATAGCTAAGGCTGCAGCTCGTGTAGAAGTGTCAAACGAATCGTACATAGAACTCATAATGAGTCTGGCACAGTTCTCAGTATCTGACAAGACTTCCATAAATTGTTTGTAGTCATCATCTGGCAATGGTTGTTTTTTTTTTTTGAATTTTTGTAAATTATTAAACGAGTACTGAATCATTTGCAACTGGTGTGCTTCTATTCTAGATTGTAAAGCTGCTCCTTGAAATGCTCACTTCCTATCTTTTCCAGGTGGGGTATTTCAGAAGGTTTTGGCCTTTTTCATCTTTGATTCCACAATAAGCCAGTCATGTGGTAATTGTTTTTTCATGTGCCCAGGACATATTTGTATCCTGATATCAAGATTCTTGCCTCCTGGAGTTACGGAATAAGGTGTTTTCCATAATTTTGCTTGGACATCCTATAAAGCCTAGAGTGGGCTTAAGGATTTTTCAAGGACTGCAGAAAGGGGAAAGTGGAGACAGAGGGCAGGAGCATCCTGGGAGGCCCTGCCAGGTAGACCTGGGACCAATTATTGCAGGGCAGGAGACCTTTGAAAAAAAATGTAACAATGAGTACAAAATACCTGAAAATTTTAGAGTATTTTTTATAGGAGGCCATTTTTTGGTTTGTTCCATACAGAATAAACCAAAAATGCAGGAGGCTTTCATTCCAGAGCTACATCTCCTCGCTGAACCTGAGATAGAGGGTACATAAAGCCTTCACACGCCTGAGCAACATCTCCACTATCTGGAACAAGTAACTGCGTGCACCCAACCAGCAAATATTTCCAAACCTTGCACCCATCACAAATAGTTCATTTCTTTACTTTTGAACACAGGAACTCTAAATAAATAAATGCTATGAGGAATCTTTCAGAGAAAAAAGTGCTGCTGCCATTTTCACCTGAGAGCAGAGGACATGTGTGCTTCTTCTGTACAGTGCCATATTTCACTCAAACCTCCCTCCTGCTAGAATCGTTGTCACCATACAAGTCATTACCTTTCTCTGTTCAGGAGGGCCCACGGCTAATTACTGCACAGGGGGACATGACTGAAACCATTTCACAATGAAGATGGGCACAAGAACTATACAGTGTGTGCCTGGAAAGTGAGACCAAGTGCAGCCAGAATATTTCAGCAGCTGCAGATCCTATACCAAAGAGAAAAAGAAAAGGTTCTGTCCCAAGACAGATAAATACTGCATGTAACAGGAACACTCAGCCCAGCAGCAGCCTCTGCTGCTTCATTAGAGCTCCTTCTGCAGTCCCAGCAGATACCAGAACAGAGTTCTGTTTGCAGAAGACATGTTTTGCTCTTTCTTTACCAGTGACTGCAGGCTGGAAAAAAGTGGAGAAAATTCCGCTAGTAACAATCAAAAACCACGCTTGCCCAAAGAGACCCAGAAAGCAGGGGTGCTGACTACAGGCTATCTCCATGCAATAGCCACTTTGCTTTTCTCTTTTTGTTTTTTTGTTCCAACAGGTTCTTCCTGCTCCTTTGGGTTTCTAGGTCAGTCAAAGCCAAGTCCACAATCTGGCACTAGGAGCCTTCCTGCTAATTACACAGGACTTTTCCAGGCTTTAACACATCCCCCTAGCTAGAGGTCACTGAGCCCAATTGCCTAAATCTGACATTCCAGCCAGTTTGTCGCTTGACGGGATTACTTGAGTCTTCCATGTTGCTTCAATCTCACTCAGACAGTAGTAAAAGGAAGTTGGTTCTTACCTGCTAATTTTCATTCCTGTAGTACCAGATCAGTCCAGACTCCTGGGTTTTACCTCCCTGCCAGCAGATGGAGACAGAGAAAGTTTCACTTTCACTGTACATAACCCAGTGTGCCACCTGCAGTCTCTAGTATTGACCTGTACCCAAGCCAAGGTGACAGCAACAACCATAAATTTCTAACAAACTCACTCCCCTCCAACAAGCAGGATGAAGGTGAAGTTGCCCAAAAGGACAATGGAAAACTCGTTTCTCAAATTTAACCTAAGTGATCAGCATTGAAAACTTCCAACAACTCCGCACTATATACAAAGCAACAGTAAGAGTGGCGGACTCTCCTCCACAATAAATGGGCAGGTCTATGGACTGATCTGTGGTACTACAGGAATGAAAATTAGCAGGTAAGAACCAATTTTCCTTTTCCTGTACATACCCAGATCAGTCCAGACAGCTCGGATGTACCTAAGCTCCCTTAACTCGGGTGGGATGTGAAGAGTTCCACTCTTCACATCCCACCCGAGTTAAGGGAGCTTAACTCGGGTGGGATCACACGGAAGCCGGAACCCCAACATCCAAGCAATAATGTCTAACAAAACTGGGCAACGACCTCCCAGTAGCCACCAAGCAAATTTCATGCGGAGATATCTGCTATGGCTCAGCCCAGGAAGTCGCCTGAGAACTCGTCAAGTGCGCCCTTAACCCCCCCCCTCCCGGCAGCGGGCACCCTTTAGAAATGTAAGTCGACTTGATTGCTTCCTTCAGCCACATACAATTGTAGCCTTAGATGACTTATTTCCCTTCTCTGGATCACTCCACAGTACAAAGAGGTGATATGATCTACAAAGAGGTGCACGTCTCTGAATCAGAGGAGTTCTTGTCTTACTTACCTGGGCTCAGCGCTTACCGGCTGAGTACAGAGACGGTCTCCGGCTGCAGGGGGAGAGGGGAAAAGGCAGTCACTGCCGTGCTCGGCTTCCTACACCCGCTGCCTTTCAGCTGGTTCAGCAGCAAAGTCCACGCCGGGAACCAGCTTCCAGACCAAGGCACACCTCTGAGGATCTTGAAAATCACCTCATGAATTCTCAACTGGGGGAGGGACCATTAGATATCACCGTAGGAGAGTGGGACTCAATCTTTCTCCAATTTAAAGGTAAAATTTCCTCTTCTAAAGAGTACTGTGTTCCCGACAGGGATGGCACAATCCACATCTGCTAGGAGACGGAGAGATACTGAATGGCTGAGGTCACTGCAGGGGTATATCTAGGGTGACGTCAGCTTTGTAACCTGATTCCGTCTCCATCTGCTAGCAGGGGAGCACATACCCATTGGTCCTGAGTCCATCTGGCTACACGCTAGCAAAAGAGGTGATACAATCTATGGAAATCATAAGTGACCATTCGATACCTCAATAATGCATGCCTCGAATCTAAAAGGCTAAGCTCCCCCACATGACGAATCCAAATCCATAAAAGCTGGAAGATCTATTGTCGAATTAAGATGGAACGCCAAGACTACCTCAGGTAGAAAAGAAGGGACCATGCAAAAAGATACCGCTGAATCAGATATCTGTAGGAAGGGATCTCGACATGACAGCACCTAGAGCTCCGAAATTCTTCTGCTGAACAAATAGCCACCAAGAAAACCACTTTAAGAGTCAAGTCCTTAACGTAGCTATCTTTAGTGGTTCAAACAGAACCTCACACAATCCTCTAAGGACTAGATTCAGATTCCAAGCTGGACAAATGTTCCGCAACTGAGGACACAAGTTCTTAGCTCCCTGAAGGAACCATAGAACATCCGAATGTGTGGACAGAGGATACCCTTTCACCTTATCCTGGAGACAACCTAATGTCGCTGCCTGGACACTCAGAGTTAAAGGCCAGTCCCTTGACCAGAAACTTTCTGTAGAAAAGTAAAACTATGCAACACTTTATCCTGAACAGACTGAGGCTGCATTGCATCAACAGCAGACCAGGACTCAAAGATCCTCCAAATCTGCACATACGTCAAGGATGTAGAAGGTGGAAATAACTGCTTCGGAATATCTCCTCCTCCAGTTGTCTCCTCTCAGAAGCGAAACTACGAGACAGAATTATTGGGCCCTGGTGGAAAACAGTCAACCGATAACCAAACCTCAGGACCCAGCTTATGGTCATGTTGATCCAATCTGGAAAGCATGGTCAATGTAGCCACTCTGGAGATATCATGATCATGTTGCCTGGATGTTTCTCTATCAGCTGTAATCCCTTATCCACCAGAGGCCATGGGAGGGAAGACAAAGTAGAATCCCTCAAGTCCATGGCAGCACCAGAGCTCCGATTCCTTTGTACTGTGTTCTGTTCAGGGGCTGTAAAACCTTGGTATTCTCTTTGGTTGGGATATCCCCATCTTCCCTGAATGAGATACATCATTGCCTCCGACAGCTCCCATTCCCTGGGGGTCTAACTTTCTCTGACTGATAAAATCCACCTGACCATTGTTTACTCTAGTGATGTGAGACGCTGCCAGCCGCTCCAAGTGCTGTTCTGCCCAGAGAATCAATGCCCGGACCTCTCAAGTGACTGCCTGATTCTTGGTTCCGCCTTGACAGTTAATGTAGTTCACTGACGTTGCATTGTCTGATAGGATCCATACTGGATGGCTGTGTAACCTTGGCAGACAGGCAAGCAACGTGAAATGCAACACTCTCGTCTTTAACTGAGTGATAGGCTATGATGCCTCCTGTTTTGACCACTGGCCCTGCATCGACTGATCTTGCCACACCGCCCTCCATCCAGAGAAGCTTCATCGGTGGTGACTATTATCTAATTCGGAATCTCCAATTCCGCACCCCTCTCCAGTTTGGTGCAAGTAAGCATCATGAAAGACTGTCCCTGGCTTCCCCCTCTAACAGAAGAGGAAACTCTTCCAATAACGGATTCCAGAGGGAGAAGAACCCCCTATAGAGGGCGCATATATGCAAACACCCAATGCATTAATTCCGATGTCGATGCCATAGAACCCAGACCTGTAAATAGTACCAGACCATGGGCACCGAAAGCTCTAGCAGAAGCCTAAGCTGACTCTGCAATTTCAGTAATCTCTCTCCATGGTAAACACTCTCTCCGCCAGTAAGTCGAACTAAGCTCCCAGATACTCCAGAGTTTGTAAGATGACTAAATGGCTCGTTGCTAGGTTTACCACCCATTCTAGAGACTTCAAGCGTATTGATTGTCAACAGAGGTAATTTGATTTCACACAAATAAGCCAACCATCCAGATACGGATATACCAACACACCCTCCTTTTGCAATGCGGCTGCCCCTACTACCATCATCTAGGTGAAGGTACGTGAAGCCGTCGCCAGCCAAAGGGAATGGCTCAAAACTAAAAATGTTCCCTTAGGACCATGAACCTCAGGAATCTCTGGTGCTCCGGCCTGATGGCTATGCGCAGATATGCCTCTATCAAGGCGAGAGGTTCCAAGAACTTCATGCGGAATTGGGGAACCTTGAGGGCTGCATTTACCTTCTTTAAATCCAATACCTCTTGAATTGGATACAGGGCGAAAAGAAACAGGATGCTTAACTTAAAATCGACCTACAGTCACACTAAGCATGTTCGGGGTCTGCGCCAACAGACTCAGGCCACGCTGAGCATGTTCAGGATCTGAGCCAACAAACTCAGCAAGACATCTCTGTGAAAAAAGAAAAAATCTGAGCAGAGTCCAAAGCAGCTCTCAATCATATGTAATGTCTCCCTCTTCTAGAAGTGAGAAAGCTAATTCCCCATTGGAATCCTCCAATGTCTCATGAGCCACACCCCTTGAACATTACCAGAGATAGCCTTCCTGTGGCATTTGCCCACCATGACTGACAAATGGGAGGCCCGAGCATATGATCCCTACATAGCAGGTTGCTTCGCCTTCGTTGGGCACCTCTGCAGAAAGGTCTGCAGACCCTGGAAACATTCCACCCAGGAGGAAGAAGATGGATCTATACCAGAGTCCATAGACCCAACCTTACTCTCCCCAACCTCTCTCAGGGAAGCTTCTGCCCTCGGGAACAAGGGAGGAGAAATGATCATTGCCTCACCTCCCACTCCACTCCCCCTCTAGAGACACCATAGGCCAAGGGAATATCCTAATATGGGCAAAAGCTTTAGAAGTCAAATTGCTTTGAGCATCTAAACAGCACTGACACAAATGGAGAGAGAGAGAGGACTGAATTGCTATCAGATGGCAAGTCTAACAGATAGCAAGGCATTTGGACCTGTTCATCCCCAGTGCCTAGCTCTCCTGAACTTCGGCTCTCGGTGGCCTCCTCTGCGCCACCATTGCCACCTGGGCATACACGCTCAACCCTTCCAGGATGCGCACAAATACACGCTCAAGACTCGGTTGCGATCATACTCACACAAGTAGATGCACAATACACGCTCATATAAGCCATCGTCGTATGCACATAAATAGCTGCGCAAATACTCGCTCAAGTTTAGGTTGCAGTCTTATGCACATGAGTACCCACGCAAATACGCACTCCAGTCTAGGTCGCGGCTTTATGCACACAAGTACCCGTGCAAATAGGCACTCAAGTCTAGGTCGCAGACATCCACACTCAAATCTAGGCCATGGCCTTACAAGCCCAGGTCACCTCTACGCGGTGAAAATGCGCACACACGCCTTCGCACACAAAAAAAGAACTGCTGCAGTAGCCTATCACATGGCTAAGTAAAGCCCGCCTGTACCTTCAGTGCGATTAGGCCTGGATCTGTTTAACATCCAACACTGAAAATCATGGGCCTGAAGAACTTCTCAACACCTCAGACCTCTTGACTGGCCGAGAACCCATGGAGACTGGGGCCAAGAGCCAGCATCTTGTTAAATATGCTTTGCACATAAGCAAATTAAAACTGACAGAAGACCTCTACCAGAACCAGAGACAACAACTCAGTGCAAGTGCCTCTTTGCACCTCTGCTGGATAGGGAACCGCTGGCAATAGTTGAGGAAGGGATTCCCCTGGCTCCCTCGCGAAAGCTGCTAGGGAATCTAAAATGGCCACCATTTCTGCACTGACGGGGAAAGCCTCAGCACTAGACCTCATCACCCGTGAGGCTTGTTCTACCAGTGCAGTCATGCTTAACGCAGACCCCTGAATGCTTTTGCTGCTACACACATGCTGTTCCTCCCCACACCTGCAGCACCACCAGCACCTCAACGGCAAGCAGGGAAACAGTCACTCAGCGCCACGGAGCCAACACCTGTACTCCTCCGCAGGCAGAGAATCTGCTGAAAAACCTCATCACTGAGCTCCCTGAGCTGCTGAGGTAGCTTCCCCCCCACCCAAAACCTTTACTGCTGCACAGATTCCTCTATCTAGTTCCTTGTTTTGGGGTTTGTTTTTTTTAACTCTCTGAGAACAAATAAAGATACATAGAAATCAATACTTTCCTTTGGTGAAAGCTTCAGATTCCAGGAGTGCAGGCCACTGGCTGTGCTCCTGGAATCTGGAATCAGTCTCCTTTTGCCAAACGTTAGCGACCCAGCCCAGGACAAACCGTATAAAAGGGACACTTCCCTGCTCCACTGGGCTCGCAGTGCAGAACTGGCAGCAGGTTCCACCGCTGTCTCGTGGGGGATGAGGGATCTAGACCACCAGATGTCGACCCCACAGACCTCCAGACCGAGCTATCAGAAGGGTCACCAACCCCCTGCTCATCCACCTAAAACCAGGGGGGGTGGCCCCACCAGGACCTCACAACCCCCTGGGAGGATCCACTAATTTTGTCTTTTAATCTTTCTTTTTTTTCCCTCTCTCTCCATGCTGGTTTTGCACCATCTACCATCTGCTGGAGACAAAGAAATACTGAGGGACTGCAGGTGGCACAGTGGATTATGTAGGTGAAACTTTCTCTGTCTCCATCTGCTGGCAGGGAAGCAAAACCCAGGAGTCTGGACTGATCTAGGTACGTACAGGTAAAAAATGCTTTAAACTGCATTGATCTCCCATGTGAAGCTTTTCCTAAATGACTGACTTTAGGGCTA
Organism: Rhinatrema bivittatum; assembly: GCF_901001135.1. Classification (NCBI taxonomy): domain Eukaryota; kingdom Metazoa; phylum Chordata; class Amphibia; order Gymnophiona; family Rhinatrematidae; genus Rhinatrema; species Rhinatrema bivittatum. The sequence continues at coordinate 25,614,453 of NC_042630.1, forward strand.
TTGTTCAATCTTTGCAGTCTTGTAATGATCTGTATTTGGGCTTAGCTGTTTCTGAGACTTGGATGAAGGAATATATAACTCCTCTTATTTCCTCTTCCTTTGTTACCCATTTGCCTACGTTTTCAATTTAAGATGCTTTTGCTTTTATATAAAGTCATAGATTTTTTTAAATTCGATTTTAAAATGTTATGTTCCTCTTCAGGTTCCCTTCTGGCTGTTCCTTCCATGCAACAGGTCCATTCAATGAGTCACGGGAACACAAGACCACCGAGGCTCTTCAGGCTGAGAATTCTCTGTTAAGCTTGCATTTGCTTCTCAAAACCAATCTTTTTAAGCAGGTTTTTACTGATTGTAATGTATGAGCTGGACTTGACATTTATTACTGCCGTTTTGATTAGTATGGATGTCTTTGGTCTCTTAATTCAGTGTTTTTAAGTGTAAACCAGCATAGTTTTATCTCAGGTCTTTCGTAGTGCCAGTGATTTAGTTTCTTGCTGTGTTGGTTTTATTATTTTATGAATATTACGTGCTTAGTTAGAAGTTTTATAAATAAATAACACTGTTTATGCTTCTTACATCTGCAGGATGCAAGGGAACAGTACGTTTACTTATCCCTGGGGTGTGGGATGTGACAGCAATAGAGAAGAATTATGTACTCACTTCTCTCTCCGGAGCTGCAGCAATAAGCAGGACAGGGCCTCAGGATGCTCTGGGAAAGAAAAAAACATTTAACTACTTCCTGAAGAAAAAACAATGCACAAATGCAGGCTAACAAGAAAAACTAATGCTCCCTAAATGCACACCAGGGAACTCTATTCCAGCTGCAGAGAGCATGTACATAAGTACGGGGAACATGTAACACTTGTTACCTTGTTAGTTCCATGGGAAGTCAAAGTGGCTTCCAATATATATAAAATACAAACTCATAAATATACAAGTACATCATTCAAGAGACAGATTACAAACAATTCAGAAACAATTAAATACAGTTCTTACAAAAAACAATTTCTAAATAATTCAGCAATTAACTATAACAAAAACCCTAACACTCAGCTAAATACCACTCGTTGCTCTCACTAAGAGAAGGAGAATTAGTCAAGTCACAAAAATAAACTCAAACAAAATACATAATCAATAAAACAGCCAACCAACCACCCTGCCCAATAATATTACCTACTGAAGAACAGCAGATAAAATCCAACTGCCCCAAATCACTCCTTAAGGGATAAAGCCCTTTTAGGACACCTCTTCAAAGATATCCTGCTCCCAGTACACGCCACATTTTGTGGTTAGCCCCTGATGATATCGGTGGCAGGGAATGAAGTCCAGGCATCAGCAGCCAAAGAAAAAGGTCTAGAGATTTCTCCTCACCCACAGGGCATTTTCAGCTTGTCTAATTATGAAATATGTATCTGCAATAACCTTGAGATTGGTTGGCTAAGCCAGAATTTCTCTTATTTGCTTCTTCTGCTATTCTCGTTACATAGTCATGGTCTTAAGTTGGCTGTTTGTTTTTTTTTGGTCTTGAAGAAGAGGAGATGATCACGTGATGCACTAGAGAGAGTAGCTGCGTATCTCTGGAGGTCCTGCTCTCATCACCAAAATGTCTTACCTTTTTTTGACTAAAGTCGGCTAGCTTTAACTGTTCACATGCCTAAACAACCGCAGAAACTATCACTTCCTGAACTCTGGACAGATCGCACAAATAAGATGAAGAATAATGATCAAGATCCATGCCTGCTACTCCTGATGCAGGCCCAGCAGACGAGTTGTCATCAGAGGGGAAGGCTACTTTGAAACAGAGACCTCTATCGCCATTAACGAAATGCTGAAACAAGTCCACAGTTAGTTCACTGAGAAGCTAACAAAAAGGAAAATTGGTTCTTACCTGCTAATTTTTGTTCCTGAAATACCACAGATCAGTCCAGACAAGTGGGTTTTGCATCCTTACCAACATAAGAACATAAGAAATTGCCATGCTGGGTCAGACCAAGGGTCCATCAAGCCCAGCATCCTGTTTCCAACAGAGGCTAAACCAGGCCACAAGAACCTGGCAATTACCCAAACACTAAGAAGATCCCATGCCACTGATGCAATTAATAGCAGTGGCTATTCCCTAAGTAAATTTGATTAATAGCCGTTAATGGACTTCTCCTCCAAGAACTTATCCAAACCTTTTTTGAACCCAGCTACACTAACTGCACTAACCACATCCTCTGGCAACAAATTCCAGAGCAGATGAAGGCAGAGAACTAAAACACTTTTCAGGCACCGCTACATAACAGAGAGTGCCACCTGCAGTCCCTCGGTATTGACTTGTACCCAAGCCAATGCAGAGGAAACAAATTCTCCAACTCAAACAAACTTTCCCTTCTAGGGCAAACAGAGAACCCAGGGTTGGAGCTCTCTGAACTGGAGCATTCACACCCAAAAATAGGAAGTGACAACAGACTAGCTCACTTGGTTCAAAATATATACACTCTGCATTCAATCATAGTTACAACAGGCTTTCTGTACTAAGGGGACAGGCCTCTGGACTGATCTGTGGTATTCCAGAAACGAAAATTAGCAGCTAAGAACCAAATTTTCCTTTCCTGGTCATACTCCAGACCAGTCCAGACAAGTGTGATATACACAAGTTCCCCTACACTGGGAGAGATCCTGAAAGAACATCTCTCAAGACACCCTCACCAAGCATCACGTCCTTCCGCTCCCGAACCTCAAGTTGGTAATGTCTGGTGAAAGTGTGAAGCGTAGACCATGCTGCAGCTCTACAGATCTTCTAAGGCGACACCAACTGACACTCCGCCCAGAAGACAGCTTGCGCCCTAGTAGAATGTGCTCACAACCCTACTTGGGGCCGCATGTCCTTTACACAGATAAATGGTCTCCTTTAACCAGCGAGAAATCGTGGCTTTAGATGCCTGACATCCTTTCTTCGCACCACTGACGAGAACAAAGATGATCCAATCAACGAAAACTGTTTATGATCTTAAGATACCGCAACAGAATCCGACGAACATCCAACAAATTTTGTTCTCTCACAGGCAGCAATTCCCATGACCAATTCGGAAAAGTGGGAAGCTCCACCATCTGGTTCACAAGGAAAGAGGAAACTACCTTTGGTAAAAAGGAAAGATCCGTATGCAGTGTCACACTATCATCTGCAATCCTCAAGAAAGGCTCTCTACATGATAGAGCCTGAAGCTCAGAAATCCATCTGGCCAAAAAAATTGCCACTAAAAACATTGTCTTCAAAGTAGGATCCTTCACCATTGACACCCCCCCCCGAAGAGGCTCAAAAGGAGGACCACACAACACGCGAAGGTCCAAGTTAAGATTCCATTCTGGACACAATTTCTGCAATGAAGGCCGCAAATGCTTGATCCCCTTCAGAAAACGAACGATATCCGGATGAGAGGCCAAAGACCTCCCCCTGAAAATCACCTCTAAGGCAACCCAAGCCTGCTACCTGAACCCGTAGTGAATTATAAGCCAACCCCTTTGACAATCTCTGTTGCAAAAAGGCCAAGATGTGAGTGATATCCACCCTCATTGGATCCAGATCTTCTTCCAAGCACCAGGCCTCAAAAACTTTCCACACTCTGAATACACTAGAAAAGTAGCAGGCCTCCTAACCTGCAGTAATATGGCAATAACTGGCTCAGAATATACTTTCAGTCGCATTGCCTCTCAAAAGCCAAGCCATACGACAAAAGTGATCCACCTGATCCAAAAAAAATGGGACCTTGTCAAAACAATTCTTGTAGATGAGCCAACCTGAGAGGACAGACTACTGCGAGATGAGCTAGATCTGCAAACCATGGGCAGCATGGCCACTCTGAGCCACCAGGATCATCCTCCCTGGGTGACCTGCTATGTGACACAGGATGCATTCTACAAGAGGACAGGGAGGAAGCACATAAAAGCAAGATCCTTTTTGGCCAAAGCAGAAACAGAGCTTGAGTCCCCTCGGACCCAAATTCTTGCCTGCGACTGAAGAACCGAGCCGCCTTGGCATTGTCTCGCGATGTCATCAGATCCAACAGCAGGATGCCCCACCTGGCATAAATGATGTCAAAGGCCTCTGAGAATAACTCCCATTCTCTCGGGTCCAGCTGCTGTCTGCTGAGGAACTCTACTGAATTTTGTTGACTCCTGTGACACGAGATGCTGCTATTTCTTCCGGATGCAACTCCACCCAGGAAAACAGCTACCGCGCAACTCTTTGTCCCTCCCTGATGATTGATGTATGGCACAGTTGTCGCATTGTCTGAGAAGATCCTCACCATCTTCCCATGAACCTGAGGAAGGAACGATGACAATACTCTCTGTACCACTCTTGTTTCCAAGCGATTGATAGACCACTGGCGTCCACTGACCTTCTGCTCTCCATCCCTGACAGACCGCCCCCCAACCTTTGAGGCTGGCATCAGTGGTCACCACCACCCAGTCTGGAATCTTCAGGTCCATTCTCTTTTCCAAACTGTGGCAAGAGAGACTAGATCTGCATTCCTCCTGCAGAAGTAAGTGATATTCCTCTGACAATGGCTCCCACTGGGATAAAAGTGCCATCTGTAGTGGACGCATGTGAGCAAAGACCCATGGCACCAAATATAGTGTGGACGCCATGAAGCCCAACACCTGTAAATAATCCCAGACCCTGGGAACCGCAAGACGTAATAGATGAGTTACTCGTGCCTGCAACTTCACAATCCTATCTGAAATTAGGAACACCCGGCCAATCTTGGTGTCGAATCGCACACCCAGGTATTCCAAGCATTGGATGGGTACTAGATGGCTCTTTGACAGGTTTATAACCCAACCCAGCGATTGCAGCCTTTCTACGACCCTACGAATCAACTGACATCCTTTCTCCTCCGACATTGCTCAAATGAGTTGGTCGTCCAGGTAAGGAAGGACTAGAAAACCCTTCCCTTCTGAGAGCCGCCACCACCACCATCACCTTTGTGAATGTCGCTAGCCTAAAAGGGAGAGCTCAGAACTGGAAGTGCTGCCCTAGCACCATGAATCTCAGAAATTTCTGATGTTCCACTCATAAGGGAATATGCAGGTAGGTTTCCATCAGGTCTAATGATGCCAAAAACTCCCCCCCCTGCAAACCTCTGCCATGTTTCCATATGAAAACACGGAACCCGCAATGACAGACTGACCTTCTAAGATCCAGAATTGGCCGAAAGGTGCCTTCCTTCTTGGGAACCACAAAATAAATAGAGTACCTCCCCTGTCTTTGCTCCACAGGCGGAACTAGGACAACTGCATCCAGCCTTTGCAGCCAAAGAAACATGTCCTGCACTGCCTCTCACTTGCTTCGAAACTAGCAATGAGACTCGAGGAAGGCTTCTCTGATTGGGCACAAAAATTCTAAAGCATAACCGTCTTTTACCACCTCAAGGACCCACTCCTTGAGGTGGTCCTTGAGGTGGTAAAAGACCACCTCAAGGACCACCTCCCCCCCGGCCTCATTGTGAGGACTTTCCTCCTACAGTCCCCTGACCAGAAGAGTCTCTAGAGGGTCTGTGGGAACTCCGAAAGGGCTGTTGCCTTCCTGAGATCTGCTTCTGCCCAAAGCCTGAGGCACTCTTACCAGAACAAAACTTCCTCATATCCCGAAAACGGGGAGTAAAATTCTTCTTTCTACTCTTCTTATCCTCTGGCAACCTGTTTCCTTTTGACTCCCCCAGCTGCTTCAATAGCTTATCGAGATCTTCACCAAATAGCAGCTTCCCCTCAAAGGGAAGATTACAGAGTTGGGTCTTGAACCACATATCTGCTGACCAGTTTCTTAATACAAAGAGTAGAGGTTGTGGGCCATAACACCTCAGGGAGCAAACCCCAGCTCTCCTAATCTAACTACACTTTTTTTTTTTTTTTTAACTAAACCCTAGACTGCAGGTTTGCATCTCTACCATCTGCTGGAATCAGAGAAATACTGAGGGACTGCAGGTGGCACTCTCTCTTATGTAGCAGTGCCCAAAGTTTTGTTCTCTGACTCCATCTGCTGGTAGGGATACACAACCCACTGGTCTGGAATGATCTGAGTATGTAGAGGAACAATCTCCACTAGATTCAGGTACGGAATATGGAATCAGGGATAAGTGAATCTCTCTTTTATCCCTGGACACCCTTCCCTCTGGCTGGTGAGGGTCAGCCTAGACTCATTCAAGCAGTAAAATTTCTCCAGGATGGAACAGAACATTTCCGTCACTAGGCCCAGAGCTATAGAGATTAGTGGAACAGGTTGGTCCTCTCCTTCACAGGGAAGAAGGGAGAAGAGGAGGATCCAAGTGTTTGCAGTCACTGGCAGCCAATGGCAATAAGCAGTGCAGGCAGAAGCCTGCTGACGATCCAGTGGGTATAGCACATCCTCTCCAGTGCACTGTAGGGTGCAGCAGCACGCTTTCACTTACCTTTATATTTAAGATGCTGCAAAATAGGTATAATGGTCTCCAGAGGAATGTTGTGAGCTAGGAAGAGTTGCCACGTGCAGTACTGCTCGAATGTCTCCCAGTCCAAACTCTGAACTATAAGACAGAGAAAGAACCATCAGCTGGGGAAGCAAGAAGAAAGAAAAGAGGAGAGCTCAGGGCCTTGCCCATACAGCAAGTTCAGAACCCACGGATTTGGATTTTAGATTGGATTAGTTGCCCTTCCAAACCAGAGTTCTAGGCAAGTTACATTCAAGTGCTTGTAGGTATTGTCCTGTCCCAGAGAGCTTACAATCTAACAGGCCGATTCAGTAAAAGTCGCGGGAGAGCGCCCGCTCTCCCGGCGCGAGCACAGGCCACTCTCCTGTGCGCGCGATTCAGTATTTAAATGAGGGCCCGTGGTTAAAAGAGGCGCTAGGGACACTAGCGTGTCCCTAGCGCCTCTTTTTTGACAGGAGCGGCGGCAGTCAGCGAGTTTGACAGCCGACGCTCAATTTTGCCGGCGTCAGTTCTCAAACCCGCTGACAGCCACGGGCTCAGAAACTGGACGCCGGCAAAACTGAGCGGCCGGTTTTCGAGCCGTGGGCCGATTTTAATTTTAATTTTTTTTTTTATTATTTAACTTTTGGGACCTCCGACTTAATATCGCCATGATATTAAGTCGGAGGGTGTACAGAAAAACAGTTTTAACTGCTTTTCTGTACACTTTCCCGGTGCCGAGAGAAATTAACGCCTACCTTTGGGTAGGCGCTAATTTCTGAAAGTAAAATGTGCGGCTTGGCTGCACATTTTACTTACTGAATTGCGCGGGAATAACTGATAGGGCCATCAACATGCATTTGATGTTGCGGGCGCTATTAGTTTCGGGTGGGGGGGGGGGGGGGTGGACGCGCGTTTTCGACCCCTTACTGAATTAGGGGTAAAGCTAGCGCGTCAAAAACGCACGTCCAAACGCGGGCTAACAGTGCGCTCTGCTGGAGCGCACTGTACTGTATCGGCCCGTAAGTTTGTATCTGAGACAATAGAAGGTGAAATGATTTGTCATGATTAACAGGGAAAGCGGAAAAAGAGTCACTAATATGGTAATGAATGTGTGAAGACTAGGCCACAGTGTGGACATGCATAGAAAAAGGCAGAACTTGAATCGCAACCTGTTGAGTTTTCAAGATACCCAGAATGAATATGCATGAAGGAAATTTGCATATACTGGGTCTAAAATGTATGCACTAAACATTTGTGCCACAATCTTCCAGGATATTACCGGATTACACGCCACTAATGGAACCAGGGCTCCATCTTCCAGAAACATGCACACATGAAATGAGCACAACAAATGTCTAGACCAGCACAGTCACTAAAGGCAAAGGCAAACTAGAGAAATGTACAGAAGACAGAATTCCCATTCAGAAGGAACTTTACATCCAAATGTCTTCCAGGTCGGGGGAGGGAAGAGAAAGAGGGACACCATCATTATCATACCGGGCAGTTTGTGCCCCACCACCGACAGCTGAAAGGCATCCTGCAAGTGTCCAGCACAGTGAGCTCTTGAGATGCACATGCAAGCCAGAGCCATCCAATGAGAGTCCTCCTGGCCTGGGATTCTACTGGGAATCACTGGAAAATTTAATACTCATTCTTAGCACTGACCTTTACAAACCAAATTACCCAAAGGATCATTTAGTTCTTCCAGCCATCACTCACTCAAAGGAAGAAAAACCATCAAAGGGCAAAAGCTTTAATTAAAGATAACAAACAAGTTAATCACTAGAGACAGAGATACCGTTACAGAAAAAAACCTCACAGCATCATTAACCTTAGAAACGTGTCACAGAAAAATAACACACGGCCTATCCAGTCTGCGAATCCACACAATCTCTAACATTGCCTCAGAGATCCCATGTGCTTCTCCCATGCTTTAATTCAGACACTGTCCTGATTTTCACTGCCCACTACAAGGCTGCTCCATGCATCCTTCACCCCCCTCTGTAAAGAAATATTCCTTTACATTATGCCTGACTCTAGCCCCATTAGCCCCCATCCCATGATCCCTCTTTCCAACAGAATGATAATTAAGTCATTGTATTCTGGCCCTCCACATCCCATTCCTGTTCCCTCATGGAGTGCAATGCAGATCCCAAGCCTGCTCCAAGAGTTCCCAATACTCACCGCTTCCTGATTTCCTGCACTACATGCCCCACACCCACAGAATACCAACTGCAGTGCCTTCTCTGCTCTCTCTGAAGACACATCCCTCACCCTCAGTGCACCAGCTGCAGCTCTTACTCTGCTCTCATAGGAACATCCCCCACCCACAATGCACCAGCTGCAGCAACTTCTCTGCTCTCTTTCCCTGAAGACACATCCCCACCCTCAGTGCACCAGCTGCAGCTCTTACTCTGCTCTCATAGGAACATCCCCCACCCACAATGCACCAGCTGCAGCAACTTCTCTGCTCTCTTTCTCTGAAGACACATCCCCACCCTCAGTGCACCAGCTGCAGCTCTTACTCTGCTCTCACAGGAACATCCCCCACCCACAATGCACCAGCTGCAGCAACTTCTCTGCTCTCTTTCCCTGAAGACACATCCCCACCCTCAGTGCAAGAACTGCAGCTCCTTCTCTCTCGCTCTGAGGACACAATTCCACACCACAGTGCACAAGCTGCAGCTCCCCCTCTGCTCTCAAAAGGACAAATCCCCCACCTTCAGTGCACCTGCCACAGCTCCTTCTCTGCTCTTTCGCTGAGGGCATATCCCTCACCCTCTGTGCACCAGCTGCAGCTCCTCCTCTGCTCTTTCACTGAGGACATATCCCCCACCCTCAGTGCACCAGCTGCAATCCTTCTCTGCTCTCTCTCTGAAGACACATCTCCAACTGCAACAATGCACCAGCTGCAGCTCCTTCTCTGCTCTCTCTCTCAGGACACATCCCCCAGCCTCAGTGCACAAGCTGCAGCCCCTTCTCTGCTCCGAGGACACATCCCCCACTTTCAGTGCACTGGCTGCAGCTCCTTCTCTGCTCTGAGGACACATCCATCACCACAGTGCACAAGATGCAGTTCCTTCTCTGCTCTCTGAGGACACATCCATCACCACAGTGCACAAGCTGAAGCCCCTTCTCTGCTCCGAGGACACATCCATCACCACAGTGCACAAGATGCAGCTCCTTCTCTGCTCTCTGAGGATACATCCATCACCACAGTTCACAAGCTGCAGCTCCTTCTCTGCTCTCTATCTCTGAGGACACATCCATCACCACAGTGCACAAGTTGCAGCTACTTCTCTGCTCTCCGAGGACACATCCATCACCACAGTGCACAAGTTGCAGCTACTTCTCTGCTCTCCGAGGACACATCCCATACCCTCACTGCACAAGCTGCAGCTCCTTCTCTTCTCTTTCTCCAAGGACATATCCCTCCACCCACAGTGCACCAGTTGCAGCACCTTCTTTGCTCTCTACCTCTGAGGACACATCCATCACCATAGTGCACAAGCTGCAGCTCCTTCTCTGCTCTCTGAGGACACATCCATCACCACAGTGCACAAGCTGCAGCTCCTTCTCTGCTCTCTGAGGACACATCCATCACCACAGTGCACAAGCTGCAGCTCCTTCTCTGCTCTCTATCTCTGAGGACACATCTCCCACCCACAGTGCACAAGCTGCAGCTCCTTCTCTGCTCTCTGAGGACACATCCATCACCACAGTGCACAAGCTGCAGCTCCTTCTCTGCTCTCTATCTCTGAGGACACATCCATCACCACAGTGCACAAGCTGCAGCTCCTTCTCTGCTCTCTGGGGACACATCCATCACCACAGTGCACAAGCTGCAGCTCCTTCTCTGCTCTCTGAGGACACATCCATCACCACAGTGCACAAGCTGCAGCTCCTTCTCTGCTCTGAGGACACATCCATCACCACAGTGCACCAGCTGCAGCTCCTTCTCTGCTCTCTGAGGACACATCCATCACCACAGTGCACAAGATGCAGCTCCTTCTCTGCTCTCTATCTCTGAGGACACATCCATCACCACAGTGCACAAACTGCAGCTCCTTCTCTGCTCTCTATCTCTGAGGACACATCCATCACCACAGTGCACAAACTGCAGCTCCTTCTCTGCTCTCTATCTCTGAGGACACATCCCCCACCCACAGTTCACAAGCTGCAGCTACTTCTCTGCTCTCCAAGGACACATCCCATACCCTCACTGCACAAGCTGCAGCTCCTTCTCTTCTCTTTCTCCAAGGACACAGCTCCCACCCACAGTGCACCAGTTGCAGCACCTTCTTTGCTCTCTATCTCTGAGGACACATCCATCACCATAGTGCACAAGCTGCAGCTCCTTCTCTGCTATCTCTGAGGACACATCCATCACCACAGTGCACAAGCTGCAGTTCCCTCTCTGCTCTTTTGCTGAGGCCACATCCCCCACCCACAGTGCACAAGCTGCAGCTCCTTCTCTTCTCTTTCTCCAAGGACACAGCTCCCTCCCACAGTGCACCAGTTGCAGCACCTTCTTTGCTCTCTCTCTCTCTCTGAGGACACATCCCCACCCACAATGCACAAGCCACTCCTCCTCCTCTGCCCTACCGCTATTTGCACCTCATCACACTACCAATAATTACAGACAAAATCCTCTCTGCACTATCACCCTATTCTCAACTGTGTTTAAATGCTATGCCAAAAACATGGTGTTCATCCAAGGCAACAGCTTTTTGTTCCTTCACTCGCCCAAGATTTCATCTTTGTTTTGTCAATGAACAAAGCAGCAACATATCATCCAAAGTAGACTCTTCCTCACATGTGAGATGTTACCAAAAGTGGGAGAAGGATATAGCTGGAAATGTCTGTAGGTCTAGAACTCTTAATACAACTCAGATGCAAGATCCAGAATTTGCACATCTTAGTAGTCTATGCATTCAGATCATAAGCAGCAGCTCTGCTGGGCTATCTTCCATCCTATGACATGGACGGAGATGCTATCTCTCTACAAGCCTTGGTACTATATTTCTGACGCAATAAACATGCAGCATCCACTCTATGGCTTAAACAACAGAATGAGACATACAAACAAGAGACAATTCTGTAACTGTTGAGCAAAATAGAGGTACAAAGAGGGACAGATGTGCACAGAGGCCAAACCCCACCAGAGACAGAGCTCCTGACACCAAACCTGGACTGTAGCCTCCTCCTTCCATCCCCTGAACCCAACCAATAAAGGAATGCAAGCAAGGCTGCAATGATCACATTCCCAGCTGAAATAATTTTGTATTGTAATGTACAGAATGTTAAAGAAAGAAAAGTCACTTGCCTGTAGCATGAGCTCTCTAGACAGTAGGATTATTCAGCTACACAAGCGAGTGAGATTGTTTGATGTCATCAAGGCAGACATGCTCTCTCTGAGCTCATAAACACCTAGAAGCCTTTCTCAACATGTGCAGGTGTTCCTGCACTGCTGCCACGAGTCTCCTCGGTCATTTCTATGAGGAGGAGGGTGGGATTGTGTGGTTGCATTGTCCTGCTGTCTACAAAGAACACCCGCTACAGGTAACCAACTTTGCTTTTTTTGTGGAAAAGCAGGACTAATTTTAGCCACACAAAAGGAAAATTGGTTCTTACCTGCTAATTTTCATTCCTGTAGTACCAGGAGCAGTCCAGACTCCTGGGCTTTGCCTCCCTTCCAGCAGATGGAGACAGAGAGTTTCGCAGGCACCACCTCTTAACCCAGTGTGCCACCTGCAGCCCATCAGTATTAATCAGTACCCAAGCATAAAATATTTAACAAAACTTCTAATAAATCAACTCTACAATATTCCCCAGAACAAGCAGGGGAAAGAGGAAAATTCATAATTAAGAACTATAACCACATTTGAAATCTTTCTTGAAAAGACTAATGAGAAACCTGTGCCATTTTTTAGAATTATTATAGTAGACAGATCGAGCAGACTTTCCAAACCTCCTCTCCACCACCAGGTGGGGCTCTGGACTGATCTGTGGTACTACAGGAACAAAAATTTGCAGGTAAGAACCAGTTTTTCCTTTCCCTGTACGTACCCAGATCAGTCCAGACTCCTGGGATGTACCAAAGCTTCCTTAACCGATGTGCGATTGTGAAAGTCCCTCTCAAAGATCACTTTCAACAAAATTGCCGACCGTTCAACCGATAAGTGTCTGGCAAAGGTATGTAAAAGATTTCCAAGTAGCCGCCCTGAAAATCTCTTGCGGCAAAACCAAATGGCACTCTGCCCAGGAGGCCACCTGCAAATGGGTAGAATGAGCCCTTAACCCCTCCGGGATGTGACGATCACAACAGATGGATGCGGAACCAATAACATCCTTCAACCAACGCAAAAGCGTGGCTTTTGACGCTTTCTGACCCTTTTTTAAACCACTCCATAGCACAAAAAGGTGATCTGACAATCTGAAACGATTAGTGACCTCTAGATATCGCAACAAAGCCCTTCTGACATCCAGACGTCTTCATTCCTTTGCATGAAGCATACCAATCTCCAAATTTGAAAAGGCTGGAAGCTCCACTGACTGACTGACTTAAGTGGAACGCTGAAAAGATGGAACCGTCCTCAGAGAGACTCCGAAATTCGCAAAAAGGGTTCCCTACATGTCAGGGCTTGAAGTTCAGATATCCTTCAATCTGAACAAATCACCACCAAGAAAACCACCTTCAGAGTCAGATCTTTTATGGTGGCCCTCTTAAGAGGCTCAAATAGTGCTTCACACATGCCCTTGAGGACCAAGTTAAGGCTCCAGAAAGAGCACACCTTACAAAGAGGGGGTTGCAAATGCTTAGCCCCTCAAAGGAAACGTACCACATCTGGATGCGCAGCCAGAATTTTTCTATGAACCTTGCCCAGCAAGCTTTCCTGGGCTGTCACCTGCACTCTCAAGGAACTAAAGGACAAACTTTTCATTAGGCCTCTCTGCAAAAAGGTTAGAATCTGCGATACCGATGCTCTCTGAGGATCAACCCCCTGCTCCGTACATCAAGACTCGAAGACTCTCCAAACCCCGACATACGCCAAGGAAGTAGAGGTCTTGTGAGCTCGCCAAAGAGTACAAATAACATCCTCCAGATATCCTTTCTTTCTTAATTGCCTCCTTTCAAAGGCCAAGCTGCTAGAGAAAAGCGATATGCTTGATCTGAAAATATAGGACCCTGAAATAGAAGATGTGGTAGATGGCCCAGTTTCAGGGGGCCGTCCACTGGTAGACTGATCAGATCCACAAACCAAGGCCTTCGTGGCCACTTGAGATCCACAAGAATCACCTTTCCTGGGTGGACCTCTTTTCTCCTTACAACCTTGTCCACCAGAGGCCATGGAGGAAATTCATAGATCAGAACGTCGTGTGGCCAAGGAAGCACCAAAGCATCGACCCCTTCCGCTCCGTGCTCTCTTCTGTGACTTAAGAAATGCGGCACCTTGGCATTCTTCTGGGTTGCCATCAGATCCATATGAGGTATGCCCCATCTGCGAGAAATGAGGGTCATTGCTTCCTCCGATAGCTCCCATTCTTCGGGATCCAATTGTTGTTAGCTGAGGAAATCTGCTTGCATATTGTTGGACCCCGCTATGTGTGAGGCCGCTATCAAGGCCAGATGCTGCTCTGCCCAGGACATCAGCATTTCTACTGCCTGAACAACTGCTCGACTCTTAGTACCTCCCTGGCGGTTGATGTAGGCCACCATCGTCACATTGTCTGACAGGACTGACTGCATGGTTGTGCAAAACAGAAACTCCTGCAGAGCCAACAATTCTTGTCTCTAGGCAATTGATGGACCAGGACGCTTCCTCCGCCAATCATTGGCCCTTCACTGACTGGGACTGACACACAGTCACCCAACCAGAGAAACTGGCGTCAGTAGTCACCACCATCCATTGAATCACCTCAAGGTTCACCCCATGCACAAATGGTCCCAGTCAAGTAACCACAAAAGACTGGACCTGGCAAACTCTGTAAGCGGTAGTGGAAGATGAAACTGCTCTGAAATCGGATCCCACTGGGATAGCAACACATATGAGCAAACGTCCATGGGACTAGCTCCAAGATCGAGGCCATGGAACTGAGGACCTGCAAGTAATCCCAGACCCTGGGCACTCAGGCCTCCAATAGGTTCCAAACTTGAGCCTGCAGCTTGACAATCCATTCCTCCATGAGAAAGACCTTCCCCACACGGGTATTGAAGCATGAGCCCAAGAACTCCAGAACCTGCAAAGGAAAAAGGTGTCTCTTGGACAGATTGAGATCATTGGGATGGATAGCCAAACATTGCCACACCACTTCCCCCAGTCATCAGCAAAAGTCTTCCGACTTCACCCAGATGAGCTAGTAGTCCAGATTCAGATGGACCAGTACACCCGTCTTTCTGAGGGCTGTCGCCACCACCATCATCATCTTGGTGAAAGTCCTCGGGGCTGTTACTAGGCTGAACAGGAGAGCGCAAAATTGAAAATGCCTTACCAGAATCATAAACCAGAGGTACCGCTAATGATCTGGATAAATCCCTATGTGCAGAAGCCAATAATTCTCCGCTTCTCACAGCTGCTACGAGGGACCTCAGAGTCTCTATCCGGAAATGGGAAACCTTGAGAGCTAGATTTACCTTCTTTAAATCCAGAATTGGACAAAAATTTCCTTTTTTTGGCATCACAAAATAAATAGAATAATGCCCCACCCCTGCTCATCCCGGGGGACAGAAACAATGGCCCCCAACATTCACAGCCACTATATGGACTGCTGAACGATCAGCTTCTTCGCCAAGGCACAAGGGGACACCATTTCTGAGTGCCAAGCAAATTCTAAAGCGTATCCTTGTCCTATTACGCTTAGAACCCATTGGTCCGACATGATTTTGACCCACTCTTCGTAAAAATGAGTCAAACAACCCTTAATGACAGGGACTGAGGAGTGGGCCGGCCTCACCTCATTGCACAGGCTTGGCCCCGCCACTACCTTGGCCAGAGCCATCTCAGTTCACTCTGCACCCACAAATTGGCTGGTTCCAGGACTGCGACCTCCCCGAGGTCTGCCTTTGGCCAACACCCGGAGCCCTGCTCTGATGGAAACGCCTTTGCCCCCAAAAATGAGAGCATACTGGGAAAAATCCTTTTGACCCTTTTGGCTTGTCCTCCAGTAGCCTGTGCACTTTGTTATCTCCCAGATGCTTTATCAGCTGCTCCAAATCTTCCCCGAACAGAAGTTTGCCCTTAAAAGGTAACGCTCCCAGCTGAGCCTTTGATGAAATGTTCGCTGACCAGTTTCACAACCAAAGAAGCCTCCTAGCTGAAACCGCCGACATCATGGTACTGGAAGAAGTGAAAATGAGGTCATACAAACCATCTGCACCATAAGCCACCATAGCCTCCAATTGCTCTGCCTGTTTGGACTCCTGGGATGACATTTTTCTGGCACTCTGCAACTGCTGCACCCATCTCAAACTAGCCCAGAGCAGACACCTCAAAAATCTTAAGATGTACTTTGAGCTTCCTGTCCTGCAAATCCTTAAGAGCTGCCATGCCAGCTACCAGACTGGTGGTCCTTTTTGTAACTGCCAAGATCAAAACATCTACCTTTGGCACTTCAAAAGCTCCAAGGTGTCTTCGGGCAAAGGATACAGCTGATCCATGGCCCAGCTAATCTTAAGGCCAGTCTCTGGAGTATCCCACTGGCTGACCACCAGCTCTTTAACCGACCTGTGAAAAGGGAAAGTCTTGGCTGGACCCCTTAAGCCGGTCATGATCGGATCCACTTCCTCCAGGTCAGCCTGCTCCTGCGAATGGTTATTCTCAACTCTACCAGGACTGGCGGGATCAGGGACCCAAATTCCTCCCTTTGAAACAAGTGAACCACCTTGTGATCGTCGCCTTCCATCGTCTGGACCTTTCTCGCATCCTCTTCCGGATCCTGCAGCAAGCGAGAAGAATAGACATCGGGAGAGTTTATCCCACGCCCCTTTGAAGTCCTGTGAAGGACTTCAAAGGGGTGTGGGATAAACACTGTGGATCCATCAAGTCTAGAGGACGTGAATAAAGAGGAGGCAGCAAAACACTGCACGGAGCGGCAGTAGCCACAGAGGCATTCACGGAGCGGGATGCCAGTGGTTGGTGTTCCACCTTCATGGAGCGGAAGGATGGAGGGCTGCCATCTCCAAAAAAAAAACAAAAAAAAACAGGAGTGGGTAAGAGTATGGGGCAGGGGTGTGGCCTGCTTGTTGCAGCGGTTGCTACCCCTAATTGAGCTGGATGTTCACTTGGATTCAGATCCGGCGCTGCTCTCTACATTGGTGGTGGGGTGGAGGGGAATTAGAGCTGGAGGGTACTGGAAGCCAATAGTAACAGGTGGGAGAGAGAAAAAGGGAAAAAAAAAAGGATTAAGTGCGTAGCTTGCTGGGCAGACTGGATGGGCCGTTTGGTCTTCTTCTGCCGTCATTTCTATGTTTCTATGAGAACCATCTCCAGATGGCAAGCCCCGATCAGACTCCTCCGAGGAACCTTCCTTGGTGGCCCCTGAACAAGAAGGACCAGGGACCCTCCGAATCCTAGTGACTCCCAAAGCCCCGGACTTCTTTCTGGGGGGGGGAGTTCAGCCAGTCCGCGATCTGGTGGGCCAAAAAGGCTTTGTGCATCAAAACAAATCCCGGTGAAAAAAGGGGAGAAACCCTCCCAATCCTCTGGAAGAGGATCCTGTTCCTCCCCCGACTAGCCCTCATGGGCCCCCCGGGCCTCCTCCGCAGAGAAATCAGCCAGAGAACGTACAGATGGTAGATCCCCTCCCCCTGCTGCATTTTGTGCCTTTAGCCGCAAGAGACTCCAAAATGGCTGCCATTCCCGCACCCCAGTGGGAACGGATCAACAGCCTCCCACGCTGTAGCTCCAGGCCCACCAGACTTGTGCTGCAACAAAAATGCCACCGCAGTCGTGTTCCCCCCCACCGGAGAGGCATTGGTGACAGCAGCTGGCTCGAGAGAGGCATGCGGTACTCTCTCCACACGCAGCGTATCGTTAGGCATGCAGCATGGCCCGGACCAACTATGACTGTGTGGCACATGCCAGAACAGGAGAACATGCTGGGAGCCACGACAGTAGTTCATCACCTGACCGGAGCCCTTCTGCCACTGACAGGAAACACCAACAACAAGCAAAAACACGCTCCCTGACTTCTTTTTCTCTGTCTCTTTTTATTTATTTTTTTAACTTTACAAAACAGACAGATAGACAGACAGCAAGCTTATCTGCATGGTGGCAGAGGTTTTTCCCCCGATTCCTGAGGGTGAGGGAACTAGACCACTAGCTTTCACTACTGGCATGGATCAGCGAGCACTCAAGGGTCCCCAATCCCTGCTCATTCTTCTCTAGAACCAGGCGGGATGGTCCCACCAGGACCTGCCAACCTCCTGAGAGGGAATTCCCCCAATACAATCCTTTTTCTTTTCCTCTATCATCTTTTTTTTTTTCCCTTAGATACAGAACTGCAGATTTTGCACCTCCTCCATCTTCTGGAGACTGAAGCACCAAAAGCAGGTGACACACCAGGTTCAGAGGCAGTGCCTGTGAAATTTTCTCTGTCTCCATCTGCTGGAAGGGAGGCAAAACCCAGGAGTCTGGACTGATCTGGGTACATACAGAGAATGGGGATTCCTAAGCTGAGAGCTGCAACAAAAAATGTTACTTTGATAAATAGTGGAAACATTGCAACTGGTAGTAAGTTAAAGGAGAGAGAGTTGAAGTATCTACTTAAAGTTCTTCAGTATTGCTTGGACAGAGGCCCTATATTCCTACAAGGGTCCTCTTAAAGACATTAATGTTTAACAAAAGTGTGGATAGAAGATCACATAGCCGTTGCAGATTTTCTGAATGGAAGCTGAGCAAAGATACGCTAGGCACATCAAAATTGCTTGTACTTGGAGAGGCTTTACTTTGCTACAAAATTGCTTGCCAAATTTAGCATACCAACAGGAAATGCAGTCTGATATCCAGGCTGAGCACATTTGTTTTCTAACTGGAAGCCTCTGATTATTTGAGTTGTGATAGACAAATAGTCTAGGAGACTTCCTACACATTTTTTACCTTTCCAAGTAACGCACCCCATATAGAAAATCTTTTCCCTTTCTGCAGTTCACCTTTATTAGGATGAGGTTTTGAAAAAATGTCAGAGAAAACTATAGTGTATTTAAGAAATGACTTTAGGCAAGACCTTTGGATGACTTGTGTGCAGAGTACAACTAAGGCTCTGCATGCCAAGGTAACAGTATCAACAGCAATACTTTCCAGGAAAGAAACTTCAGGTCCATGAATGCTACGTGTTAGAAATAGGATTCACTAGCTAAGAAAGAACTATACTTGCATCTCACTGAGTAGGTGATTCTCTTATGGGTAGATGAAGATGGCAAAGACCATTGGCTTCCTATAACTTGGGACATCAAGTTAAGGGTTCTATTATTTGTGTTCAAGAGCATTAATGGGATGGTGTCCCATGATTTAACTCAAATTTGAAACTCTATCAGCCCTCTAGGCCATTATGATCAGGTACACAATTACTATTAGATATTCCATCCTATAAACATATATGATTTAATGAATCTCGTGAGTGGCTTTTTATGATCCAAGGCCCAATATTGTGGAATTTACTACCAGAAGAAATAAAAAAAAAAAAGAAGAAAGATCCTTTCTTAGGTTTAGAAAGCTGATTAAAACTGTCTTATTTATTCAAGCCTATGAAATTTCCTATACCTAGAAGTGTGAGTAATACAGCAGCAGAAATTGTTTAAAAAAAAAAAAACAAAAAACGAATTGAAAATTCTATCAAAGGTGAAATAATGGCAGGAGAAAACCTGCTATAATATGTAATCGAAGTGATTAGCAGCTTCCAAGTTGATATTGCTAAATGATTTTTGTTTTATGTCTTGTTTTTATTATTATGAATCTTTTATTGTAAACCACTTAGGAAATTTGATAAGTGGTATACAAGAACTTTAAATAAATAAATATATTTTGCTACTATAGAATGTTAAGAAATTGGAAGACCTTAAGTGGAGGCAATATGCCAGAAAAGCATGCAAGTGTACTCTGACAGAATTAGTCTTAGGGCAGAAATGGAGCAACAGAATGGATCCCCTCTACTATCATGCTGCAGACTGCAGGTTTGCACCTCTACTATCTGCTGGAGACAGAGAAATACTGAGGGACTGCAGGTGGCACTCTTGGTTATGTAGCAGTACCTGAAAAGTTTTCATTCTCTGCCTTCATCTGCTGATAGGGATGCAAAACCCACTTGTTTGGACCGATATGGGGTATGCACAGGAATGTCCTTTTTCTTCAGTGGAAGAAAAATGACTGAAGAGACTGCAGTGGCAGCACAGGAGCATGGTCTTTCTGAGCTCTGAGAGAGCACATCTAGGTTGGCATCATCCTACGACTTGTGTGGATGAAATCAATCCTGGATGCCCACAGATAAGACAATAGCAGATACTCCTGTATTTATCACAAATTCCTCCCTCCTGAGCACACTGAAGAGGTAAAAAGGAAATCTCATAGAGCCAGGGGAGGCTGAAGAGGAGAAAGCAGCAGCACAGAGAGAACTGCTAGAGCTGGGGGAGACTGACAAAGAGACAGCAGCAATAAACTGTATGAGGTCAGATCTTACCCATTCCTCAGAAGACGCAACAGGAAATGGACTCATTTCTGAACTGCTCTGGTATTCCTAGCAGGTGGTTGAGCCCTTGTGGCCCCAAGTGAAGGAACAGTGCATCCCAGGTTCTCCTTGTACTCACTCAGAATGTTCAGAACCGAATCCTTTCGAAACATGATCAGATTCCCCATCATCACGTGACACACCAGTTCCTGCAGCTGCAAGGGAAGCAAAGGTGAGGCCAGGAGTGAGATACCAGAGAGCCGGCAGCAGCAGGAAGACTGGCAACAGAGATGGTGTAGGGAGGGAACATGAGAACCAATAATGGAGAAGGGGGGGGGGATCACTACTGCATGACACACCAGTACCTGCAGCTGCAAGGGAAGCAAAGGTGCTTCCAGAGGGGAGAACCAGCAAGCCAGTGAAAGAGTGGTCCGATGGGGTGAGGTAGGAGGAGGGAAAGGGGGTACCAGGGAACAAAGAGCAAAACAATATCTTGTTGAGAAGCTTGACAACTGTCCATGCCACTAAGGACTCCACCCATTCCACACCCCTCTGACGAGCTCCAAAAGGACTCCCAGTACCTCCCCAAAATCATCTGGAAGCTCCTCAGTTGCAAGAAAAATACAAGCAAGAGGAAACTATCATACAGGGTGGAAAGGGGAAGAGCAAGACAGTCTGAGGCAGGGGGGAGGGGGCTCTGCTCTGTATAATGTCCCACAGGTACACAAGACAGGGGGAAGAGGCCAGGGTACACTGAAGTATGGAGTCTCTGCTCACAGCTCTAGAATTGGGCAAAAGAGGAAGAAGAGGTGTGAATGATTTAGAGAAAGAGTGGCTGAGCCCTGCCCATTTTCTGTCATAGATTTCTCCTAACAAGAAGGCAGTAAAGGTGGAGGCAGCTTCCCTCTCTCACTCAAATCCGCTTCCCATCAGATAAACACCTTCCACCCCTCAGTGTGATGCCAGGGCTGATGGCTAGCCCGCTTCTTCTTCTTCCCAAAGTTGGAGCACTAACCTTGCAGTTACCATTCAGCGTGAGCAGGAGGCAGGACTGAGAGCACCTACTTAAAGCAGCAGAGACCTTTAAGGGAGAGCTAGGAGCAAACCTCAGTCTCTCTCCTGCCCCAAACAGTCCTCAGGCAGGCAGAGGGGAAATCTGTCAGACCTGATGATCAGACAGCATGGCTTACACACAATCTCGTGTCCCGTCCCCCCCAATATACATACTAACCCCCCTGCCCCAGCATGTCACACACACCCACTCCCACGCCCCACCTCTTTCTGAGGACAGTCTCTCTCCCCCCATCTCCCTCCTCCTCCTCAGTGTCCCACCCATCCTGTCATAGAAACCTGGTGCTTCAGGTCAACAGGTACCACTTTGTGACGGAGTCAGAGGGAGAATGCTTGAGCACTTGTTAGCAGAAGTCCACCTGCACGCCTGACTATTCTCACCATGGCTGCAAAACAAGACGCTTCATTTCTGAGCAATGGCCTATGGCGGGTTGGGCAATAGAAGGAGCTACAGCACTATGAGAAACTGGGCTAATGAATATGACTGCCCACTAGGAACTTGCTAAAACCATGGCACACAGGCACTCGCTTTTCCTGCCCTCATATATAATAAAACCCCCAGTGTTTCAGTGAAGAAACCACTTCCTTCATGCCCAGACACAAGGCGTCTCACTACCACTTTATGCCACCAATAGGAGGCCCACATTACACCCTGTGACATTTTTAAACAAAGCAGTATAACAGTATTTCAGTCCTCTCCAATTCATTTCCTCTCTGTCTGGTAGTTCTGGGGTGCAGGGGGCTCCCCTGAGTTTTACACACTCCCCCTTCTACAAAGAGGAAGGAAAATGACACATCTGAAACAAATCTCCCCATCCCTGACCTCTCACTGCAAACATCCGACTTGGAAGTCTGAGAATAAATTGCTTGGAAGCAAAGTTGCTGAATGACAGCAGAGCCACCCCGAGAGCACAGAGGTCAGCTCATTTCATTAAAACCGTTCGCAAAGCCTGAATGCTGTGACACCAGCCTTGCTCCTCATTAATTTAAAGGAAAGATAAACAGCCCTCACTCTGTGCCCCCACCACACTTATCTCCCTTTTGCACTACCGCTGGCTGGCAGAGGAGGGCGCTGAACAGATACAGGGTGGGTGCTGCTGCCAACAGAGGAGAGGGGGGTCGAGGAGCTGAGCAGATACAAATACAGTGGCAGAGGGGGCTGAGTAGATACTAGGCGGGTGCTGCTGGCAGCAGATACACGGCTGGTGAGGGGGCTGAGCAGTGAAATCAGTAAATGCTCTCACCTGCGCAGAGTCGATGACAGCAACAATCATATTCAGCAGCTCTCCACTCCGCAGCGTTTCATCCGGAAACTGCAAGAGCAGAAAATAAAGAGTGAGAGCTTCAGCCCATGACCATAGAAGCCCCCACCCCTAAGATCAGCAGGAGAGCAATTCTTGTATCTGCTTCTTCCAGTGCACCCTTTATGGCCTTTTAGTAATGGATTGTCTCTCTGTCAGGATCCAGGGCAGATTCATGGTGTGTCAGAAATTCAAAGCCGAAAGCACACAGACACAGGGCTGCCATTTGTCAAAAGCAGACAAATGTAATTCTTGATTTAATTAGCATAAGACGTAGCTCTTTATTACACAGAAGAGTTCTGGGGAAAAGTAGAGAACCAGGAGAAAATGCCAATACCCTCAGTCCTGAGGGAAGGAAGGGATCAGGATTACTTGGGTTATCCAAACCATTTAAGAGAAATTACAAACAATGGTTGCCCTCACAAAGAGGCTGATGCACAGCTTTACCTACTCGGCAATGCTCATTTTGGGAGTGTAAACCTTACTGCCGATGTAGAAAGGAGTTTTACACTCCCAAAATGAGCATTCAGAAACGTGCGGTCAAGCTCAGTGCCCTCGCATGGAAATCCCATGTTAATGAGGGCTTAGAGCCTGCCTTCCCAAAGGAAAATTGGTTCTTCCTGCTAATTTTCGTTCCTGGAATATCACAGATCAGTCCAGACAAATGGGTTTTGCATCCCTACCAACAGATGGAGGCAGAGAACTAAAAGACTTTTCAGGCACTGCTACATAACCGAGTGCGCCACCTGCAGTCCCTCAGTATTGCCCTGTTCCCAAGACAATGAAGAGCCCCATATGAAAAACCAACTCCCTCCTAGGGCGAATATCTTATCCCGGGTTGGAAACCCATGAACTGGAGCCGACACATAAGAACAAAAGAAATTGCCATACTGGGTCAGACCAAGGGTCCATCAAGCCCAGCATCTTGTTTCCAACAGCGGCCAATTCATGCTACAAGTACTTAGCAAGTACCCAAAAACACATCCAACAGTACACAGAAAGAAACCGTTTGTTAGTCCAATGGATCCAACTATTTACAAATTTGAGCTCTGCTTTTATTCTACAAAACCAACAATACAGTCTTTTGAAATTAAAGGGAGGGTCTCTGGACTGATGTGTGGTATTCCAGGAATGAAAATTAGCAGGCAAGAAATAATTTTCCTTTCCTGTTCATAACCCAGATCAGTCCAAACAAATGGGATGTACCCAGGCTCCCCAAAACTGGACGACAACCTGAAAGACCCGCTCGCAGAACACTCTCTCCAAAACTCGCCTCCTCTGGCGCCCGCACATCCAGCCAGCAGTGCTTAGTGAAAGTGTGAAGAGAAGACCACGTGGCCACCCTACAGATCTCCTGTGGTGATACTGACACTCCGCTCAAGAGGTTGCTTGCACTCTAGTCGAATGTACCCGCAACCCCTCCGGGGCCATCCGCTCCTTACGGAGATAGGTGGAAAAAACAGCCTCCTTTAATCACCGAGCAATCAGATACTTAAGACGCTTTAGTCCCTTTCTTTTCACTCCCGAACAAGACAAACAGATTATCTGACCGCCGGAAACTGTTAGTGACCTTAAGATACTGCAAGAGAGTCCAACGCACGTCTAATAAGTAAAGCTCCCTCAGATGGATCCAAATTTGCTCTCCCTCCCCAGACAAATTTGGAAAAGTTGGAAGCTCTACCAACTGACTGAGGTGGAACAAAGAAAGAAACAACCTTTGGCAAAAAAAGGAGGGTACCATATGCAAAGCTCACCATCCGCAGAGATCCGTAGACATGATTCTCTACAGGATAAAGCCTGAAGCTTTGAAATCCTTCTTACTGAACAAATCGCCACCAAAAACACTTTCAGAGTGAAGTCTTTCAAAGAAGCCTTCCTCAAAGGCTCAAATGGTGGACTGCAAAAACCTCAATACCAAATTAAGGTTCCAAGAGGGGCATATACCTCGGACCAAAGGGAGCAAATGCTTGGCCCCCTTGAGAAAAACGCACAATATCCGGCTTTCCCTGCAGCTTCCCTCAAAGGCATCTTAAAGGCACCACCTGTACCCAAAGCGAATTATAGGCAAGTCTCTTTGTCAAACCCCATTACAAAAAAGCCAAGATGTGCAGAATATCCACCCGCATAGTAGTTAGCTCTTGGTTCCACACACCAGGACTCAAATACTCTCCACATCCTGACATAAGCCAGAGAAGTGGCTGGTCTCCTGGCCTGAAGCAACATAGCAATTTACCACGTCTGAGTAGCCTTTCGATCTTAAATGTCGCCTCTCAAAAGCCAAGCATTGAGACAAAAGTGATCTACCCAATCCGAGAAGATAGGTCCTTGCCTGAGCAGATTTTGCAGATGAGCAAACCTGATGGGTCCTTCTACAGCAATATGAACCAGATCCACAAACTTCTAACGCTGTGACCACTCCGGCGCCCCATTAACACCACCCTGCCTGGATGCCGCTCTACACACCTCAATACTTGACTCACAAGTGGCTATGGTGGGAACACGTGCAGCAGAATGCCCACTGGCCACAGAAGAACCAGAGCGTAATCCCTTCAGCCCCTGCCTCTTTCCTGTGACTGAAGAATCTGGTTGTTTTGGCACTGCTGTGCAACACCATCAGATCCAGCTGGGGATTGCCCCAACTAGTCCGGATGAGGTTGAAGGCCTCCTCTGACAACTCCCATTCTCCCAGATCCAATTGCTGCCGGCTGAGAAAATCTGCCTTATGTTGTCCACTCCTGCCACATGAGAAGCTGCAATCCCTTTCAGGCACTGCTCTGCAGGACAAACAATTCATGGGTTTCTAGGGCCACTGCTCAACTCTCCATCCTAGCCAGACAACCGATATATGCCATCGTTGTTGCATTGTCCGAAAACGTTCTCACCATTCATCCCGAATCTAAGGGAGGAACTCTATCAACGCCTTGCAAACAGCTCTTGTTTCCAACCGATTGATAGACCAGGATGCTTTTGCTGATGACTATCGACCTTGGGCCAGTCGCCCCTGGCAAACCCCCCCCCCCCCCCCCCCAACCTTGGAAGCTGGCATCGGTGGTCACCACCACCCAGTCTGGAACCTCCAGACCCGTCCCCCTCTCCCAACTGGATCTCTATAGCCACCATGAGAGACTGGATCTGGAGACCCCCTGCAGAGGTAAAGGCCTATGAAACTCCTCTGACAACTGATCCCAACAGGACAGCAGAGCCCTCTGGAGCAGACACATGTGAGCAAAGGCCCATGACACCAAATCTAGGGTAGAAGCCATGGAACCAAGAACCTGAAGATAGTCCCAGGCCTGGGCACCAGCATTCGCAGAAGCCGAAGCACCTGTGACCATAGTTTTAGTATCTTCTCTGAAGTAAGAAGCACCTTGCCTATTCGGGTATCAAATCTTATCCCCAAATTTTCCAAGGACTGGGCCGGTGTCAGTTGACTTAACTAGGTTTACAACCCAGCCCAGAAAATGCAACATCTCCAGGACCCTCTGAACTGACTGACAACCCTCTCTCCCCGACTTTGTTCAGATAAGCCAATCATCCAGATAAGGGTGAACCAGAACCCCTTCTTTCCAGAGTGCAGCCACCACCACAACCCTCACCTTCATGAAAGTCCGCAGAGCTGTCACCAACCCAAAAGGAAGAACCCAAAACTGGAAATGCTGCCCCAGCACCATGCAGCAAAGAAACTTCTGATGGTCCACTCATATGGGGATGTGCAAATAGACCTCTGTCAAATTCAATGAGGCCAGAAACTCCCCCTGCCACTATCACCATTCACAATATCTCCATCCGGAAGTGTGGACCTCGCAAATCCACAATGACCTTCTGAAGATTCAAGACAGGCTGAAAGGTACCCTCCTTTTTGAGAACCACAAAATAGATTGAGTACCTCCCTCGATCCCACTCTCTTGCCGGAACCAAAATAATTGCACCCAGTGCTTGAATATATTGTAATGTATCCTGAACTGCCTTTTGTTTGCTGTGGGACATGCAGCGAGACACCATGAAGGCATTCCCAATGGGGCGCAAAAATTATAATGCATAGCCTTCTCTGATCACCTCCAGTACCCATTGGTCCAAGGTGATCCTGATCCACTCCTTGTAAAAACATGTCAGATGTCTGCCGACAGCTTCCATACTGGAGTGGACCACCCTGGCTTTTCTGAGAGGACATAGCGTTCACAGCAACCTGACTGGTGCTGTCCCTGAGGGTTCTGCTGTTCAAACGGGGCCGCACACAAGCTCTTAAGGACTATGTTGAGGTTCCAAGAGGGACAAGGCGCCCGAACCGGAGGACGCAAATGTTGGGTTCCCGGAGAAAATGCACTACATCTGGATGGGCAGCTAAAGTAGAGCTAGCCATACCAGGGCTTCCACTGCTAGATTGATTACGTCCGCAAACCAAGGACACCTAGGCCATTCTGGCGCCATGAGGATCACATCACCTGGAAGAACCTCTGTGCATCGCAAGACTTTGCCCACCAACAGCCAAGGGGGAAACACATACAGTAGGACGTCTTTCGGCCAAGGTAGAACTAAGGCATCTACTCTCTCCGCTCCTCGTTCTCTCTGTCAATTGAAGAACCGCGGGACCTTGGCATTTTGGTAAGTCACCATTAGATCCATGCACAGTGTGCCCCACCTGCGTCTGATGAGGGACATCGCCTCTTCTGACAGCTCCCACTCTCCGGAGTTGAGCTGCTAACGGCTCAAAAAATCCGCTTGAACATTGTCCGTGCCTGCTATCTGAGAGGCCGCTAGCAGCGCAAGATGCTGCTCTGCCCATTTGAATAGCTCCCAGGCTTCCTGGGCCACTGCTCGACTCTTGGTGCTACCCTGTCGATTTATATAAGCCACTATCGTCACATTGTCCGACAATACTCCTACTGGCTTTCCCCTCACCAGGGGCAGATGCCTGCAAGGCCAAACATACAGCCCTCATCTCTAGGCGATTGATGGACCAGAGATTCCTCCATTGACCATCGGCCCTGAATGGACTGATTCTGACATACCGCTCCCAATCCGGAGAGAATGACGTCAGTGGTGACGATTGTCCAGACCGATATATCAAGGTCCACCCCTCGTCTCAACTTCTCTGGAAGGAGCCACCACAAGAGGCTGGACCTGGCAACCTCCTTAAGCGGGAGAAGCAACTGAAACTGCTCTGACAAAGGGTCCCAGCAGAATAGTAAGGCTGACTGTAGTGATCTCATTGGAGCAAATGCCCATGGAGCCAACTCCAAAGTGGAAGCCATAGACCCGAGAACTTGTAAGTAATCCCAAACCCTGGGCACTTGCTTCTCCAACAATCCGTGGATCTGAGCTTGCAACTTGGAAATCCGCTTGTTAGTAAAAAAAGACTTCCCCACCTTATCATCAAAACACCCCCCCCCTCCCCCAGGAATTCCGGTCTAGGAAGGGAAAAGGTGACTTTTGGCCAAAATGACTATCCACCCCAAGGATCAGAATCGTCAGAGGACTAAATCCACTAACTCCCGGCAAAGAGATTCTGACTTCGCCGAATCAACGTTTTCCAAATAGGGATGAACTAAGATCCCGTCCTTCTGGAGGGCCACAGCCACCACAACCATCACCTTGGTGAAAGGTCCTGGGCGCCGTCACCAACCCAAAGTGCAGAATGCAAAACTGAAAATGTTCCCTCAGAATCATGAATCTCAGGAATCTTTGATGGTCTAGCCGGATGCCTATGTATAAGTACTCTTCGGTCAAATCCAGAGATGCCAGGAACTCTCCTTGTGTACCGAGGCAATCACAGAGCGCAGAGTCTCATTCAAAATGAGGAACCTTCAGAGCCACGTTCACCTTTTTCAAATTGAGCCTTTCTGCTTAGGCTTATCATCAGGCAATTTATGAACCTTGTTCCCTTGATCATCTCCTCCAAGTCTCATCCAAACAGAAGCTTCCCCTTGAAAGGCAAGGCTCCTGAGGCTTGGATGAAACACTGGCTGACCAATTCCTCAGCCAGAGGAGCCTGTGGGCCAAAACAGCCAAAATCATTGTCCTGGAGGACGTCCGAACCAGATCATACAACATCAGCGCCATAGGCCACCACCGTTCCCAGCCGCTCCACCTGCTGTGTCTTGGTCTCAGGCAAGGACCCGTCGGCCTGCAATTGCTGCACTAATCACAAGCCAGCTCTCGACATAAAACTGCTGCAGACCGCCGCTCAAATACCAAGAGCAGACACCTCAAATATCTTCTTGAAGTACGCCTCCAGCTTCCGATCCTGAAGGTCCTTCAGAGTGGTAGCACCTGCTACTGGAATAGTCGTCTTCTTGGTAACAACCGATATGGATGCATCCACTTTTGGGACCTTCAAGAGTTCCAGCGTTTCCTCTGGCAAAGGATACAACTTATCCATGGCTCTACTGACCTTCAGGCCTGTGTAAGCAATATGTGCTCCCTAGTGTGCTGACCCACTGATGAAAAGGAAAATACTGAGGGACTGCAGGTGGCAACTCGTGTTAAGTGGCAGTGACAGTAAAACTTTCTCTGTCTCCATCTGCTGGGGAGGGAGGCAAAACCAAGGAGGTCTGGACTGATCTGGGTACGTTCAGGGAAACTGCATTCGATTACTGTATCGGCCTGTGAGTGATTACAAGTTGGTCTTCCCTCTGTTCTGATGAAAGGAGCAAGGAAGGGCATGCATGCATAGGCTCTCACCTCACTCTAGATGGAAGGAGGGCACCTACAGGCTCTCACCTCACTACAGATGGAAGGAGGGCACACACAGGCTCTCACCTTGCTATAGATGGCAGGAGCACACATAGGCTGTCATCTCGCTATAGATGGAAGGAGATTACACACAGACTCTCACCTCACTACACATGGAAGGAGCGGGAGTGTGTACACAGGCTCTTACCTCGCTATAGATGGAAGGAGTGAGGTAGCACAGCAGTCTGACATCATCCTCTTGACAGGCCTTCATGTCCATCATCAGGCATGTGTGCAGGTCCCCCAGCTGTGTGGCTTGTGCAAATGACTCATACAGGTTCATCTTCCCAGCGGCTGCTTTACTGAAAGGAAACGGCAACCAAATATAGGCCAAATTCAGGGAGGGAGCTAGGGAACCCCACCTTAGATGGCCCCTAATAATCCATTTCTACTCCTGATTCCAATAATTTAAAAGACAGAATCAGACCCTAGCTGTGGATGGGACACCTCTTGTTTGTGCCTCTCTGAAGGCAGACAGTTCCCATATACTCATATGGGGGGGGGGGGGGGGGGGGGGGGGGGAGTACTGACACCTGTCCCCTTTTTACTAAGGGGAAATATTTTTCCAGTCGCCAGCAGGTTAATCTCCATTCCACCTCATTTCCTTATTTGCACTGCCACATCACAGACCTGAACAAGCTGCCCATAACTCCCCAGAATAAGCACCCCAACTATCCCCAAGACACTTGAGAAGGAAACATAGAAACATAGAAGTGACGGCAGAAGAAGACCAAACGGCCCATCCAGTCTGCCCAGCAAGCTTTCACACCTATTTGTTTTCATAATCTGTTACTCTGACCGCTGAGGTCAGGGCCCTTATTGGTAACTATTTGGTTCCAATTCCCTTCCACCCCCACCATAGATGCAGACAGCAGTGCTGGAGCTGCATCTAAGTGAAGTATCTAGCTAATTGGTTTGGGGTAGTAACCGCCGTAATAAGCAAGCTACTCCCGTTTGTTTACCCTGCATGTGCAATTCAGCCATTGTTGGTTGTCTGAATAAAAATCCTCTTTACTTAATTCCCTCTGTTGCTGAAGCAGTGAGCTGCACTGGATACTTATTCCAAGTCAAGTATCATGCTTAATTGATTCGGGGTAGTAGCTACCGTAACAAGCAAGCTACACCCATGCTTATTTGTTTACCCAGATTATGTAATTCATTCCTTGTTGGTTGATGCTGATATAAATCATCTTTTCTTCATTCTCTCTGCCATTGAAGCAGAGAGCTATGTTGGATGTGCATTGCAAGTGAAGTATCAGGCTTAATTGATTCGGGGGTAGTAAGCGCCATAACAAGCCAGCTACTCCTATGCTTATCTGTTTACCCAGACTATGTAATTCATTCCTTGTTGGTTGATGCTGAATATAAATCATCTTTTCTTCATTTTCCCTGCCGTTGAAGGAGAGAGCTTTGCTGGATGTGCATTGAAAGTGTAGTATCAGGCTTATTTGATTTGGGGTAGTAACCGCCATAACAAGCCAGCTACTCCCCTGCTTATCTGTTTACCCAGACTATGTAATTCATTCCTTGTTGGTTGATGCTGAATATAAATAATCTTTTCTTCATTTTCCCTGCCATTGAAGGAGAGAGCTTTGCTGGATGTGCATTGAAAGTGAAGTATCAGGCTTATTTGATTTGGGGTAGTAACCGCCGTAACAGGCCAGCTACTCCCATGCTTATTTGTTTACCCAGACTATGTAATTCATTCCTTGTTGGTTGATGCTGAATATAAATCAGAGACAGGGTCCAACATGTATTTAGTTAACTGTACTAATTAGGAACAGCACATACACTAACGAGGGAAGAATAGCCAGCACAGAAAACCAATAAAGGACTAATGAATATTATCTAATTTCATTACAGAGTCTGAAACCTTTAAAGGAAGTTTAAATCCTTCCTTACCAGGAAGAAAGGTCAAAAACATGCCCCATCCACTCTTAGTCTTTCAGAGCCAAAAAATGCCAAGAAATATACAATTTTGAGAACAAATGCCCAATCTGAGAACTTTAGGGGTCCTCTTCCAGTGTCATCACAAGAGGTGAGCAGGAAGGGCAACCGCCAGGGTTTCAAGTCATTGTGCAGAGGAGAGGAGCCGTTTTGAGTCAGCAACCGTTGTGCAGGGTGTCATTATGGCTAGAGTGTGCCCTGTCCCACCCTCCTTCCCATGTGCTCTCATTACTGACTGGGTATGAGAAAGTGGAAAGGGAAAAATGAAAGAGACAGGGCTGGGGCGAATAGAAACAGCTGAGACTCTTTCACACATCTGCCTGTAGGTCCCAGCAACTCCCACCTGGCCTTTAAGTAGTAAAGCAGGTGGTAGCCAATCCTTGGCTGCTTCTGATACAGCTCAGACAAGAGATCAAGTAACAAGGAAAATCCACTGTTATCTTCCTGCATCTGGATCAGGTTCCTAGAAAACAACATGGGGTGGCTCATTATATCAGGCTGGGACAACCTCCAGCAAAATTCACTGGCATACACAGACCACACCCTCCTGCCCCACCGCTAACCATTACCTTTCCCCAGGGCCCTACCTCGCTGATCAACAAACCTGAATATTAGGTAAAGTGGTTTTCCCACCGATTCTTCCAAGGACCTGCCAATAAAAAGGAGCAGGTGAAGGTCAGGAACCATCTCACCCTGCCTGATATACCACTCCCATAGCAAACAGGGGTGCACATTCCTCTGTCTGAGCCACGAGAGAGCCACGCTGTCCATAGCCCTTTTTTTTTTCTCTGTCCTAACAAGGATCAATTCTGCCAACATTTCTCTGTAGCAGGAAATGTAAAGGCTTGGTAAGACAGACACTGTCAACTCAGTCCTGCTCCTTGCTCCATATCATGGAGCAAAAGAGCCTCCCCATTCCCTCTCTCAGAACATGCTGAACAAATTAATCAGGAGAAGAAAAATCCTTACTCTTCTGTAATCTCTTCTGGTAACACCTCCCCACGGAAATGAGCCTTAAATAACTCCTGCAGGCAGGAGGCAAGCACTGGCAACTGCTCTGAATCAAAATCATCCTGTGACAGGGGAAGGAAGAAAAAAAAAAAAAAAGAGAGAATGAAATAAACAGGAAGCAAAGGAAAAAGAGAAGGAGAGATACGAAAAGATGAAAGTCAGGAGGGTTTATTGGACAAGAAGAGCACAAGCCCTCCTGTTCTCTCACCAAATCCCTTCTCACACTCGCTTCAATGAGCAAGTTCCACCCAGGCATCTGAGTGATCTGGTACGGGACTCACCCGGGTCTCACTGCAGCATGCATTTACCTCCAAGATCTGCTCCACGATTTCCTGCATAACTTCACACTGCACCTCAGTATCGCTGCAGAAGACACAGGAGGAAATGCAAGTAAGAATGTGACAAATACAAAGACGAATGTCTGCTGAGATCTTCCCCAGGGTCAGTGACTACAATGTGTGAGGGGGGTCATGGGACAGTTTTACAAATAATCACTTTTCTTGTGAATATATATACATAGTGTTTCTGTTAATATGTATTGTAGTCTGCAGTATAGCCAGTCTAAATAAGATACATAAATGTTATCCAAGCAAGCGTGAGGATCATACTGCATGCAGAAAAGAGAAATGGTGTGTAACCAAAGTGCTCTGCCATCTCCGTGATAGCAGGATCTGCGGCATTACCACAAAGCCAGGCCCCTCCACCCCATCCTTCAAGCCACACAGTGGAGGGGAAGGCAGTGCTAGAGAGGAGTCCACATGCGCCACACATGACAGAAGAGCAGATTCCTCCTGCTCCTTTGGATTTCCAGTTCAGTCGGAACCAGAGCTGGGATTTGGCACCATGAGCCTTCATTCACAGCTACCCACGGATTTTTTTTTGCCTGTTTTATACCCCCTGCTAATTCACTCAGGCCAGTCCCTGCAGCAGGGATCCTTCCAGAAGCCTGCAATCAGGGGCTCCCGAGGGCCATGAACGCTGCCTCTGCCAGCCCAGGGGAATCAAAGCCAGATCCCGCACATGGAGGCATGCAGCCCCAGGACGACTCAAGGATGCACGTGACATGAACTCACCTGCCCTTCTGCAGAGCTAGCACTTTATCCTTCAAGGACTCATCTAACTGCTCCAGATAAGGCGTGATGTCCACTGGTTCATCAATAAGAGTTTCTTTGATTGGATGGAACCTGAATTCCCTCTTTTTACCTGCAAGACAGCAGTGAACATGAAACTTTTATTGACAGTCTGTTCATGGAGGTAAGGAGATCAGCACAGCCTCCAACATCCATGGCTGGATTTACATCTCATGTGATCATAAGCATTTGGGGTTTGCCCACCCCATGCCCCTGGATGCAGTCCTCAATCCCCCCAACCTAAGAGCAGCCCTCCTTATCTGCCAGTTTCAATATGAAGTCTATGGTGCCGGGGCTCTGCACAGTTCAGATTGAAGCCAGCAGAGGCAGCAAATGCAACACTGCTCTGCTGCCAGCTGGAGGGGGACAGCATTGTGACACAGGTGCCCCTAGGCATCTGTCTTCAGTGCCCAATGGGAAATCCAACCCTGCCAAGAACCTTCTGGAAGTAAAAACAATCAGGCTAAAGATTGCAGACATGATCCCAGCAGGGTTTCACAGATCTCCAGTCTGAACTCTGCCCCAACTAGAAGTGTACAGGGTACTTCATGAACTGACCACAAAACCTCCTGGGCTCTGTGCTAGCACATAACTCAAGATTAACATACATGGAGATGGAGGCATGCATCAGAGGATCCCAAATCACTCAAAAACATAGCTTGAGCCTAAAGCAGGCAGAGGTGGAGACAGTGCATCCAAGCCTCCTAGTCAAGAGAAAGAGAATACCACAGCAGATAAGGATCTTAAGGTCCATCTAATCTGATCGATTTTAGCCTCAGTGCAGTATATCACAGACCCCAGTTCAGTTTCGGCTTTTCAGAGTGCCACATTGCCAGTGCTTTAAAACGGTGCCAGCATACTGCCTTAGAGCATGCTCCCCCAGGGCCACCTTTCCTCAACCAGGGATCTTTCTGTGCTTCTCCCAGGATTGCCTGAACTCTATCCCCTGCCAGGAAAGCCACTCCATGAAGAAATATTTCCCAACGTTGCTCTTGAGTCTGCCCCCTTGGAGCCTCACACTGTGGCCTCTTCACTTACATTTTCTGGCAATGCCATCTTTTGCTCATTCTGCTCTGACCTGAGGGAGTGTCAGCTCCTGAAATTTGGTCAAGAAATGTATTTAGTCAGTCCAATAACATTCTTATAATTTTTTATGTTTTGGGTTTTTTTTGTTTGTTTGTTTTTAATTTCTGAGCATTCTCTTGTTCTGGGAGGCTTCAATTCCCACAGATTCTTAACCAGCTTTTCCAGAGCATCTCCAAAAAAATTAACCCCCTACAGGGTAACCTGCTTAGATGATGCTTGGATGCTAGGTAAGCCGAGCAGCAGCTGTCACCAACGAGGCCACATTCTTAGCAGAGGCTCTGATTAGATCAGCTAAAAATGCAGCCCCCGACTTCCCTGCACGATGCCCGGGTTTCCTCTTCCCGCAACCCTTCAGAGATTTACTCAATCCAGTGTAGAAGTGCTCTCGCTACATAACCAGCCGACACCATCGCCTGTAGTGCAAGACATGCAACCTTGAAGGACTATTGGAAGAGGGCTTCAATCTTAATGCCGTGTCCTCAACAAGAAAGGTAGTCTACCACCAAAACTAAGGCATCCACCTCTCCATCTCTGCTGGAGGAAATGGGCAAAGTTTTGGTAACGACTCCCTAACACCAAGTCGTGCCTCAAGAGATTCCCATTCTATCATAATCATATCCTGAATAGTGATTTCCTAACCCCTGAAAGGCCAGGATCCGCTGTAGGAGAGACTGTTTCCACCTGCACATCTGCAATCTTCAAAACTTTCAACAAGGCGGCAAATCAGAGGAAGAAATGCTTCCTTCTGGAAAAGTCTCTCCTCCAGGTTCTCTAATCCAGCAAGGATCTCATCTCCATCACCTTCGTTAAATGCTCTGGAAGGAGATCTGTCCCCCGCAAGACCCCTTCCATGCCCAACTCCAACTTGGTCCAACGGGCCCCTCAGCAAGGGATGGCCCCAAAAACTGAACAGAACCCTGGAAAGGCGGCCTTCCTGAGACCATCCCAGCCCACTTCTTCACACTGAGGGTGCAGAAGCACACAGTGCTGGAGTGGATCCTACATCCCCGATTTCTTTATCCATTGCGGGACCCTTAGAACACCCTAAAAGGGGCTTAGAAGGCGCATAAGATGAATCTGAGCCTCTCAGAGAACTGACTCACAGAACCCTCAAAATGGCTGCCGTTACCATCAATATTTAATCTCCCTCCATGCCCTCCACTGATTTAGAGTTAAAACTTCCTCCGGTCTTGGCTCTGCAGCCCCTGGGAACACCTCTATCTGCAGCGTCAGAGCCAACAAAGCCACAGTATGCACAAGGCAATAACTGGTGGGGGGCCTGAACCACACACTCTGTACTACTGGAATCAGCCAAGGAATGAGAGAATCATCTAGCTGCTGGCTTGTTAAAATTGTTTAAAAAAAAATAAAGTATCTATTAAGAATCTTGACCAGCAGTGGGAGGAGATGGGAATCAAGAAGGATCAGTCCAATTCCTAGAGGGGAGAGAAGATCAGCCCCAGCATGATTAGACTGATACCCAGAGCTCTGTTTCTAGTACTGCACCAATCCTCCTATCATCTGCTGGAGGCAGAGAATTATTGACTGCACCAGATTATACGGGCAAGGTGATGTCATTAAAAACTGTGTGTTCTCTGTCTTCCAGTGGAAGTGGAGACAAGGACAGCATCCGAAAGCAAGAAAGCTTTGGACAAGCAGAGAGGATCTCCAAGGGAGAAAGCAAGGTTGTTTACCTGTAACAGGTGTTCCTCGTGTACAGCAAAACAAATAACCACACAAGATGGGTGACAGCATCCAATGGCGCCAAGTCAGGTCATTTTTCTCTCAAAGCCCAAAACGTTTCTTTGCTTTGCGAGCATGCACGTGCCTTCCTACCTTAGCATCCCCAGTTTTTATCCAAGCTCGGTAAACTTCCTGGGGAGGAGGGAGGGATTGTGTACCTGTTTGTTTTGTTGTCCACAAAGAACTGTTATAGGTAAGCAATCTTGCTTTCTTGCCACACAAGACAGGACTCCCCAGCTGAGGGTGGGGAGTTTCGCCTTTGAATGATTCCTTTGCAACCCATCTTGTATTCTGCGGAAGTTTAATTTGATTAAATGTTTTTTTGGGATTTCTTTTTAGCACTGCTGATCCAAATACACTATCTTTACATGAGTCCTTATCCAGACAGTAATGTTTTGTAAATATATATAAAGTTGACCATGTGGCAGCTTTGCAGATATCTTGGGTTGTTGCCGAATTAAGATGCGCCATCAATGCGACCAATGCTCTGACCTGATGCGCTTTTACTGTGTCTGGTATTTTCATGGTAGTACAACAACGAGAGACACACTGTGTTAGCCATCTGGATAACATTTGTTTTTCTGACAGCTGAGTCTTTTTTAGCTGTGTCACAAGATATGAAAAGTTGGATTGACTTCCTGAGTGTTTGAATTCCATCCAAGTAGAATAAAAGGGCTTTTCTGCAGTCTAAGGTAAGCAATGGCTGCTGCACAGTTGTGGTACGTGGCTGGTGGTAGTATTTCTGGATTCAGCTGGAATTGTGATACTACCTTAGGAAGAAACTTTGGTGTGTTCAGAGAAGCACTTTATTTTGAATATCTGTTACTATGGCCTGTAACTTGCTCATGCTTGAATTTGAATTTCATATTTTTATCACATCAAGGCAGATTACATAATATCTGATAAAGTCGAGCTTCTTCCTGATGTGATTGCTATTAGAAATGGCGGTTTCATAAGCTGTATCAGGTTTCATAAGCTGCATCAAGACAGTATTAAGTCCCACTGAGGTGCTGGTCCCTTTAGTGAAGGTTTAAGGTTGAGCAGATCTTTTATGAACATAGCTACTAGTGGTTGCTGCAAAATTGGTTTTCAATTAACAGTGCTGTGATAAGCCACTATCACACTCAAAAGTACTCTGATGGAATTTGTCTTTAGTCCAGAGTCATTGAGGTGAAGCAAGTATGGGAGTATTTTAGAGTTGGACATGCAGAAAGTTGTTCTCCTTGATGTCTGCACCAATTTGCAAATCTCCTCCGTTTGAAGTTATAGGATTTCCTTGTGAAAGATTTTCTAAATTCGAGAAGAATTTAATTTATTCTTTGTGGCAAATGAAATTGTTTAATTATGTTGCTTTCTGTATCCATGCAGTTAATGCTAGAGACTGGAAAGTGAGACGCAGGACTGTTCTGTCGAGTTACTAGGTTTGTAATTGTTGGTAACATTATAGTGGTATCTGCTGCTAATCTGATTAAGCACAGAAACCAACTTTGTTGCGGTCAACTGGGAGCTAAAAGAATCAGTCTTCCCTTGTCAAGTCTCAATTTTAGAATGGTTTTCACCATCAGCAGGACTGGTGTGAAAGCATACACCATGTCTTCGTTCCATGAAATGAGAACAGTATCTTTCACTACTGCATCTTGTGATGGCCTTTTCAAAACAATACTGTGGTAGTTTGTGATTGAACGGAGATGCAAATAGGTCTATTCCTTGTGTGCACCAAGTCACAAATAGGTCCTGCAGTGAAATACCACACGTGCAGTTGTAATCTATTAGCTACTATGTTGTTCTTCCCTGGAAGATAGATTAATAAGATCAGTATTTGCCATTTGTCTGCCCAGATCCATATCACTATGACTCTTTGCAGAACGGGTAAAAATCTATTCCTCCCTGTTTGTTTATATAGAACATGGCCATTTGATTGTTGGTTTGTATATGCAGTGTTGTTTTTCAATCATGGCTTGAACGTCTTTACAGCCTGGCATTCAAGGGGGTCTCCATGATGCTGTGAGGGAGGGAGGCAGCCAGGGGCACGAGTCTGGCATTCTGGGGTCTCTATGATGCTGTGAGGGAGGGAGGCATCAAGGGGCACAAATCTGGCATGAGGGAGGGAGGGGGCAGGCATTTAGTGACAGGAAACAGTACAATGTATAAAGACCCTGTCGCTGCTCCTCACCTTTGCTGTTGAGCTCCTCTTCATCATCACTAAATGCAGCTTCGGTGCTGCCATAGCAACTGTCATCCTTCTCGGCCATGTGATTGTCCATCTCCATGGAGACCGGCTCCTCAATTTTGACTGCAACAACGAACATAAAAGGAGCCCGGAGCAGATTAAAGTAGCAGCAGGTAAGGCCAGGATTTGCCATGGCTATCTGGCAATGCCCCCATCCCCTGGCACAGTCAGCACTTCAACCAGGTCAGAGACAAAATCTGGGCCAGATGCAAGCACTCGAGACAGCACCAAACCTGCATCTCCCATCCTACACCTGAAATCTGAGGCCAGCACTGCATGTGAACCGCGAGCCCAACCCTGGGGCAAAGGGACCCCCCCACCCCATCTATAAACCCCGAGCCCAACTCTGGGGATGAAGGATCCCCCTCCCTCCTCTCCCCGCACCCCATTTATAAACCCCGAGCCCCACTCAGCAGTTCTGAGTCCAACACTGAGGATGAAGGAACCCTTCCACCCTTTCCCCACCTATAACCCGTGAGTCCAACAGCGGCGATGAAGTCCACCTCCCACCATCTATAAACTCTACACCACTCTGCAGCTGAAGGCCCCCCCCCCCCACCTCCCCTTTATAAACCCCGAGCTCCACTCTGCAGTCCTGACCCCAGCACCGTAGGTTATGTAGGACCCAAGACAGTTGCAGCTAGACGGTGAAATGATCCCCTCTTCCTGTTCCTCTGATCACAGTCTCATGGCATTAACACTTCCTACAAATAGCTGCTCTATATACATTTATATAAACCTTGACATCTCAGCTCACAGCAAGCCAGTAACTTCCATCCCTCCAGCCAGAAGCTTCGTTTAATTGGTAAAACAGATAATGCAGGCCTTGGAAATAGTCACAACTTGGAGCCAAAATCAACAGCAGAAAGAGTTTCTGGCAGCCCAGAGTGTGTTGGGGCATTTTCCATCAGCGTCTGGTTTCTCCCTCGGGAGAATTCCTGGGTTCTCCCAGGTCTCATTAAACACACACGTGGGGGTGGCAGGCGCTGCTATTCAAGAAGAATCTTAACATACTTCCAAACCTATTTATTATACTTGTGGTAAAAATGATATTAAAAGTATCCAAACAAATAATCTTTCTGAAATCCATCTGGGAAAGCAGTTTCATGCTTTCCCACAGAAAAAAAAAAAAAAAAAAAGAGAGAGAGAGCCACAGATAGAGAAGGGTGAGAGCATTGAATAAAAAAAAAAAAAAAGGGAGATACAGCAAGAATATAAAGGACTGAGAGAGAGCAGGACTGCTTCAGTTACAGCAAAAATCCTGGAGAGGTAACTCAGTTGCCCCAGTTACTTATAGGCAGCATCCCAGCCCCCTGCCATGGTGGGGACAGCACCTCTCCCCCCTCACTAGTGCAGCCTTCAATGGCTTTTCTTGGATAATCTGCTAGGAAAGGTTCTGAAGGACTGTGCACACGTGGGCACCGCTTCATAGCCCTACCTTCTGACGGGGGCGAGGGAGAGCTGCAGAACTCGGGAAATTTCTCTCTCAGCATGGAGCGCAGTTCTTTGTCCAGCTTGGGGTTATGGAATAAAGGAGCCAGGTGTCTACGGAGTGGAGAGAGGAGAGCTTCAGAACACAGTGGAGAAAAGACGCGTTCATAGCCTGACCCAATACCAACCCGTCCAAAATCAGAGGGGCCCAACTGCTGCCAACGTGTGCAGCATCCACATTTTACTCTAAGTCTGTCACCTGCTCCCCACACTGCTCCAAACCCCAGTCATCCCAAGAGAAGAAAATTAGGTCTTACCTTCGATAATTTTCGTTCCTGTAGTACCAAGGATCAGTCCAGACTCCTGGGTTTTGCCTCCGCACCAGCAGATGGAGACAGAGCAAGATTTGACAGGCTCTGCCATAAATACCAGGGTGCCACCCACAGCCTGTCAGCATTTCGCAATGTCAAAGCAGAATAACCCCCAACTACAAACTAACTATATACATGAAGTTCAACCGGAGAACCCTTGGGTCACTGCCCCCAACAAAGAACTTGACCCGAAACAGAAATAGATTGGTATAAGAATCTCCCAGATCAAATAGACTAGAGAAGAATTAGGAACAGCGGACTCTCCGAACTTAATGCAGCAGTGGGCGGGACTCTGGACTGATCCTTGGTACTACAGGAACGAAATTATCAAAAGGTAAGACCTAATTTTCTTTTCCCTGTACGTACCGGATCAGTCCAGACTCCTGGGATGTACCAGAGCGTAAACTACTTGGGATGGGACCCGGAGAGGCCCGCTCTCAATACGCCTGCTCCGAAATTGCCCTCCCTGGGGTCCTATACATTCAGCCGATAATGACATGCAAACATATTCAACAACTTCCAAGTTGCTGCTCTGCAGATCTCTTGGGTGGAGATCTGGTGACACTCCGCCCAGGAAGCCGCCTGGGAACGTGTAGAATGCGCCTTCAGCCCCATTGGTAAGGGCCGACCACCCAACAGGTATGAGGAATTTATGGCCTCCTTCAACCATCGCGAGATGGTGGCCTTAGACGCCATATTACCCTTTTTGGGACCTTTCCAAAGGACAAAGAGGTGATCCGAAAGATGAAAACCATTAGTAACTTCCAAATAGCGTAGAAGGACCCTATGCACATCCAGCTTCTTCAGGTCCTTTGAAAAGGGATCCAACCTGTCGAGGTTAGAAAACGATGGCACAACCACCGACTGGCTCAAATGAAAAGAAGAAACTACTTTTGGCAGGAACGAGGGAACCGTCCGAAGACTAATTCCGGACTCAGAGATTCGCAAGAAAGGTTCCCTGCAGGACAAAGCTTGAAGTTCAGAAACTCGTCTTGCCGAAGTGATTGCCACCAAAAACACTACCTTCAACGTGAGATCCTTTACAGTCGTCCTCTTCAGTGGCTCAAAACGGTGGCACACACAACGCCTTGAGCACCACGTTTAAGTTCCAGGAGGGACATGGAGCAAGCAGCGGTGGACGCAAATGCTTTGTCCCCTTCAGAAACCGGGCGACATCTGGATGTGATGCCAGCGTCCTCCCTTCCACAGAACCACATAAGCAACAGAGGGCAGCCACCTGCACTCGTAACGAACTACAGGACAAACCCTTGGCCAAATAGTCTTGTAGAAAGGCTAGAATATTGGAAACGGATGCCCGAGAGAACATAATTGCACGAGAAACGCACCATGATTTGAAAACCTTCCAAACTCGCACATCTGATAAGGAAGTCGAAGTCTTACGCGATCTCACTGCATCAGAATAACTTTTACCTTTTAAACGACGTCTCTCACACGCCATGCCGCTAGACAAAAGCGATCTACCTAATCGAAACAAACAGGTCCCTGATGAAGCAGATTCGGTAAAAACAGGAGACGCAGTGACTCCTCTAATGCGAGACTGATGAGGTCTGCAAACCACGGTCAACATGGCCACTCGGGGGCAACCAGAATTACCTCCGTAGGATGACAC
The DNA here is from genome assembly GCF_901001135.1 of Rhinatrema bivittatum. Lineage (NCBI taxonomy): Eukaryota > Metazoa > Chordata > Amphibia > Gymnophiona > Rhinatrematidae > Rhinatrema > Rhinatrema bivittatum. Next base: position 25,656,229 of record NC_042630.1, read on the forward strand.
TCTATTCGACGAAGAACCTTGCCGATCAGTGGCCAGGGGGGAAAGACATATAGCAGGACTGACGTCGGTCAGGGTAGCACCAAGGCATCCACCCCCTCTGCTCCCCTTTCCCTTCAACGGGCAAAGAAGCGCGGAGCCTTGGCATTCTGAAAGGTCGCCATTAGATCCATAGCCGGCGTTCCCCATGTGTTGCAGATTAACTGGAAGGCCCTGTCCGCAAGCTCCCATTCTCCGGGGTCCAGTTGATGCCGACTCAAGAAGTCTGCGTGAATGCTGTCCACCCCCACTATGTGGGACGCGGCGATGCTGAGAAGGTGCCGCTCCGCCCACTGAATCAACAGACGAGCCTCTATCGCCACCGAGCGATTCCTGGTCCCCCCCCCTGACGACTGATATAGGCCACTGTTGTCGCATTGTCAGATAGTAACCCTGACCGACTTTCCCTGAATCAGAGGGAGAAAGGCCCGCAACGCCAGACGCACCGCCCTGGTCTCCAAGCGATTGATCAACCAGCGAGACTCGGTCGGAGACCAGAGCCCCTTCACTGACTTTCGCAAGCATACCACTCCCCAACTGGAGAGGCTCGCATCCGTGGTGACCACTGTCCACTCCGGTGCCACAATCGAAACCCCCCAGAGGAGATTGTCCGAACACAACCACTACCCCAGGCTGGAGCGTGCCAGGTTCGTTAGAGGTAACGGGAGATGGAATTGCTCGGACACCAGACTCCAGCGGGAAAGCAATGCCGATTGTAAGGGCCGCATGTGCGCGAAAGACCAAGGTACCAGTTCCAGCGTTGATCCCATGGAACCTATCAACTGCAGGTAGTCCCAAACCGTCGGAGACTGCTTCTGCAGCAAGGACCTGACCTGCCCTCGCAATTTGAGACTGCGATCGACGGAGAAAAAGGCTTTCCCCTGCCGCGTGTCGCATAAAGCTCCCAAAAATTCCAGTGACTGAGAGGGATTGAGGTGACTTTTGGATGTATTCACCACCCAATCGAGGGAGCGCAACAACTGTAGGACCCATTGTGTCGCCGACCGACAAAGCATTTCAGATTTTGCTCGGATCAACCAATTGTCCAGATACGGATGAACTAACAACCCCTCCCGACGCAGCTGTGCTGCAACCACCACCATTATCTTGATGGAAGTTCTGGGCGCTGTCGCAAGACCGAACGGTAACATTTGAAATTGGTAATGCTTCCCCAACACATAGAACCTGAGGTGTTTCTGATGATTCTTCCTGATTCCGATGTGTAAATATGCCTCTGTGAGATCCAGGGAAGCCAGGAACTCCCCCGGCCAAACAGAAGCAATCACGGACCTCAGCATCTCCATGTGAAAGCATGGGATCCGAAGACATCTGTTGACGTACTTTAGATCTAGTATGGGCCGGAAGGATCCTTCTTTCTTTGGAACGACGAAGTATATGGAGTAATGTCCTTTTCGTTGCTCCAAGGCAGGAACTGGAAAGATTGCCCCCAGATCCAACAACCGGACCCAAAGTCTGGTGGACCGCTCGCCTCTTTTCTGCGTATCCACACGGGGATGGAAAAAATCTCGGGTTGAGAAGGCGAGCAAAATCTAAAGCGTAGCCGTGTTTTATCACAGAAAGTACCCACTGGTCTGTCGTGATTGTGGTCCATTCCTCGTAAAAGAGAGACAACCTGCCCCCTACCTTCGGTACGGAGGGATGGACCAGCCGGACATCATTGTGCCGACTTACCGCCGGGAGCCGACAGCAGAAGCAGGTCTACCAAAATGTCTGCCTCGAAAGGACTGGGACTGCTGTCTCCCCCGCCCCCCAACCAAAAGGAGGCTGAAGGGGTACTAGGACGAGAGTACGAGCCTTTCGATTTCCCCGAAATCTGGACGAGAAGGACCCCCTGGGCCGCCGTCCTGTCTTCCGGGAGTCAATACCCTTTATTTTCACCCAGGAACTGGATCATGTCTTCCAATTCCTTTCCAAACAGAAGCTTGCCCTTAAATGGTAGGGACCGCAGCCGAGATTTGGAGGCTCCGTCCGCGGACCAGTTCCGCAACCACAATAGCCACCTGGCCGAAACGGCCAAAACCATGGAGCGAGCCGAAGTTCTCAGGAGATCCTACAGGGTGTCCGCATTATAAGCCACGACCGCTTCGAGGCGACCAGCTTATCTGGCTTCTTCCTCAGAGGGGCCTTCATTGGCGAGAAGTTGTTGGACTCAATGTAGTCTGGCCCTTAATGCAAAGTTACTAGAAATTGCTGCTCGGGCCCCCAGAGCAGAAACTTCGAAAATCTTCTTCAGCTGGATCTCCAACTTTCGATCCTGAAGGACCTTCAGCGCCGTGGCCCCCGTGACCGGAATAGTCGTCCTCTTCGTTACTGTTGAAACCGCGGCATCCACCTTCGGCACCCGAAGGACTTCCAATGCATCCTCAGGCAAAGGATAAAGCTTATCCATAGCCTTTGTGAACTTCAGACCCAAGTCCGGGGTATCCCACTCTCGAACGAGAAGGTCCGTAGCAGAAAAGTGAAAAGGAAATGTTGTGGGAGGGCCACTCAGACCCAACAACACTGGATCCATTGAGCCAAGACGAGACTCCTCGGAGGGCATAGAGATCCCTAACTCCCCCAAAATGGTGGGAATAAGAGGGGCCAGCTCGTCCCTTCGGAAAAGGCGGATCACCCTCGGGTCGTCGCGCTCCGAAACCTGGCTCTGCCTTGTCGCCCCCTGCGCCGGTGTGCCATCTCCCTCTACCCCTCTCGGGGACGTGGAAGGCTCCTCCTGATCCGTCGAGTCGAAGGGGGAATCCGTGTCCTCCCTGGGGGGAATAGCCCGCAATGGGCGCTTGGACTTGGAAAGTCCCTCCTTGCCCTCCGACCGTGGACGAGACTTGTCCGCTGAATGTGGGCCCTCAGGGTCCCCCGACTGGGGCGAGTGCCTCTTATAGGCTTTGCGGGCCTTACAGGCCCTATGAATTGCCAGGATAAAATCAGATGAAAAGGAGGAACAGGAATCCTCAGATTCTGTTCCTGTGTCAACTCCCTTCCCTCCCCCTGCTGCCCCCGCTGGTGAAAAAGGCCGCGAAACCGGTCTCTGCGGGGAGAGGGAGGGCGGGGAATTCCTGGCCCCCGCCACGATCGAAGCAGCGAGGGGAACCGAAGCCAAGATGGCGGGTTTTCCCGCGTTTATCGGAAGCTGTTTGGGGAGGGCAGAGGAACGCTCCCCGACCGTGACCACCGCATTACCACCCCCCGAGCCAATCCCGATGGTCCCTTGCCTCTGGGGATGCAGGGTGAACACAGCCCATCCCGCGAGAGGCGCGTGCTCCCCGAGCCGCAGGCCAAGCAGGCCGACCCTCGTGGCATGCTCGGCTCAAATCGTCGAAAAGCAGGTAAAAATAAACAATCGGGAGGAAGGGGTGGGGGAAGTAGAATCGACCGCTGCCGCACTAAGGCCCAAGAGCAGCCGCCCGACGCGGAACAAATCTTTTTTTTTTTTTTTGTACCTTAGACGCTGTCCCTCGTCGGGTCCTGAAGCGGTCTGCCTGGGGTGAGTGAGCCGGGCTCCCCGGTATCAGCCCGGCTGGGCTGTGAAGGAAGCAGCGTCCTCGATCCTTAGCACCAGCAGCCTACTAGACCAGGGGGGACCTGACAACCCCCTGGGAGGCACAGACCGGATCAATAAACTTCTTCCTCCTTTCCCTATTTTTTTTTTTAACTTAATTAAAAAGAAGGAAGGTACAGAAAAACACTGACTAACTACAACCCCTATTTCTTTTTTTTTTTTTTTTAATCAATTCAGGCTGTGGGCCATGCACCCGGACCATCTGCTGGAGACAGAGTAATACTGACAGGCTGTGGGTGGCACCCTGGTATTTATGGCAGAGCCTGTCAAATCTTGCTCTGTCGCCATCTGCTGGTGCGGAGGCAAAACCCAGGAGTCTGGACTGATCCGGTACATACAGGGAACACAGGTTTTGGACCCAGACATCCTACACAGAACCTGCCACACTGCTCCCAGCCCCAATCATCCCAAGAGCCCTGGTATCAGACCCAGACATCCTACACAGAACCTGCCACACTGCACCCAGCCCCAATCATGCCAAGAGCCCTGGTATCAGACCCAGACATCCTACACAGAACCTGCCACACTGCTCCCAGCCCCAATCATGCCAAGAGCCCTGGTATCAGACCCAGACATCCTACACAGAACCTGCCACACTGCTCCCAGCCCCAATCATCCCAAGAGCCCTGGTATCAGACCCAGACATTCTACACAGAACCTGCCACACTGCACCCAGCCCCAATCAACCCAAGAGCCCTGGTATCAGACCCAGACATCATACATGAACCTGCCACACTGCTCCCAGCCCCAATCATCCCAAGAGCCCTGGTATCAGACCCAGACATCCTACACAGAACCTGCCACACTGCTCCCAGCCCCAATCATGCCAAGAGCCCTGGTATCAGACCCAGACATCCTACACAGAACCTGCCACACTGCTCCCAGCCCCAATCATCCCAAGAGCCCTGGTATCAGACCCAGACATCCTACACAGAACCTGCCACACTGCACCCAGCCCCAATCATCCCAACAGCACAGGTATCGGATCCAGACATCCTACACAGAACCTGCCACACTGCTCCCAGCCCCAATCATCCCAAGAGCCCTGGTATCAGACCCAGACATCCTACACAGAACCTGCCACACTGCTCCCAGCCCCAATCATCCCAACAGCACAGATATCGGACCCAGACATCATACACAGAGCCTGCCACCTGCTCCCAACCCCTATCATCCCAAGAGTACAGGTATCAGATGCTGACATCCCACACAGAGCCACCAACCCAAAAGAAACTCAAGCTGGTGGAGAACATATTCACTGTCACTCTTTACCCAGGTGTCTGTGCCTTATAGAAACAAAAGAGCAGAACACCATCAATCTATCTGAGTACTACAAGAGTGGGAAACTCCTTCTCTTTCTAGGACTAATCAATGAAAAAGGTGCTGGTATCTCACCAAGTAAATGTTTCTTTCCAGGTGTGCTGTACCTGGTTTGTTACAGCATAACACAGCACAGCAATGTGATAACTGATGCCACAGAGCAGGAGAGCGACTCTTGGATGCCTCCAAACACCAGAATTGCTGCCTCAGACGAGCTAAGGGGTTCTTCTGCCAGAAGTCACAAGGTATAAGATACCGGCAGCCAATCAGCCAGACTTGTTGAAAGTATATGATAAAATCCAGCATTGCTGGCCGCTTACGCAAGCACACGTTTCTCCACTATGTGGTTGAGGGAGCTGAACACCCCTTGCCGGACATGGCCCTCCAGTGGTGGGTAGAAGTTTGGAATTATCTGCAGAAAGGAAACCCAAAGAGAAGGTTAATGGTCGAGCCTGCCCTGCAGTACTGCCCATGTGGAAGAGGCGGGTTAATAGCACGAGAGCAAAGGAGCAGTTAAGTCAAAACAGGGGGGGTGCACTGACAGGAAGCGCTGTGACTTACAGAAAAAGCTGTTGACGACAGCAGAGATGAATGGAGAATCAATCATAGCGTGTTATCAGAAGCAAGAAAGCCTACAAAGATGACCTTGTCCAGGAGTCTCAGTTCCTTTCTCTGTCTCAGGACAAAGTTAGCAAAAACTGGAACGCCATTCTGTCCTGAGGCAAAAAGGAGGGATGCTCAAGACCTTCAAATGTAAGTCATAGCAGCAGCAACTGGGTATTCCCAGTTAAAACACAGATTAATGTGTTGGAAAATAAATGTCAAACTGCTTCCTTCTATGAGGTGGAGACAAGAGCAATAGGTCAGGGCTCTGGGCACCAATCAGATAATGTACACACTACAAGGCAGAAAGAAGGGAGAAGGACATAGGAGGCCCCACTCAGAATCCCAGTGCATGTGGAAGGCTTAGCATTTCCAATGCTACAGCAAACAAGGGGTTAAACTGAAGGCACTATTAATTGCATCATGGGTTAATCATCCTAGAACAGAAAATTATGAAACTGAGGGGCTGGGGCAGAGGTCAGAGTAATAAGGCATTCATGCAGCCCTGACGGACACTTAATGGCAACAATCACTGAGCCATAGACAGGGACAGAAAGGTAATTAGACAGAAGGGTAATTACTATTCTCCAGATCAGCTTCCTCTCCCCACTATTATTTATTTAGTTGTTAATTGTGCAACAGCAACCTTGCAGTAGTTTGAAAAGGACAATAAATGAAAGTAATTATAATATTAATCTACCAGCTTCTCCCAGTGATCCCAGGATATCACTCATTATGTGTGGGGAGCATCCTTCCTGTATCTAGCTTCTCTCCTCCCAGAAAAATCCCAGAGTATCACTCACTGCATGTGCGGAGGATCCTTCCTCTATCTGCATCGCCCCCTAGCTTCTCTCCTCCCAGTGGCTTTGCTTCTCATTTCTGTGCCAGGAGCTGTTCCTGTCCTCACACCAGACTTACCCGACACATGAAATCCAGCAGGGTGGCAGTGATAGCAGGATGAGGTTTCATGGAATGATGCATCACCAGTATTGCAGGTTCTGAAGAGAGAAAGACTCCACTGTGAGCTAAGCCTGCCTGTCACACAGCACAAAGGGAGATGTTTGCTTTTCAGCTGGGTTTAAGGACCTCTGAGCTAGTGTGGCTGCTTTATATAAGAGAGGATGCTACAAGCAGGAGACCTGTGGTGGTTGAGAACACTTTTTCCCAGACTGGTCTGCTGTACCTACTGATTTTCACCCAAGCTTTTATCTGCAGATGACAGATCCCAGGTCTTTTCCCGAGATCTGAGCTTCACAATGATTACAACTCTAGTCCCTCACATTTACACTCCATGACCTGGAAATAAGGATTACAGCTGTCAAAGTGCCAGAAAATGAAGGACAGACATCAGTCCACCCTGACCAATCACAACAGGCTCTTGTGCAAGGTTGGACAGTCCTTATCAGATGGCGGCAAAGGTCAGAGAAAGCAGCTTTAAAGTGGATGGCCCATCAGCCAAATCAAAGCATGCTGGACACGGCAGGTCAAGAGCAGCAGATAAGGCGCCTGGAATTTAATTTTTAGAAGGATAACATCACAACTTACTACACAACAGATTTCCCATTCCTGCCTCATTGACATGTTCTCTCTAACTCATCCTTTCCCTGTGTCTGAAGCTCCGGGCCCAGCACACACACTCTGCCAGAATAAAACACTCACCGATATTCATGATGCTGTCCTTGTCTGGGCTGAAGAAGAGCCAGTCATAGAACAAGGCCAGTTTAGCATTGGAAGCCGCTACGTTAGACTGAAGGAAGAGCAGAAAACAATTGATTTGAGGCTTCCTCATCCAGGTCAAGACTGCAGCATGCTGAAACTATTGTAAGGATGCTGCAAGCATTCCTGAATAGACCTTACAAAACTAACCCCCTTCTCGCTCTGCTCAAAAGGACAAGCTGCTTTAAGGACCCACTCCAAAAACAAAGATATTTCTAACTCGTTAAAAAAATTCACAAAAAGGTTTGGAAGACAGATTGTTTGAAAAAATGGGTGAAGGGTCTGTATGTTACGAGTCTGGGAAGTGCAGCAGCTGTAGGTGGGGTGTTTTTACTGTGCGATGAGAATATTTATCACCGTTACTGAAGGGCCGATCACAGCTAATGCCCCTTATCCCCAAAGTTCTCACATTTCAGACCCTTCCAATTCATGTTTTGGTAACATCCCAACTTGTACGTGAGTTTCCTCCCAGAAAAAGCAAAGCAAATTACAATTAATCCAAAATGCACGCTCTAATTTTGAAGACCACATTATTTTGTCCTCTCTGTATAATTTTTAAAGATCAACATAATTTGGGCCTTTTCTATTTAAAGTCAAGCAGGAGCATATGTTGTAAGATCTCTCCTGGAGACGATTTTGGGTTGCCAGGTAAAATTAGTTGGGCTTTCTTGAGTGCTGCTCCACGTCCCTGGAACACTATTAGAGACACCCAGCTCACTTCCAATTATGTGACACTCTAAAAGGCAATGAAGACTTTGCTTGTTAGGCAAGCTTTTAATTGATTAACCTGCTGTGTTATTGCATGACAGGCTCTCATCTATTCTTATCATTTGCTGCTTGATTTGGTTTTAACCTTTGATGATTGCTGATTTTGTGCTGATTTGATTTTAACCTTTGGTTAAAAACACTGCTAATTTTTCTATTTTATTTGAGATGTTTTTATTTTATTTCTAATCTTAATGATGTAACATTTGAGATTTTTACCTTTCAAAGATTACTTTTCATCTTGAATTATCTATGTTTTCCATTTTATTTGCTTGGGAGGATAATCAGAGCCAGCGTTACTTACTGTGCATGTGGTCAACAACCATCCAATGATTGCCCAGCGTGGGAGGATGTCAGAACTCAGCACCTCGTTAGATGGATGGACCACGCCACATATGTACCGGATAAGGTCACAACGCAGAGACTGGCTGTCGGGTGTGGATAAATACTGTCGCTGAAACCAGTCTTGGTACCTCTTCTGCTGGCCAAACCTCACCTTGTGGCATAAATGAGACAAAATTTCGAATATCATTCCTGCAGCCTGGGGAACCTGTGCTGTTCTTGTGCCCTCTCTCTCTGCTCAGGAGACCAGCTAACAAGGCAAGCAGACACCTAGCTATAAAAGGTTTACAGGCCCCTCCCTTTGTTCGCATACTGAAGTATACAATAGTTAGTAAGATAAGTGAGGGAGTTCTTAATCTTGACTGTGATAAGAAAATTAGTTCTTACCTCAATAATTTTCATTCATGTGGTACCAAGGATCAGTGCAGACTCCTGGGTTTTGCCTCCACACCAGCAGATGGAGACAGAGAAAGATTTGACCAACTCTGCCATATATACCAGGGTGCCACCCACAGTCTGCCAGTATTACTTAATGTCAAAGCAGAATGATTCCAAACCAAACTAACTATATACAGGAATCGAAACTTGAAAATGGATCACTGACCCCCAACTATAAACCAGACCTGTTAACAAAAAAAAAAAAAAAGAAGGGGTAAAACGAAGGAATCTGCAGATCAGAGGAAAAAAACAAATGCAGAAGTAGCAGACTCTCCATTACCTTTATGCACTCAGTGGGCGGGACTCTGGACTGATCTTTGGTACTACAGGAACGAAAATTATTGAGGTAAGAACTAATTTTCTTTTCCCTGTACGTACCAGATCAGTCCAGACTCCTGTGATGTACCAGAGATTGTACTTACCGGGGATGGGATCCGGAGAGGCCCGCTCTCAACACACCTGCTCCAAAATTTGCTCCCCTCGGATCTTGGACATCTAGTCTGTAATGCCACGGAAAAGGTATGCAAGGACTTCATGTAGCTGCCCTGCAAATTTCCTGCGGGGAATTCTGTTGACACTCTGCCCAGGAAGCCATCTGGGAATGTGTGGAATGCGGCTTAAGCCCCACCGGTAAGGGCCGACCACAAAGCAAATACGCAGAATTTATTGCCTCTTTTAGCCACCAGTTGATCATGGTCTTAGACGCCATATTACCCCACTTTGGACCATTCCAGAGGACAAAGAGATGATCCGAGATTCTAAAACTGTTGGTAACATCCAGACAACGCAGCAGCGCCCTGCAGACATCTAACTTTCTCAAATCCTTCGAAAGAGGATCCGACCGATCCAGATTGGAAAAAGACGGGAGTTCCACCGACTGATTCAAATGAAAAGAGGAAATCACCTCGGCAGAAAGGTTAGAACCGTTCGCAAAGTAACCCCCGAATCAGAAAGCCTCAAGAAGGGCTCCCGGCATGACAACGCTTGTAGTTCCGAAACTCGACGCATCGAGGAAATCGCCACCAGAAATACCACTTTCAAAGTGAGGTCTTTCAGAGTAGCCCTCTTCAATGGCTCAAAAGGGGACATACACAAAGCCTTAAGAATTACATTCAAATTCCAGGATGGACATGGAGAACTTACCAGCGGACGTAAATGCTTTGCCCCTCTAAGAAAACGAGATACATCAGGGTGTGCGGCCATTGCCACTCCATCTATGGCCCCACACAAGCAGTCTAAGGCTGCCACCTGCACCCAGTCACCACCATTAAACCCCTGCAGATGTTGCAGAATGCCACAGCCAGGATTTTGACCAAAACCAACAAAAGAGAGCACATAACCCCTATCCTGTGGAACCTTCACTGGCTCCCTATCAAATTTAGAATTCTGTACAAAGTCCTTATGGTTATACACAAAGCCGTGCACAATATCACTCCTCTCGATCTTAACATCCCTCTTCACCCCTACAATCCCTCCAGACCGGTCAGATATGCCTACAGTAACACGCTCTACACACCTCCTGCCAAATCCTCTCTTAGGAAACGAGCCCTTTCTACAGCTGGTACTCCACAATGGAATGCACTCCCGATGGACCTCCGACTAGAACGATGCACGACAACCTTTAAAAAAAAGACTCAAAACTTGGCTCTTCAGTCAAGCCTTTCCTTAATCTTCAGACGACCCATCCTTCCTTATAGACACATCAACTTCCAGACCAACTCTCAGTTTTCACTTACCGGTCTTCTGATCCAGACTTAGCGTCCTATACAAGTTTAGTTTTAATTTATGTAATTTGTACCCTTTGATACCAGTTCCTGTATCCCTTGTTCAATGTAATGCATTTGTTTAATGCTGTTTCTTGTTTCGCTGTAAACCAATCTGATATGTTCTTTTGCACATGAATGTCGGTATAAAAAAGTTTCAAATAATAATAATAGTACTAATAATAAGGAACTACAGGACAAGCCCTTAGCTAACCCTTCCTGTAGAACCCCTAGGATACTGGACACGGACGCCCAAGTGGGAACAATACTACGGTCAACACACCATGACTCAAAAACCTTCCAAATCCGCACATAAGACAGAGAAGTCGAAGTTTTGCGCGATCTCAGAAGAGTTGTCACCACTGCATCAGAGTAATCTTTGCCTTTTAGACGTTGCCTCTCAAACGCCATGCCGCTAGACAAAAGCGATCGATCTAGTCGAAACAGATGGGCCCCCGATGAAGCACGTTCGGAATGAACGGAAATCACAGCGGACCCTCCACCGCGAGGTTGACCTGATCCACAAAAAACAGCTGGCGGGGCCACTTGGGAGCCACCAGGATCACATCCGCCAGGTGGTTCTATATTCGTCGAAGCACTTTGCCGATAAGAGGCCAAGGGGGAAACACAAAGTGGGACAGTCGTCGGCCATGGCAGAACAAGAGCATCCACGCCCTCTGCACCTGAGTCCCTGCGACACGCAAAGAACTGCGGAGCCTTGGCATTCTTGATCGTCGCCATCAGATCCATGCAAGGCGTGTCCCATCTGTCACAGATTAATTGAAAGGCTTTGTCCGCCAGTTCCCACTCTCCGGGGTCGAGCTAATTTCGACTTAGAAAATCCGTGTGAACATTGTTGACCCCTGCTATGTGGGACACGGCTATGCTGGCCAGGTTCTGCTCCGCCCAATGGACTAATAGGCGAGCTTCCAACTCCACCAGACGACTCTTAGTTCCACCCTGACGATTGATGTAGGCTACCATGGTCGCAGTGTCGGACAACACCTTGACCGACTTCCCCTAGACAAGAGGGAGAAAGGCCTGCAATGCTAGTCAAACTGCTCTGGTTTCCAGACGATTTATCAACCACTGAGACTCCTCTGACGACCAGAGCCCCTGCACCGACTTCCGCAAACAAACCGCTCCCCAACCTGAAAGGCTGGCATCCGTGGTGACCACCGTCCATTCCGGAGCCACAAGCAAAACCCCCCGGAGGAGATTGTCCAAACACAACCACCACCCCAGACTGGTGGGAGCCAGGTTCGTTAGGGGTAACAGGAGATGGAATTGCTCGGACACCGGACTCCAGCAGGACAGCAAAGTCGATTGTAAGGGCCGCATGTGCGCGAAAGACCAAGGTACCAGTTCCAGCATGGATGCCATGGAACCTATCAACTGCAGATAGTCCCACACCGTCGGGGGCTGTTTGTGCAGTAAGGCCCTGACCTGCCCTCGCAGTTTGAGACTGCGATCGACGGAGAGAAAGACTTTCCCCAGTCGCGTGTCGAATAAAGCTCCCAAAAATTCCAGAGACTGAGAGGGGTTGAGGTGACTTTTGGATGTATTGACCACCCAGCCGAGAGAGCGCAACAACTGTAGAACCCGGTGTATCGCCGACCGACAAGGCGCCTCGGATTTCGCTTGGATCAACCAATCGTCCAGATACGGATGGACCAAGAATCCCTCCCGACGCAGCTGTGCTGCAACTACCACCATTATCTTGGTGAAAGTTCTGGGTGCTGTCGCGAGACCGAAAGGTAATGCTTGAAATTGGTAATGCCTTCCCAGCACATAGAACCTGAGGTGTTTCTGATGATCCTTCCTGATTCAGATGTGTAAGTACGCCTCCGTGAGATCCAGGAAAAGCAGAAACTCTCCCGGCCAAACGGAAGCGATCACGGACCTCAGCGTCTCCATGCAGAAGCGAGGGATCCGGAGACATCTGTTGACGTACTTTAGATCTAGTATGGGCCGGAAAGAGCCTTCTTTCTTTGGAACGACAAAGTATATGGAGTAATGACCTTTTCGTTGCTCCAAGGCGGGAACCGGAATGATTGCCCCCAAATCCAACAGCCGGACCACAGTCTGGTGAACCGCTCGCCGCTTGTCTGCGTGTCCGCACGGGGCTGGAAAAAATCTGGAGTTGGGAGGGCGAGCAAAATCTAAGATGTAGCCGTGTTTTATCACAGAGAAGACCCACTGGTCTGTCGTGATTGTGGTCCATTCCTCATAGAAGAGAGACAACCGGCCTCCTACCTTCGGTACGGAGGAATGGACCGGCCGGACATCATTGTGCCGGCTTACCATCGGTAGTCGATGAGGTGGAAGCAGGTCTACCAAAACCTCTTCCACGAAAGGACTGGGGCTGTTGCCTACACCCCCCCCCCCCCCCCCCCGAACGAAAGGAGGATGAGGGGGTACTAGGTCGAGGAGTACGAGCCTTTCGATTTCCCGAAACCTGGATCTGGACAAGAAGGACTCCCTGGAACGAGCTCTATCCTCTGGGAGCTGGTACCCTTTATTTTCGCCCAGCAACTGGATCATGTCTTCCAATTCCTTTCCAAACAGGAGCTTGCCCTTAAAAGGTAGGGACCCCAGCCGAGATTTGGAGGCTCCGTCTGTGGACCAGTTTCACAACCACAGTAGCCGTCTGGCTGAGATGGCCGAGACCATGGAACAAGCCGAAGTTCTCAGAAGATCATAGAGGGCATCCGCACTATAAGCCATGACCGCTTCGAGGCACCCAGCTTGTTTGGCTTCTTCCTCCGAGAGACCTTCGTTGGCGAGAAGCTTTTGCCCCCAGCGTAGCCCAGCCCATAACGCAAAGTTGCTACAAATTGCCGCTCGGGCCCCCAGAGCGGAGGCCTCGAAAATCTTCTTCAACTGGATCTCCAACTTACGATCCTGAAGGTCCTTCAGCGCCGTGGCCCCCGTGACCGGAATAGTCGTCCTCTTTGTCACTGCTGAGACCGCGGCATCTACCTTCGGCACCCGAAGGACTTCCAGAGCATCCTCAGGCAAAGGATAAAGTTTATCCATAGCCTTTGTGACCTTCAGGCCCAAGTCCTGTGTATCCCACTCTCGAAAAAGAAGGTCCATAGCAGAAAAGTGAAAGGGAAATGTGGTGGGAGGGCCACTCAAGCCCAGCAACACTGGGTCCATTGAGCCAAGGCGAGACTCCTCGGGGGGCGCAGCAATCCCTAACTCCCCCAGAATGCAGGAATGAGAGGGGCCAGCTCGTCCCTTCGGAAAAAGCGGATCACCCTCAGGTCGTCACCCTCCGAAGCCTGGCTCTGCCTTGTTGCTCCCTGCGCCGGTGTGCCATCTCCCTCTACCCCCCTCGTGGGTGGGGAAGGCTCCTCATGGTCCTCCTGATCCGTCGAGTCACAGGGGGAATCCGTATCCTCCCTGGGGGAAGGGCCCGCCCCCGCCCCTCCTTGCCCTCTGACTGTGGATGAGATTTGTCCGCTGAGAGTGGATCCCCATGGGACCCCGACTGGGGCGAATGCCTCTTATAGGCTTTGCGGGCGTTAAAGGCCCTATGCATTGCCAAAATAAAATCAGATGAAAAGGAGGAACAGGAATCCTCCGAATCTGTGCCGGTGTCAGCCCCCTTCCTTCCCCCTGCTGCCCCCGCTGGGGAAACAGGCCGCGAAACCTGCCGCTGAGGGGAAAGGGAGGGCGGGGAATTCCTGGCCCTCTCCGCGATCGGCGCGGCGATGGGAGCCAATGGCAAGATGGCGGGTTTTCCCGCGTTTCTCAGCAGTTGTTTGGGAAGGATAGAGGACCGCTCCACGACTGCGAGCGTCCGCCACAGCATTACCACCCCCCGAGCCAATCCCGACGGACCCTCGCCTCCAGGGATGCAGGCTGAACACAGCCCATCCCGCAAGAGGCACGCGCTCCCCGAGCCACAGGCCACACAGGCCGAGCCTCGTGGCATGCTCGGCTCAGACGAAAAAATTCAATAAACAACCGAAAGGAGGGGGGGGGGGGGGAAGAGTAGAATCGGCCAACGATCGCCGCCACACTAAGGTCGAAGAACCGTCGCCCGACGCAGGACAAAAGATCTTTTTTTTTTTTTTTACCTTACACGCTGTCCCTCGTCGGGTGCTGAATCGGTCCGGCTGGGGTGAGTGAGCCGGGCTCCCCGGTATCATCCCGGCTGGGCTGTGAGGGAAAGGAGGGTCCTCGACCCCTAGCACCAGCAACCTGCTCAACCAGGGGGATGGTCCCCTCAGGACCTGACAACCCCCTGGGAGATACAGACCGATTCTGTACAGTTCTTCCTCCTAATCCTATGTTTTTTTTAACTTAATTAAAAAGAAGGAAGCATACAAAACACACTGTCTAACTACAATCCCTATATTTCGTTTCTATTTCTATTTTTTTTTTTTAATCAATTCAGGCTGTGGGCCATGCACCCGGACCATCTACTGGAGACAGAATAATACTGACGGGCTGTGGATGGCACCCTGGTATTTACGGCAGAGCCTGTCAAATCTTGCTCAGTCTCCATCTGCTGGTGCGGAGGCAAAACCCAGGAGTCTGGACTGATCCGGTACGTACAGGGAATAACCATCATAAAATCAAAGTTATATGTTTGAGTGATAAAGCAAGAGTAGAACATTTCCAGGTCCTTAATGAGAAGTTGCAGTTACTAAGCCTTATTGCTGAGTGTGTAAAGAACCATTTAAATACACACACTCACTTGAAGCTTGCTACCTACCCTCCCAGGGATTACCAGAGAAGCACAGAAGCATCTTACTTCACATCCCTCTCACTTGCAGACTGGGAAGTTCGGTAAGGTTCAGGTCAACCATAATCTAGGACTATTGTCACACACACACACACACACACACATCCAATCCACAGTGCAGGCTAACCTAGCCTATAACCTAGTGCAGAATTACCCGAGATGTCATAAAAAGTAGTTTGGTCTCCATATCAGGTGTAAGGCGACAGGCCAGGAACTTGCGTGAGGTCCGTGACTGTAGGAGCTGCAGGACACCTGCAGAGAGAGGGCAAATTATATGTATCAGGAATCTGATGGGGGACAGGACTACAGAAAACGCAGAAGGAAGATTGCTACTTATTGACAGCATATGAAATACAAGAAACCAAAATACAGATGAAAATGTTATCAGGGAACATGCATCATCACAAGGTAGAAAAAGTGAAATGCTTGGATGCTTCACTGCACTGCCAAGGTGGGACCTGGATTCCCTTCTTGGATGCACTTTGGGACACAGTCTGTAGGAAAAGGTGTCACTTCTCAAATCAATGCCACCCTGTCAGTATGGTTTCTGTTCCTCTGAGAATAAATCCTCCTCCCAGCAGCTAATAGACATGTTACATATGACCACTCTTGCTCTTCCCAGTTGCACACACACACACACACACACACACACACCTACCCGTAAACTGTGGGCTCAGAGCCTGAGGATTGTGCAGAAGGTCCTTCCACAACAGCTCAAACTCCGGTATCCTGGCAACGTTTTGCAGGAGGCGCACTAGATCCCGTCCTATCATGAAGCAGTCCATGAACTTGGAAGGGAAGCGAGAGGGTGACTTTGCTGTTTACCTGGTCCCAGAACATTCTGTCCTCATTCCTGCCCAACGCACCCACTCAACCCCCTATCATTCCTCAAGATGCTTTAAGACACCCCCACCCCTGTTGGTAATTGGAAGGTCAGTCTTTTTAAATGTCCTTTTCCACAAAATAACCTCCTCTTCTAATAATTAGTTGCTGATTCTCCCTCTCTCTGAGGCAGTGGGTGCCTCTGTATCTCTCTAAGCTCACAGATAACATACACCAATAAAGGTGACGCGCACTTATTCCACAGCAATGCTGCTCTTAGCTCCTACCCGATCTCGCAGTAACATGATACAGAAATCCACTTCTTTCTGCCGCAGGGTCTGAAGCTGAGTGCTACCATGGTGGTCTACAATGAGTCGAAGATATGTGTACACAGCCATGGCGATCAAGATGCTGCTCTTCAGGACCCACTCTCTGCAATAAGAGCAGCAAGAAGCATTATCAAAGGACCCCCATCTTACCAAATCCACCATCAAGTGTTAACAAGGCTCTGACCACACCCTCCTGGCTCAGGACAAGATCCACTGTCCCAGGCTAGCCCAGTGGTTTGACCTAGCTTTCAATTCCAAGTCAGATCTTCCCTTCTGCAAGATGGTCAGGAATGATGCAGAGCACCACTGACAGCCCTGGGAGAAGGGAGCCTCAGACATCAGGCAACGGTGGCATCTACTGGCCGGATTCAGGGCCCATAAGTGCAGGATCCCTGATGCATGATATCGGCCAAAGGACTGCTGCTACAATGGCTTAGGATAAAATGCGCTGGGAGACAGGGGGGAAACCTCTAGGCTGTTGTGAATGAAGACTTATGGTGCACCAGCTCACAACCAGAAACTCAAGGGAGCAGGAAGAAACTACTAGGCCACCACCGCTTGGCAACAAAAATGGCTCCAATCACTCCCTGGCATCTTAGGACAGAAGCCTGCATTATCAATTCGACCCTTCACACCCAGTGTCATGTGAACAAGACTCCGAGCACACCCTGTGGTCTTATGACTGTGCCACGGAAGGGGAGCGTGACATAGCAGGACATCATATCATGTGAAAGTTGAGGGAGAAAGAATGTGGTTTGCTTTGCAGAATGTTAGGACAGGAGTCAGCTGGCTGCTCAGAGCACATTAACAGCAACAGTACAGATCACTCGAAGTCATACAGCCATCCTCCGGCCGGCACAGAGAGGGCAGGAGATCATTAATGCACCACAAACAGTCATCCTTCTTCTGGGTCTCAGACATGGATGAGGCAGACCTGGATAATTAAGGAGCATCACATGGCCTGAAGCTCATCAGCCTCCGAGGTCAATGAGAAGGCAGCTGAACAGCAGCAAAACTGCAAGCACCTGGAGACACTGACAGGCCCAAGTCTAAAACACTCAAAGCCACCAGCAAGCAAGGTCTGCAAAAGCAGCAGTTTCCAGACAGTAAGAAAACATGCCCGCATTTTCTGCACAGAACCCCGATCTTTGCTCATCAACACTAGTTTAGTTTTTATTAGTTTATTAAAAATGTATACACCTCATATTTCAATTAGACTAAACAGAGTAGCAACCACGAGATTTTACTCATTACATCTTTGCAGGCCTAAATCGCAAGAGGGTGTGCATATATCAGGCCTGGATCCAGATTCGTATATCCCAAAAGCTGAGGCCAACCAAGAATATCAAACCTTCCCTGAGGAACTTCCTGCCATTATAACAGAGGTTAATGGTCATTCTGACACCTCTCCTAGCACTGCACTATGTAATGAAATCTCAGGCCTCATCCAGCAGACCAGCAATCTTCCAGGTTCCACTGTAATGAGGTCAGCAGATATAGCTGAATGAGAATGGGCTATCTTCAGTTCCACTGCCTTTCCCAAAAATGTTGCTCTGGAGATGGGAGGGCAGTAATGATACCATCCAGGGAGTTCTTTGTGCCCTTCAGAAACAAGAGGCTGATGCACACAACATGGCCACACTTGCACTCGCCTAGGTCGCACCTGCAAAGTGCATGCTGGAGGGTAAGCTCTGTGCACACAGACCTGCCTTGTGAGAGGCACATGTTCTTTTACCCACACCAATGGGGGGGGGATAGGAAATCATTAAAATGTGATTTCACACCATTAAAACACGGGCTAACTGCTGTACAAAGCTTTCTTGTCCCACAGCATTTAAAGTCACCCCTGCTTTACAACTCCCTCATAACGAATGGCAGTACAACAAGCTCCAAAGTGTGAATGCAGCATCAGAAACCAAACTAAAACTACGTAGGATATTACATCAATAAAAAGTGTGTGTTTTTCAATAAAAAGGAAAATTGGTTCTTACCTGCTCATTTCGTTCCTGTAGAACCACAGATCAGTCCAGACTCCTGGGTTCTGCCTCCCCTTCCAGCAGATGGAGACAGAAAAAGTTTCACTGACACTGCCATATAACCTAGTGAGCCACCTGCAACCCTCCAGTATTGATCTGTACCAAAGTCAAGATAGTAGAAAAACAAACCACTAACTACTATCAATAACCCCTTGAACGAGAAGTGGGAATAGGCAAATCAGGACCAAGAATAAAACAGTCCTCATCAAACCCAAAAAAAGGTGAAGGACTAACCAAAAACCTGTGCCATTCTTCAGATTAATTACAATTATAGAGTGAGCAGACTCTCCACAACACCGTTTCCCAACCGAGCGGGACTCTGGACTGACCTGTGGTACTACTGGAATGAAAATTAGCAGTTAAGAACCAAATTTGCTTTCCCTGTATGTATCCAGATCAGTCCAGACTCCTGGGATGTACCAAAGCTTCCCTAAATAGGGTGGGACCTCAAGAGTCCCGCTCGAAGCACACTCTCCCCAAAACCCCTGACCTCTGGGGCCTGGACATCCAAACGATAATGCCTAGCGAAAGTGTGCAATGATTTCAAAGTAGCCTCCCTGCAAATCTCTTGTGGGGATACTTGTTGACATTCAGTCCAGGATACCACCTGAGCACGAGTAGAATGAGCCCTCAAACCCTCTGGAACCAGACGCCCCTGTCAGATATATTCGGAGCCAATAGCTTCCTTCAACCAACATGCAATCGTGGCCTTAAGACGCTTTATGCCCCTTCTTTGCACCACTCCACAGTACAAAGAGGTGATCTGATAAACGGAAGCAGTTAGTAACCTTAAGGTATCTTAACAAAAGTGTGCTTCACATCCACCGCAGTTCTCTTGCTCGAGGGGTCATAGGTTCCAAGCTTGGGAAAGCATGAAACTCAACCAACTGATTAACATGAAATGACAAAACCACCTTTGGCAGAAAAGCTGGAACCATCCGTAAGGAAAACCCCGGAGTCCAAGATCCTTAAGAAAGGTTCCCTACACGAAAGAGCCTGAAGTTCCGAGATTCTTCTAGTGGAACCTATCACCACCAAGAAAACCACCTTCAGAGTGAGATCTTTTATGGTAGCCCTCCTAATAGGCTCAAAGGATGCCTCGCATATGTCCTTTAGGACTTAATTAAAGCTCCAGGAGGGGAAGACCTTCGCCCCACAGAGGAAACGCACGACATCCGGATGCGCAGACAGAGCCGTCCCGTGCACTTTGCCGCAAAAACAACCTAATGCTGCCTCTTGAACTCTGAGGGAGTTAAAGGACAAACCCTTCACCAAACCCTTTTGCAAGAAAGCAAGAATATGTGCCACAGAGGCCCACATAGGAACCACCCCTTGTTCTTTGCACCAGTCTTCAAAGACTCTCCAGACTCTCACATATGCCAAGGAGGTGGAAGATTTTCTTGCCTGCAAGAGAGTAAAGATAACCTCCTCAGAGTAACCTCTCTCTCTTTCAAGTGTTTCCTCTCAAAAGCCAAACTGCGAGACAGAAGTGAGCTGCCTGATCTTAAAATATGGGACCTTGATGCACCAGGTTCAGCAGATGAGCAAGCTTCAACAGCCTGTCCACAGCTAGATTGAGCAGATTCACAAACCAGGGTCTCCAAGGCCACTCCAGAGCCACCAAAATGACATTCCTCTGATGAAGCTCCACCCGCTGAAGGATCTTGCCCACCAGTGGCCAAGGAGGAAATACATACAATAGGATGTCTCACAGCCAAGGAAGGACCAAGGCATCTACTCCCTCCGCTCCGTGCTCTCTTCTGCGACAGAAGAAGCCTTGACATTCCTCTGCATTGCCATCAAAATCCATGTGAGGCTTGCCCCACCTGTAACAAATGAGATCCATCGCTGCCTCAGACAGCTACCACTCCCCCGGTTATGTAAGAGGTCACTATCATCACGAAGTGAAGCTCTGCCCAGTGAATTAGCTCCCGAGCCTCCTGAACCACTGGGCAACTCTTGGTACCACCCTGTTGGTTGATATATGCTACCATTGTCACACTGTCGGCCAAAATTCTGACCGAACAGCTGCCCAAGAGTGGAAGGAAGGCCTTGCACCGACTGAGTCTGGCAGACTGCTCCCCAGCCGAACAGACTGGCATCGGTAATAACCTCTACTCAGCCAGAACTTCCAAGTCCACACCTCGACACAAGTGGTCCCAACCAAGCCACTCCGTCAGCAGAAGCAGAAGATGAAAATGTTCTGACAAAGGATCCCACAGGGAAAGTAACGCTGCCTGCAAGGGTCTCATGAGTATGAAAACCCAAGGCACGAGCTCCAATGTGGATGCCATGGAACCAAGAACCTGCAAGTAATCCCAGACCCTGAGTACTTGGCTCACCAGCAAGCTGCAAACTTGCAACTGCAACTTGACAATGCGCACCTCTATCAGGAATATCTTCCCTAGCTTGGGGTCAAAGCACACCCCCAAAAACTTCAATACCTGAGACGGGACGAGATGACTCTTGGACCAATTCACAACCCAACCGAGCAACCGTAAGCGGTGGAGAACAAGATCCACCGCTTGCTTGCACAGGGCCTGCAACTTCGCTCAATTAATCCAGTCGTCCAGAATTCCCTCTATCCAGAAGGTGGCTGCCGCCACCACCACCATCACCTTGGTGAAGATCCTGGGAGCCATCGCCAGTCTGAAAGGCAGGGCACAAAAATGGAAATGCATTCAGAGGATCTGGAACCTCAGAAACCTCTGATGGTCAGACCGGATGCCTATGTGCAAGTATGCCTCTGTGAGGTCCAAGGACGCCAAGAACTCCCCCTTGCGCTCTGCTGCAATGGCAGAACGGAGAGTCTCCATACGAAAATGAGGAATCTTGAGGGCCTTGTTCAATTTCTTCAAATCCAAGATAGGGAACAATAGCTCCGAGCCATTGCAGATGGTCTAGGGTCTGCTGAACCACCTGTCTCTTCTCCACAGAGGTGCAAGGGGGAACCATGAACAGGTCCCTTAGTGGACAAACAAACTCTAAAGTTTAACTTCGGTCTGTAGTAATTTTGGTCCACTCCTCGTAAAAAAAGAATCAACCGATCCCTTATGACCGGCGCAGAGGAGTGGACTGGCCTCACTTCATTGGGAGGATTTGGCTACAAAACCTCCCTGGCTAGAGCCATTCCTATTCAGCTTCCTGCTTCAAAAGGAGTGGTTACACAACTGCTGCCTATCCGAGGTCTGTCTCTGGGCACTACCCGAGGGGTGGCCCTGCCGAAAACACCTGTTTGCTCGAAAACACAAATGCCCCAAAGAGGAATCTTTAGTTCCTCTAGGCTTGTCCTCGGGCAACTGATGAACCTTGTTCTCTCCCAGATGCTTGATCAACTCCTCCAAGTCTTCTCCAAACAGCAGCTTTCCCTTGAAAGGCAAAGCACCCAACTAGGATTTGGACAAGACATTCATGGACCAATCCTGCAACCAAAGGAGTCTCCTGGCTGAGGCTGCTGACATCATGGTCCTGTTGGACATCCTTATGAGGTCACACAGCGCTGTAAGCAACCACGGCTTCCAGCCGCTCTGCTTGCTTTGCCTCCTGGGAAGACAAGGATCTGTCAGCCTATAATTGCTGCACCCAGCACAGCCCAGCGCGAAGCATGAAACTACTGCACTCCGCAGCACGAATACCAAGCACAGACATCTCAAAAATCTTATTCAGATGAACCTTAAGCTTCCTATCCTGGAGATCCTTCAAAGCCACAGCCCCAGCTTCCAGGATAATTGTTTTCTTTTTTTTTTTTGTAAATCTGTTGTTTATTTGACAAAAACCATAAAGTACACATAATATGTACAATGCCTTCTGATGTAAACAATACATTTGCAATGCATACAATAGCTTGTCGTCATACAACCTCAATAAACTGTTAAACTGTTCAATAAACAATGAAACATTCTCATCTGACTTATTTCTCCCCCTCCCTACCCCCCATCCTCACTAAACCCCCACCCTCCCAATACAAGACTTATCTCTGAGAAAACTACTACAACCCTGGAGATCAAGAATCATTAACAGTTTTCTGTTGCCATTCTATATATGGTTGCCATTGTTTCTCGAATTTAGGTAATCGTTTGTGTCTGATGGCAGTAAGTTTCTTTAATTGATAAATTCGAGCTAACCTCAGGCACACTCTACCTCCCCACGAGCTTCTAAAATTATTTGTAGAGATAGGAAATACGCCTCTAATGTATATTCCTCTTCTGGTATACTTGCTAGAAAAAAACATGGGTCTTTGGGGATGATGACCTCTTACTATCTCGTGTATACTCTCCTTTATATTGTCCCAGAATACTGCAATAACAGGACTCTCCCACCATATGTACATGAAGTTGCCTACATTGCCACATCTTCTCCAACATCCCACACTCAAATTGGGATATAACTTGTGTAGTCAAGCAGGAGTAAGATACCAACGGTATAGTAATTTGTACCCATTTTCCATAATGGTTGCTGAGATTGAACTCTTTTTAATGGACATGAAACAAGTCCCACTGCTTACTCTCCAACACTCAGTCCAAATCTTTCTCCCAGCTTTGAATATATGGAGGTGGATAATTTGGATCTTTGCTTAAAGGATAGTTGTTAGTCACAACTGACACCGAGGCATCCACCTTAGGGACCCGCAACAACTCCAGCCCTGCCAACCTTCAAACCAGTCTCTGGAGTCTCCCATTCCTGGACAACCAGCTTCCTGACTGATCTGTGAAAGGAAAAGCCTTCGCTGGACCTCTCAAGGCATGCATGACCGGGTCCCACCTCCTCATGATCAGACACTTCCTGGGGAATCTTGATGCCCAACTCCTCCCTGTGGAACAAACACACCACCTTAGGATCGTCCCCATCCACCGGTGGGTCTTCTCCCTGACCGTCTTCCGAATCCTGCCCCCCTGGGGAAGAAAGCATACCAGGAGGAGCTGAATCTGGCAGGAAGCCGATGTCAGAAAACGTCCGAAAAATAATCCGCTGCTGACCCCCGGGGGCTCCCCCCCACCCCAAGGGCTCACCGAACCCTGGTGGCCCCCTTGCCTCCTGAGACCTTAGATCTATCACGGGGCTGCAAACCCAAAACAGGCTTGGACCCCAACCGCCCCGCAACCTTCCAGGCCAAATAAGCCCTGTGCCTCAACAGCACAAAATCCAGAAAAGTCAGAAAAATCCTCAGATTCCTCCCCCAGGAGATCTTCCTACACGTCTGGACAACCCCCTCTGGCCCTCCAAATGGCCGGAGACAGAGGAGGAGGGACATTTCCCTCCCCCTCCGCAATAGCAGCCACGAAGGAAGCCAAAATGGCTGCCGATCCCGCTCTGACAGGGAACAGGACAGTGGCTTCCCGTGGCACAGACAAAGTTCCCCCCCCCCCCCCCCCCAACGGGCATCCCCAAACTGCCCTCTTCCCCGGAGAGGCAGTGGGAGCAGAGACCAACTTGTCAGAGCCGCAATCGCTGCTCTCCACAAGCCTTACACGTGGTGCCACCCGGCATGGCCCCTTAGCAACACAGCCCGCAGGAGTCCATCGCCAGGAGGAACAAGAAGGGCACAAGCCTTCCCCAAGCATAGCTGACACCCACGCAGAGAAAAAAAAATCAACACAAGCTAACCTCGCTAGCTCTAACTTATTCCTTTTTACTTTTTTTATACTTTAAACTGCACTGAAGAAAAGCAAAAAACAAACACTTCCCTGCACAAAAGGCAGCAAGCTCAGCAGACCCTTCAGAAAGAGAGGGAATTGGCCCCATCGGTTTTCAACCACCGGCGACGAGGGACCAAGCAAAGTTCAGGGTTCCCAACCCCCTGCTCGCCCACCCTATGACCAGGAAGGATGGCCCCACAAGGACCTACCAACCTCCTGGGAGGGAACCTGTCTCACTAAAATCCTTTTTTTTTTTTTTTTTTTTTTTTAAATCAGGCACAGTGTTGCAGAGAAATACTGGAGGGCTGCAGGTGGCGCACCAGGTTATATGGCAGTGTCAGTGACCCTTTCTCTGTCTCCATCTGTTGGAAGGGAGGCAGAACCCAGGAGTCTGGACTGATCTGGGTATGTACAGGGAACAAGCATTGCCCAAAAAAATGAAAAAGGTAAGGAAGAGTAAGATCTTATGCTCTACTGTAAGAACTAAGCCAGTGCCAGACCTATGCACACAGAAAAAAAGTTTGGCAGGATTAACCTGCAGCATCCCATCACAAAACTTGAGAGACAATGTGAATAAGATCAACGGCAAAGCACTGAAACTGGATCAAAAGGGAGATACACCACCACCAGGGGGCACGTCTGGATCACAGTGTGGGAGCCTGGGAGAGAGTGGCAGCCCAGGGCAGGGCAGGGCCTGGATCATAGCACAGGAGACAGGGACAGCATGGCAGCCCAAGGGGGGGGGAGGGCAGGGTCCTGGATCATAGCACGGGAGCCTAGGAGAGTGCAGTTACATAAGCACAGAACAGGGCCCTGGATGACAGGACAAGAAACTGGGAGAGTGCAGCAGTACAGGCACAGGGCAGAGCCCTGGATCAGGGCACGGGAGACTGGGAGGGCATGGCACCCCAGGGCACGGCTGTGTAGGATTGTGCAGCAGTCCGACACCTGACATGGCCTTGAAGCATGGCAGCACGGGCCCAGGTACAGTATGGCATATGGAGGTACCCACCGTTTGTTGCTCTGTCAGAGAAAATAATGAATCAACTTCACAGCATGTCTTATTTTGCAGAACAGTCTCACTGAAGCAAGTCTCTGGTGAAAAGCAGCTTTGAATAACTGGTTTGTCTCACCCAAAATATACATACCAGTGAAAGCACCTCTCCTTACCACCTTTAGTAAACTTTAGATGTTTAATACTTGCTACATCCTACAAACAGCTGCTGAGCCCTGTGCTCACTTGGAAACGTAACAGGCTCCCATTACACCTGGGTAAGAGGAAATCAATCTATACAAGGACTTCAGGCCTCATGATGGGCAGCCATCAAGCAATCCTACCTCTGATCAGTCAGGATATCCAGGACACTTTCGGCCAGCCAGATATTCTTTGCTGTCACGTCCCCACCTGCAAACGCAAATCACACACACCAGGAGAGAGAGGAGAGCTGGTGAGATGTCTTGAGCACACACGTGCCCATCCAGCACAGTGACCACAATCAGCAGACCCAAGGGCGCAATTAAAGAAATTCTACCGACTCTCTCGCTTCCACTGGGGACAGAAGGAGAAAAGCTTGAATAGAAAGATTTCAGAGGAGAAAAATAAATAACAGTCCTTTTCTATTTTGTAAAATCAGAGATTGTTTTGTAAGTGCCGATCAGGCCGATGCAATATGGATGCACCAAAACTGTGCGCCCGCTTTTACTAACGCACGCCCAGCCACCTCTCACGGGCACGCCATGCAGTAGGCAAATGAGCCACTGCGTTAAAAAGGAGGTGCTGGGGGAAATGGTGCGCCCCTAGCACCTCCCCAGCATCGGGTACCCAGGAGAAGTGGATGTGCGTGGGTTAGGAAAACGGACGCCCGTTTAATTGCGCCCGGGTTTCCTAACCTGATCGCCAGCAAGACTTTTTTTTGTTTTTACTTTTTTCGGGTCCTAAGGTTGCATAACAGGTTATGGACGGGTGTCCAAACGCGCATCCCAACTGCAGGGGAAGCAGTGCATCGGCCTGCGGTTTTAGGGAACTCTGCAATTTGCTGATCACGAACATTCCACACATTGCACCTCTGGTGAGAACAGGGGGCAGAACCTGACAGATCATGAAAGAAAGGGCAATAAATCCCTTACAAACATCCTACATATTAATCACAGAATACTTGAAAACAGCGAGTCAGGATATGTATGGATATAAAAGTTATATTGTACCTATATCCAACCATACATCTAAGCATTATAGCCATGGGCACATACAGGGCTTGTGCCCTGAATCTCAAACAGATGTTTTCTTTACTGCTCCAACACCCACTCCAGCCAGTAGGGAACAAAGGGAGAGGCGAGGCAAGAGTAGACACTGCAGGCAGCATGCCTGAAGAAATGGGAGGGGAGGGACTGGACAAGAAAGCACAGCAATTGTTTTCTGTTCTGCTGTGTCCCTCTAGTCTCATCCCTTCCCTCCCATTGTTTCACCAGGAGAGGAGGGGCTGAGAGCAAAGTTAAGGAGCAGGGAGGCGGCTCCTAGAGGAGAGCATAAGCAGAGAGCTGCAAATGAGGTAAATGCAAAAAAAAGAGTAAAGAGGGAGGTGAATACTGGTGGTGCAAGAATAGGATGCTGAATGCTGGGAATATAGTTCCTTCCCCAAAATCAGCAACGCAAACTTGGCTGCCTGAGGTGACGAGAGTGAGCCGTGGGTATGGGGATGTGTGTGGGGCAGCGATGCGATAAAGAACAGAAGGTAGAGGGTCTCTCTGTGAAAGCCAGTTATGGTGCCGAGGTCAGGGTGAGGATGAAGGCTGTGTGTGAGAGAGCCAGAGACGGGGGAAGAAGGATGACAGAACCAGAGGTGGTGAAGTGGAAGTAGGGAGAGGAGAGGAGAGAGCCAGAGAAGGTGATGACTAGGGGTGTGAGTGAATCAGAGAGATAGTGAGAAATATGAACAGGGATAATTAGAGGTGAAGGGGTGGGTATGAAATTAATAGTTTGGGGGAAGAAGCGAGCCAGAGATCAATGGGAGAGCAACTCAGTGAGGGGGCGAGGGACCGTGAGAGGAGCAGTGGTGTTAATACAGGGAGAACTGGAGGGTGAACGATGAAGGATGGAAGTGGAGTGAGAAAGAAGGAGGGGGTTGAGATCCAGGTGTGACAGGATAGAGTGCATAAAGTGATAGCGATTTAGAGGCAGAGAAGAGAGAAATGAAGGAAAATTAGATGAAAGGGAAGGAAGTGAAGAAAAGTAAAATGGAAAGGAGCTAAAAGCCAGACAAGATGAAATCAGAAAAGAGACTGAGAACAATGCTAAAGAAACCCCACCCAGATAAAGGTAGAAAAAAGCATTTTATTTTCAGTCTGGTAACTGGAATAAGTAATACAGTGATCTAGTAGCTTTATAGCTCCTGGAATAAATTAGATTCTCTGCAAACTGTGAAGACACAGGTCCGAGGTGAGTAATGTCTCTGATGTGACATCTAAAGAAGGGCCTTTTGTGGTTTTAAAAGCTCATGTGCAATATTTTTAGATAATTTGTACACCAGTAAAAGGTTTCAGAATCTGGCAAGAATCCCATGGCCGGAATGTAATTTTTAGTGTTAAGTTATTGTTCATGCTACATACAATTTATGTTTTGTTATGCGGAGAGGTGGTGGAGGATTAGATAATTTGAGATAGAGGAGTGCTTCACCAAGTGGAAAGGAGCTGGTGAGAGACCCTTGATAAAAAAAAAAAAAATGCATTGTATAAGAATCAGCCAGTGTGATGTAGCCCCTTAGCTCTTCCAATGCGGTTGGTGCCAATTTTTAAAAGTATAGCCATAAGGCCAACAGGATTACAACAACACTAGAGTGCTGAGTTTTTACAGGATTGTTCTCGGGGAGGCTGATAAGGAATGTTCCTTCCTTGAGTCCAGCCAGACCAGACCAGATGCATGGGTTTATGCCTCCCAACCAGCAGATGGAGACAGAGATTAAAAGGCTTGCTGAAATCATCCTATACAGGCTTCCGTGCTGACCACAGCCTGCCAGTATTCCATATAATATTTATTTTTTGCTATTTATATGCCACCAATGCCAGTCTCTGGGCAGCTTACAGGAAAACATACAACATAATGTCATCAGTAACAAGTTTCATTAAAATCTAAAATATAATAAATGTGACCAAACTAACTAATCAGGCAAAAGCCAGTCCGAAGAGGTACGTTTTCAATAACCCCTTAAAGGTTTTAGCACAAACCACAGGTGCAACCACAGGTCTTATGGTAATCAGATCTACATAGTGGGAGTCGCAAGAGAATGCCCTCTCGCACGTCACAGCCAGAAACACAGGACGAACGGATGGAACATCAAGCAAACCGCACTGTGAAGATCACAAGGCCTGTGATGGATTATAAATCCTTAACAAGCAACTTGGTCCAAGGAAAAGAATCCAGGGCCAAAAGCTTGTGAACTAACATAGCGAGTTTGTGTGTCACAAGCGATTCTCCAGACAACCAGCGTAGTGGAACAAAACTGAGGGAATGTGATCCCTCATAACGGTGCTGGAGATCAAACGTGCAGCCGCCCGCAAAGAGTTAGCAGGAAGATCATAATCCAGTGCCTTACAGTAAGCTAGCAGTGGCATCATTATAGCTGGTGCAACAAAGAAAATCCACATTAGGTAATAGATACTTGAGACCCTGCTTAAAAAAGCCAGTACAGACCGCTTGTCTGATCTGCTTCTTTAAGATCGGATTTGATGAAGACCCCTAGACTTTGAATACTGTCAGAGAGCTGGATGCCACAGCTCTCAATCTTCAACAAAGGGGAGCAGAGTAAGGGCATCCCCATGGTGAATAATTAAGAGAGCTGCTTTTGAGAGACAGAGAGCCAATTTATTATGTTTGAGCCAGCAGGAGGTAAGGGCTGCAGTCTCATCCCAGGATGAACCCAGTTGAATGAAGAACTGGATATCATTGGCATATAATCCAAAGCTCAAGGTACCTTAAGATAAAACATTTTCAATACACTAAACTTTCCCTCACCCCCTTATGTGAAAGCCACTGGGCTTTCAGAGGAGGACAAACAGAAAAAAGGAACTATCCTGCATTCCTTGATAAAATATATTACTTTGAGATCCATTATACTGACCACTACTCACTACAAGCAGCTTTTCTGTAAACGAATCAGGAGAATATTACACTTGGTAGAACAAGGAGGGTCCTGGACTGCTCTGGCTGGACCCAAGGAAAGAAAATTATCAGGCAGGAATTCATTTTTTCTTCTTCATCCAGCCAGACTTGTCCAAACACATGAGACGTACCCAACTATCATTCTACTAGATGGGACGTTGCCAAGTCAGCTCTCAAGACTTCCTTAGCAAAGCTCGAAGGTTGAGACGATAGTGCTTTGAAGTAGCATGCAAGAAAGACCAGGTCGCCACTCTGCAAATCTCCAAAGGCGATACCAGGCTAAGTTCTGCCCACGAAGTCGCTCAAGGCCTGGTAGAGTATGCCCTCAGTTTCTTGGGCAGCAGCAAGCCCTTGAATAGGTAAACCTCCCTTATCACTTTCTTAGCCCAATGAGCTATTGAAGCCGAAGCTGCTCTGCCCTTTCTAGAACTATTAACCGAACAAAGTGATGATCCAAGGTTCTGAAGCTATTAGTGACCTGTAAATGCTGAAGAAAAATTCTCCTAACATCTAAGTGATAACGATGAGCATACTTTTCTCTACCCAAGTTAAGATGAAAAAGGCAAAACTATGTTAGGGAGGAACAAAGAAACCATGCATATCTTCACCACTTTGTCTAAAACCGCAAAAAAAAAAAGCAGCTCCCTTCACTACAGACCCTGCAGCTCCGAAATTCATCTGGCAGAACAGACCGCTACCAAAATTGACTGCCTTAAGAGCAAGAAGCTTAAGCAACACCTCTCTCAGAGGCTCATATGGATGAGACCAACCAAATTCAGATTCTCAGAAGATTGTAAAACATATTTACAATCTTCTGAGAATATCCCTTCCCTGACAGATGAGCTCTCTCAAGAGCCAAGCTGTAAGAAAAAACAGGAGGCGGATCATCATCATGGCCAACGGCCCCTGTCCTGAGTCAACAACAGCGAACCCTGTCCAGCATCCTCGCTAGATCCGCATAACAGGAACACCTTGGTCAGTCGAGAGCTATCGATAATACTAGTCCCTGATGCACACCAGAGGCCACGGAAGGAACAACTAAAGACGATCCTGAACTGGCCAGTCTGGAATAAGGACTTGGTACCTTAGATGAATACTATACTGATGAAGGAAATAAGTATTTATTGATATCCGTGAAGAACATACATAAGCAAGAGATCGCAATAAATAGTAATTACATATAATGAATTTAATGGAAATTTTGTAATAGAAATTTTGTAAGTTAAAAAATATTGTGCAATTCTTTAAGTGTTTTAAACAGTATATATGGTGTGTGTGTGCTAGTAAGTTTTTAATTGTTTAGATTGGTGATTATAGAAAGTGTTTTGAATAAATGAAAAGAATATTGTAAGTATATGGTTTCTCTGTGTGTGTTGCTGACAGTTTTGAATAAGGGCATCCAATAACTTTTTTCAGCTGATGACTGCTATTAAGTCCACCACTGGTTCTTTCCATTTGGTCATAACCTGGAAGAATGCCTCCCGGGACAGATTATTCTTTAGGGTCTAGCCTGCTGTGACTGACGAAGTCCACTTAGACATTCTCTGCTCCCACTATATGAGCTTCCCCACCCAATCTACTGCAGATCTACCTCTTCCACCATGTGCCAACACCTGGCTCCCCAGACTCGTATGCCTCCACTGTAACATTGGCTGACCCTGAAGAATGGGAGCAAACTGAAGAAGTGCCTTCCTTATCACTCTGGTTTCCAACTAATTGATGGACCACTTGTTTTCTTTTGGATTTCAAGTGCCTTGAGCCACAAGGTCTTGACCGTAAATGTCCCACCCCCAGAGATTGGCATCAGAGGTCACCCTTTATCCGAGAGAGACTCACTATTCAAAATCCACTCCCATGTCCAGGTTCCTGCACAGCAGCTACAAAAGCAAAACTCTCTCTGCCTTACACTATCAGAGGCAACCTCATGGAATACACCTGGGAATAAGGAGACCATTTCGAGAGTAAGGCCCTCTTGCAAGGATTTCATGTGTACCCTTGCCCAAGGAACTCAGTTCTTTGGCAGCTGCCATGGAACCCAATACCTGAAAATAAATCCACACCATGGATCTCTGAATTCTCAATAAACCATGCACCTGGTTCTACTACTTTTTTTTTTTTATGTATAGAATTTTATTGTCAATCAGAGCAACAATACAGTAGAAAACAGACCAAAATCTCTGAACAAATATCAGAACCCGAGTAATAGTGTAATCGTGGTTTTCCACGCAAAAGGTACTTTTGAACACTTATGTCTGGTCAACCGGATCCAGCCTTCCCTGGTGTCTAACCAAACCCACAGGTACTCCAGGGATTGAGAGGGTAATAAGTTGCTCATCAAAATTGAAATCCCAGCCCAGGACCTGCAATAACTATATCACTATGGACGATGCTAATTAGTTTTCTTGTGCCAACTTCGCTCGGATCAACCAATCTTCCAGACGTGCCACATTCCCAACACTACACCCACTACCTTGGAAAAGGAGCCGAGGCCAATCCAAAAGGAAGAGTCTACCACTGAAAGTATATCCCAATCATAGCAAAGCAAAGGAAATTCTGAAGCCCCTATTGGGAAATATAGATGTACCTCCATCAGATCTAACATTAAAAGTTCTCCTTCTTGCACTGCTACTATAACTAACTAGTGTTTCCACCCTGAAGCAGAACACCTTCAGAGACTTGTCAACCTGCCCTCGCCTTCTCCTCCCCACAAGATTTACTGTGGCTGACAGCACAATGCACACGTGCTGTAAACTACCAAGCACCTCCATTGCTCTGGAAGAGGTGTCACTACTTCCTCCCCTACCTCAGCCCAGCCTAACCAAGCCTCAAGCTCACAGCATGGGATGCTCGCCTGCCATCTGCTGGAGAAAGAACACTGGCCAGCTATACAGGGTGACATCAGCAAGCCTGATAGTCTGTTTCCATCTGCTGGTTGGGTGGTATAAACCTATGCATCTGGACTGGTCTGGCTGGCTGAAGAGAAATGTTGAATTTAATGATCAGAATCTCAGGCCGGGGGATTTGGGGGAAAGAGACTAAATGGGCCCAAATCTCTTAAATACCTAGCAAAGCCTCTGGTATTATGGACCACACTGCACTGTGCTGAGAGCAACCTGAAACATTTGATCATGCTCTGTACCGTCTGGGTTTCATCAAAGAGGTGGATGACACTGAACAAACTGCAGCTCACCTGCTATTTGCTTCATGAAGGTCATACAGACACCATCAGCACCCATCACGCCGCTCTTCACCAGCTCCCGCACCAGCCACACCAGCTGCAGAGAAAAGGCCATGAGAGCAGGGCCCAAAGCACCAGAGCTGCACCACCATCTACCCATCATAAAAAAACAAATCCCGAGTAGCCCTGCCACCCCTAAGAATGCAGGGGCCGCCACACCCGAACAGCCCCACCACTCCCGAGAGAGCAGGGGTTAGGGTTCATGTGAAGCTCTGAAGATAAGGGGCATAAGTGGAGGACACAGCCAGCAGTGGGGTTTGGGAGCTGGGGACAGTGCTCTACCTGAGTCCGACAGTTATCTTGCAGCTTTAAGTACTTCTCCATTAGAAGTTGGTTTATCTTGTTTAAAACGATGTTCATGCCATCTCTGCTCACCAGAGCCAGATCTCGATAACACTGCAACAAGCACAAGGAGACCTGAGTGCAGGGTATACTAGCGCAAGCACAGTGACCTTCAGAGCTCTGGGGATATTATTGTGCCTGTTATAAGTGTATTGAGAAACTTATTGTCAAAGAAACAGAAACTGCAAAAACAGCAAAGGCCTATCATGATACAAACACAGCCACTGAAAACAAGAAAAATCTTTTTTTTTGTATTGCAAATTTTTATTGAATATCAATAATCACACAAATATTAACATTTGTTCAACACAATAAAAATGACGACATGTGAACACTGACATTCAAATTTTGTGTCTGAGAGTCATTATCTCCCGAAAACAAGAAAAATCTTGAAGTCACATCACATATCCATGTTTGCATTCAACTCAAATCTACTCTCTCATGCATTCACAAACAGGTCTGCTCTTTTCCAATACTATTAAAACAGGGGGACACTCCCTAAAACTAACAACCAGCAGATTTCAAAGAAATCATAGGAAAGACTTTTTCACTCAGGGCAAATCAAGCCGTGGAATCTGTTGCCAGAGGACGTGGTCAAGACAACTAGCACAGCGCGGTTTAAAAGAGATTTGGACAAGTTCCTGGAGGAAAAGTCCATAACACATTATTAGCCAGGTAGACTAAAGAAAGCTATTGCTAAGCCTGGGCGTGAGTAACGGGAAATAGATCTACTTTATGGGATCTGCCACTTGTAATTTGCTGTTGTTGCAGGATGCTGGGCTCGATGGACCTTGGTCTCACCCAGTAATATACTTCATATGTTCTTATGTTCCACCATTAATTAGGATTAAAAGTCTAAATTCTCTCTTTTCACTTTCAAATACCCTTCCTTCTTACAGGGGCACCTGTATAATGGAAGATCAGCACTATTCAGAGACTGTTTTTTCTTTGTAATCATTTAACCCTCCAAAACATTACTGAAGTTTGAAAACTATTTAAAAACAGGGTTCACTATTTATTGCAAAATCTTCTAAAAGCTCCTGCAAAAACAGAGGACAAAATCCTGAAAGATATTCTGAAATCTTCAGTAATTTCCTAAACTAACACAGCATAGTAACATAACTATGGTAAAAATCATCTCCACTGTGCAGAGCAAAGCGCTTGCAAGCTTTTCCTGGTATTCTCCAAAGCATGGAGAGACAAACACTTGCAGGCCCAAAGAATGCCCCAATCTCAGTAGTGCCCACTCCTGGCTCTAAGCTCAGACCACAGGGGTTGCAGGTTCTTGTATCGATCCAACCCTAGGACAGAGCAAGTGAGCACGCCCTCTTTTACAACCATCTTCTAACGCACTGAACTTTTATCCAAAAAAATAAGGAATATAAAACCTCAGCTTCCCAACTACTGTCCCCCCACAACCCTGAAGCACCTTCGTGATGTGTAAAATCATAAGGCAGAACTTCTAGCAACCCAGAGCAGACATCAATGTGTCCCTGCCAGGGGTCGGTTTGCTCAGCAATTCAATTGCACTCCAATCTTAGTGGGATACAGCGAACAGAAGGAAGCCAACCAGCATCTAAGAGCCTCAAAAAACTCTTTCAGCTTGTTAATGTTATAATGTAAACCGAAATGATATGTAACATTGCTACATGAATTTCGGTATATAAAAATGTTAAATAAATAAATAAATAAGAATAAAAATGCACTTTATTAAAGCTCCTACAACAGGATCCCAGAGCAGAAACTGTAGCACAGAGCAGAGGAGCTGAGGGCAACAGAAGCAAGGTCCCTCAACCCAGCAGCATGCCATAATGCCACCAGTACTATACAAACAACCTTGGAAGCTGAGAAGTACAAAACCAATATGCAGAAATCTCACTTTAAAGTAGCAGAAAAAGCTGTGGAATTCAGAAGGAGAACCATATATCAATTATTCTGGTTTAATGAGCTATCATATATCGGCACAAGGCCTGCAATAAGAGTGTTTGACTTATGTGCACTTCGTGCTCTTATGATTATAATCATCAGGTCAGTAAGTCCTGGGTGTTCCTAAGCATTATTTTCTGAGATTTTCTTCTGCAAACTAAAAGCCACAAATGGTCCCGTGTTCTGTGTATCTAGCAGAAACAACAAAAAAAGGACAAACAATAGAGGACTCCGCGAAAAGAGTTCTCGCAGAGATGAGTTTACGTATTTTATATTTCAGCATCCTTACCAAAACATAAATTACAAAACAAGTTCAGCAGATTGCAATACTAGTGCCAAATTAGAGCATTCACAAAAACATGAAAATCTTTTTTCCATCTTTTATGGTTCTTCTCATCCCCTCCCTATAACATCAGCTTACAAGGCCTTTATATGATGTCCAACATTTGACCAGGATGTCCTAGAGGGCATTTGTTTCTTATGCTACCCTTCTACCCCTTCCTTATCCTCCCCCCACGAAAGGCTCGTACATCAACCACCTCTTAAACTAAGGAATTCGGTTATTCAAAACCCAGTTTCTAGCACGAGGTGAGAGACCCTGGATATATTTTTGCCACACACATTGAAATCTCTCCGTCTCACAAATGTAGTGAGACTAAAGGAAAATTGGTTCTTACCTGCCAATTTTCGTTCCTGTGGTACCACAGATCAGTCCAGCAGATGGAGACAGAGAAAGTTTCACAGGCACTTCCTCTTAGCCCGGTGTGCCACCTGCATCTCTTCACTATTAATCAGTACCCAAGCATACAATATTTAACAAAACTTTTAACCAATTAACTCTACTATATCCCCCCCCCCCCCCCCAGAACAAGCAGAGCACAAAGGAAATTCATAATTAATTTTAGAAAACTTCTTAAAAGGACTAATGGCAAACCTGTGCCATTCTTCAGAAATAATCAGAATTATTAAAAATATTCAAATCTCTCCCCCACCGGGCGGGACTCTGGACTGATCTGTGGTACTACAGGAACAAAAATTAGCCGGTAAGAACCAATTTTCCTTTCAATATACATCCCCAGATTAGTCCAGACTCCTGGGATGTACCAAAGCTTCCCTAATTAGGGTGGGACTGTGAGAGTCCCACTTGAAGAAAACTTACACCAAAACTGTCAACGTCTGGGGCCTGGATGTCCAATCGATAGTGTCTGGCAAAGGTATGTAAAAACTTCCAAGTAGCCACCCTGCAAATCTCTTGCAGCAAAACCAGTTGGCACTCTGCCCAGGAGGCTGCCTGCGAACGGGTAGAATGAGCCCTTAACCTCTCCGGGATGGTTCGACCGCAACAGATATATGCGGAACCAATGGCCTCCTTCAACCAACATGCAATCCTGGCCTTTGATGCACCACTCCATAGCACAAAGAGGTGATCTGACAATCTGAAACTGTTAGTGACCCCTAGATTCTGCAACAAAGCCCTTCTGATATCCAAATGTCTTAACTCCTTTACATGAGGCCTATCAATCTCCAGATTTGTAAAGGCTGGAAACTCCGACTGACTGACTTAAGTGGAACACTGAAACTACCTTTGGCAGAAAAGATGGAACCGTCCTCAGGGAGACTCTAGAATCTGAAATCTGCAAAAAGGGCTCCCTACATGACAGGGCTTGAAGTTCAGAGACACTTCTAGCTGAACAAATCACCATCAAGAAAACCACCTTCAAAGTCAGATCTTTTATGGTGGCCCTCTTAAGAGCTCAAATCAGTGCTTCGCACATGCCCTTGAGGACCAAGTTAAGGCTCCAAGAAGGGCACACCTTACGAACAGGACGGGTGCAAATGTTTGGCTCCGTGGAGGAAACGCACCACATCTGGATGCGCAGCTAGAGTTGTTCCATGAACCTTGCCCCACCAGCAGCCCAAGGCCAACACCTGCACTCTCAGAGAACTAAAGAACAAACCTTTCGTTGGGCCTCTCTGTAAAAAGGCCAGAATCTGGACCACCGATGCTCGCCGAGGATCAACCCCCTGCTCTGTACACCAAGACTCAAAGACCCACCAAAACCAGACATACACCAAGGAAGAGATCTTGCGAGCTCACAGCAGAGTAGAAATAACATCCTCTGGATATCCTTTCTTCCTTAATTGCCTCCTTTCAAAAGCCAAGCCACTAGACAAAAGCAATCCACTTGATCTGAAAATATAGAACCCTGCTGTAGAAGATTTAGTAGATGGCCCAGCCTCGGGGGGCCATCCACTGCTAGATTGACCAGATCCACAAACCAAGGCCTTTGTGGCCACTTTGGAGCCATGAAAATCATCTTTCCTGGGTGGCCCTCTATTCTTCTTACAACCTTGCCCACCAGACCATGGAGGAAACATGCAGATCAGAATGTCATGTGGCCAAGGAAGCACCAGGGCATTGACCCCTTTCACTCCGTTACTCTCTTCTGCGACTGAAGAAATGCAGTGCCTTGGCATTCCTCTGGGTTGCCATCAGATCCATATGAGGCATGCCCCACATGCGAGAAATGAGGATCATTGCTTCCTCCAATAGCTCCCATTCTCCAGGATCCAACTGTTGTTGGCTGAGGAAATCCACTTGCACATTGTTGGAACCCGTTATGTGCAACGCCGCTATCAAGGCCAGATGCTGCTCTGCCCAGGACATTAGCATCTCCGCTTCCAGAGCAACCATTCAACTCTTGGTACCTCCCTGGTGGCTGATGTAGGCCACCGTCGTCGCATTGCCTGACAGGATTCTAACTGCACGGTTGTGCAGAAGGGGAAGAAACCCCTCCAGAGCCAACCGCACCGCTCTCGACTCTATGCGATTGATGGACCAGGTTGCTTCCTCCACCAACCATTGGCCCTGCACAGCCTGGGACTGACACACAGCCCCCCCAATCGGTGAGACTGGCGTCGATAGTCACTACCATCCATTGAGGCACCTCAATGTCCACCTAGTGGCACAAATGGTCCCAGCCAAGCTACCACAAAAGACTGGACCTGGCGAACTCCGTAAGCCGTAGCAGAAGATGAAACTGTTCTGAAATTGGATCCACTAGGATAGCAATGCTTTCTGGAGAGGATCTCATATGAGCAAACGCCCACAGGACCAGCTCCAAGGTCGAGGCCAAGGAACCGAGGACCTGCAAGTAATCCCAGACCCTGGGTACTCCATTCTCCAGCAGGTTCTGAACTTGTGCCTGCAGCGTGAAAACCCTCTCCTCCGTGAGAAAGACCTTGCCCACACGAGTATTGCAGCACTCGCCCAAGAACTCCAGAACCTGTGAAGGAGAAAGATGGCTCTTGGCCAAGTTCACAACCCAGCCCAAGAATCTCAAGCGGTGCAAGACCACTTCCACTGCCTGTCTACAAAGGTCCTCCAACTTTGCCACTACCACCACCATTACCTTGGTGAATGTCCTTGGAGCAGTGGCTTTCCGAACGGAAGAGCACAAAACTGAAAATGCTTCCCGAGGATCATGAATCTGAGGTATCTCTGATGATCCCAGCGGATTCCAATGTGTAAATACGCTTCTGTCAGATCCAGGGAAGCCAAGAACTCCCTGCTCTGCACCGCCGCTATGACAGACCTGAGAGTCTCCATCCAGAAATGGGGAACCTTGAGAGCCACGTTTACTTTCTTCAAGTACAGAATTGGACGAAAGGTCCCTTCCTTCTTCAGTACGAAGAAATAAATGAAACAACATCCCATCCCCCGCTCCTCCTTTGGGACGGGAACAATGGCTCCCAGCATTCTTAGTTTTTAGATGGTCTGCTGAACAATCTGTTTCTTCGCTGGTGAAGCACAGGGAGATACCATGAATAGGTTTCTTAGTGGCCGAGCAAATTCTAAAGCGTAGCCTTGTCCTTTCACGCTTAGAACCCACCAGTTCGACGTGATTTTGACCTACTCCTCGTAAAAGAGTCAGGTACAGAACCACAGGTTTTGCATCTCCTCCATCTGCTGGAGATAGAGAAATACTGAGATGCAGGTGGCACACCGTGTTAAGAGGCAGTGCCTATGAAATTTTCTCTGTCTCTATCTGCTGGAAGGGAGGAAAAACCCAGGAGTCTGGACTGACCTGGGTACATACAGGAAACCATGCTTTCCATCTGCATCATGTTTGCATATTCAAAACAAGACTACACTTATCTTAACATGTATGACTTTTCCACATTGAAGTTGATAAATCTAGTATGTCAGTAAGGGAGCAGTTTAACCTGACACTGCAGTGTTTCAAGTAATGTCTTCCTCAGGGGTCTAAATACTCATAATGTGTCCTACTTCCGACAGAATATCTTGTGCATGCAAACCGTGTGCTATCCAGAACTGCAATTCAGTTTCATGCCATCATGCTGCTGAATAATTGATATCTGGCTCTCCCTCTGGAAATTTTCAACTTCTGGTTATGAATTCAACAGCAGCTTTTTCTGCTACTTTGAAGTGAGATTTCTGTATATTGATAATGCCACCAACAGCAGCACCGCATTAAAGCACAAACTCTGCAGAGGGAGCAAGAGCAGGTAGAGAAAATGAGGATCCAAGGATCTATCCTCAGATTCCCCCCACATGAAGGAAGATGCCTAGAAGGGGCTCTGTGACTGGGAAGGAACAAGACTCAGCAGCAGGGGTGGCGGGGAGAGGAATAGCAAGGAGGAAAAGGAATGTGAGAAAGTTAGAAAGGATAGGTGTCAGTAAGGAGAGGCAATCCTAGTAAGTGGGGCTGGATTAATCAAAGGGGGAAGTCATCTGTAAGGGAAGGGGCATGGATTAACTGAAGGGGAAGATGTCAGTAAGGGGGGGCTTTGGATTTATAGAAGAGATAAATATCTATAAGGGGGTGAGGAGAGTAATAGACAGTGTAGACACTCTGGATTAATCATTAGATATTAGCTAGGAGCAGTAGGGGACTGACAGTTCTAATTAAATTCTGAAAGCAGGACTATGCTGCTGCCAGAAAGGGCTGCATGCATCCTGATTCAGGAAGAGTTGTCAGGCTCCTAATTACCAAGACAAGGAGGGGGAGACGCAACGCCATGCCTTACCATCTGTCAGTGACATATCTCTGTCTGTCATCTTACAGGGGAAGCAGAGCAGAGCATGCTTACAGCAGCAGTGCCTAGGGAAGCACAAGACTGAAGGGCAGAGAGCACCCAGCAGCGATGCCTGGTGAAGCAGAGCAAAGCGTGCATACAGCAATGCTCTGGCATTCTCAGTACTAACAAAAGCAGCACAACGGAGCTCCAATGCAGGAGCAGCCAAGGGTCCCCAGAGCCACACTGACACACTGACTATACTTCAGAAACTTTTCATTCAGTCATACCGCAAGCCTGTCTCCAGGACAGACTCATTTATGTATACAAATTTGTATGCCACCTCCCTGTGAGAGGCAGATTATAAAAACACACCAATAATAAAACAATCATCCTGCTGCATAAAACATCGCCTCCAGAAAGATTCCACCAAACAGCAGATCAAAATGCTGGAAGTATCATTATCAACACACACTACCTGGCCGAAAAACTTAAGCAGACCATTTCCAGTTGCTCCTCTTCTTCAAGCAACCTGGCCAGGTTCAAACAGCACAATCAGAACAATCCCACAGTGCTCCCCTCTCAGCCACCAGCATCGGTTCTCTTCTGCAAATCTGCGGCTGTGCATGCTTTGGTTTGACATGGGTATCTGTTCTCTCCTCTCATTACAGCAGCCAGTCTTGGGGGGGCTGCTGGCAGCACAATCTCCAGCTTCATAGTGGGAGTATGCACTCTGAGTTTAAATCAGATGCAACGGTTTAGGAAGCTTTTAGAGACATACCTTTTTTCCTTACCCTTCCCAAACTAAAAATTCGACTTTCTCTGTGACAGTTATGTTTTCTTACAATTTTTTGTAATTTGCCTGTACCCTTGCTACACTGCTAAGTTGTTCTGAATGTTTTTATATATTGCGTATGGTGAGGGCTGCTCTGCATGAAAGCTAAAACTTGGACAATTCGCTTCCTAGGTTTATGGCAAAGGGAAGCCCTTCTCTTGTTTCTTCCACCCCCGACGCAGGTCCAAGCAACATCTTCATTTCAAAGAAAAAGAACCCCCCCTTCCAAGTGCCCTCTGACCTTCTACACAACACTGCCATCAATGACTTTAAATGTTAATTAGCTCCTTATAACACAATCACTCAAATTCACCGAGAGGTTTTAACTACAACTGAAAGACCATGATGACAATTACTGCGAAAGCTGTAGCAAGACCAGGGGATGCTGCCAGGCAGGAGTGAGGTAGGTAGGTGTGTGTGTAGGAGAGACTATGTGTAGGAGGGTGTGTGATGCATTGGCAGAGCTGTGTGTGAGGGTCTCAGTCCTGGAATAGCAGAGGCTGCTACAGGGCAGGAGTGAGGTGCATTGGCAGAGCTGTGTGTGAGGGTCTCAGTACTGGAATAGCAGGGGGTGCTGCAGGGCAGGAGTGAGGTGCACTGGCAGAGCTGTGTGTGGGGGTCTCAGTACTGGAATAGCAGGGGTGCTGCAGGGCAGGAGTGAGGTGCATTGGCAGAGCTGTGTGTGAGGGTCTCAGTACTGGAATAGCAGAGGCTGCTGCAGGGCAGGAGTGAGGTGCACTGGCAGAGCTGTGTATGGGGTCTCAGTACTGGAATAGCAGGGGGTGCTGCAGAGCAGGAATGAGGTGCATTGGCAGAGCTATGTGTGGGGGTCTCAGTACTGGAATAGCAGGGGGTGTTGCAGGGCAGGAGTGAGGTGCATGGGCAGAGCTGTGTATGGGGTCTCAGTACTGGAATAGCAGGGGGTGCTGCAGAGCAGGAATGAGGTGCATTGGCAGAGCTATGTGTGGGGGTCTCAGTACTGGAATAGCAGGGGGTGTTGCAGGGCAGGAGTGAGGTGCACTGGCAGAGCTGTGTATGGGGTCTCAGTACTGGAATAGCAGGGGGTGCTGCAGAGCAGGAATGAGGTGCATTGGCAGAGCTGTGTGTGGGGTCTCAGTACTGGAATAGCAGGGGTGCTGCAGGGCAGGAGTGAGGTGCATGGGCAGAGCTATGTGTGGGGGTCTCAGTGCTGGAATAGCAGGGGGTGCTGCAGGGCAGAGGTGGGGTTCAGAATCACAGCCTTGCCCTTTTTATGTGCTCTGGAATTCATCTTTGTTTTCTATTTGGTCCAGTAGTTTCTCCTTTCTTCCTGCCACCATTCATTCACAATTGCCCCTCTCCTTTAATAGAGCCCTCCCTCCCAATGAGCCTAGCCTGGCATTGCAGTGGGGGCTCATATCATGGTCTGTAAATCTAGCCATCACGTGTTGCCCTTAAAAACAACTCCTCACTCTCTTCCTATAGCCAAGCCGAAGGGCCTATCCGGGAACTGAACCAGGATCCTTCTGCAAGGCCACACAGAACCATGCAGCCTGAAACGCATCACACATCTGAAGGAAAAATAAACTGAGTAGTTCTACCAAAATCAATCATATCAGATCTGCAGAAAGCAAATCATGGCCGAGGGCACATTTATAAGACTGGATCCCGGCAATAAAGATTAAAGGATGTCATACCAACTTCCCCCACCACTCTGCATCTTTACTGGTGCCTTCTCTTACCGCTGCTCTGCTGCGAACGCTATAACCGAGAGCCAGTTTTTACCTTCTGCGCCTGAGCAGGATCCATAAGAACCAGAGCAAAGAGTCCCAAACAGATCTCCTCATGTTGAGGTGCTCCTTTACAGACCTGCAGGGGGCAAACAGAAGGAATTAACACACGACCTCCCAGCAGAACTGGGAAGCCTCTCTCTGTCCCCCTGGCCCAGCCACCTTGCACAGGAAAGCTTACCTCCCCCCTTTCTCCCAACTCCCGCAGGCCGGCGATGCTTCCTTGAAGAAGTGTTTGCCACCACCGCTTTCAATGTTACTTACGTGAGCGTTCAGGGCGTCATTTGCCTCCCTCTCTGATAAGCCATTAATCATTGATGTCACCAAGGTCACGCATCTCTCCAACCGCTGCAACACACCACAGAACATACACATCACATACACAAATGCAAGGAACACATGGCTCATCGGGAATGTCATGAGCACCGGAGATCAGCACAGTCAGGACAAAGTAACACAGAAAATAGCCAGCCAGTCTGTCTGGTTATTCTGTTCACACTACCAGCTACCCCGATCATAATGGAATCAAAACTGACAATCACTGCAGGAAAGACATTAAGTAAAACCACCTGGCATACACCCCAGGGTTCTGAAAGATTGCAAAAATATTTCAGATCTATTAGTAACAATTTGTAACCTATCATTAAAATCATCCATTGTACCTGGAGGGTGGCCAATGTAACTCCAATGTTTAAAGAAGGCTCTAGGGGTGATCCAGGAAACTAGAAACTGGTGAGCCTGACTTCAGTGCCGGGAAAAATCATGGAAACTATTCTAAAGAACAAAATCACAGAACATATAGACAGACATGATTTAATGGGACACTGCCAGCATGGATTTACCCAAGGGAAGTCTTGCCTCACAAATCTGTTACTTTTTTTG
The DNA here is from genome assembly GCF_901001135.1 of Rhinatrema bivittatum. Lineage (NCBI taxonomy): Eukaryota > Metazoa > Chordata > Amphibia > Gymnophiona > Rhinatrematidae > Rhinatrema > Rhinatrema bivittatum. The sequence goes on from NC_042630.1 coordinate 25,699,558, forward strand.
AAGGAGTTAATAAACATGAATAAAAGGGAACCGGTAGATGTAGTATATTTGGATTTTCAGAAGGCATTTGACAAAGTTCCTCATGAGAAGCTTCTAAGGAAACTAAAATGTCATGGGATAGGAGGCGATGTCCTTTCATGGATTGCAAACTGGTTAAAAGACAGGAAACAGAGAGAGTAGGATTAAATAGTTTTCTCAGTGGAAAAAGGTAAACAGTGGAGTGCCTCAGGGATCTGAAAAGATCCCTGAGGCTTTGCAGATGATACAAAATTATTCAGAGTAGTTAAATCACAAGTGGGTTATGATAAATTGCAGAAGGTCCTTGTGAGCCTGGAAGATCGGGCATTCAAATGGCAGATGAAATTTAATGTGAACAAGTGCAAGGTGATGTATATAGGGAAAAATAACCCTTGCTATAGTTACAGGATGTTAGATTCTATATTAGGAGTTAACATCCCGGAAAAAGATCTAAGTGTCATAGTGAACAATACATTGAAATCGTTGGCTCTATGTGCTACGGCAGTTAGGAATTATTAGAAAGGGAATGGTGAATAAAATGGAGAATGTCATAATGTCTCTGTATTGTTCCATGGTGAGACCGCACCTTGAATACTGTGTGCAATTCTGGTCGCCACATCTCAAAAAAATATAATTGCACTGGAGAAAGTACAGAGAAGGGCAACCATAATGATAAAGGGGATAGAACAGCTGCCCTATGAGGAAAGGCTAATGAGGTTAGGACTGTTCAGCTTGGAGAAGAGATTGCTGAGAGGGATAGGATAAAGGTCTTTAAGATCATGAGAGGACCAGAATGGGTAAATATGAATCGGTTATTTACTCTTTCAGATAATAGAAGAACTAAAGGGCCCTTCATGGAGTTAGCAAGTAGCACATTTGAAACAAATTGGAGAAATTGTTTATTCACTCAATTCACAATTAAGCTCTAGAATTCGTTGCCAGAAGGTGTGGTTAGGGCAGTTAGTGTAGCTGGGTTTAAAAAAGGTTTGGATAAGTTCCTGGAGGAGAAGTCCATAAACTGCTATTAATCAAGTGGACTTAGGAAATAGCCACTGTTATTGCTGGCATTAGTACCATGGGATCTATTTAATGTTTGGGTACTTGCCAGGTTCTTGTGGCCTGGTTTGGCCTCTGTTGGAAACAGGATGCTGGGCTTGATGGACCCTTGGTCTGACCCAGTATGGCAACTGCTTATGTTTTTATGCAGAAACATAAAACTTTAAAAAGAGAGACTATGACAGCATGAGGAAATTAGTTAGGAAAAAACTAAAATAATCAGTTACCAAAGTTAAAAGTTTGCATGAGACATGGATATAGTTTAAAAATAACATCTTGGGAGCCCAGATAAAAAAAAGACTAAACGACTGCCAACATGGTTTCATCATGAGGCAAAAAAAGGCAGTTAAAGCCAAAAATGCATCTTTCAAAAACTGGAAAGCAGGCTCAAATGAGGAAAGCAGGCAAAAGCAAAGAACTGGCAAGTCAGATGTACAACAGGAATACAAAAAGCCATGACAATTTAAGAAATAGAGGCAAAAAATAAACAAAACGTTTTTCAGGTACATTCCGAGCAGACAGCCTGTGAAGGAGTCAGCTGGGCCACTAAGGATGCTCAGGGAAATTGCAGAAAAACTAAATTAATTCTTTGCCTCAGTCTTTACTGAAGAGGTTTTTGGGGACATACCCACGCCAGGATCATTCTTTGATGGTGAAGATTCTTAACAAGCAAAGCAAATCTCTGTGTTTACAGAATACATCAATACTGTAATAGATCAATTTGACAAATGAGGGAGTAACAAACCACCAGACCAGAAAGTATTCTCCCAAAAGAACTCAAAAATGAAACTGCGGACATGTTATCTATAAACTATCATTTAAAAACAGCCACCGTTCAAAGAAAACTTATCACAGTAGCCTAAGGCATCTATGCCAGCAAGGTTCATGAGATAGGAATTTTGTTATTCCTATGTCGTTATATTTTATTTGTAAAATGTATAACCTGCTCTCATACTATCTCTCGAGGCAGTTCACAGCATTTTGACATACATAATTTAAAAATCAAAACAAAACATGGATTGGACAAACAGCATTGTTATTTACACAATATAGTTAGAGCTGTATCAAATGAAAATACACTTCTGAGACAAGATAAGAAACAGCGAGATGGTAAAAGCTAGCATGGGCTGATTGCAACTCTAACGAGTGAGAAACAAAACAAAAATCAGCGAGCTGGCAAAAACTGAATCCATTTGAAACATGGACATTAAAGGCTTGAAAAAATAAACAGGTTTTTAATGCCTTTTTGAGCAATTTCACGCATGGCATCAAATGTAGCTGTTCCACAGACAAGGGCCTGCTACTGAAAAGGCCCTTCCCCTGACAGCACCAAGATGCACAAATTTAACTGAAGGAACTTCAAATACGTTTTTATTGGTTTATCTTACTATGCAGACAGGCTGAGATATCCTCAAAACTGCACTGAAGCCGGGTACGGAGTTGTGCTGAAGCAGTCTGTGTATTAATGAGAACACCTTGTAACTGAGGGGAGACCTTGTTTCCTACCAAAAGATACGTCCAATTTATGTAGCCACTGCAATTCCCGTCACTCCCTCAGAGATTCCCTGTATTTATCCACGCCTTCTTGAATTCAGATACCCCCTTCGGTCTCCAACCCTTCCACCACACTCTCAATATAAAGACACAGAAAGAAGAGGGAGGTAAAGTAATAACAGATTTGATTGTTACCACCACCAAACAAATGCAAAGCTTTGATTACTGTAAGGACACGTTACGTTTTGACAACAAAGACGTTTTAAAGTTTACGTTCCAGTAGGAAACTATATTATACATTAGGTCAGAGTGAGGTTGCATTTAAGACATCTGATTTTCAAGAATTGATTAAGATATATACAAAGCACAGAGGATCCTTGTGCTTATATAAATTTCCGCATACTTAAAGAGACGACCGATAAAGATTTTTTTGAAAAAAGTAACAAGCATACTGGAGAATAGTAAGTTAATTTGGAGAGATACAGAGGAATTTCAAAGTGGAGTGCACGGAAAGATCAATATTTTAAATTTACTTCGGTATGTAACAGGTCACCAGTGTAACTCTTTAGGATAGGAGTCACGTGATCACATTAGACCACAGATCACCTTTATAGGAAAATTGGTTCTTACCTGCTAATTTCCATTCCTGTAGAACCACAGATCAGTCCAGACTCCTGGATTTTTGCTTCCCTTCCAGCAGATGGAGACAGAGAAATGTTTACAGCCACTGGCATATAACCTGGTGTAGAACCTGCAGCTGATACAGTGTATGAGACCAAGCTGATACAGTAAAAACATCCCTAACAAATTTTAGAAGCAACCCCTCTTGAACGAGCAGAGGAAAAGCAACATATAACCATAAACGATCTGAAAACTTTACGGAGAAAAAGAAGCCTGTGCCATTCTTCAGACAATGAGGACAACAGACAAAAAGACAGATCAAGCGGACTCTTCCTGAGCCCTTGGTCAGGACTGTGGAGTAACGACCCGTTCTTTGCTCCTGCGGAGGTGCCGGAACTATGGCCCCCAGCTGACGCAGCTGATTGAGAGCCTGAAGCACGATTCACTTCTTTTCCATCGCGGCACAGGGAGACACCATGAAGCAGCTTCACAGCGGACGAGCAAACTCTAAAGAGTAACCATGTTCTATCGCACTTAGAACCCACCGGTCTGACATGATCTTGGCCCACTCCTCATAAAAATGAGTAAGATGACCTCCTATCACTGGGTCAGAGGAGTAGACCAGGCTCCAGCCAGAACCCTGGCTGGAGCCATCTCTGCGAGTCCAAAAGGATCGACTCCAGGACTGCGACCTCCCCAAGGCCTGCCGCTGACCAGTAACTGAAGAAGCTCTACTCTGCCCGAATCGCCTTTGCCTCCGAAACCGGGAGCGAGACTGAAAGGATCCCTTAGACCCCTTACGTTTGTCCTCCAGCAATTTGTGAACCTTATTCTCTCCCAACAGCTTAATCAGCTGATCCAAGTCCTCACCAAAAAGAAGCTTGCCCTTGAATGGCAATGTTCTGAACTGAGCCTTTGAGGAAACATCAGCAGACCAGTTCCGCAACCAAAGAAGTCTCCTGGTGGAAACCATCGTTCTGGAAGAAGTATGAATGAGGTCATATAAGGCTTCAGCGCCATACGCAACCACAGCTTCCAGACACTCTGCCTGCTGAGACTCCGCAAGTGACATATCCATATGTTCTTGTATCTGCTGCACCCACCGCAGAGATGCTCGAAGCATAAAACTGCTGACACCTCAAAAATCTTTTTAAGATGCAGCTCAAGCTTATCATCTTGCATATCCTTCAGAGTGGTGGCCCCCGCAACCGGAATGGTCATTCTCTTTGTAACTGCCGAAATGGAGGCATCCATCTTTGGAATCTGAAGCAACTCCAAAGTGTCCTCGGGCAGCGGATACAATTTTTCCATAGCTCTGCTCACCTTCAGACCAGTCCCGGGACTATCCCACTTCCTGACCACAGACTTATGAAAAGGAAAAGTCTTGGTTGGACCCCACGGGACCACCATGGGGAGCTACTATGCCTAACTCCACCAGGACATGGCTCCTCCTTGTGAAACAGGTGAAGCACCTTGGGATCATCGCTCTCTATGGACGGGACTGACTTCGCTTCCTCCGATGGGTCCTGCAGGCCCCGATCAGGATCAGTGTCTGAGGTGCCAACTACTGGAGACAACTCCCCTTCAGATTCCTTGGAGGCACCTGGACCCACCAAACCCTTGTGGTCTCCGGGGCCCCCGAGAGCTTGGATCTCTTCCCCTTCGAAGGATCAGCAGCTGGTGCTTGCGAAAGGGCCGCCCCGTGGCCTCATGGGCTAAAAAAGCTTTGTGCATCAAGAGCACAAACTCAGGCAAAAAAGGGGAGAAAGAATCCAGATCCTCAGACAGAGGATCAGACTCCCCCTCAGTCTGCTCCCCGCAGACCAACCGGGCCTCCTCAGGGCTTAAATCAGCCAGGGAAAGCACGGTTGGGTGATACCCTTCCCCTGCCGCGACTGATGCTTTAGACGCGAAGGTCCCCAAAATGGCCGCTGTTCCCATGCTCAGCAGCAACGGAGCTTCAGCCTCACACCGTGCAACTTTCAATCCACCAGACCGGCGCTGCCAGGGAGATGTGCTCTCACCAGCAGTGAAGCATCAGACACAGCAGCCTGCCCGTGGCAGGCACGAGGAAGCAGACCCCCAAACAGCGCCCCGGAGCTCCCAAGGCATTCTGAGTCACAGCAGTGACCACGCAAGCCAGGGAAGCAAAGCAGGAGAGTGAAACAGAACAACTAATCCCTAAAGCGCTTCACTGCAAGGTCGACGTGGAGAAAAAAAAACACCCAATCTCCTCCTGCCTTTGTGTCCCTCTTTCTTTTTTTTAACTTTATAAAAAAAGGAAAAAATACAAACAGGCAGAAAACAAGAAAAGAACACAGAAAAAATGAAGCAGGCTTAATGAAGAGCGGCAAAGGAATCTTCCTCGTGCTCCTGGAAGTGAGGGAACTGGGCCACCAGTTTTCACCCTCAACAGGTCACCAAGAGCAATTTAGGGTCCCCAATCCCTGCTCGTTCAACCCTACGACCAGGGGGGGATGGTCCCACCAAGACCTGCCAACCTCCTAGGAGGGGATCTTCTATCCGCTCACTGTACTCTCTCAGGTTTTTTTTGAGGTTCAGAACTGCAGGTTTTGCACCTCCTCCATCTGCTGGAGACACAAATACTGAAGGACTCCAGGTTATATGCCAGTGGCTGTAAAACTTTCTCTGTCTCCATCTGCTGGAAGGGAGGCAAAACCCAAGAGTCTGGACTGATCTGGGTACATACAGGAAAAGCCTTATTTTGCAACAACTCTAGCGGCATTAGTCCAAACAGAAGCGAACTGCAATAGACAAAGGCATGGATCAGTAATTTCAAATCAAGAGGGGCTAAAAATGGTTGCAGCCGGCGGATGTACCGGAAAAAGAAAAACTATTTTGGATTATCTCAAAGATCTATGACACCACAGATAACTTAGAATCCAACTGAACTCCCAAAGCAGTCACAGTATTCTTTAGTGGAATAGGAGTACCAAGCATTTCAGGAAGTTTGGAGGATCAATGGTAGATCCATAAGGCTTCTTATTTAGCCGGATTGACTTTCAATCTATGTATAAAGAGCCAACGGGCAACCTGGTCTAAACAGTTATTGAAACTGGAAAGTGAAGTAATTGCTCTTAATTTTAAGAAAGCTGTGATCTGTAGGTCGCCCACATACAGGCCGATTCAATAAGCTCCGAGGGAGAGCCGGCGCTTCGAGGCAAGTGCCGGCTCTCTCGACATGCGCCCAGGCACCTCGCCTGGGCGAGCGCTTCAGTATTTAAATTAGGGCCCGTGCTAATGAAGCGCTAGGGACACTAGCGCGTCCTTAGCGCCTCCTTCTTGGCAGAAGCGGCGGCTGTCAGCGGGTCTGACAACCGATGCTTAATTTTACTGGCATCAGTTGCTGAACCTGCGGACAGCCACGGGTTCGGAAAACGGACGCCAGCAAAATTAAGCGTCCGTTTTCCAACCCGCGGGCAGATTTTTTTTTTTTTTTTTTTGGGGCCTCCGACTTAATATCGCTTTGATATGAAGTCGGAGGGTGTACAGAAAAGCAGCTTGACCGCACATTTTACTTTCTGTATTTCGGGTAACTAATAGGCTCATCAACATGCCTTTGCATTTGATGAGCGCTATTAGTTCCAGGGGGGTTGGCCGCATGTTTTCCCCTTACTGTATAAGGGGTAATAATAGTGTGTCAAAAAACACGAGGCCAAAGGGGGGGGCTAAACAGTGCGCTTGGCCGAGCGCACCGTTCTGTATCGGCCTGATAAAAAGGTCTTAAATCAAAGTCCTGAATGATAGTCGTTAAAGGAAAAAGAAAAATATAAAAAGAGGACACAGTACCAATCCTTGTGGAACACCGGACAAGAATGATAAGAGGATCAGACTTGTTCCCACTTGACTTGAAATGAGCGTTCAGACAAAAATGAGTGTAACTGGTTCTGAGCAGTACCAGCAAGGTCAATTTCTACCAAACAATTAAGGAGGAGCCCATGGTCAATAGTGTCGAAAGCCATACTTATTTAACAATTAATGAGCGTCTGTTCTCCTAGCCCACTCACAGCCACGGGTTAGAAAACAAACACAATTAATGGGCGTCTATTTCCCTAACTTGACTGCCAGCAAAAAAATTTTTTCATGCTGCTTCCTGGGGTTCCTCCTAGTTAGTATTGGAACAATACTAAGAGAAGGAACCACAGAAAAGCAGTATTTTGGGCTTTTTTGTGGCTTCGTGGGGATGGTTCTGTTGGGAAACCCGGCAATGGGCAGCCAAAGCCAGGTCCCCCTTCTCTTACCAGCAGACGCCGGCACTCCCTGCTGCCTCCTTCACTCCAGCCCGGGACACTTCAGGGGCTTGCCGCGGTGTCCTCCCCATGAAAGAGACGCCGCCGAGTTCTTCAGGGGGCTCCGCCCCTTAGGCATGCGCATTGGCCCGGGAAACCTCGGCCCGGCCCCAAATCCCACATCATCAACAGAGGCCTATTTAAGGCTGCCTCAGACTTCCTTGCTTTGCCTTGGCAACAGGTCAACTCTCCTGAGTAGCAAGTTGCTCCAGTGTATCTGCTTGTTCCTGACTCCGCTCCAGTGTTCCTGCTTGTTCCTGACTCCTCCCCGTGTTCCTGCCTTCGGTTGCTTCTTCGGTTTTGACTTCGGCCTGGTTCCTGGATCCCTCTGTCAGCTGCCCGTCCTGACCTCTGGTGTGTTCTCCGATTTCTGCTTGTCTTCTGCCTGCCCCGACCTCTGGCCTGGTTCCTTGTTTTGCACCTCCGCTGCCCGCCATGACTCCTGGACCTTCTCCGCCTCTTCAGTCTTCTGCCAGCCTCGACTCAGACTGCCCACCGGACTTCCTCTGCCAGGAGACCTTCGCCTAAGTCCTGCCGGCCCCAGCACCCAAGGGCCCAAACTGCGGAGAACGAGGGCTGGTATAGGTGAAGTTCCTGTCAGGTCTCCTGGTCCAGTTCCGCCTCCCGGCTATGAGTGCCACTGTAGGTTCCTTCAGTGGATCTTCCAACTCTCGAACCGGCTCAAGGGTCCACGTTCAACAGGTTCAGGCAGCTCGGCGTATGTAAAGAATTAACGCCTCCGAGGCTGGCAATAAGTTTTCTGTGTTAAAACGTGCGTATCGGCCGCACAGTGATTTTTTTGCATCGGGGGGGGGGGGGGGAGGGGGTAATAGCTAATAGCCTCATCTACATGCATTTACATGAGTGAGCGCTATTAGCTACACACTGGTTTGGACGCCCTAATCCCTTTATTGCATTGAGTGTTAACTTAATGCGTTCAAAATGCGCATCCAAGAGCTCATCAGCCTGTGCGCAAGGCTCAGTGCACGATATAGCATCAGCCTGAGAGTTACTGGTTTACAGATTTCACTAGTGGAAAGTGTCATTTTTCATGTCTGAACGATTTCCTCAGTAAAGTTATGTTAGATTAGAACAACAGTGCTGTGTGTGCTTCATCACTGACATTTACTTAAAATATTTACAGCATGCCTATCCACAATACTAGGCGAGTTCTAACAAAACATACCTACAGTATAACAAACAACAAACAGTATATAATATATATAAGGACCAAAGTATATAAAGGACCAAAAAATAAAAAACAGTATAAAATATAACAAAATGTAATGATAAAAATAAATTGAAAAATACTAGAATATATAATTAAAATAAATTTAAAGACCCATCAGTATACAAGTACTCCCAAACAAACACAATAAAAACACACTTTCACTGGAATTTAGCACCTTAGTTTAAGTTTGATGATATGCATGTTAGAAAAAAAATGCTTTACGAATCTTTTGCAATCTGAGCAATGAGATTTCAGATTTAATCTCTAGAGGTAGTACGTTTCAGCCACAAAAAAATAAGCATTCTCTAGATTCTTCAAGTTTCACAGAGGGAACAACCAAATTAATCTGGGAAGATCATATAATGTTCAAACTAGCTGGTACATTTTTAAGGCAGCATTAAAACAAGCCACAGCTATACCATAAAGAGCCTTGAATACTAATACAATTATCTTAAACTAAATGCACAAGCTTATTGGGAGCCAATGTACTTGGTCAAAAACAGGAGTTGTATGCTCTCGAGTACTTGTTCCACTCACAATTTGGGCTGCCGCATTCTACACTGTTTGCAAAACCTTTAGTGTAGAATATGGCAGGCCAACATATTAATGGACAGATATTTAACACTCAAGAGGTGATCCTACCCATGACGGAGGACACTGCACAGGGGAAGAGAGTTAAAGGCATTGTGGAATAACAGATTTAGCTGAGGTATTTAGAGCGCACCCTCAGGCAGAAGCAATATCGGCCCTCGCTAAATGGGTGCTCATGATTGAGCGCCCACTCTCTTAATGCACGCCTATCCACCTCTCCTGGACATCTGATTTAATATTTAATATTTAAATCAGGTGCCACAGTAAAAAGGAGGCGCTAGGGAAAATTTTGCATCCCTAGCACATCCTTGGCATCAGGCAGCATTAATTTTTGAAGATAAAAATGTGTGCATCAGATACACTTTTTTTTTTTTTGCATAGGTGGGGAATAGCTAATAGCCTTATCACAATGAGTTTACTTGTGATGAGTGCTATTAGCTACGTGCTCAGTTGGACACACGTTCTGGACATGCTAACCCCCGTTTTGTATCAGAGGTTATGGAAGAGCATCCAAAACGCACATCCAATCGCATGTTAAGCCATGCGCTGCAGCCAGCACACGGTATTGCACTGGCCTCCCTGTGGGAGGGGGTGCTTGACTGTTGTGCTGTATAGAATGAGGGAGGGGTGCATCATGGTGTATAGAGGAGGGAGAGGGGTGCAGCATGGGGTATAGCATAGAGGGAGGGACACAGAATGGGGTACAGAAGGGGTACCTGGTGTGATATATAGAGTAGGGGGAAGAGGCACAGCATGGAGTATAGCGCATATGGAGGAGGGAGGGTGGCTGGGAGAGAATGCTGCATGGGGTGTAGAGTAGGGAGAGGGGTGCATGTGGTATAGAGTAGGGGGAGGGGCATAGTATGGGGTATAGTGGCTGGGAAGGAATGCAGTATGAGGTATAGATTAAGGGGAGGGGCACAACATGGGTATAAAGTAGGGGAAGGGTGCAACAAGGGGCATAGAGTAGGGGGAGGGGTGCATGGGCTTTAGAGTAGGGGAAGGGGGTGCAGAACGGGTTCAGTGTCTGTAGGGGAGCGGTGCCTAATAGGAGGTACAGAGCATAACGGGAGGGGTGATTCAGGGGCAGCCCCGTCTGTATAACTGTCTAGTCTCGCGAATATAGGGGACGGGCGCCGCTACCTCCTCTAGCTCGTCCTTGGCGTCCAGGCTGCTGGAGAGCAGCAGGCGGCCCTTGCCCTTAGGCTCCATGGCCCCGCGCGGCCTCCGCTCCTCACACACTCCGCATCCAGGAACAAACTGGCAACTGGCCGGAAGTAACCGCCCACGGCCCTCTCGCCAGCAATTCCCAATCACCGCGCTCACTCACAACCGATTGACAAGGCAAGAACAAATGGGATTCCGAGGAATCAGGATTGACTCCAGCAATGACCAATTGGCAACCGGCTCGCTCTCCGCCGCGGAAGAACGTTGTAAGGCGCCCTGGCGCCGTAATTGCGGCATGACATCACCGACCCTGTCTCGGTGTATTCTGCGCCTGCGTCAAGCAGGTGAGCTGTTATATGGATAGTAGAATATTCATACAGCAATAATAAATTCATTAAATTAAACTAGATAAATAAAAATATCAGTTAACTGTGACAGGAAGAGGAGAAATTGTTTACGTGGCATTACATAAGAGAGGGATGATAGTACTAGTCGTCCTCGAGGTTTTCGTTTTAGACTAGCAAGGGGTGTTGCAAGAGTGAGATGCATGGACAGAAGTTGGAGAGGGGCGGTGCGGCGGACCAGGAGGGAGGTGCAATGACAGAACCGTGTGTTGGGGGCGGGGTCTCATCACTGGGCTAGCAGGGGTGCTGTAAAGCAGGATTGGCTGAGCTAGCTGGGGGTCTCGGGGCTGGAATAGCAGGGAGTGTTGCACACCAGGATTGAGGGGCACTGGCAGGAAGGAAATCAGTCAAGAATGAATCCCCCTCGTCAGTAGCTGATGGCCTCCTGTCCGATGCTTTTTCTGTGCTTTTGTCCTCTGCTTCCCGCCTGCCCCCTGACTCTGGGTTTTCAAGCCCTTCCTGCTTGATTTCCTGCCATTGTTTGCTTCTGTAATGAAATCCCATATTTTAGGGAAAAGCTCCCATCCCTTTTCAAATTGTTAGAAGAATGGAAATATGCTATTGAAACTCGTCCTGGTATTAATGAAAAGTCGTTTGCATTTTCACAATGCTATCACTTTGTTTTTATGATATCACAAAACAATTGTTCTATAATAAACCCAAACTAAAGCAATATAAGCCAGTAAAAATAAAAAAGACAAATGCATAAGAAATTAAAAGGACAAAAAATAGTTGAAGATTTCCTGGGACTCTTGGACAAGAATTTAGAAGCGTTTCAAAGTGATCGATCTAGACCGTAATATCTATGTGACTTCACTGACATCCTGGTTCTAATACTGAAGTTTCCACCCGTGATACACACAAAAAAAAGCATAGAATGTGGTCATAGTACAGTGATAACTCTATTGTGCTGGAATTTGAGGGGCTTTTGGTAATTCATTAACTTTTGTAATGTATATTTGATTATGTTAATATATTTTGAATAAATCAATTCAGAATAAAAGAGAAGGAGAGTGACAGAAGTACAGAGAAAATAAAGGATAGAGCAGAGAGAGGGATAAAGGAGGATACAGCACAGAGGAAGAGAAAAAGATAAAAGGACAGGAAGAAGGCTAGAACACAGAGAGGGATGGAGAGATAAAGGATAGGAAGACAGCACCATAAAGGAATAAAGGGTACAAAAAAAGAATAAAGGACAGGGAGAAAGAACACAGAAAGATAAAAGATGGAGAAGGAAAAGCACAAGAGGAGGGAGAAAGGACATGGAGTGCACAAAAAGATATAATAGGGAGAAATAACAGAGAAAGAAAGAGGGATAGAGAGGAATCTAGGACAGGGAGAAGGCTAGCCAAGAGGGATAGGGAAAGAGATAGAGCACAGAGGGGGACAGTGAGGAGAAGATGCACCATAGAAGCCAATACTGATGTAGAACAAGGTTAATAACTAATTCAAATAAAGCAAAATAGTTAATCAGGAAAGTCAAATAAAGGAAAACACCTAGTGAGCAGACCTTGGAATCCATGAGCCTTGTTCCAGAAGGAGCAGAGATTTGTGGCCCATGGCTTTGCTGAGTTGTATAACTTATTTATTATAGACATTTGATATTCCACCTTTTTTCTATAAGTGGCCTCAAAGCTGATTACAAAACAAGTTTTAACTCAGTCCTTACAGTACATTGGTTGAAAGTCATTTACAATTACAGCTGAATCAAATTTTTAATGGATAGTATTTGAGAGCCCAGGGTGTATTACTTAATTCTGATATTTACACCCAAACAATTTCTCCCTTCCCCACTTTTTTCACCATAATCCACCATGTCCTTTCTGAACACACTACCATAACCCTTATCCATTCTCATCACCTCCCCCTCCCAGGTCTACCACTGAACCATCTTCTTTCATTAGCGCTGCTGCTAAAGTTTTGTTGAATGTACACCGACATGATGTTACTAAACGAATGTCGGTATATAAAGAACCTCAAATAAATAAAATAAAATAAAAATTATAGTCTAAAACTCAGTTTACCCTCTTCCAGCGTCATTATGATCATATTACCCTTCTCATAGCTCTACATTGTTTCCCTATCTGCTATCTTCTCGCAACCTTGTTTCTTGGGTAAGCTGCTCTTGTCTGCACCCTTGCTTTCTATTGCTAACGCCAGAATCTTGCAGCACAGCAGCACCATATGGTCTTCCTGAGTTGGTTCATTTTGCTCCAGCTCTGGCCATATTCAAGTAACACTTAAAGACCATCTTCTTTGATATGGCTTTTAAATCCAAAACCTGACTTTTCCTGATCTAGATCCACTCATGTTAATTTCTATTAATCACTTAAGCAGTACAGTAAAATTTGTTCATTTGTTGTGTCTGCATGTCTCAACTATATTGTAAGCTCCATGGAAAAGGACAGCGAAGTTGCTTACCTATAAAACAGATGTTCTCTGTGGACAGTAGGACTAAGCACCAAGTGGGTGACATTATTTATTTATTTATTTATTTATTTAGCAATTTTATATACCGACATACACTGTGAGTATCACATCGGTTTACATTGAAACAAGAACTTAGCTTAAAATGCTTTACATATAACTCTTCATATATGCGAGTAAAATGAACTGAATGAAAACAAACTAAATGTAACATGAGCTGAAAGCAAATGCGGATAACACTAGCTAAACTTAAAATGGGGAACAAGAGCTTATTTTACAGCGTTTTACACTATTTTACAGAGAGCTCTTTGTAAATGAGAATCTTTAGAAGAAGGGACTAGGGGGGCAGAGACAGGAATCACAAGGATTATGGGGGGAACCAGGGGTGGGTGGGCAAGAAAGGAACGAGATGCCTGAATAGGATTCAGTCTGGTATGGTATAGGCCTGTTTGAATAGCCAGGTCTTTAGCTTCTGCTTAAATTTATTTGGGCAGAGTTCCTGGGTAGACTAACTGGCATAGAGTTCCACAGCACAGGCCCGGCTATGGACAGTGATCGAGCTTTGATGGATGCAAGGTTGTAGAGTTTGGGAGAGGGTGTGCGTAAGGTTGCCAGGTATTGATTTCTGGTCGGTCTTGAGGTGGTGTGGAATATTAATGTTTCTTTGAGCCAATTCATGTCGGGATTATGAAGGGCTTTGTGGATGATGGAGAGGGTTTTGTATCGGATACGGTGTCCAATGGGGAGCCAGTGTAGATCCTGGAGGACAGGTGATATGTGTTCATTTCTACGGGTGTTAGTGAGGATGTGAGCGGTAATGTTTTGAAGGATTTGGAGTGGGTGGATGGTGTTTTTAGGGAGACCTAGGAGAAGGGAGTTGCAATAGTCAATTTTCGAGAAAATAGTTGCCTGCAGTACTGTACGAAAATCGGAGAGATGAAGGAGGGGTTTTAGTTTTTTCAAGGTGTGTAATTTGAAAAAGCACTCTAAGTGTAAATTGATGAATTTTTTGAAATTCACATGATTGTCTAGGGTGACTCCAAGGTCTCTAACATGCTGGGTGAATGAGATTGACGCTATGGGCGTGGGGAGATATCAGTGTTATCTTCCGGTGTGATGAGCATGAGCTCTGTTTGACAGGGTTGAGTGCAAGATGTATGTTGGATAGAAGATTGTTAATTGCGAGTAAAGTGGATTCCCAGGTGTTGATGGCCTTGGGTAGGGAGTCGTTAACTAGTATGAGTATCTGCACATCATCAGCATATATAAAGTGTGGGAGATCAAGTTCAGATAGTAGGTGGCAGAGGGGCAGTAGGTAGATATTGAATAGGGTAGATGATAGGGAGGAGCCTTGCGGGACACCCTGATTAAGGGGGATGGCTTTGGATTGATGATTTCCAATTTTGATTTTGTATTGCCTATTGCTAAGATATGATGTAATCAGCTGAAGGCAAGTCCAGTTACTCCGATTTCGCTGAGTCGCAGTATGAGGAAATTGTGGTTAATAGTGTCAAATGCCGAAGAAATATCTAAGAGGGCCAAAATGTACGATTTGCCTTTGTCGAGGCCTTTAATGAGGTGGTCTGCCATGGACAGTAAAAGGGTTTCGGTACTGTGGTATTTTCGGAAACCGTATTGTGAGGAGGATAAGAGTAGTTGGTTGTCAAGGTAGTTTGTGAGTTGGCAGTTAACTGCTTTCTCAAGGATTTTAGATAGGAAAGATAGGTTGGATATCGGGCGGTAGTTTGCTGGATCAGAGGGATTGAGTTTGGGTTTTTTCAGTATGGGCTTGACAATTGCTTGTTTAAGAGGGCTGGGCACTGAGCCTGAGGTGATGGAGATGTTAACGATGTCAGCTATAGGTTGGGCAATTATGTTAGGGATAGAGAGTATGGGCCGGATTTTAAAAGGGTTACGCGCATAAGTTATGCGCGTAACCCTTAAAAAAGCCCCTTGCGCGCGCCAAGCCTATTTTGCATAGGCTCAGCGGCGCGCACAAGCCCCGGGACGCGCGTAAGTCCCAGGGCTTTGCAAAGGGGGCGTGTCGGGTGGGCGGCGCGAATTTCGGGGCGGGGCGGGAGGCGTGTCGGGGGCATGGCGCCGGCCCGGGGGCGTGGTCGAGGCCTCCGGACCAGCCCCTGGGTCGGGTGATGGCGCACCAGCAGCCTGCTGGTACGTGCAGATTTACGCCTGCCTCTGGCAGGCGTAAATCTGCCGACAAAGATGGGGGGGGGGTGTTAGGGAGGGGAAGGTGAGGGGAGGCGGAAGGAAAGTTCCCTCCAAGGCCGCTCCGATTTCAGAGCGGCCTTGGAGGGAACCGATTTCGGAGCGGCCTCGGAGGGAATAGGCAGCACGCGCCGGGCTCGGCGCGCGCAGGTTGCACAAATGTGCACCCCCTTGCGCGCGCCGACCCCGGATTTTATAAGATACGCGCGGCTACGCACGTATCTTATAAAATCCAGCGTACTTTTGTTCGCGCGTGGTGCGCGAACAAAAGTACACGCGCGCGCTGTTTTGTGGGGATAGTGTCTGTTGAATGAGAGGATGGTCTTGTTCTCTTGAGGATGGATTCAATTTCCATTGCAGTTATAGTTTCAAAGGAATTAAGTTCCGTGGTGAGGTTGTTAAGAGGAGTCTTGCTGGGTGGAGTGGTAGTGGAGAATAGTGTCAAAAGTTTGTCAGTTTTATCCTGGAAATAAAGTGCGAGGTCCTCACATTTGGTGCTGGCTTCTTTGTCTGGAATGTGGGCGAGGGGTAGTTTAGTTAGAGAGGCCACAAATTCAAAGAGGGCACGGGCGTTGTATTGGAATTGGTGAATTTTGCAGGCATGGAAATCTCTCTTAGCTTTATTTAGCATTTCACGGTAGTTATAGCGTGAAGTTTTAAACTTTGCAAGGAGTGAGGTGTAGGATCTTTGTGTCAGTTTTTTTCTAGCTTTCTAAGTCGGTGTTTCATATTTTTCAAGTTGTGCATGTACCAGGGGTTTTTTTTAGTGTTTTTTGCGGAGTTAATTTCTCTGGATTGTAGTGGGCAAATTTTTTCTGCCACTGCGTTAGTGATGTTCTGCCAAGAAGCTAGAGCTGAGTCAGCGCTTGAAATATCTAATCTGTCAAGGGACTCTGACAGGGATGTGATAAGGTCGTCTCTATTACATGTTTTTCTAAAGTGTATGATGGCTTTTGAGTTCACGTGGGGGGGGGGGGGGGGGGTTCCTGATGGAGCAGGTAGCTTTAATGAGAAAGTGGTCAGACCAGGGAATGGGAGAATATGTGGGGGGGGGGGGGGGGTGTGATTGTATGAGGGAGTTTATGAAGATAAGGTCAAGGGAATGTCGGCTTAATGGGTGGGGTTGTTAATAATCTGTCTAAAGCCTTTTGCTTTTAACGATTTTAGTATGGTGTCACAGGAAGTTGTGCAAGGGGTAGAGTCAATGTGAAGATTAAAATCTCCAAGAATGATAGTTGGAATGTCTATGTTAATATTCATCCAACAGTGCCAACACAGACCATGCTCTCTCCAGAGCTCAGAAAGACCTAAACATTTTTCTGAGTATGCGTGGGTGCTCCTGAGCAGTCACCACCATGCGAGCCTTCTCAGTCCTTTCACAAGCTGGGGAGGAGAGTGGGATTGTGTAGCTGATTTGTCACTCTGTTCACAGAAAATACCTGTTATAGGTAAGCAACTTTGCTTTCTCTGTGGACAAGCAAGACAAATCCAACCCAAGCTACTAATAAATAAACCTCTCTCTCGCTCTCTTTTTTTTTTTTCTTTTTACTAATTGCAACCCAGGATAAAGAAGTGGGAGGAAGAGTTGAAGCTGTTAATTAAAAGAAAATTGGTTCTTACCTGTTAATTTTCGTTCCTATCATACCATAGATCAGTCCAGACAAGTGGGTTTCTGCATCCCCACCAGCAGATGGAGGCAGAGAACAAAAACTTTGAAGCACTGCTACATCTCTGAGAGTGCCACCTGCAGTCCCTCAGTATTGACCTGTACCCAAGCCAAAGATTAGTCCCTAAAACCCTTTCCAGGGAGAACAGGTAACTCTGGGTTGGAACCCCCTGAACTGGAGACTTTCATATTTCCAGAGAACAAAACAGTCTGCTAATTGCTTAACATATTTACAATCTGCAAACATTTTTTAAATACGGTTCATAAGAACATAAGAAATTGCCATGCTGGGTCAGACCAAGGGTCCATCAAGCCCAGCATCCTGTTTCCAACAGAGGCCAAACCAGGCCACAAGACCTGGCAATTACCCAAACACTAAGAAGATCCCATGCTACTGATGCAATTAATAGCAGTGGCTATTCCCTAAGTAAACTTGATTAATAGCCGTTAATGGACTTCTCCAAGAACTTATTCAAACCTTTTTTAAACCCAGCTACACTAACTGCACTAACCAATTCCTCTGGCAATAAATTCCAGAACTTTATTGTGCGTTGAGTGAAAAAGATTTTTCTCTGATTAGTCTTAAATGTGCTACTTGCTAACTTCATGGAATGCCCCCCTAGTCCTTCTATTATTTGAAAGTGTAAATAAACGATTCACATCTACTCATTCAAGACCCCTCATGATCTTAAAGACCTCTATCATATCCTCCGTCAGCCGTCTCTTCTTCAAGCTGAACAGCCCTAACCTCTTCAGCCTTTCCTCATAGGGGAGCTGTTCCATCCCCTTTATCATTTTGGTCGCCCTTCTCTGTACCTTCTCCATCGCAACTATATATTTTTTGAGATGCGGCAACCAGAATTGTACACAGTATTCAAAGTGCAGTCTCACCATAGAGCGATATAGAGGCATTATGACATTTTCTGTTTTATTAACCATTCCCTTCCTAATAATTCCTAACATTGTTTGCTTTTTTGACTGCTGCAGCACACTAAGCTGACGATTTTAAAGTATTATCCACTATGATGCCTAGATCTTTTTCCTGGGTGGTAGCTCCTAATATGGAACCTAACATCGTGTAACTACAGCAAGGGTTATTTTTCCCTATATGCAACACCTTGCACTTGTCCACATTAAATTTCATCTGCCATTTGGATGCCCAATCTTCCAGTCTTGCAAGATCATCCTGTAATGTATCACAATCTGCTTGTGATTTAACTACTCTGAATAATTTTGTATCATCCGCAAATTTGATAACCTCACTTGTCGTATTCCTTTCCAGATCATTTATATATATATTGAAAAGCACCAGTCCAAGTACAGATCCCTGAGGCACTCCACTGTTTACCCTTTTCCACTGAGAAAATTGAACATTTAATCCTACTCTCTGTTTCCTGTCTTTTAACAAGTTTGTAATCCACAAAAGGACATCGCCTCCTATCCCATGATTTTTTAGTTTTCATAGAAGCCTCTCATGAGGGACTTTGTCAGACGCCTTCTGAAAATCCAAATACACTACATCTACCGGTTCAACTTTATCCACATGTTTATTAACTCCTTCAAAAAAATGAAGCAGATTTGTTAGGCAAGACTTCCCTTGGGTAAATCCATGTTGACTGTGTTCCATTAAACCATGTCTTTCTATATGCTCTATGATTTTGATCTTGAGAATAGTTTCCACTAGTTTTCCCGGCCCTGAAGTCAGGATCACTTGTCTATAGGTACCCGGATCGCCCCTGGAGCCTTTTTTAAATATTGGGGTTACATTGGCCACCCTCCAGTCTTCAGGTACAATGGATGATTTTAATGATAGGTTACAAATTTTAACTAATAGTTCAGAAATTTCATTTTTTAGTTCCTTCAGTACCCAAGGATGCATACCATCTGGTCCAGGTGATTTGCTACTCTTTAGTTTGTCAATCTGGCCTACTACATCTTCCAGATTCACAGTGATTTCGTTCAGTTCGTCTGACTCATCACCCCTGAAAACCATCTCCGAAACTGGTATCTCCCCAACATCCTCATTAGTAAACATGGAAGCAAAGAATTCATTTAGTCTTTCTGCAATGGCCTTATCTTCCCTAAGAGCTCCTTTAGCCCCTCAGTCATCTATCAGGAAATTCAGTCTTTCAGCAGTGATGGGGTGAGTCTCTGGCCTGATCTGTGGTATTACAGGAACGAAAATTAGCAGGTAAGAACCAATTTTCCTTTCCTATTCATACCCAGATCAGTCCAGACAAGTGGGATGTACCCAAGCACTCCTAAACTGGGCAGGAACTCGAAAGACCCACGCGTAGAACACTCTCACCAAAAGACGCATCTTCCTGCGCCCGCACGTCCAAATGGAAACACTTGGTGAGCAGGCGTAACTTGTGCGATAAAGGTAGGGGGGTGGGTTAGGGAGGGGAAGGTGCGGGAGGGTTGGAAAGAAAGTTCCCTCCGAGGCTGCTCTGATTTCGGAGCGACCTCGGAGGGAACATGCAGCGCGTGCAGGGCTCAGCGCGCGCAAGTTGCACAAATGTGCACCCCCCCTTGCGCTCACTGACCCTGGATTTTATAAGATACGCGTGACTACGCGCGTATCTTATAAAATCCGGTGTACTTTTGTTCGCGCACGCGGTTTTTTAAACTGTACCCCTTAATCTAAATACAGTTAAAAATTAAACCCAGTGCTCTGCATTGCCAGAGATAGGATTAAAACTCAGTGCTGCCTGGAGGTGCTCCTCCTTTCCTTAAGGATTGGATTTGGCCTGCAGACAGTGAAAGCAGCCGGTGTTAATCTAACATCTGGAGTTCCAAAAGTAGGACTGGATTCTCCTGGCTTCTCCTTGTGACATGTGAGCATGGCATCGGGCAGATCAACAACCCACCCAGAGCTTTCTTTTTCCTGGAGAATAAAATAGCATTGGCCTGCCCAGCTCTGCAATTTCATTTCTTTTCTGATTTATGGGACACATGAACCACATGGAGGTAAATGCAAGCCTTGTCTTTTCAAATTAAACTCCAGCAAAAGTGGCCTAGTTGGCGGGCAGCTGTTATATAAGCACAGAGAGCTGATGTGTCTAATTAGTGACGAGTGCTTTCTGTACAGTGTGTGAGGGGCTTCGGCAGCAGCGTCACAGATTATTGCAGACAAAGGTCACTTTAAAAACACAGACAGATACTGAGAGAGAAATGCACCCACACATCCTGTACACCACTACACAGGGCCTGCAGAATTACAGAGGAGAAAAGGGAGATATTAAAACTTACCAGATCATTTCTTTTCCTTTACTTCTGCTATACCAGTCAAGAACCTATGGGTTATCACCTGTATGTATGTCATGAGCAAAACCTGCATAACCAGCATACGTCTGTCAAAGCTAGTCACCGATCATGGCAATGAACCCTTACAATCCTATCTATACTAAAATTCTCTCATAAACCCCCCCTCCCCAAATTAAAAAATATTAAACACAAGTGAAAAACTGTTTCATTTCACTATAATATAAGCACTCATATTGTAAGAGAGATTGTTTAACAAATCCCTGCGTAAAAAGTATAACAGAATATTAAACACTAACTCACTTGTGGCTTTTTTTTTTATTATTATATCAAGGCAGCTTGAAATATTCTTCCTGGATGGGCTTTCTTGACTGGTGTGTCAAAAGTAAAGGAAAGGAAATGATCAGATAAGTCAATTTCTCCTTCTTTGTTCTTCTGCTCCACCAGTGGGAAGTATCAAAGCCCATATACTAAGGGTGGGTAGACTGTAAACTCACTCTTAAAACAGTTGCACCAAAGGAAGCATCCTGTTTGGCGAGAAAGTCCAACCTATAATGCTTTACAAATGGACTTCATGTAGTCCATGTGGCTGCCTTACAAATATCAATAGGATTAACCGCGCCTAATTCAGCCCAAGAAGAAGCTTGTGCTCAGATTGAGTGAACCTTTAACACCCTTGGAACTTGTTTTCCCTGCAACAAACACTCAGAGAAAATGGCTAATCCATCTTGCAATTGTTGCTTTTGAAGCAGCCTCAGTTTTTCGTAAGCCACCAAATAGTATCAAAAATGTCTCTGGCTGACGAAATTCTGAGGCCTGCAAATACCTTAAAAGACATCTCTTCACATCCAGAAAATGTAGAGCCTCCATCATTCCCTTACAATCACATTCATTAAATGAAGGCAAAACAATCTTTTGATTCAAATAAAATACTGAGACCATCTTTGACAAAAAGGATGGTACTGGCATTAGCATTATCGCTTCACTATTGAATCTCAGGAAAGGAACTTCACACAACAATGACTGTAACTCAGAAGTTCGTCTTGCCAATGAAATCCTTTAGGATCACCTGCTCTAGAGACTCGAAAGAGCCTGTCAGGGAAATTTAAATTCCACAGAGGTACTTCTGGCCTAACTGGTGGATGCAAATGTTTAAGCCCTTGAAGAAAGCAGGAAATATCCTTATCAGAGGATAAAGATAAATTTTTAACTGGTCCCCTAAAACAGGCAATCGCTGCTATCTGTACCTTCAGAGAATTTAAAGCTAAGGCCTTATCAAAGCCCCTTTTGTAAAAAGGCCAGAATGTCACCAATCTGAGATCACCAAGGGAAGCAAGAAACCTCTTTGCATTAGGTCTCAAAAAAAAACATCATACCCTCACGTAATCCAGTGAAGTGGAAATATTCTTAGAATTTAACATTGTCTTAATTACCAATGGTGAATAATCCTTAATAACTAGCTTTGCCCTCTCAAGAGCCATGCTGTAAGCAAGTATGGAGAAGGGTCTTCCATTAAGATTGGACCCTGATGAAGCAGACCCCTGACTCCTGGTAGACGTAATGGTTTGTCTATTACCAGCCTGCTTAGATCTGCATACCAGGGCCTTCTTGGCCAATCTGGAGCCACCAGGATCATAATAGCTCTCTCCTTCTCTACCTTTCTTATCACACGGCTTAGCAATGGCTAAGGGGGAAACACATAGAGAGAGACCTCTTCTGGCCAACTTTAAACCAGAGCAGCTATGGCCTCGCTGCCATATTCCTTTCGTTGGCTGAAGAATATCAGTGCCTTTGAGTTCTGCTTTGTCGCCATTAAATCTATCTTCAGCTTTCCCCACTTCTGCACCACCTATTGGAACTCTCAATGATTTAGTTTCCACTCGCCTGGATCTATTAGGTGCTTGCTCAAATAATCTGCCTGGGCATTTTCCTATCCTGCAATGTGTAGGGCAGAGTGTTAAAGCAGATTCTTCTCTGCCCACATAAAGAGAAGATCCATTTTCTCTGCTAATCTTTGACTTCAGTTACCTCCTTGCTTGCAGAGCGGCAGTTGCTACCCTTCAAAAAACATGGGGGTTACCTATACGGCACGACAGATACTTCATTAAGACGCTTGCTGGGCAGACTGGATGGAGCATTTGGTCCTTTTCTGCCATTGTTACTATGTAAAACAGTAATTCAGAGCTCTAAAGCAAATTGAGAACCTTACCTTCTTGCCAGCTGAACAAACTCCTTTTTCAACATGAGTGCTTGTTTAAATTAAATTCAAAACTCCACCTATTATCTCAAAATGGAATATAAGGAGCTGGCTCGGTCTAAAGAACATAATTGGGATTTAAGATTTCTCCTATGTCCGTCCCCTTTACGCTCCATTTGATTTGCTATCACATTTACACTTGTTTTCTCATATTTATACTTGTTCTCATATTTATACTTTATTAGACCCTATGTTTTAATATAACGCTTTAGCTGCTACTGTTATGTTGTTCTATATACTCTATTAGAAGCTTTGTTTTATTGTAACGCCTTAGCCGCGATTGTTTTGTTATATTGTAAACCAATATGATTTGTTAATTGTACAAGAATGTCGGTATAAGAGAATTCTAAATAAATACATAAATAAATAAATAATTGGCTCGCTTCTCTGAAAGAGAATAGATCTGCAGGAGTCTGGCCACAATTTAAGAAATAGTTCTTTAGAAATAGTATAGATGCTAAACAAACCAAATATTTCTCCTTAAAGTAAAAAAAATAAATAAATAAATTCAGATCTTCACGGTGTGCTTGTCCAGCCATCCCATCCAGAAGCAGGAGGCAGAGAACACTGGTGGCCATGCAGATTCCACTCATGATGGACAGTACACATACAGGGGACGTCATTAAGAAAGAAAGAAAAACCAAAAAAACAACTCTGCCTCCAGATACTGGATGAAGGGATGTAACCCAAATGTCCTTGACTGGTGGAGCAAGAAGGACAAGGAAATCAGGCTTAGGGAGACTTACATTATGTATCTGGGGATAGTATTATGTCCCAGAGCAAGCACTTGAGATCATCCCGTAACAGGCAGAAGGAGGGAGAAGGTACAAGTGTGCGTTTCAGAGCAAATGAGAGAGGAAGGGGTGGTGGTGAGGTCAAGTCATCTTTATTTTGAACTCACCTGTCTTTATCAGATCAAAGTGAAAAAACGTGTAAGTTAAACATTAAGAAATACAGAAATATCAAAATCATAACATGGACATGAACATGAACATAATCAAATACAAGTCTAGAACTGCATGACAACTTCAATGAGCATTTTATAACTCCATGACCTGCATGTGTGTAAGGGTGAGGGGAGATGTATCTGTGTGTGAATCTATGAGGATGGAGAAGGGGGTAATATAGAGGAGGAGCGTGGTGGAGGGGTTTGACCCCTTACAGTACATCACTACTGTGCTAATCAGCCCTTGTTTGACTCTTCATAAGTCATCCACTATCCTCGGTAGATAACCACAATATCCCATCTTCAATTTAACACCCACTATGCCTTCCACTAAACTCCATAATAATCTAGAGTTAGAAATTAAATACCCAGCTTTCCGGGTCTGTGTGGCCACCACTAACCTGCTGGCATCAACATTGTTTCCTCATGTGTTCCAGAGCAAGAGAGAGGAGTGTGTGCTCCAGAGCAGGCAAGAGGGTGTGGTGTGTCTGTGTTCCAGAGCAGGCAGGAGGGGGAGAGAGGAGTGTGTGCTCCAGAGCAGGCAAGAGGGGTGTGTGTGTGTGTGTGCTCCAGAGTAGGCAAGAGGGGTATGTGTCTGTGCCTGTGTGTTCCAGAGCAGGAGACAGGGGTCTGTGGGTGTTCCAGAGCAGGCAGGAGGGGGAGAGAGGAGTGTGTGCTCCAGAGCAGGCAAGAGGGGTGTGTGCGTGCTCCAGAGCAGGCAGAAGGGGGGTAGGCGTGCGTGTTCCAGAGCAGGCAGGAGGGGTGTGTGTGTGTGTGTGCTCCAGAGCAGGCAGGAGGGGGAGAGAGGAGTATGTGTTCCAGAGCAGGCAGGAGGGAGAGAGAGGAGTGTGTGCTCCAGAGCAGGCAAGAGGAGTGTATGTGTCTGTGTGTTCCAGAGCAGGCAGGAGGGGGGGAGAGAGGAGTATATACTCCAGAGCAGGCAGGAGGGGGGGGGAGAGAGGAGTATGTGTTCCAGAGCAGGCAGGAGGGAGAGAGAGGAGTATGTGTTCCAGAGCAGGCAGGAGGGGGAGAGAGGAGTATGTGTTCCAGAGCAGGCAGGAGGGGGAGAGAGGAGTGTGTGCTCCAGAGCAGGCAAGAGGGATGTATGTGTCTGTGTGTTCCAGAGCAGGCAGGAGTGAGAGAGAGGAGTGTGTGCTCCAGAGCAGGCAAGAGGGGTGTGTGTTTGCTCCAGAGCAGGAGACAGGGGTCTGTGTGTGCTCCAGAGCAGGCAAGAGGGGTGTATGTGTCTGTGTGCTCCAGAGCAGGCAGGAGGGGGAGAGAGGAGTGTGTGCTCCAGAGCAGGCAGGAGGGGGAGAGAGGAGTGTGTGCTCCAGAGCAGGCAGGAGAGGGAGAGAGAGGAGTGTGTGCTCCAGAGCAGGCAGGAGGGAGTAGGGATATGACTGTTGCTTGCAGTTTAGGAAATTACAGAGAGCCTTTGGGTCGTTTCCTTCCTCCCATTGGACTTGATTACAGACTTTGACAGATGAGTTTAAGCAAATGCTGGTTTCATTTCTGGTGAAACTGGAGAGTAGGAGGGGGTGTACAGAACATTTCTTCACCCACAGGACACTCCCTCACATACTTCAGGCAGGAGGTTTAATGACTTCCTACAGAAACTCAGCATAACCAGTACATTTTTTCCAAAGCAGATTCTTCCTAAGGAAGGCAACTGAAACACCTCCAGCGTACAGGGCATTCCCTTGGAAAAAGTCAGAGCAAACATTACCACATTTAAAGGGTCAACCTTCCTCTGCCTCCCCTCCTCCTGGACAGTCAGGCTAGCAGCATGGGAACTCCCAATCTCTCCGTAGCAGCTCTTCTCCCCCCTCCCCCTGTGTGTCCTGATTATAAAGGGGGAGAAGAATTGCCAAGCAGCTCCATGCTTTTCAGGATGAATTGATCCAGTCCTTGTTTTATCTCATCGCAGGTTTGGAGTAGAAGAGCAGCATTACAAATCCCTTCATGCACTGGGACAGAACCAGGCCTGGATCAGCCCCGAGGGAAGACGCAGACCCGTGTCCTGTCCCTGCCGGGCTGCTCTGCCACAGTATTGTGCCCCAAGCACAACTGAGAGAAGGGGGAGAAATGCAGCAGTGAGAGAGGGTGGGGTGGGGGGGGGCATAGAAAGGAATGTAAGAAGGGAGAGGGAGAGGAACCTGCGGAGAAATGCAGAATAGCCTAAAGAAGGAGGGGGTGATGGCATATGGAGATGTACTGAGGGAGAGGAGGGGTAGAGAGAGGGAGAGGAAGAGCAGGAGGCGAGAAGTTTATCATGCTCCCTACCATCTGATTCCTCCCTTTTTTAAATCCCAGATCTACCTATTTCTTTTCCTTGTATGGCCAGCTTGAAAAACGGGACAAATGTGCATTTTGTTCTTTGTGTGGACAGGATTATAGGACAAGTTCTTTAAAAACGTGGAAAGGTGAGTAATTCAATCTGAAATCCAAAGCAAATCCTATATAAAAGCAAGATAACCTGGTCGCCTTGTTTCCCCTAGCACTAGTTCACGCTTCTCCCCTCTCAAAGAAATAACCCTACACGTTCCTTCCCACCTCTTCCTATTACTGACATTAGCCCAGCTCTGCCAATGCAACTCACTCCTACCCTGCAGCAGCCCCTGCTATTCCACTTCCGTTTACCCACTCCATAGTAGAATAACCCTGCAAATGCACCTCATTCCTGCCCTGCAGCTCCCAGTGCTAGTCCAGTACTGAGGTCCACCCTCCCACCCCAGCTGGAATGTGACCGTTTTTAGGGCGAAGGGAGTTGCCTGCACGCAGAGGCAGAGAACCCCTGATGGATGGAAGCTGTTCCACATCTGTTCGGTTTCTATCTGTTGCAAGAAAACAGCAGTAGTCTGACAAAAACAATCTTCATTAAAGTATTTTCCTTTGTTGGCTCCAAATTGTTTTTATTTTCTCTACAGAAAAGAACAAATTGTCCAGTTCTCCATCCCTCAGAATAAAATAGCAAATGCAATCATAAAACAATATCAGCCATGAGCAGAAGTAACAAGAAGGGCCCAGTACAGAAGCAGAGTCAGAGCCAGAACCAAAGACAGGGCCAATAGACGAGGACACAAGCCTCTGCAGTGTGAAAGGTACTGATCCTGGCTATGCCCCTAGGATGCAGATCCAAGCCTCCCAGCCCAGCCCTGCTACCGTATAAAAGCATGCAGCAATTCTAGGTAGAGTAAGGAGGAATACAAAGCCTTCTAGCACGAGACAAGACAAAGATGTGAAATATGTTAGGTTTTAATACCAACAATTATGCCAGAGCAAAATGAGGTCTCTGTGAGCTTCACATTCTAAAACAGGAGGAACTGAAAGGGCACTCACACCTAACCACCGATGGCATCCGGAACCAGTGCCTTCCGCTGTTCTCAAGCTTCTGAACTTCAGTCAGGTCCCCGAGAGTCTAGGGAAGACGCTGCTTGTGGCACTCATGGGTCCCACCATTGTAGCGACGTACGCATGAACACTTGGCTCACGTTGGTTCCACTGAACAAGAGAATTCCAGCTAGAATGATCATACAATCTGAAAGCTCAGTAAAGCTTCTTAAAACATCTGAAAACATTTAACAGATGTTGAGAATTGATTCAAATTGCTTTATTTTCACATCAGCTCAGGAGACAGCTCCAACTGCCCCAAAAAACGTCCAGAGATTCAGACCCTTATTGATGAAAGCAGTGGTGAGACAGTTCTCTATCTGTTCACTGTATTTGATTCTGTAAGTCATTTTATTCCCATACAATGGACTGTTGTAATAGAGAGAGAGGGGTAAATTTTAGGGTGGATCCCCCATCTATGCTTTGATCATCTCATCACATTAGACATCCTCCATACATGGGCTCCTGTGTTCTACTGATAATGAAGCAATCAGAAGTAAGAGTCAACAGAAAGAAAATGTCTTTTCACAGGGGCTTCAGGTCACAAACAAGAAGGATCTCTGTACACAGGGCCTGCGGGTCACAAACAAGAAAGGAATCTGTACACAGAGCCTGCGGGTCACAAACAAGAAAGGAATCTGTACCAGAGCCTGCGGGTCAGAAACAAGACGAGTCTCTGTACCCAGGGTCTGCGGGTCACAAACAAGAAGGGGTCTCTGTACACAGAGCCTGCGGGTCACAAACAAGAAGGGGTCTCTGTACACAGAGCCTGCGGGTCACAAACAAGACGAGTCTCTGTACACAGGGTCTGTGGTCACAAACAAGAAGGGGCTCTGTACACAGGGTCTGTGGGTCACAAACAAGAAGGGGTCTGTTCACAAAGCCTGCGGGTCACAAACAAGAAGGGATCTCTGTACACAGGGTCTGTGGTCACAAACAAGAAGGATCTCTGTACACAGGGCCTGCGGGTCACAAACAAGAAGGGTCCCTGTACACAGGCCTGCGGGTCACAAACAAGAAGGGGTCTGTACACAGAGCCTGCGGGTCACAAGCAAGAAGGGGCTCTGTACACAGGGCCTGCGGGTCACAAACAAGACGAGTCTCTGTACACAGGGTCTGTGGTCACAAACAAGAAGGATCTCTGTACACAGGGTCTGTGGGTCACAAACAAGAAGGGGTCTGTACACAGGGCCTGCAGGTCACAAACAAGAAGGGTCTCTGTACACAGGCCTGCGGGTCACAAACAAGAAGGGTCTCTGTACACAGGGTCTGCGGGTCACAAACAAGAAAGGGGTCTGTACACAGAGCCTGCGGGTCACAAACAAGAAAGGGGTCTCTGTACACAGAGCCTGTGGGTCACAAACAAGAAAGGGGTCTCTGTATACAGAGCCTGTGGGTCACAAACAAGAAGGGTCCCTGTACACAGAGCCTGCGGGTCACAAACAAGAAGGGTCTCTGTACACAGGGTCTGCGGGTCACAAACAAGAAGGGTCCCTGTACACAGAGCCTGCGGGTCACAAACAAGAAAGGTCCCTGTACACAGAGCCTGCAAGTCACAAAACAAGAAGGGGGGTCTCTGTACACAGGGCCTGCGTACAAACAAGAAGGAGGGTCTGTACACAGAGCCTGAGAGTCACAAAACAAGAAGGGGGGTCCCTGTACAGAGAGCCTGCGGGTCACAAACAAGAAGGGTCTCTGTACACAGGGCCAGCTGGTCACAAACAAGAAGGAGGGTCTCTGTACACAGGGCCTGAGGGTCACAAACAAGAAGGAGGGTCTCTGTACACAGGGCCTGCGGGTCACAAACAAGAAGGAGGGTCTCTGTACACAGGGCCAGCTGGTCACAAACAAGGAGGGTCTGTACACAGGGCCTGCGGGTCACAAACAAGAAGGAGGGTCTCTGTACACAGGGCCTGCGGGTCACAAACAAGAAGGAGGGTCTCTGTACACAGGGCCAGCTGGTCACAAACAAGGAGGGTCTGTACACAGGGCCTGCGGGTCACAAACAAGAAGGGGGGTCTCTGTGCACAGGGCCTGCGGGTCACAAACAAGAACGGTCTCTGAACACAGGACCGGTGGGTGTGCAGATCTGCCAAGTAACAGAAAAATGTCTCTGGACAGAGCTTTCCAAACTCCAGGTGACTTTGGTTCATTCACTCAGTGTCATCCCATCTGACTGCTCTCCTTTTCCTGGCACGTGTTACAGGTCAGAGGCATGGCAGCAGGACCCAGGGGCCAGCAGCAGGTTACCTCCCCATCACACACTCGTTAGGAAGCTGCATCGCTCTTCTCCAGTGTCAAGAGGTCAAAAAACTTACAGTGCTGGGCCAGCACTGTCTGAGGAAACAGTGTTCAGCAACCCCATTGCAGAGAGTAAAGGGAGCCAGTGATGATCTCCTTCAGTTTCTAAATCAACAAGAGAAAGGGCAGAGAGTTCCCTCACTCATACAGGATGACAGTAGAAGTGCGGTGCGAGGCAAGTGTTCTGGCTGGGCACGTACAGGACATGCCACACGCTGGCTTCCGGGTATCTTGATATAGGGAAGAGACGCCCTTCACGGGGGGGGGGGGCTCAGATGCTCTTCAGAGCATTCCAGCAGCTCGGCAGGGCAGGAGCCAGTCCCTGAGGTACAAAATCCAAATCCTAGTGATGGAAGGGAGGCGGCTGCCATCCCAAGCAGCGCAGCGTGCGGTCAGCAGCCTCAGGTACTGCTGGCCCTTTCTCCAAGTAGCCAATATGTTCTCACTTTCCCTTTACCCTTGGGGAGAAGAGGACAGGACAGGACATGTGTTAATAGTTATTATTTAGAATTAGGCAGCTCACGGATGAATGGATGGTTGTCCCGCTGGGAAGGGAATACTTTAAAAACAGGAATCGTACATCAGCACAAAGCAAAAGATGTGAGGAGATTGGGTGGGGGGGAGGGGGGGAGAGTGGGACCCTCGAACTTATGCGCTTCAGGAAAAAACAAAACAAAACAGGATGTCAGACTACATGTAAGTATGGGGTTCAGTTTTGGGCCCCCAAATCTAAGAAAAGGTAGAGGGAAGAGTCACTGGGCTCATGAAGGGACACAGGTGCTTAGATGTGCTCTGATAGCAATTGTCGCAAATCGTCAAACAAACTGGGAAATGTAGTCACGTTCTACAACTATATCAAAGGAACCTAAAGCCACCTTGCGGGCGGCAATCTTTTTACCAAAGCAGCAGCAGATGAAATAAGATGTTAGGCAGGTGACTGGAGACCAAAGGTGATCATCAGAGCAGACCACAAAAAGCAGGAAAAAAAAAGGGGGTGCAGACACTAAAGCGACCTAATGAAGCTGGGGTTTAGCTTCAGGTTCTGCCGTCTCAGGGTGGCACAGTTTAGTGGCACAGATGCCTGCTTACAGCTCCCCCCCCCCCCCCAGGTTTGGCCCCTAAAAGGCTTCCCTGCACAGTCTGATTAGTCCAAAAGGATCCTGGCATTACCTTCATTTCTATGTCTCCTCGGAGCTCCAGTTCAAAGCAGCCAAACTCCTCCAGGATGAGGTTTGTTGCTGGAGACACATGGATCTTTAATGCTAACATGGAAAAATAGGAAAATGTTCTGAACAGTATAAACTGCAAATACTTCAAGCATCTCCAAATCTACCATCCAACCTACACCAGAGACTAATCCCGCACCTCTGCCCCCTCCCCACTGATAAAAGAAAGTAATCCTGCCCCTTCCCACCTATACCAGAGAGTAATCCCACACCTCTGCCCCCTCCCCACTGATAAAAGAAAGTAATCTTGCCCCTTCCCACCTATACCAGAGAGTAATCCCGCAGCCCTGCCCCCCGTACCTATACCAGAGAGTAATCCCGCAGCTCTGCCCCCCCCCCGTACCTATACCAGAGAGTAATCCCGCAGCTCTGCCCTCCCGTACCTATACCAGAGACTAATCCCGCAGCTCTGCCCCCCCGTACCTATACCAGAGACTAATCCCACAGCGCTGCCCCCCGTACCTATACCAGAGACTAATCCCGCAGCTCTGCCCCCCTGTACCTATACCAGAGAGTAATCCCGCAGCTCTGCCCCTCCGTACCTATACCAGAGAGTAATCCCGCAGCTCTGCCCCTCCGTACCTATACCAGAGAGTAATCCCACAGCTCTGCCCCCTGTACCTATACCAGAGAGTAATCCCGCAGCTCTGCCCCTCCGTACCTATACCAGAGAGTAATCCCGCAGCTCTGCCCCTCCGTACCTATACCAGAGAGTAATCCCACAGCTCTGCCCCTCCGTACCTATACCAGAGAGTAATCCCGCAGCTCTGCCCCCTCCCCACTGATAAAAGAAAGTAATCCTGCCCCTTCCCACCTATACCAGAGACTAATCCCGCAGCTCTGCCACCCTACAGATACCAGATATTTAAGAAAACATAAGCATCTAAATTAGATTGAAAATTTGCCAAAATTTGGCTGCCTAAGCAAAGCATGGAGTGTTTTCTAAATTGACAGCCTGCCTGAACCTGAAGCCAGCACTCCTCCCCACCCCCCCTAATTAAAATGAAAATGTTTTAATGCTGGGAGAGAAGGAAAAGGGGGGGGGCGGGTTAGGGAATATTTTCATTGAACACTTAGTGGATGGGAGGGTTTTGTTCGGCTGGTGTGAGGCTGAGGGGTTTTTGGCATCATGGTGGGGGAGGGAGAAGTTTGAACTTTTTCTCTCTTTTCTTCATCCCGTGAGCTTCTTACTTAAATGACTAAGGTCATCCTTAATTGAATTTTTAGCCACAGCCTAGCCGGGCAAGTTGTGACCAAAACGTTTCCTAAACGTGGCCAGCAATCTGAGTACACCTTAGATCAATACCAATTTGGTTTCTGGAAATTGCACATTACCAAGATGCTCCTTCACTCCAGTTTCGAGAGTGTGCGGCTGGGCTCTGATCAAGGAACCTCTCTTGCACTTCTCCTACTTGACATTTCTTCCACTTTCGACACTATTGATCATCCGGACCTCCTTTCTAGGTTATGGTCTCTTGGTATCATGGGTTCCGTTCTTTCTTGGTTTACTTCTTATCTTACTAATCGAGTGCAACAAGTCAAGGTTGGTTCTGAATCCTCAGCTTGGATTCTCCTTCATTCTGGTGTAGCCCCCAAGGCTCTGCATTAACAGCAACCTTTTCAACATCTCTCTGACTCCGCTGAGTCATCTGCTTGCCAGCCTTGGGGTACACCACAAGATATTTTATTTATTTAGACGTTTTACATACCGTCGTTCCAGAGTAAGATCGCAGTGGTTTACAAAATATCCTTCATGTTCTTGTTTAACAATCACATTCTGAGCCAGCGAACCACGGCAGATATACGTTCTTATTCGTGTTCGTACATATTCCTGGTCAACATGACAGCAGATTTATAGTCTTCATATTCGTACAGTTTCAAAGTCAGCATTACAGCAAGAACAGATTTTAATTCAACCACTATACACTTTACATCAATCATTACTTATTGCTCGCTTCACTACCATTGTCTCTTGTATTGACGTTGAGGTTTTCAGTATATTGGAATTTTATGTTAAATTGTGAGCTTTCCTAAACAGCCATGTTTTCAGTTCACGATTGAAATTCTTTTTTCAGTTCTCTGACGTAATGACGGGAAGGGAGTTCCACAGAGCTTGGGGCCTGCTATGGAAAACATTCTGTCCCTTATATATATGCAGATGATATTCAATTTTACTTTCCCCTCAAAGCATCACGGGCTCTCACAGAACAATTACTTTCTTTGTGCCTTTCCACCATTCAGGATTGCCTTAATCGGAACAAACTTGCTCTCAGTGAAACCAAAGCTGAGATTATGATGCTCCATTTCCAGTCTCTCACATTCTGGAAAAAATATTGCCTTCAGAAGTCAAAGCTTTCCCATATCTAAAACAGTCTGCAATCTCAGTGTCCTCACTTTCATCGCAGGATCACATCAAATCCCTATCACAGACTTCCTTTTTCAAACTACGGCTTTTGCGTTATCTGAAGCCTTTACTGGACCCCAATGACTTTCGTACCGTCCTCCAATCTTTACTCTTTTCCAGCCTTGACTACTGCAACTCGCTTTTTCTCAGGCTTCCACATTTTATACAATTTGTCCTTTACAGATTATTCAAAACTCCGCAGCCAGTTTGTTAACTGGAACTCCAATACGCCATATTACACCTGTTTCACAAACACTACACTGGCTTCCGATTTCTTATCGGATTTCAATATAAAGTAGCTGTGACTGTTCACGAGCTTCTGCACAATATTTCATCACCATGGATTGCAGCTGTACTCCCACTAGAACTCCAAGATCCTTGAACCAAGAACTACTAGATGTCCCTTCACCAAAAGCAGTCCACCTGGATGAAACTGGACTCCATGCTTTTTCTACTGCTGGCCCTCGCTTCCAAAGGAGATAAGGTCAATTACAGAGCCTAACTTTTTCAGAAAAGCCCTGCAAACGTATCTGTGTCAAAAAGCATATCCCATCCACATGTCTGAGTACTACCATCACAAAGACAGGCGAGCCCTGCAATGCTCTTCTGGTGTAAATATGATGTTGTAATTGATTCGACATTGCGTTTTATTTGTTTTTACCCAGCTTATGAAGTATGTCTTTTTTTGTATCCCGCCCTGAACATAGGAAGGGCGGGTA
Source organism: Rhinatrema bivittatum (assembly GCF_901001135.1). Taxonomy (NCBI): domain Eukaryota; kingdom Metazoa; phylum Chordata; class Amphibia; order Gymnophiona; family Rhinatrematidae; genus Rhinatrema; species Rhinatrema bivittatum. Next base: position 25,733,276 of record NC_042630.1, read on the forward strand.
ACAAATATTTTAAAATAAATAAATCATCTAGCTGCTACATCTGGTGCTCAGGGGTTTGGAAAACAGACCCCCAAGCGGCAGTGTGTGCTGGGATCCTCTCTGGCTGAAAGCTCTTAAACAAACCCAACTTCTGCTGCTTCCTTCACGCTGGGCTTTCTGCTCCTGCAGCGTTACCATTATCCTCTTCAAAGCTGACCACAAAATTGTACAAACACTTCCTTTTACAATTGCTTTGTAAATATTGCCTTTTAGTTTGTGCATGTAGATAAGCAAAAGCTTTCCTCTGAGCATGAATCTAATTTCAGTTTATTTAAAGAGCTGTACAGTCAGGCAGCCAGTGGGCAGGAGACCCCCTAGGACCCGACCTATTTGATATGCTGGAGGGATGGGCCACTCTGATGCCTTCACGGCCATTCTGCAAAGAATGAGCTCCCACATCATCCTGAGGCATCAAGTGACCAGCAAAATAAAGAGGGGACGGACGGAAGAGCAGAAAGACTTCCTCAGGGCAAGACATGGCAAAGGCAAGGGAAGCCAGAGCCATGAGAGGAGCAGAGGTGGGGCGAGGATTAAAGTGAAGATGTGCCAGAAGGACAATGCTATTTCTGAAGCCCCTCACCACCTACCTTCTCCATTGGACTCCATGCGAGAGGCAGTGTTTACTGTGTCCCCAAACAAGCAGTAACGTGGCATCTTCAGCCCAACCACACCAGCACAAACTGGCCCTGGGAACAGAGCAATTGCACAAATATAATTTCATCCTCAAACCTGGCAAGAGTATTGCACTCTACTGAATTTGTTATTGTTCAATAAAGATGTTGAAAGATAAATAATTTCATCCTGTTATCCCTTCTCTCTCACCAGATACCCCATGGGTTAATTACCCCAGTCTGTCACCTTCCCCTCCATATCCTTTCCTCTGCTATGTCTCAGCACACCATACAGTCCCACAAGATCAATGTTACATGGTTCAAACACTCCCAACTGAGGCATGGACTATTCCAATCTAATAACGGGAGAAGGGTGCAGCACTGTACTTGAAACATTCTCCGTCTTTTGGCTAAGATAGCAAGTAAGGTCTGAGGCACAAGCTGAAGCCAGTCCCATCTCGAGACTGAGAATCTGTGCAATATGGGGGGGGGTTAACACCCTGTCACCCAACCCCACTGCCGACATGAAACTGTTTGAGCTCTGACCCTGACCAAAGCTCTGGTAACAAAGCAAAACTATCCATTCTAACAAACACTTTCCACTAAATATTCTACCCATCCAGGGGGGTCAGGGGGTCAACTCTCAGCTGCCATCTGTATGGGGGAGGGGATGATAAGAACATAAGAAGTGCCAAGCTGGGTCAGACCAAGGTCCTTCATGATTTTATAAACTTCTATCAAGAACCCTAACCTGCGTAGCCTCTCATCATACGAGAGATGCTCCACCCCTTTATCATTTTTGTCACCCTCCTCTGCACCTTTTCTAGTTCTGCTTTACTTTGTTTTTTTAAGATCGGACAACCAGAATTATAGAGAATACGCGAGGTGCAGTCGAAGTATGGATTGATACAGAAACATTAGGATATTCTCCATTTTATTCTCTATTCCATTCCAAAGAATTCCTAACTTTTATTTTTTTCTGTCTGCCGCACACTGAGATAAGGATGTCAATGTATTGCCCACGAGGACTCCAAGGTCCTTTTTTCCAATACATAACCCAGCATCATATACCTGTAGTTGGGATTATTTTTCCCTACTTGCATCACATTGCACTTCTCCACAGTAAGTTTCATCTGCCAGCCAGGTGCCCAGTTTCCTATTCTCACAAGGTCCTTCTGCAGTTCCTCCCAATCTCCTGTGGTCTTAACAGCTTAGAATAATTTTGCATCATCTGCAAATGTGATCACCTCACTCGTTGCTCCCTTTTCCAGATCATTTATTAATATGTTAAACAAAACTGGTCCCAGTACCGATTCCTGGGACGCTCCACTATTGACCTTTCTCCATGTGGAAAACTGACCATTTAGTGCTACCCTCTGTTTCCTGTCTTTTAGCAATTACCAGTCCATAATAGGACATTAAAAAGCCCATGGGCTTGGAGGCAATTTCCTGAGTCATCCTCTCCTGGGCAACTTTCTCAAATGCCTTCTGAAAATCCAAAGACACTTTTATATCCACATTTATTTTTACCTTCAAAAATGAGGCATGGAGGAGCAGCTAAGAATCAAGGGAAGCCAGGGTTCAAATCCTGCTGGTGTTCCTTGTGACCTTAGGCAAGTCACTTCACCCTGCTTAGATTGTAAGTCCTCTTGTGCAGGGAAATACCCACAGCCTGTGAATGCAATCCACTTTGAAGTGGCTGACCAGTCACAAAAAGGTGGAATATAAATTAGAAATTAAATTTAGAAAAATCTAATAGATTCAAAACCCAGCTTCCGGCACAAGGTGAGAGACCCTGAATACAGATCAGATCTTGGACATCATATAAAGGCCTTGTAAATTGTTATTACTGGGAGGGGTCATGAAGGATAGAATTATAAAAGATGGAAAAATATTCTTAGGTTTCTGTGAATGTTCAAATTTGGCAACTGTATTGCAATCTGTTGAATTTGTTTTATAAACTGATATTGTTTAATAAAAATGTTGAAAGATAAAAAAAAAATCTAATAGATTTTTAAGGCAAAACCATGTTGACTCTTCCCTATTAAGCCATATTTATCTATGTGGCCAGCAGTTTAGTTTTTAAGAATTGCTTTGACCATTTTGTCCAGCACAGACCTCAGAATCACTGATCTATAGTTTTCTAAATCACCCCAGAGACCTTTTTAGAGATCAGCATTATATTGGCCACCCTCCAGATATCAGGTACTGTAGCTATTTTAAATGATAGATAAATTATTAGCAACAGGTTTGCAATGTCATGTTTGAGTTCTTTCAAGACTCTGGGGTGGATACCATCCAGTCTTGGTGATTTGCCACACATTAGTTTATCAATTTGATCTATTACATTTTCCAGTTTCACAGTGATTTACTTTGCTCCGAATCATCACTATCAAAAGAATATTTCTAGTGTGGGTATGTTCCCAAAATCCTCCTCAGTAAAGACAGAGGCAAAAAATTAATTTAGCTTTTCTGCTATTTACTTGAGCTCCCTTAGTACTACCTTTACCCACCGGTCATCTAGCCCAACTGACTCTCTTACAGACTTTTTGCTTCAAAAGTACCTGAAAAAGATTTTATTAGTTTTTACCTCTATAGCAAGTTTCTGTTCAAATTCTCTCTTGGCCTGCCTGATTACTGATTTACATCTAACTTGCCAGGGCTTATGCTCTTTCCTATTTTATTTATCAATCAGTCTTATTAACTGCTTCCCTGATCTTCAAAGAGAATGCCCAAAGCAGTGTATAATAAAAGAAAAAATATATAAAATAAGAAATCACATCACAATTAGCCAAACACAAACATCAAAAACAAATCTGAGATCAAGAAAACCCTCTACTCCTCATCCCCTCCCAATCTTTCCAGCTCCTACATTTCCCAAAAATGCACAAAAAGAGAAAGTCACCCTTTATCCTAACCCACAACCACACACCTGTCCTCAACAATCCCATTTCTAACCACCAGCTTAAGAGTCAAGAAAAATCCAGGCCTTCAATCGGGTATAAATCTACCTCTAGTCTTAGATCTACCAGAAACACATTCCACAAAACAGGAGCAATCATAGAGAAAGTTCTCACTCTCATCCAAGTTTTCCTCACTTCTCAAAAAGATGGCACCAAGTAGTGTTGCCTGGCTACATCACCTTGGTCTACTACAGCCTAATTTATCCCATAAATACCCACAACCGTCACCTCTCATCAGTCAATGAACTAATGCCAGAATCAAACTTGGCTTGCTCCTAAATTGGGAGACACTAAAGCCTAGGTATCAAGAATCACTTTCACCAAGCATGCTTTCTGTAAGACTACTCAAGCCATAATAGTCTGGACCATCAGTAGCCTATGGGTAAATTCACCCGAAAACTATTACAATAGTCTGGTAACAAAATTACCAAAGCATGTACAACCATTCTAAACGACTACACATCCAAGAGAGACTGTAGCCTGCTAACCATCCACAGTGTGAAGAAAGTATTCCATGCCACTGACTGCACATGGGTCTCATCTGTACCCCCAAATCCCTAGCCACCCCCACCATAGGCACCAATTCACCCTTTAACAAAATCCTAAGAGAGGGAGACCCAAGTTCAGGGGAACCAGTCCTCACAATATCCAACTTTTGTCCATTACACATCAGGTAATGTGAAATCACCTGCAGACTCTCACTGACACCCCTCCTGCTCCTCCTACAAAGACTGCCTGCCCAATGTCATCAGGAAAGAGGAAACTTCTCAACTCCAAAACTCAAATTACCTGCCCCGTAAGGCATATAAATAAGTTAAACAGCAATGGGGACAATGATGAGCCTTGGGGGACAAGAAAAACCTGAGAGCAAATTCTCAGCCCTAACAGCAAATGATCTCTTACATTAAAAAAAAACAAACAAAAAACAACCTACAGTACCTGAATATAATCTGCTTTGAAATGCCCAAAAAGCAGAATATAAATGTATTAAATAATTAAAGAAGCAATTCAGCACAACACACCCCTACCAGCCCAATTTCTATACACTTCATGATTAAAATATCAAGATCCAAGTCAAAGGCATAGGGCAAGTCCAACAAGATAAGAAGGGCATGACCTCCCTACTACTACTTAACATGCGCTACACGACATACACAGTGCTGTACAAACATACAAAAAGACAGTCCCTGCTCATAGAGCTTACAATCTAATAAGACAATGGTTAAAAAGAAAAGAATGCTAGCTAACAAGACTAAAAGCAGACAATCAGGTATAAGATTTAAAAGCTGTTTAAAAAAAGGAGAGTTTAGATGGGATTTAAACAAGGCAAGAGAGGGATCAGGACGCACCGGCTCAGGAAGACTATTCCAAGCACACGGCGCTGCCAGGTGGAAAGCACGGAGTGTGGAATTGGCAGTGCTGGAGAAGGCACGGATAGGAGTGACTTATCTGAAAAGCGGAGTGCACGAGGAGGGGTGTAGAGAGAGATAAGAGAGGAGAGGTAGTGAGGTGCTGTAGAGTGAAGGCATTTGTAGGTGAGAAAGGAGCTGAACTGTATGCGGGAGCGGATAGGGAGCCAATCAGTGACTTCAGAAGAGGGGGTTATGTGAGCGTAGCAACTTTGGCGAAAAATAAGTTACGCAGCTAAATTTGGGGCGGATTGCAGTGGAGAGAGATGGCTCGCCGGGAGACCTGTAAGGAGCAGGTTGCAATAGTCTAAGCGGGAGGAGATGAGAGAGTAGATAAGGATTCTGGGAGTGTGCTCAGAAACGAAGGGAAGGATTTTGGCAATGTTATAAAGAATGAAATAACACGTTTTAGCAGTGTTTTGGATATGCATAGAGAAGGAAAGAGAGGAATCAAAGAGGACTTCAAGGTTATGGACTGATGGGACCGGGATGACAATCGTGTTATTCACAGAAACAGAGAAAGAAGGAAGAGGGGAGGTGGCTTGGAGGGAAAGAGAAGGAGCTCTGTCTTGGCCATGTTGAGTTTAAGGTGACGGTGGGACATCCGGGCAGCAATGTCAGACAAGCAGGCTGAGATCCAGGACTAGATTTCTGGTGAAATTTCTGGTGTACAAAGGTAGATCTGGGAGTCCTCAACATAAAAATGGTATTGAAAGCCATGAGAGGAAATCAGAGCACCAAGGGAATTAGTATATAGGGAGAATGAAGAATGCTCAGTACTGAACCCTGAGGCACAGCGATTTATAGTGGAATGACAATAGAGGAGGATCCACCAGAGAAAACGCTAAAAGTGCGATGTGAGAGGTAAGAAGAGACCGGACAGAGTCCCGAAATTTAAGTGAGGACAGAGTATCAAGGAGTAGGTGGTGATAGACTGTGTCAAAAGCAGCAGACAGGTCGAGAAGGAAAAGAACAAAGACCTGTGGCTTTAGCCATAAATAGGTCACTGGAAAATTTGGCAAGAGCTGTTTCAGTTGAATATAGAGGGTGAAAACCAGACTGGAATGGATCAAGAATGACTTGAGATGTAAGAAAGTCAAGACAGCAGTGGTGAACAGCACGTTCAAATAGTTTGGAGGCAAAAAAGAGAAGGGAGATGGGATGATAGTTGCAGGACAGGTAGGATCCAGCGAGTTTTTTTTAAGGAGTGGTATGATTACACTTACTCCCTTATTCCTCTTTTTCAAAATATCATCCAAAGCAGCAAATAAAACCATCTCCCTACTATACCCTCTCTTGAAACCAGCCTGATACCCATCTAGGCTTCCAGCATCCTCCATGAAATGTGTAACCTGTTCATTCACCACCTTTCCTAACACCTTTGCTACATTTGCCTCATTTAGGTCTGCTTTCCATTTTTTTTAAAGAGATACAATTTCAGCTTTAATTATCTTTTTCACCTCACCATTAAACCAGTTATTTGGTCTTCCTTCAGCCTTTTAATGCATGGAATACATTTTATCTGGGCTTCCAAGATGGTATTTTTAAACAATGTCCATGTTGCCTGCAAACTTTTAACCTTGACAACCACTTAATTTAATTATTGTCTAACTGATTTGCTCATTTTATCATAATCTCCCTTTTTAAAGTGATACCCAGGGCTGAACAGCTGTTGACCAGATAGGAAGATTCAGTTCACTGTATAATGCAGATTGATTTGCCTTTTATCACTTAAACCCAAATTCCCAAGGAAGTCCCATATTTTTAAGGCTAAAGGTAGGAAGCATTACTGTGAACTCTGCATCCTGTGGAAAAGAACTTGAAGGAGTGTGGGAGCATGGAGACCATTACCACTGTGAATTCCAATACGCAGCTTCAGCTGCTGCTCCGGTCGATGGCGGATTTTAAAGGTCCTCACAGCCTCCAGCAGTGCCAGTGACATGCGGGCAACCTCCCTGGCATGCAGCTTCCCGTTTCGGACTGGTAGCCCAGACACCACCATGTAGGCATCACCGATAGTTTCAACCTGCAAGATACAATGTTGATTTAGCATTAGTGCTGTGAGGGACAATGCAGTCCAATGCACCCAAGTACTAATAGGGGCCACATATGGCAAACTGCCTCTTAGCTACGTCATTTGGCAGCAAATGCACTGTAGACAGAAGGGTTCGGGAGTCTCTCCTGCCCATAAAGAGCCTGCCTCGCCTAACTCACAAGCAACTGTTTCCAGACGAGTGCGTGAGGAGGTGGCAGGGGTTGCTGCTCTGTGCCTGAGGGAAGGAGAGGGGATACTTTTTCACTGTAGATCAGGGGAGAGAAGTCCCTCATGGTATTCCAGCCCTTTCACTTTAGGAAAGGTAGAATGAAAAAATGTAATGCCTGGTCTGAATCCTTTTACTAGGCCCATATGAATTGGTGGGAGGGGCTGCATATCACACTCTTTCCTATGGGCCAAGTAAAGCCTCATTTGCAAATGACACTTCCTCATTATATACAGGTAAGTGCTAATTGGAGCGCTTATACAACTCACCCTTCCTTGGGTAATCAAGCAAGCAAAATCAGGGCTATACAATCGCCTCCAACCCATAATCAATGCATCTTTAGCAGAGGGTCACCTACCAGACTGCCTATAAAAAACTATAACACCAACTTTAAAGAAACCCAACCTGAGCCTCTTGGGCACAAACATTGAGAAAGCTGTGTTACTACAGCTGAGTTTCTGCTTTTCACAGAACCTGGACCCATTACAATCCAGCTTCACCCCTCACAGCGACACATAAGTAAACCTAATTGATAAATTGCAACTCCACTTGGATCATAGACAAAATACCCTACTGGTGCTCCTTCCTCCTTGACCTCTCAGTGGCTTTCAATACTTTAGTCCATGAAGTCCTCATTACTCAGTTAAGGTACCCAGGACTGGTAGGTCAAGCACTAACCTGGTCTAATTCTACCTCCATAATCATTCTCAGACCGTCTCACGGGGATTTGCACCACCATATCCCCATGTGCTTTCCACACTCCATACCCCTTGTTCATGAATGATTCCAAGGCGTCAAACTGCTTGCTCTCTGCTATCTTTCACACTGTTCAGAATATCTCACATATACTGGCTCATGAAGAGCCAATGCAGACATGCAGCATAGTTCCCTGACAAACCTCTCTCCCAAGCAAGCCTAGAGTACAAGAGTCTTTCCTGGGAAAACTGATGAATGGGGTCTAGACTGCTTGGCTTTCTTTACAGTGGATTCAACCACCACTGATTGGTGAGGCAGCTGCGGCTTTTCAAATCCTGGAGTCTTCTAGACTCAATATCATGCTCCCCTTCATATTAACTTTAGCTACAGAAAGAGGATGCTCCCACATACTCATCTGTTTCTCCTGAAGGATCTCATAGATGAGTACTGCCATAATAACTTTTGGGAGTTCACAAATTGGAGGATGTCAAGAATCTTGGCCCTAAACTCTTCCTTTTACCAAAAAAAAAATTGAATGATGTCTGCCATCCTCTTGTTAAGTTGGTGAAGACCACCTCCTTTCCTGTGGATTGGGCACTGTTGGGCTTGATGAACCTTTGGTCTGACCCAGTATGGCATATTCTTATGAGAAGAGGGGTACAAGGGGAGACCTGTTCACTGAGATTGTAGACGTCCTCAGATCTGCAGCTCTAGCCATACCCTCCCCCCCCCCCCTCACCAGGAATACTCAGAGTCCGATCCCAATTGGCATGTTGAGGGTGCGGACCTGGATCTCACCTGCTAGCAGACAAGGCCTCAGTGAGGGCAGCATTTGTCTTCTGGGACCTAGGCCCTGATGAACCCTTGCATCCCGGAGAAGCTTCCTCCCTGATGGACTGGAGATTATCATCAGTGCAGTGGTACTCGATGCTGATGCCCCTCCAGGAACTGGCATCTCTTCCACCAAGTGCTAGCAAGGATTCCAGTAAGGGGTGGACGTCCCTCTGCAGGGACACTGATGCTGCTGCTGCCGATACACCAATTCTCTGCATCTTATGATGCAGGGCCTCCAGGATTTTCCTATCCAGCTCCTCCTCAAAAATTGCTGATGCCAACACAGACCTGGGAGGGAGGTAGGAGGAGAGGCCACATCTTTCTGGGATACCACAGGAGTCTCGGTGGCTGACATCTGGACCCTCTGAGACTATCGAGATTCCCGGGAATACATGAGGAGGAGCTCTCCTCCCCACCGAAATGCCTTGGGGGATTCAAGGCTGTCAACAGACTGCCCACACTCTCAACCTCATATAGCGACGGAGATTGTGCCTTTATTTAGTTTCTGAGATTATAAATACGCAGCACCCCCTTAACATGAGGGGGAGAGAGAGTGTAACACTTCAGAGGCTGCGGAGCACTGAACAACTCTGTTCAGCATCTAGAAAATGCATGGATGTGTGCTGTGGGGGACAGGATTCATCCGTAAGGCTCAGGGTGAGGATCACACACAGAACAAAACGGAGTCCACACAAAGTGTCATGTTCCAAATGAGAACTGGCGTCTAAATGACCTTCCATTGCCGGAATATTCCTAATTATACCCCTTAACCTCCTTAACAAATCTAAATACTGAACTGCTGGAGCGCTCTGAACTCTGCAGTTGGAAAAGTGTGAAATAAACAAAATGGCGGTGATGGGGGATAGCGCTGCAAAGGGGTCTCACTGCATGTTAAACTTTATTGCCTGGGCGCTTTTCCCTGCGTATCGAACGGCAAACATCAGGCTCTTTTCTTACAGCCATCAGATGTTTCAAGATTTTTTTTTTTTAATAAAAGAAAAAACACAACTTGAGCAAATGAACAGTACAGCATGTCTGCACAGCACTGCACTGAAAGAAAAACTCCACCAGGTTACAAGACTTCCTGGCACGCGCTGAGACATGCGCGAGCTATAGTTACTGCGTGACAGCACTAAGAAAAGAAGGCTGCCCAGTTCTTCCTGTCCACAGTGCAGGGATATATCCCAGCTGCCAGCCGCAGAGTATGGACTGCCTGCAGGGCATTGCTTTCCTTCATTAACCTCCACCCTCCTGGGTAACTGAGTCCGTAAGATTCCCTTTTCAGTTCAACACAGAAGCTCCCGCATCCAACCGTGAGGTCTCACAAAACTTCAGATAGGCACCACCACCAGCATGGCTCCTGGCCAACGATCCAATCTCCCAGGGCCTTATGGCTTTTCTAGATGTCTTCCACCACCACAAACTTCCCACGCCAACCTGGCTGCATGAGTGCCTGCATTTCCTCTGGGGGGACGGATTCCTGGAAAAGCCGGACCCGTTCCGGAGATCGAGGGTATTGTATAATCAGTCGTCACCCCAAGGGGTACTTGAGTAAAACCCACCGAGCTTCTGAACATGTAAAAATCCACCGCATATGCATACTGTGGATATTTAGCTCCCTAAAACCTTGCACAGAAGTTTATTGCATGCATACATTTACCCCCACAAAAAGGTGTTTCAGGGGGCAGGCTAAGGATGGATGGGACAAAGTACAAAGTACCCCTGCACATTGGGAGAACACCCTGTGATCTCTGCACATCATTTATGTGCCCCCAGGACGGCTCTTCTCAACATGGTCAGGGCCAGAATTAGGCCCATGCCAGCTAAGAAAAGTAGGCCCCTATGTAAGGTTCTGATGTGATGCTTAATAAGAGAAATCGTTTTCTAAATTTCCCAAATAATTTGTATTTATTTAAAGAAGGCTTTATGAGCTTTTTTGTTAGCAAATTCTTCAATTACAATTGAAATTTTTATTTATACATGTTAGAAATAGATATATTTAGCTTTCTTTTTTTTTTTTTTTTATTTTGCCCAACAAAAGTAGGCCCCTTGAACACTGTAGACCCTAGCCAAATGGCCATGCTGGCACCCCCTCTCTCCTGGAGTGAACATGGTGTGCGACGACGCTCACTCTTAGCCACAGGTAAAGCACTGTTTTTACCCCCAGAGATGGCTTTCAAAATCACCCTCTAAAATGTTACCTTGTAGACATCAAAATTGTCTATAATGGCATCAAAGCAGGTGTACAGGTCATTCAGCAAGGTCACGACCTGGAAAACAAGCGAGGGGAGGCGAGAAAGAAAGGGAGAGGGTACAGGAGGAGATTGAGAGAGAAAGAGAGGACAGAAAAGGAGGCGAGAGAAGGAAAGGGTTATTTCTTGCTGTTTGCAGTTGATAAGATGGAGAAATGTCAGTAGAATCGGTCAGCCGGATACAAAACACAATCAATCACTGCGAACAATGCAACCAAGCAGCTGAGCACCCTGGGGTGGGAGACAGCAAAGAAACAAGAATAGGGTGCAAAGCAGCAAGCCGAGGCCATCCCGCACTTCCATTCCTGGTCTGCACCAGCAGGGAAGCCTTGGACCATGTCAGGAGTGGGAGCAAGATAAGCTGGGGCTGGGAGAGGTACGCCAGATGCAGCTGGCGCCGTTTATCTCCGTGCCAGCCTGCCCAGCACCCTCCTTCCTCCCCTCTTATCCTAACCGCAGCTTTTTTTTTTTTCCTTGAAATTCGTTTTCAGATCCCATGTCCAATTTGCCAATTGAATTGAAAACTGCTACATTAATTTAATACATTTCCTGCATTGTTATTCAGCTTTGACACAGCTCACTAAAACAGACCAAGACCCGTTAAGGCACAAAGAGAAGCACTACAAAAGCTGCACTGTGACAGGACAGAGATGCTTCCAGCACATGGGCACTGACTGTCCATATTAACCTAGAGGAGGTGGGTAAATTGACTGTTTGAAAAGTCCACTCCGGTATAATGTGAGTTCCCTCCCAGAGAGGACATCTAGGGAAAAAGTATCTGCAGAAGAAGCAGGGGCAAACCTTGGTGGGGGAGTGTGCAAAGGGACCATGCGCTTGGACTTTCCCCGTTGAGAACTGGTGCAAAGCCAGTGAATAAAACTTTTCATCAATGCAAACCAATAGGAAAACTGCACCAAGCTCCACTCCTGGCACCATCATCCTCCCTAGTCCTGATCCGCCTTAATACTCACATGGAGGGACGGTCCTGGCAGAGGCCACCTACCTGCATGGGTGTGCTCTCTGCAGACAATGCCGTGAAACCCACAATATCACTGAAATAAATGGTGACCGTGTCGAATGCCTCTGCCTGCACGGTCTCTCCCCTCTTCAGCTGCTCCGCCACAGAACTGCAAGGCAGAGAAACAGAAACGGTCGGTCGTGCAGTAGGTGGGCAGGGGACGCGGAAAGGGAAGCTGGGGTCAGTGCACCGGGCAGGCAGGAATCCCCTGCTCAGAACAGGGAAAGGATTCCTGATAACAGGAAGGAGTTCAAAGGACAGACCATGTCTGGTCCCTGTGCAGCTTGCTGAAAAGCAGAGAAGTCCTCCATCACTGCCACTTCTAGGAACTCAGCCCAGACATCTCACGAGCCCATCCTGAGAAGAATACAAAGCACTGCAAGGAGCGAGGACAGGGACAGGCAGTTCTCAGGTACTCACTGGGGCAGGATCTGGTACAGCAGTGCCTCTGCCTTGCGCTTCTCCTCCAAGTATGCCTGCGTGCGCTCCTCCACCAGCTCCTCAAGGTTATTGGCATACTGCTCCATGCGGGAGAGCAGGTTATCCAGGATGTTAGATGTGCTCTCCCTGCAACAAGGAGAAAGCTTTTTCAGGGATGTCTCACTGGGAAGTGTGGGGGACTGTAAGGGGTTGTCTAACTGGGCAGCGTTTGCCAGTGTGAGGGTCCGGGTGGGCTACATTTCAGTCCGTGTGAGGCGTGGCGGCGGGGGTCTCACTGGGCAGCGTTTGCCAGTGTGAAGGTCCGGGTGGGCTACCTTTCAGTCCGTGTGAGGCGTGGCGGCGGGGGTCTCACTGGGCAGCGTTTGCCAGTGTGAGGGTCCGGGTGGGCTACCTTTCAGTCCGTGTGAGGCGTGGCGGCGGGGGTCTCACTGGGCAGCGTTTGCCAGTGTGAGGGTCCGGGTGGGCTACCTTTCAGTCCGTGTGAGGCGTGGCGGCGGGGGTCTCACTGGGCAGTGTTTGCCAGTGTGAGGGTCCAGGTGGGCTATCTTTCAGTCCGTGTGAGGCGTGGCAGCAGGTGGGCTATCTTTCAGTCCGTGTGAAGTGTGGCAGCGGGTGTCTCACTGGGCAGCGTTTGCCAGTGTGAGGGTCCGGGTGGGCTATCTTTCAGTCCGTGTGAGGCGTGGCAGCAGGTGGGCTATCTTTCAGTCCGTGTGAAGTGTGGCAGCGGGTGTCTCACTGGGCAGCGTTTGCCAGTGTGAGGGTCCGGGTGGGCTATCTTTCAGTCCGTGTGAGGCGTGGCAGCAGGTGGGCTATCTTTCAGTCCGTGTGAGGCGTGGCGGCGGGGGTCTCAGAGAGAGGGGCACACAGATGTTCTCTGGCCAGCGTGTTAGCTGAAGGGTGCTCACCGGTTGAATTTGCGGAGAAGGACTTTGGTTTGATTGAAATCAGGCCTTTCAAGGGGATCCTCAGCCCAGCAGCGTTGCATCAACAGCCCCAGCTCCTCCATGTGACCGTACACACTGGTGGAGGGACGGAAACATAATTTCCGTCTGCACTTCACCTGCTCAATGATCTCTGTAAAAGTGAAATAGTTGTTTTTATTACTAAGAAAAGAGCAAATGAAAAAAGAGGGCGGGGGGGTGGACACAAACGAGACAGGAAGATAGGAAAGCATGTGTGGGGATAAAAAAAAAAAAAAAGAGTCCCTGCAGGAGGCAATGAGTTAGAGGAACTGGGAGAAGAGTCAACCCTAAACAGCACCAGACCCTGAGATAGGCCTGGTTAATTTTATTTTACTGTTCTCACTATTATGTACGATTTTTCTCTGTTCATTTTAATGACCGAGAGAGCAATAAACAAAGGCATTTCTGTGAGTAAAACGGTGATTTAGCCACTGAAATGGGAGCACCGATTAGTGCATGCAACGTAGTCCGCCTTGTTAACAGGCATTCCTGGGGCGGGGAAAGGGAACAAAGTGTGCGGGTTTTTTTATATAATCAAAACTGTGTGTCGCCTCCAACAGAAAATTTACTCGCACACAAAAAAAAAACAAAAAAAAAAAACAGGCACAATCCTCCGCAGGTTATTTTTCACTATTGTGGAAACCCCCCCCTGGGTGGAAATAACCCCCCCCGGAGAGTGAACGTGAGTGTGCGTGAAAGAGCGAGGCCAGGAAACGAGTCCCTGCAGGAGGCAGAAGGTGACAGAGCGAGTGTGGGGGGGGGGGGGGGGGGGGAGAGGAGAAGAGAGAAAGCAAGGAATGTCCCCCGACACACACACACACACACCATAGAGCTGCCCCTGACTGATGCTCTCGCTGCCCCACCTTTGGGGCTGAAGTCCATGCCTTCCACGTAGAAAACCCCATTGCGCAGTGCTACTTCCTGCAGGATGATGCCAAAGCTGTAAACATCAGCCTTCTGGGTGCCCTGCGGGGGAGGGTTCTCCATCCTCAGCAGCTCCGGGGCCGTCCAAAGCTTCTCTGAACAAGAAAGACATTCACCACTGTATGACAAAGTGCCCCAGTATACAGCCGCCTCCTCTGGCATCTCCAAAGGCCTCTAAGTAAAGAAGGAATAACTTCCGGGTGACCCGGAACACATGTTCAGTGATTACAAGTGCATCCAATGGAAGAACGTCCTCCAGCTCCCAGTGCAGCTTTCCACAAGCCCAGCTAGAAAGAACATTCAAAGATAGACAGGGCAAGTATCAAAGTCACCGCTGAGAACTGGCTAAAGGTACGAGCGTTCTTCCACTAAGAGAGGAGTGTCAGGGTGTCCTTCAGGGAGGAGTGTCAGAGGGCCTGGTTTGGGTGAGTACATATAAGGGAGGAGTGTCAGAGGGCCTGGTTTGGGTGGGTACATATAAGGAAGGAGTGTCACAGGACCTGGTTTGGGTGGGTACATATAAGGAAGGAGTGTCACAGGACCTGGTTTGGGTGGGTACATATAAGGAAGGAGTGTCACAGGACCTGGTTTGGGTGGGTACATATAAGGGAGGAGTGTCAGAGGGCCTTATTTGTGTGGTACATTTAAGGGAGGAGTGTCAGAGGGCCTGGTTTGGGTGGGTACATATAAGGGAGGAGTGTCAGAGGGCCTGGTTTGGGTGGGTACATATAAGGGAGGAGTGTCAGAGGGCCTGGTTTGGGTGGGTACATATAAGGGAGGAGTGTCAGAGGGCCTGGTTTGGGTGGGTACATATAAGGGAGGAGTGTCAGAGGGCCTGGTTTGGGTGGGTACATATAAGGGAGGAGTGTCAGAGGGCCTGGTTTGGGTGGGTACATATAAGGGAGGAGTGTCAGAGGGCCTGGTTTGGGTGAGTACATATAAGGAAGGAATGTCAGAGGGCCTTATTTGTGTGGATACATTTAAGGGAGGAGTGTCAGAGGGCCTGATTTGGGTGGGTACATTTAAGGGAGGAGTGTCAGGGTGTCCTTAAGGAAGGAGTGTCAGAGGGCCTTATTTGTGTGGATACATTTAAGGAAGGAGTGACAGAGGTCCTGGTTTGGGAGGTACATTGTATTCTCAAATCTATGTGCCTGACTGTACACACATACACGTTTACATGGGTACCTTATCTTGTTCTGTGCAGGCTTTCAAGCCCACGCAGAACTTTGCAGGTAGGCACCTTGCTGAAAATGCAGGGGTGAGCAGAACCACAGTCTCCCCCTTTTGCTCAAAAGCTGCAGCAAGTGATACAGAATGAAGTCCTGGGGGACACCTGTTGGTCATGGAGGGAACGAGGCAGTTAAATTGGCCCATCTGAAACCTGAGCCAGGCTGAGCACCTACATTTCAGCTACCAAAAACTGGGTGGGGCCAGGGTGCAGAGTTAGTTAAAATCACTTACTGGTGAATTTAAAACGCTAAGTACACCTAAGGGAACCTAATTTAAGGAAAGGAACAGCAGGCCTGAATCTAGGCACCCAAATGTTGAGCACATAGATTTAGGGAAACCTTCAGCTGAAAACTCAGGCGTCTAAATTCAGCTGAAAGTTTACTCAAAATCTGGCTATATAAGTGAAGCACGGAGCACCACCCTGCACCAACACACGCATGACATAGCTTCCTACTGGCATAGAAGGCATGTGAGTCATCCGAGTCCACGGTGCTCCGGATGCTGGCCAGTCCATAGTCCGTAATCTTCAGCACAAATCGGCCATCCACCACGCAGTTGGAGGACTTGAGGTTTCCATGGGAAACAATCACACTGTTATGCAGGAAAAGCATCCCCTGTGGCAGAGAAAAGAGCAGGGGAGAGGTCAGGAATACAGGGACGGGAGACAGAGACTCTGCCTGCAATGCACGGTCTGAGAAAGAGAAACAAAAAGGCATTTCCCCCCCTCTCCTCTGCAAAATACGATATCGGGAAAATCAGAAGAATGAGCAGAAAGAAACTGTGTCTAAGCCTGAAACAGCAGCAAAATCTGTCATCCCTTGCCACCAGACCAGAAACGTGAGCTTCCCATGGACGACACTGACTGGCCCCAGAATCCAGCAAGTGTCTTTTTTTTTTTTATAGTTATCAGTATTATATAATTTGTTCTCCTTTTATTTTAACCTAACTAATACCCATTGAAATTCCCAGTCTTCAATATACAATTTATAAAAACAACCACTTGGGTATCTATTGGGAAACCTCTCTTACTATTTTAATTATTAATCGTAAAGATTTTTCTTTTCTTTTTTTTTTTTACATAATTTTTTTTAGAGCTCTCTACACACTTTAACACAAAAACTTGTATCATGCAGTGAACACAGATTTAATTATGCCCATGACTGTGATGACTGTCAGAAAAGGGAACACCTCAGACAGCACAGTACCGTGATCTTTTTATTTGGATCCTGATACACAGTAGGCCTCTTCTATACTGCCATCATTGTTCAAAAACCCTTGTAATATGGGTCGTCCTTTAAAGAGGTCACACTGGACCTTACCGATATTTTATTTCGTATTTTCCATTTTTTCAATGCAGACAGACGGCAGCACAGGCCAGTTTAGCGTGACGCTTTACCAGGATCAATATAAAAAGTTCATGGTACTGTACTGTCTAAGGTTTCTAACAGTCATCACAATCATGGGTATAATTAAATGTCTCCTTTTATTTTAATAACTTTATGCATTACTTTGGAAAGACATGAAATGTCACGCCAATAAAGTTTCCTGAATCTGAAATTGGGGGAGAGAGAGAGAGAAAGAGGGGCCGGGGAAGCTCTGATGTAGGGTGAGCAGAGAGAGGAAGGCGGGGTAAGGAATTTGAGGAAGGTGGAGGGAGGGAGAGGGAAAGGAAGAATCCCTGCATTGAGCTAGCAGGTTACCTTCACAATGTCATTAATGAGCGAGTATCGGAACATCCAGTCCAATGTGATGCTCTCATTCTCCAGGATATCCTGCAAAAGCAAGCCGCAGGCCTCACCAGGATGAAATTACAGATACAGGCATGCACAGCCAGACGGTGAGGGCTCTGCTCACTTGGCTCTGACCGCCCCATCACACCCCCCCCCCTCCCCTCCAGCCATACCTGCAGACTTCCTCTTGGGCAGTACTCTGTCAGGATGCAAATATTAGGAGGATCAATGCAGGTGCCAATGAAACGAGTCAGGTGCTCATTCTGCACATCTCTCGCCTGCAAGAGAAGGAACATGTTGCCTCCTAGCTCTGGGTCGCCTCGTAATGCTCTGTACAAATGTGCACATCCTGGAAAGGAGCGCAGGCTACACTGATAACACTGCAAAGGCACCAGTTCACCAAAGGAGCACCCGAAAGAAAGAGGGTCCACTGTGTTTGAGGGGGTCGGTCTTATGGGGGTTCATTTTAAAAGGAAAAAAAAAGTTTGTATTTTGGAATGTTGTGTGATTCTATGCATTTTAGTTTTGGGGTCCATGATGTGAAGCAAGTATTCAAAGGAGCTGATTTACTGAGAGGATCCTGTGATGCTGCCAGTAAATCAGCCCCTTTGATGCAGAGAGAGACAGACATGTGGGAATCGTTTCCCAAGATGGGCCATTTTCAGAGAAACTCTGAAATGTTCCTATAGAAGCATTTCTGATAGCAAGGATTAAAGCATCCCCCCCCCCCCCCCCAATCCTGCTGCACTCTCTTAGATAGGAAACCCGCAGAACTAATTATACTGAAGGTGCTTGGTGAATCCAATTAACTTTTCAACCTGCAGGGGAGATTTCCTCCTGCTTTGCATCTCTCTGGCTCAATCCCTTCCCATCTCTCATGTCGTTTCCATGACAGCTCATGGGATGGGAAAATCTTAGACAGACACCATCACAAAGAAGCTGCCAAAGGAGACCTTACTACTTACCTGATAATTTCCTTTCCTCTAAGGAGGGCAGGCCAATCCCCACCAGTGGGTTATATACACTCCTACCAGCAGATGGAGACAGAGTAAAGCTGACTCACATCATCCCTCCAGTATCTCTCGAAAAGCTAAACTGGGGATAAACTGATTATATTTGAAAATGACAGGTACCAATGTTCCACAAGTGGAACATTTTTTCAAGTACTTTTAATTACTTGCAAATTTTTTATACCATATTTGGGTCTAGTTAACTACAATATGTAAAAAGGGGCATCAGGAAATAATTCCTACAATGAGCAGGATCTAAAAGGTTAACAATCAACCACTCATGCTTCCAACCAACTGGGAAACACTGAGCTCAGCAAAAAAGTTAACATCAACTAATCTTAGGGGCTGGTTATGTCACTTACCAGTCTTTCAAACGAATTAACAGAAATAACACTATTTATCATCCGCATATAGAGGACGAACTAAAAGCAAGTAGACAATTCAGGGTGGGCTGTGGATTGGCCTGCCTTCCTTAGAGAAAAGGAAATTATTAGGTAAGTAGTAATTTCTCCTTCCTCTGCACATAGGCAGATTGGCCTGCCTTCCTTAGAGAAAAGGAAATTATCAGGTCAGTAGCAATTTCTCCTTCCTCTACACACAGGCAGGCCAATCCACACCAGTAGGATGTACCAAAGCTACTCCTGAAAAGAGCGGGAGACTGCCCGCGGTCCCGTCAACATCGCATGTGCGAAAGTTGCATCCTCCTAAGCGGTAATGCTTGGAGAAAGTATGTAAGGAGGATCACGTTGCTGCTTGGCAAATCTCGATGGGAGACAACTGAAGCTTCGCCCATGAAAGCACTTGAGCTTGAATGGAATGCACCTTGACCTATCTAGGTAATGGGACATCTGCATCCACATAAGCGGCTGGGATGATTTCTTTCACCCACAGGGCTATAGTTGCTCATGCTGCCGGTTCTCCTTGTTTACCTGCACCATGGAGCACAAACAGTCAATCAGACTTCCCGAAAGAGAGAGTATTTATTTAGACATTTTATATACCATCGTTCCATGTCAAGATCACAACGGTTTACAAAAGTAACATTCATAGCTATTAATCTACAAATCTTCAAGTACCGCACCAGATGCCGCTTGACATCCAAGGCAGGCAACAAATGATAATCACACTCATCTCTTTCCTTCTCCAGCACAGGCAGGGCAATAGACTGATTCAAATTAAACTCTGAAACCAGTCCTAAGTTGTACCGCCCCGGAGTCATTCGTAGACATGGCTCATGGCAAGAAGGAGCTTGCAGCTCGGAGACCTGTTGTGCCGAACAGATTGCTAACAAAAAAAAACTGTTTTAAAGGTGAGCAACTGCAAAGAGAGACATGCAGTAGCTGAATTGTAGGACCCACTAAAAAATGCAAGACCAGATTAAGGATCCAAAGAGGAACCGGTAGCCACAAGGGTGCCCTTCAAAAACCTGGACACATATGGATGGGAAGACAAGGGTCCACCATTGATCTGCCCCTATAGCAAATGAGAGCTGCTACCTGCACCTTCAGAGTGTTTAAGGCCAAGCCTTTAATCAAACCTTCCTGAAAAAAATTCCAATATCAGTGCAATTTCAAGTTTAAGAGGGTAAGAACCTCGCCCCTGACACCAGCTCTCAAACAAACTCTAACATAAGCTAGAGATATAGAACATTTCCTGGCCCAAAGTAAAGTGGAAATACTGCAGTGTGTGTTTACACACTTCAGCAATTGAGCTCTCTCAAGGGCCAAATCGTAAGACAAAAACCAATCCAGACCATTATGTAGTTTTGGCCCCTTATGCAATAGATGCTTCCTGAGAGGTAGTCTGAGAGGACTGTTCACCAGTAGCCTCTGAAGATCGACATCCCACCGCCTCTGGGGATAATCCAGAGCTACCAGAAGTACAGTTTTAGTTTGACATGCAATCTTCTGAATGACCCTGCCATGGCGGGAAGGCTCCGCGGCCAAACCTGAACGAAAGCATCAATGCCCAGCGCTCTCGGATCCCTTCTACTACTGAACAACAGAGGTACCTTTGCTTTGTTGGAGATCACCAGTAAATCCAGGTACGGTTGACCCCAGCACGTCACTATGAATTGAAAGGCCTCATCTGCCAACTCCCATTCTCCTGGGTCCAAGATCTGCCTTCTGAGAAAGTTGGCCCTTACATTGTCCTTCCCAGAAATGTGGGAGGTGGATATGTCCTGCAGAAATTGTTCTGCCCACACCATGAGCACATCTACCTCCACCAACACCTGTTGGCTTCTGGTTCTGCCTTGATTAATGTAGGCCACTGTTGTGGCACTGTCCGACATTATCCTTACCGCTAGAGCTTCCAGCTGCTTGGCAAGCAGCTGGAAGCATGACAGTCGTACTGTAGGAGCTTCCCAACCGATTGATGGTCCACTGCCTCTCCTCAACTTTCCACTGACCTTGCACCACCAACTCTTGACCGTGAGCTCTTCAACCCAGAAGGCTTGCATCTGTTTTGAGCACTAACCAGTCCGATATCTCCAAGGAAACCCTCTTCCATTTGTTACCACCACTGCAACTGGATGCTCACCCCTGATGGCCAGTAGAGTCTCACCGTGTACTCCTGCAACTGCAGATTCCATCAAGAAAGCAATGTGCGCTGAAGTGGCCGCATGTGTGCCCTCACCCAGGGGACTATGTACAGGCAGGGAAGGACCCACTAGGACCCTAAAACCCCCTGGAGGAAGGCTCATAAATCCAAAACAGTCTCCTGACTGCAGAACTGCAGGTTTTGCACCATCTGCTGGAGACAGAGAAATACTGAGAGACTGCAGGTGGCACACTGGGTTATATATAGTGTCAGTAAAACTTTCTCTGTCTCCATCTGCTGGCAAGGAGACAAAACCCAGGAGTCTGGACTGATCTGGGTATATATAGGGAACTTTCTTTTGTAAGCCTGTAGCGTCACCTCCGTCCACACCGAGCATCTTCAAGGACTGTGCCAACAGACTCGGTAACTCATCGTTGTGAAAAAAATCAGAGTAGAGTCCGATGTGGCTCCAAATCAGGTGGAATTTCTCCGTCTAAATCCCCATCAGACATCTGTCGTATCATGATCCATATCCCCTTGAACATCTCCAGGGATAGCCTCCCTGTGGCATTTGCCCATAGTGGCTGACAAGTGGGAGATTCGAGCAGGCAATCCCTTCTTAGTAGGTTACTGCGCCTCCATTGGGCGCCCCTGCAGAAAAGCCTGCAGGCCCTGGAAAAATTCCACCCAGGAGGAGGAGGATGGATCCATACCGGTGCCCACAGGCCAAAACCTGGAACTCTCCGACTCCTCTCTCGGGGATGCCTCTGCCATCAGGAACAAAAGGGGGAGAGGAACTCTCCATTGTTTCACCTCCCACCCCCACTCCCCTCCAGAGCCACCATAGTCAGAGGGGATGATCCAACGTTGGCAAAATCTGTAGTAGCCAATCACCTTGAACATCTAAACAGCGTTGACACAGGCATAGAGACAGCGATCACTGGATTGCCCTTATATGGCAAGCCTCACAGATAGTGTGCTCAGACATTTTTGTCCCCAGCGCCATAGCTTTCCTGCATTTGGCTCTAGGCGGCCTCCTGCGTGCACACCAACAGTGCCCGGGTGTACCTGCGCAAATACGTGCTCAGACCTAGGCCACGGCCTTACGTGCACAAGTACGAGCGCACGTGCATGCCCAGATCAGGACACCTCCGCGAGGCGAGAATGCGTGCACACACCTCAGCATGTGGTGAAAAAAAACCGCCACCGCAGCCTATCCCGCAGCTGGCTGAACCGAGCCCGAGAAGCGGGGCCTAGCCAAAAGTTGCTCAACCTGCCAAGCCTGAGCCACCTCCACACTTCACTAACTCCCCAGAGAAGTGAGAGGGAAAAGGGGGTAAGAGCCACAGAGAAAAAGCGCCGAGGGAGGGAGGATCCGGTAAGGAACAAACGGAGGGGGCCTAAAACTTCCCTACTAACTCTTTTCTTAACCTGAGCTCAGCCCTTCCTGGCTGGGAGCATGATCGGGTTATTGGTTATGGGAGGAGAGGGCACAAGCCGTCACCACTGAGCACACCCTCGTCCTATTTTCCGGGGCTACGAGGTGAGAGGGCACAAGACTTCACTACCGAGCACTCCCTCTTCCACTTCCAGACTTAAAAGTGCTCAACTGAGGGAGGAACCAAACAAGTGTCACCTCAGGAGCTCAAGCGGTGCGTCTGAATCTTTTTTCTCAAATCGTTTTTGTTTGGTTTGGTTTTTTTTTACCACAAGCAATCCGCACAAGGGAGAGGCATGTCCCTCTGCTGGAGATGGAGAATACCGGTGGGCTGATGTCAGTGACGTCAGGGAGTCTGATTCACTCTGTCTCCATCTGCTGGTAGGAGTGCATAACCCACTGATGTGGACTGGCCTGCCTGAGTGCAGAGGAAGCTCCCCCTCTCACCACTAAAATACCCCCCATACATCTCTTCCCCCTCTCCTCTGCCCTCCTCAGACACTGCACATCTACATTTCCAACATTTGTTTTCCTTCAAACAGGGAGAAAACATTTTGAAAACCTCTGGATAAGGACAGTGCCCTTCCCCCCATCATTTGTCTGTATGATATATGGGTTTATAGCTCTCTGCTCTTCCCTTGTGCTGGCTTCTCAACAACAATATAATAATTCTTTCCTGCTCCTATTCCCAGAGCAGAAATATTCCATTTTCTATACAGCCTCCAACGGAGGGACTTGCCCAAATACATTTCTTGGCCCAGGGGGAGTGGGGAGCCTCATCTAAATACTTCTCTCACTGTAACTGACTCCTAACTGACTTTTTCCCAATTCTGAGACTATAAAAAAAAACCATCTCGTTTTTGGAGAAACTGCTTCCTGCTGCTCATCCCAGGGGCCTGGAGGCCGAGCGCGCGTGTGAGGCGAGAGAGAGGACAGGGCAGCGGAGAGCCACACGCCCACTAACAGTCAGCGGTCTCCTCAGGTCAAGTAGGAGAGGTCCCCGGAGAAGGAAAGAGACAAATCACACGTGAGAGGCAGGGGCTGAAATGTGCCATCAGAACCCAATCAAACATGCTGAGGGTTTCACCAAACTACCGGAGCCGGGAGGGAGCACCGTGGGCCAGCGACACGTGAAAGATTTCTTCATACAAGAGAAAGAGCCAGCATTCTTCCTGAAGGTTAGGGACATCTGAAGGCCACAGGGGAGGGGGCTCACATCTCTCACTGGAGTAATACAATTTACCAGAAGGAGAAATTAGTGAAGAATGAACGTGGCCTTACATGTTTCAGCTCAAACAGCACTTTTCTAGTTAGCTCAATTCTCTTCCGGTTGATATGTTTCACAGCTACGATGTTTCCCTGAAAGAGAGAAGGGGCCAGAGCTTAGCATTGATGGCTAGGAGAACCAGGTCAGGGTGCTAAATTCTGCCCACCAATCCATCTGACTGGCCCGATGCATAGAGCTGAGCGTTAAAACACTATGCACATGATTTCAGCGCACGATTTCAATGCTCAGCTTAACATTTTTTTTTTTTTAACTCCCAATGCAATAAGCTAACATACATATAGAAACATAGAAATGATGGCAGAAGACCAAACGGCCCATCCAGTCTGCCCAGCAAGCTTTCGCACTTTTTTTTTCTCATACTTATCTGTTTCTCTTGGCTCTTAGTAACCTTTTTTATTCTATTTCCCTTCCACCCCCACCATTAATGTAGAGAGCAGTGTTGGAACTGCATCTAAGTGAATATCTAGCTTAATTAGTTAGGGGTATTAACCACCGCAATAAGCAAGCTACACCCATGCTTATCTGTTTATCCAGACTATGTAATTCAGCCCTTGTTGGTTGTTGCCTGAATATAGATCCACCTTTCTTCATTCCCCCCTGCTGTTGAAGCAGAGAGCCATGCTGGCTATGCATTGAAAGTGAAGTATCAGTCTTGCTCCCCTGCCGTGAATTAAAAAAAAAACGCCAGGACATCATTTGGATATGTGGCAGCAGCCATCATTACCACTTAGCTGGATAAATTAGTATTATCCGGCTATCTGGCGATGGGTAGCACAATTTGACGCCTTTTAACTACTTAAAATATTTATTAGTGAACCCATATAAATTCTGACTTATCTGGCTATCTGGCAGCTGCTTCCCGCTGCCAGATAAATCAGTATTTATCCGGTTAAGTGGCGGCAGCTACCAGCGCTTACCTGGAGCGTTCTTGTTTTTGTTTTCCCTTTTTGAAACCTTTTCTTTCAAATTTTTTTTTTTAGTAGTAGCACTGGCAACAACTCCAGCTCTGACCCAGCACTAAGAAAGGTGCGCTGGCCAGACCCAGTCTCTCTGCATCGGGGGATCACTGCTTAATGCCCTCCTTTGCATGGGGGATTTCCATGCCAGGGCGCTAGGGCAGCACTCCTGTTTAAGAAAGCACATTTTCTGCACACAAACCTCTTGCTGCATCGGCAGTAAGTTCTGCCCACAGAAAATGGCGTTCAAACGCAGACAGAATGATGCAGTCAGCTGAACGCACCTTTCCGCATCAGCCTGCCAGAGTGGTTACTCTCGGCTCCGTTTGTTTAGAGGACACAGGAAAAAAAAAAAAGAAGGGCAAATTGCCAAGAAAAGTTGTGGAGCCTCCTCAGGAACAACAGTTACACAGTTTTGTGACAGCACCTCCTGTTGATCTCTGCCCCCTTCCCCTTCTGCCCTGAGCATGTCACCAGCCTGTAAGTTTCACCAACCTTGTAATACGCTGTCTTGGCATACACCTGGAAATGGCCATCTGTAGTCAGTAGGGATCCATAGTTGGAACCTCTCTAGGAGAAAGGAAGGTAAGAAGTGAGAAGGAGTGACAGGTCAATGGGAGGAGTGAGAGGGTTTGGGAAGTCAGACCAGCATCAGCCTGTTTCCTAATTCATACCGCTTCAGGAACACTGACTTTATAATAGCAACCTCACCACTAATTGCCCTCACATTTACTGGTAAGCTGCAGTATACCTGTTCCTCCCCCCTTTGCACGCCATGTGTGCGAGAGATAGGGAATAAGCTGGATGGGGAAAAAAAATCCGTGAGGCCACCTAAAGAACACCGAATTGCAAGTCATCAGAAGCAGATTGTCCCACTCCAGACTATTTTAGACCTTAAATAAAAATAAACATTGCATGAGACATGCAGGAAGAGGAGGACTGCAAACATGCAACAGGAGGGTCACACGCATGCAGCCTGCAACAGGTACATGCCAAACATATTCCAAATATTCAGCAAGAATGCTGCAAAGGGAAGGGACTGTGCAAATGTGTCCCACAGCCTAAGCACATCTGGAACCAGTTCTGCCACAGAAAAAGTAATTCTAGCCATAAAAATCCCTTTGTTTCAAATCCAGTGTCAGCTCCAAATGAATATTCAGGAAGAAAGTAGTACAGTCTGAAAAAGTTCTTCTGCATTTACGGAGGGTGGCGAGGCAGCTGAGGGCAAGGTTGGCTTCCTGGGATTCCCCTGCCCGGGGATTTGGTCTGACTTTCCCCTGACATTTCTGGGTAGGGAGGGAATAACTCAGAGTAATCCTACTGCCCACGAGCCCAGCCGCGGTGGTGCCCTCAGGGCAGCAGGAGGAGCACCAGGATCCAACTCCTGACCCCTACTGTCCTGCTAGGAAAGCAGGACTGAAGCAGGCTGATTCCAGAGGGACTGTGAAAAGCAGGGAGCACTGCTGCCAGCGATAATATTGTCAGCACTTCCTGCCATGTCCCTTCCCTCTGTTTCCTTTTTCCGGAGGCAGGACTGCAATGGGAAGTGATAGAGGGAAGGGAGGAAGGATAGCAGGGCTGTGTTCTGCACACTCAGCTGGTGCTTAGGGAGTCTCATAAAAAAGGTACAGAAGCGGAGGGCAGCACAATGCCATTCCCAGGGCAGATCAGAATCAAGCATCCCACTCTCTGCTCCTTACTAACTCAGGATGCTACGGCCTCTCGTGCCACAGCCAGCCACTATCACCCATCTGCTCTGTCTAAGTCCCATATGCTCTCCATCCTGTACACGAATAAAAATAACTCCATCCGAGCTTGGTCTTAGCCTGGGAGCAGCAGACTATGGAGGTTGACACCTGGCTCAAGGAGGAAGAGGGTGGAGGGACTCAGTCCCACTGACAAATTCCTAGAAAACCTTATGACAGCAACTGAGAAATAAGGGTCAACCAACACATTTTATTTCTTTCCATTTATATACCACCCAACAATTATCTTCTCAGAGCGGTGTACAAAAGCACGTAACACCCAATTACAATCAAAACAACAAATAAAACCAATCCAGATTACAACCGTTTTATTGAACTAACTTAATCCATTTGTGATGAGCTTTTAAGAGTTCTGCTTCCTGCATCAGGTTGGTCCCACTAGGTTCTCCTCCCCGGTACACGGCGTACAGTGTATGTGGGGGGGTATAGAAAGGTGAACCTGACTAATTAGTCTGAGGAGCAGAGACATGGCCTGCACTCCTCACCACGGGACATGGGAAGATGCACCGGCATGCTGCTGCTGGCACTGCCCTTACCAAGGAGAGGGTGAGTTTGCTTCCCGCACTGCGCAGGTTCTTCTCCAAGTTACTGGTCTGGATATCCTCCCACCGGATGCGCCACAGCTCTGCTGCCAGCTCCTTCTCCAGCTTTAGTTTTCTAAGGAAAAAAGAGAAAACGCTGCTTCAGCTCGTCCACACCGCATGAAGGCTCTGCCTGACCCGCCCGGTGCCCTTATAATCCGGTGACATCAGCAGGGCACAAGAAATGCCGCCATCGCACACTTCACAGTGACAGCATGCAGTGAGCCAGGGATGTGGCTGACAGGAGGTGTACAGCCAACATTTTAATGTAAGGCACAAGGTTAGTGCATATCTTTCAACTCCCAGAAATGTAAAAATGAAAGAAAAATATTAGGACCAAAAAAACAAGCAACTGTATATTCTGAATGACCGCAAGAGTATTGACATTGCAAAAGAGCTTTTCCTAGGCCCTCAGATTCCAGGGTCATGGCCGCTTTCTAAGCTCACTGTGCCAGGGACCAGGGACAAGGCATGATTTCTTAGATTTAAATAAGCACTGCTACATTCAACCCTATAAGTCCAAGCTGACAGCAGCAGCCCTCCCCCAGAAAACAACTTAAAGGGGCCTGAGAAGAGCAGAGAGCAATGACGTCATATGGAGCTAATCCCATGCAAAGCAAAGAAATGGCACCATTACTGCAGCCTAAGGAAGCCATGGAGAGAGCAAGGGCAATCCCCAACCTTCATTCACCCCCTCCCTGAATGTAAATAACCACCATTACTGCAGCCTAAGGAAGCCGTGGAGAGAGCAAGGCCAGTCCCAACCTTCATTCACCCCCTCCCTGAATGTAAATAACCACCATTACTGCAGCCTAAGGAAGCCGTGGAGAGAGCAAGGCCAGTCCCCACCTTCATTCACCCCCTCCCTGAATGTAAATAACCACCATTACTGCAGCCTAAGGAAACCATGGAGAGAGCAAGGCCAATCCTAACCTTCATTCACCCCCTCCCTGAATGTAAATAACCACCATTACTGCAGCCTAAGGAAGCCATGGAGAGAGCAAGGCCAATTCCCAACCTTCATTCACCCCCTCCCTGAATGTAAATAACCACCATTACTGCAGCCTAAGGAAACCATGGAGAGAGCAAGGCCAATCCTAACCTTCATTCACCCCCTCCCTGAATGTAAATAACCACCATTACTGCAGCCTAAGGAAGCCATGGAGAGAGCAAGGCCAATCCCAACCTTCATTCACCCCCTCCCTGAATGTAAATAACCACCATTACTGCAGCCTAAGGAAGCCATGGAGAGAGCAAGGCCAATCCCCAACCTTCATTCACCCCCTCCCTGAATGTAAATAACCACCATTACTGCAGCCTAAGGAAGCCGTGGAGAGAGCAAGGCCAGTCCCAACCTTCATTCACCCCCTCCCTGAATGTAAATAACCACCATTACTGCAGCCTAAGGAAACCATGGAGAGAGCAAGGCCAATCCTAACCTTCATTCACCCCCTCCCTGAATGTAAATAACCACCATTACTGCAGCCTAAGGAAGCCATGGAGAGAGCAAGGCCAATCCTAACCTTCATTCACCCCCTCCCTGAATGTAAATAACCACCATTACTGCAGCCTAAGGAAACCATGGAGAGAGCAAGGCCAATCCTAACCTTCATTCACCCCCTCCCTGAATGTAAATAACCACCATTACTGCAGCCTAAGGAAACCATGGAGAGAGCAAGGCCAATCCTAACCTTCATTCACCCCCTCCCTGAATGTAAATAACCACCATTACTGCAGCCTAAGGAAACCATGGAGAGAGCAAGGCCAATCCTAACCTTCATTCACCCCCTCCCTGAATGTAAATAACCACCATTACTGCAGCCTAAGGAAGCCATGGAGAGAGCAAGGCCAATTCCCAACCTTCATTCACCCCCTCCCTGAATGTAAATAACCACCATTACTGCAGCCTAAGGAAACCATGGAGAGAGCAAGGCCAATCCTAACCTTCATTCACCCCCTCCCTGAATGTAAATAACCACCATTACTGCAGCCTAAGGAAACCATGGAGAGAGCAAGGCCAATCCTAACCTTCATTCACCCCCTCCCTGAATGTAAATAACCACCATTACTGCAGCCTAAGGAAGCCATGGAGAGAGCAAGGGAAATTCCAACCTTCATTCACCCCCTCCCTGAATCACTATTACTGCAGCCTAAGGAAGCTACAGTGACAGCAGACCATTCATGGTGATTACCATTCAGTCTTTGGCACAGATCATGTGCAGGATTTGAACCTTTCTTGGCACGCCATCTGAGGCTCAGAACCCTTATAATCTTAACATAGTAGCAGCAGCAGCAAAGGACCAAATGGTCCATCCAGTCTGCCCAGCAAGCTTCTTATGGGAGAATCTGCCGTGCTATGCAGATTATCCCCATGTTTTTCTTTCAGTGGGTGATGAGCCTTCTTGAAAATTCAGACAGTGCTGTTTGACGTGCTTTGCTTGTGGACTTGGCCACAGAAGCAGTCCAATGCTTTTTCCCTTAAGTCTGTCTATCAGTACTCCCAGACTGTAAAAGTCAAGGCCCATGTTGGTTGTCATCTGGCTCCAGTTCCTCTTCCCTGCTTAATGCCCTGCCACCCAACACCATTTAGTGCTACAAAACCATTTTGAACAGGGCTGGCCAGGAGAATTAAACCTGTAAATATTTGTTTTAGGCTGTCAAAGGTGGGGGAATTGATAAGAAAACCCAAAATCTTTTAAGAAAGAACTAAAAGCCTGGCTACTCTGCCAATCTCATACTGACAGCCTGCTCATCAATCTCAAAACTTAATCCCACAGCTTCCCATATTTTGTCATTTATTCCCCCCCTCTGTCTAATCATCCTGTTTCCTACAGATATCTAAGACTATCTTATCATTATACTTGATCTCTGTCTACTCAATGTACCTTTCCTTTGGTACACCTTATCTGGTTTATTCTCAATATGCCTATCCTCTAGGATAGCTTGCCTTGTCCATATGTTTGACATGACAGTTCTCAGATTGTTAAATGCTGTTGTTTCTTCAATGTCTTCAATAGTTTTATGTATCAGGTTGTTATAATTGTAAACCGGAGTGAAGGCTACTCTGCTCTACCTCGGTATATAAAAAATGCTAAATAAATAAATAAAATAAATAAATAAGGAGCCTGAGGGAGACTCAGCACAGTCCTTCTGCTGGCAGTGGTCACAGCAAGCTCCATACCTGTATATGAAGATGGAGGCAATGGTGATTCCCAGCAGGATAAAGCTCACCACTACAGATGTGATCTCCAAAATGGTGAAGCTGGCTGAAAGACATCAAGACAGAAGGAAACCCAAATTTGGTGGAATTCTCAGCAAATGTGAAGACACCCACAAGATATGACAATAATATCAAGCCATCTACACACTGTCGCCAACCTCTACCCCTGTGAGCCCCTCCTCCCCGGCCAATGAACACTCAGGCACATCCTAACGCTGGGAATGTTCCTGTGACTCTTATCTTTGGGAGCCCTGAGAGAGAGAGAGAGAGCTGGGCACAGAGGAAACACCAGGAAGAAAGCCGGGGCAAGGAACTGTGCTTAGGGAAGCCATTCAAACTCTGAAAGGCAGCAGAAAGGATTTCCAGCTTTCAAAAAACAAAACACTTTCCTATCACCTTTCAGAAGAAACATTCATGTGCGCTGACGTTCGGGATAAAAATGAATTTCCTAACTGCCCTTATCCTCTCGGGACTGAGAATTTACACACTCTACAGAGAACATTTTGTTACGAAACAGGAATCTTTCAGCAAGCAGCTTCCAGTGGAGCGGGGATGATCTGGCACGCTGCTTGGGAGAGGAGATGCGAGTCTCACCCACTCCTGAACAGACTGATCAAAAGCACATGCCAGGCAGGGCAGGGCAGGGCAAGGGGGGCACACCGCTGGTCTTCCATCTCAAAATCCTGAAGCAGGCTTAGGGCACAGAACGAGAGCATGAGGAGATTTCATTTTGAGGTGTTTAGGTCAGGGGGGGAAATCAGCCTGTGATCAGGAGGTGCAAATGTACACGGGTCCTTTTAACACCTCCAATGAAAGTGTGCTAAAATGCCCCCCCCCTTAATACACAAGCATTTTATGGACACCTGGATAAGTACAAGCAGCTGAGAGAGAGAGAGAGGGAGGCTGGTCATGCATTACTATGCAGTGGGGCTGGAGCAGAGACACAGAAGTACGGCTCCTTCTTCTCTGTTTGTTTTGATTAACTATAAAAAAAAAAAAAGCCAGCTCAGCATGTGGCACTTCCTCCAGATGGAGGCCCACTCTGGAGGCAGTCCAGAAGCTGAGGGCTGGTGGAGCCACAGAACAGGATCTGGGAATACTTACAGAAGGCTAAAGTGGGGAGGGGAGGGGGGGGGGGGAGGGTGGTTGGCAGATGCAAGCCTGAAGTTCTATGTAAAATATTAGGGGAATAAAGAAACAAGAAGAAAACGTGCCTCAATGGTCTCCGTCCCAGCAACCACGCAGAGCTCTCCTTACAGTCACTATTGCTCTCGCCAGGGTCTCTCCGGCACCGCTCCTTGCCCACATGCTTACCAGGTCCCACAGTCACCGCCTCCCCCCCCATGGATCCTACAATCATTGCTCCCGTGTGATGCATCGGGACCCCCCTCAAGCCCCATTCAAGGTTGAGCTGAAATATAGAAGCAATACATAAAGTGGTTCTAAAACCTTGGCAGGCAGGGTCCTCGTTCTCGAAGCCACAAGGTGGTACGTCTTTAGGAATGACGTTTCCGGGCCAGTGGATTTCCACACCGGGGACAGCGATTACCTTCTTCAAGGATCCATTGTAATTGGATACAATCTGGGAGAATACAGTGAGGTAAGCGGTAAAGGCGACAGCAGCTTCAGCTATGAATCAGATGGGCATGAGAGTACAAAAGCACAGGTGCATGCAGCGGAAGCAGGACTAGACTATAGTTGCACTGAAAAGGTACAGAGAAGGGTGACTAAAAAATGACAAAGGAGATGGAACAGCTTCTCTAAGAGGAAAGGCTGTTCAGTTCAGAGAAGAGATGGCTGAAGAGGGATATGATAGAGGTCTATAAAAGCATGAGTGAAATAGAACAGGTAAATGTAAATCTGTCATTTACTCTTTCAAAAAATACAAAGACTTGGAGACACTTCATGAAGTTATTAAGTAGCACAATCAAAACAAATCAGAGAAAATTCTTTTTCACTCAGTGCACAATTAAGCTGAGGAAGTCTTTGCTGGAGAATGTGGTTAAAGCAGTTAAAGCTGGGTTTAAAAAAAGGTTTGGACAAGTTCCTGGAGGAGAAGTCCATAAACTGTTATTAACCAAGTAAACTTAGGGAACAGCTATTACTTATCCCTGGGTGTTAGCAGCATGGGATCTATTTACTGTTTGGGATCTTGCCAGTTACTTGTGATCTGGATTGGCCACTGATGGAAACAGAATACTGACCTTGATGTACTTTTGGTCTCACCCAATATGGAAAATTCATATGTTCTTATGAATGGAGTCCACACCACCACACCCACCACTTCTAAGGAGTAGCTGACAGAGCCAAGAACAGAACTCCTACCTCTATGCTTATACACACATACGCACAGCACTCTAAACAGCAGACAGGGCTGGGAATGGAGGCCCACATATCTGCACATGCACAGCACTCTGAGAAGTAGAGCCCAAACCTACACACACACACACACACACACAGGCACACCACTCTGAGGATCACAGATAGATCTGGGAATGGAGCCCACACCTCCACATGACCACAGCACAGAGAAGTTGGAATAACGTTCAGGTCTCCTTCATGCTGTGTAGGGCCCTCATGGGTGCCTTTATGCATTTGGTTATTTGTGACAAAACACAAGGCATGGGGCAAGAGGGCTTCAAAATGTTTGAGTACATGGAAATTATTGGGAGCAGATGAGGCATGTGCTGCACAAAATAAATTATTTTATTTTTCTATTTGATAACCTGCTTTCAGCCATAAGCCTTAAAGCAGCAAATAAAATCATCAAAAACATGATAACCAAGGCAAAATACAAAATTAGCACTTAATAACAAAAGATGACAAACACATACATCCCAACCATCCCCATGCACCTGGAAATCTCCTTTCAGATTGTCCGTCATGTCCCAGAGAGAGTAATCATTCTCTCGGTCTCCGTTTTCATCAATTGTCATGAAGCCACTAACACCTGCAGGGGGAGCCAGAGAGACATAGGGTGAGACCACAAACATTATATAACCCCTGACACCAGCAGAGGGAGCCAGAGAGTGAGAGAGGGTGACCATGGACAATGTATAACCCTCACATCTCAGGAGGAGCCAGAGAAACATAGAGTGACATCACAGACGTTATATAACCTCTCACACCTGTAGAGGGAGCCAGAGAGAGAGAGAAGGCAAGACCATGGATAACCCCTCACAACTGCAGGGGGAGCCTGAGAGAGAGGGCGAGACAATAGACATTGTATAATCCCTCACTCCAGTAGGGCAGCAAGAGAGAATGAGACCATGGACACTGTATAACCCTTCACAAGTACAGGAGATGCCAGATAGATAGGGTGAGACCATGGACACTATTAGCCCCACACACAAACAGAGCTGAGTGGTTTCTGGTCATGGTTGGGAATGGTCAGACAATGAACTGTGTTTGTTGGTCATGGCTGTGAATGGTCACATGTAGCTGGAGAGTGAACACTGTATGCTGGTCACAGTCAGGAATTGTCAGTTATGGTGAGACAGTGCATTGTGGTTTGCTGGTCATGGTTGGCAATGGTCAGTTATGGTCAGACAGTGCTCTGCGGTTACTAGTCATAGCTGAGAATGGTTAGTTATGGTCAGACAGCACATCGTGGTTGCTGGTCATGGCTGGGTATGGTCAGTTATGGTCAGACAGTGCTCTTTGGTTGGTCATGGCTGAGAATGGTCAGACCCCTGTGATTGATGGTCATCGGAGGAATGTGAAATCAGTGATGGCAGCAGTGGAGGAGACTCAATGTAGTGTATAAGCAATCTGGCTGCCGTGTTGGTCCACTTGAATGCATGGAAATAAAGTTTAACAAAGAGAAAGAAAAAAAATAATCTGATGAGATCTTTTTCCTGGACTAGCTTATTTCAGTTCTGTGTGTGAGATCAGAGGACAGCAGGAGATGAAGAAAGGGGAAGAAGGGAATAGAAAGAGGAAGGAGCGAGGAGAGAGGCAATAAAAACCTCTGAAAACTGTAGACAAACTAATATTAATCACAGTTGTGGCATTTCAGCAGCACTAATTAACCCTGTACCATAAGTAAGACCTCCTCTCCAAGCCAGTAAAGAGGAGGAGGAGGAGAAACGATGTTTACAACTGCGATTAAGATCTTGTCATGCCTCGATTGTCTGATTCCAAAGCCAAAACTAAGCTGATAAATACAACCCCAGGGTAAGCAGATCTAAGGAAAGTGAGAGGGAGGGAGAATAAAGAGTCAGGGAAAGGATAGAGACTAAGCAATAAAGAGGAAGAAGGACAGAAAGGGTAAAGAGTCAAAGAGAAAGGGAAAGGATAAAATCTGAGAGAGGGAGAATAGAAAAGAGAAAGCATGAAGAGAGGAGGAGGACAGAGGGAAAGAATAGACAGACAGATAAAGGGGAAGGAGGACAGAGAGATGGTAGACAGAGAAAGAATACAAAGGGAACAGAAGACAAAGAGCAAGGATAAAGTGTCAGAGGAAGGATAGAGGCAGAGAGAGGGAGAATAGAAAGACCTAGGGAGCATGAAGAGACAGAGGAAGGGAGAACAGAGATGAAGGAGAATAAACAGAGAGAGAAGATGTGGAGAGGGATAAAGGAAGATGAGACAGACATTCAAACAGGAGTGAGAGAGACCGAAGAGGGAGTAGACAGGGAGGGGTGAAAGAAAAGGAAGGATATATTTATGCCAATGCACCTCACTCCTGCCCTGCAGCACCCCCTGTTATTCCAGTACTGATACCCCAACATACAGCTCTGCCAATGCACCTCACTCCTGCCCTGCAGCACTCACCGGCTATTCCAGCACTAAGAACCCCCACACAGCTCTACCAATGCACCTCACTCCTGCCCTGGAGCACCCCCTGTTATTCCAGTACTGAGACCCCATACACAGCTCTGCCAATGCACCTCACTCCTGCCCTGCAGCACCCCCTGTTATTCCAGTACTGAGACCCCATACACAGCTCTGCCAATGCACCTCACTCCTGCCCTGCAGCACTCACCGGCTATTCCAGCACTAAGAACCCCCACACAGCTCTACCAATGCACCTCACTCCTCCCCTGCAGCACCCCCTGCTATTCCAGTACTGAGACCCCCCACACACAGCTCTGCCAATGCACCTCACTCCTGCCCTGCAGCACCCCCTGCTATTCCAGTACTGAGACCCTAACACTCAGCTCTGCCAATGCCCCTCACTCCTCCCCTGCAGCACCCCCTGCTATTCCAGTACTGAGACCCCCACACACAGCTCTGCCAATGCACCTCACTCCTGCCCTGCAGCACCCCCTGCTATTCCAGTACTGAGACCCTAACACTCAGCTCTGCCAATGCCCCTCACTCCTCCCCTGCAGCACCCCCTGCTATTCCAGTACTGAGACCCTAACACTCAGCTCTGCCAATGCACCTCACTCCTGCCCTGCAGCAGCCCCTGCTATCTCACCCTTTGGGCTTTCTTCAACAGAGCCAAATGTGCTAATATATTGTGACTATATATGAATTTTCATTATCATCTTTGCTTTGCTCTGTGATCTGTCCACTCCAGTCTCACCCCCTTTCCTCCTGTTCTCCCCCGGCAGGGGAGGGGCTGAAGCTCTGGTTTTGAGACTAGAATGCTGGTCAATAGAATCAGGGCAGAAGAAAACATTTCCCACCACACACCTGTTGAGAAACACTGCCACAGCAGCAGAAGAGATGAGGGCAACATCACAGCAGGAGCAGCAGGGGTAAGGGCAACAACCTTGTCTGAAAATCATAGAAGATTTTCTTTTACTTCAAGTAATCGCTGGTTCTGTCACCAGCAGGAGAGCTGGGAAGCTAGGAGGGAGGGGGCTGGTGCTGTTAGTGGCAGCAGATGACGAGAATCGGTGCTCGTCTTCTTAACAACAGGAGACGTGCTGACTTTATTCCTGAACAAACTTAGGTACAAACTTGTAGAGAGATTTACTAGACTGTCATTAATGTACGAAAAGCATCATATAACACGCATTATCGGCATATCGTGGCAATATCACATGTCATTTTGGCACACAACACGCCCCTATTACAAAGCGCTGCTTTGTATGCAATTTGCATGCACCAATTTTGCAAATTCATGCAAAGCAGCTAATGCATAGGTAATCCTATGCTAAAAAAAATAACTTGGTTTCCCAAAAATATGGCAAAAAGCCACATTTATTTTATCTACAACTCAGGAGTTATAGATATTTTCCCACTGGAGCAGAAGGACACTAACACATGTCCCAATGCTCCTACGCTTTTATTTGAAGGGCCATGCTGCCCCAAAATAATCTCCTCTCCCACTATACCAAAATCCCCCCCTGGGGGTCTGATGAGATCCCTGCCCCCCCCCCCCCCCAGACCTCCACTGCCTGTCAAGGTGACCCTGTAAAGCCCAAAGTTGAAAAATACTAAAAGTTAACTGCACAGCGATGTCACGCCCCCTTCCCAAACACCTCCCCTTTAAATAAATATTCCCCCCCCTCAAATTCTAATCCCCCCCAAGGCATTTTGCTCCCTGCACCCCAACATTAGAAGTAGTTGCTGCTGTCTAGTGGCCCTGAAATAAACCTCTGGTGTCTAATGCCCCCCCCACCATAGACTATCCTCAGAAACCCCCCCCCCCCCCATGCTTGAGAAGATGTCCCTGGTATTTAAAGAGACCCAGAGTGCCCCCAAGCTTTGGACTGGTTGACGGCGTTTTCCTCCATCAATGAAGGAGGAGGGGGGAGAGCGCTAGTTGGAATCTGGGGGAAGGGGGGAGAGTAGTGGTTGTCATGCCTGGGGAGGGAGGAAAGAGAGTAAAATGAGTTAGGAGGAAGAGAGTTTGCACACCCCCTCCCTGCCAGTCTAGTCTTGTGGTGGTGGTGGTGGCGAGAGACTGAGAAAAAAGGGGTGCTGCCAGGGCTGGGGTGAGACAGAAGGGGATGCCGGGTATCAGGCGGTGATGACTTGCAAGGGAGCCCCGGCACTCCCAAACTCTCAGTCCTGCCCGAGCAGACTGCCTGATGAAACCCCACCCCGGACACCCAGAAAATAAACTGCACTTTGACAAGATCTGCCTTGAAGGAAACGGAAGGTGAGAGCAGAGAGAGGACCGGGTATATCCCCTCTTTCTTTTGTGATTTACGTATTTGTCTGTTGATCTTTCCTTAGTTACCCATGTCCCTGTGGAAGAGAAGAAAGAAACAACCTGCCAGTGTCGGTAGCTGGGTGAAGACACTGGAGAAGATGCGTAGCTGCAGTTGAGACTATGGACTTTTGATTGTTTGCTACTATGAAAAAGGAAAAAAAAAAAAAATTTAAATTGTAAAATAGAAAATTGTTCCCTTGGGGAAAAAAAGTGTGTGCATTTTCTCATGATGAGAGCAAATTTCAAAGCCTTTTGCTGGCCTGAAACGTGTCTCCTCAGAGAGGTTAAAAAGTACAACACGGGCTTTTTATCTGGATTAAAGAGATGGGGCCCTGAGGGCATGTAGCTAGTGCGTGGTCCTGAGACCCACAACCGAGGTGCACAGGTACTGTTAGGTAGCAGGTCTCCTAATACCCACATGCACTACAAGCACCCAGACCGCTGACGATTCCTCTAATGCAGCCAATGTAGGAAGCTTTCTCTGCCTTGCATGTTGCTCTGTTACAGCAAAGCAGTCTTTCCTCCTGGAAGATTAATGGAGACTCTGCATTCTGTAATTAATTGGTGTCCTTCTGGCTTGGCGAGTGAGAAGGATCTCACAATCCCTCTGGCACATGAGGAGTGATCCCATGGCGCCTCTGGCAGGGATCTCACGATCACTCTGGCAATTCCAGATTAGGGCACTGTGGGATTTACTGCCTACAGCACTGCGTACATAGGTGGCAGTTTCTAAAATAAATACTCATTGTACAATAAGCTCATTTTGCCTTACCATAAAACGTCTTGTTCCACATCTCCATGACGACAGCAGTGGCATTGCTTATGGTGCCTCGCTCTGCTAGAGTTTTGTTCACGGCCTGTGCGTACATCATGACCCCATCATAGAACCCAGCTGTAATGTAATTCATCTACAACAAAGACAACAACTGAATCAGATTACTCCTTACCTCTTTTCCACTGTGGTGTATATAACACAGACACTGCTGAGGCTGCTCCATGCCCCTGCTCCCCCCCCGAGGTGTATATAACACAGACACTGCCGAGGCTCCTCCATGCCCCTGCTCCCCCGTGGTGTATATAACACAGACACTGCCGAGGCTCCTCCATGCCCCTGCTCCCCCGTGGTATATAACACAGACACTGCCGAGGCTCCTCCATGCCCCTGCTCCCCCGTGGTGTATATAACACAGACACTGCCGAGGCTCCTCCATGCCCCTGCTCCCCTCCGTGGTGTATATAACAGACACTGCCGAGGCTCCTCCATGCCCCTGCTCCCCTCCGTGGTGTATATAACACAGACACTGCCGAGGCTCCTCCATGCCCCTGCTCCCCCATGGTGTATATAACACAGACACTGCCGAGGCTCCTCCATGCCCCTGCTCCCCTCCATGGTGTATATAACACAGACACTGCCGAGGCTCCTCCATGCCCCTGCTCCCCTCCGTGGTGTATATAACACAGACACTGCCGAGGCTCCTCCATGCCCCTGCTCCCCCATGGTGTATATAACACAGACACTGCCGAGGCTCCTCCATGCCCCTGCTCCCCCGTGGTGTATATAACACAGACACTGCCGAGGCTCCTCCATGCCTCTGCTCCCCCGTGGTGTATATAACAGACACTGCTGAGGCTGCTCCATGCCCCTGCTCCCCCGTGGTGTATATAACACAGACCCTGCTGAGGCTCCTCCATGCCCCTGCTCCCCCATGGTGTATATAACACAGACACTGCCGAGGCTCCTCCATGCCCCTGCTCCCCTCCGTGGTGTATAGAACACAGACACTGCCGAGGCTCCTCCATGCCCCTGCTCCCCCGTGGTGTATATAACACAGACACTGCCGAGGCTCCTCCATGCCCCTGCTCCCCCGTGGTGTATAGAACACAGACACTGCCGAGGCTCCTCCATGCCCCTGCTCCCCCCCGTGGTGTATAGAACACAGACACTGCCGAGGCTCCTCCATGCCCCTGCTCCCCCATGGTGTATATAACACAGACACTGCCGAGGCTCCTCCATGCCCTTGCTCCCCCATGGTGTATATAACACAGACACTGCCGAGGCTGCTCCATGCCCCTGCTCCCCCCCGTGGTGTATAGAACACAGACACTGCCGAGGCTCCTCCATGCCCCTGCTCCCCCATGGTGTATATAACACAGACACTGCCGAGGCTCCTCCATGCCCTTGCTCCCCCGTGGTGTATAGAACACAGACACTGCCGAGGCTCCTCCATGCCCCTGCTCCCCCATGGTGTATATAACACAGACACTGCCGAGGCTCCTCCATGCCCTTGCTCCCCCATGGTGTATATAACACAGACACTGCCGAGGCTGCTCCATGCCCCTGCTCCCCCGTGGTGTATATAACACAGACACTGCCGAGGCTCCTCCATGCCTCTGCTCCCCCATGGTGTATATAACACAGACACTGCTGAGGCTGCTCCATGCCCCTGCTCCCCCGTGGTGTATATAACACAGACACTGCTGAGGCTCCTCCATGCCCCTGCTCCGCTGCGTGTATATAACACAGACACTGCTGAAGATTCTCTCTTTTTACACTCCCATATCAGACACTGCCAAGGTTGCTGTTTCATGGGGTACATAATGCCAGGCAGTGCTGAAACGCTCTCTATCCTCCCACAGGGTATATAATGCAAGGCGTTATTTATAAGTGAATCTCTTCTAGACTTGCACATCCATGCTGTGACTTTCAGCACCCCCTTCTCTCCAACACCCTTATCCTAAGCTATGATTTGTCTTCTTCTGGCAGCATTTAGCTTCATACCCAGTAATGGCAGTATCCTTAGTAGTATGAAAATTACTCAAGTCTAATGAATGAAGGCAGACAAATTTCCCAATCGGCGATTCATCAGTAGTCAGCTATATCACCCTGTGCTGAGTCTGGGGATGCAAGTTCCAATTCCACTCCCTTCTGTTCCCTGCCTGAATGCTCCTTATTGTGCTGATAAATCACTTCTCTCTAGAATGCTTACAAACAAGAACGTAAGAAGTTGACATCTGAATGCTCCAGTATGAGGTTGTTTTCCCACCCAGAGGAGTTTTGTCTCTCCTGTGAGCAATTCTGCCCAACCTGGCATTGGCACTAGCGCAGACACCAACGGTCATGATTCAGGGGATCTGCCTAGTGATGACAAAGAACTGAGAAAGAATCCCCAAGTCCCCCAAAGGAAGCATTAGGAGCCCGAGTAAAGGAAACACAGGACAGAATAAAAGCTCTCCTCAATCCCCCCCCCCCCCCCCCATCTCTCTTACATAAGACCCTCAGCAAAGATTTCTGGAGGCAGCCAGCCAGTTGCTTTTACTCTTCAGGAAGCATACAGCCACCTCCAGCAGCTTTTATAATAGAGCAGAAAATTAAGGTTTCCATGACAACCCCATGCCAAGTGGGGAAGCCCAGGGTACACCCCTTTTCTTGCTTTGGTCCAACCTTTTTGTAACAATATAAAGAACAAATAATACAACCAGAGGGAAAAATTCTACACAATAGCAAGACCAGAACAAGAGATAAGCAATGAGGTTTCAAGTGGAGGAACAACCATTCTGATCATTAGCTTTGAAAATCCTTTCCCTGATACTTAAGAACATAAGCAGTTGCCATACTGGGTCAGACCGAGGGTCCATCAAGCTCAGCTTCCTGTTTTCAACAGTGGCCAATCCAGGTTACAAGTACCTGGCAAGTACCCAAACATTAAATAGATCTCATGGTACTGCTGCCAGTACTAAGCAGTGGCTATTCCCCAAGTCAACTTGATTAATAGCAGTTTATGGACTTCTTCTCCAGGAACTTATCCAAACCTTTTTTTTTTTAACCCAGCTACACTAACTGCACTAACCACATTCTCTGGCAACAAATTTCAGAGCTTAATTGTGCACTATGGGGCGGATTTTCAGAGCCCTGCTCGCCTAAATCCGCCCAAATCCGGGCAGATTTAGGCGAGCAGGGCCCTGCGCGCCGGTGAGCCTATTTTACATAGGCCTACCGGCGCGCGCAGAGCCCCGGGACTCGCGTAAGTCCCGGGGTTCTCCGAGAGGGGCGTGTCGGGGGCGGGCCCGGTCATCGCGGCGTTTAGGGGGCGTGTCGTCAGCATTTTGGGGGCGGGTACGGGGGCGTGGCTACGGCCCGGGGCGGTCCGGGGGCGTGGCCGCGCCCTCCGTACCCGCCCCCAGGTCGTGTCCCGGCGCCCAAGAGGCCCGCTGGCGCGCGGGGATTTACGCCTCCCTCTGGGAGGTGTAAATCCCCCGACAAAGGTAAGGGGGGGGCTTAGACAGGGCCGGGTAAGGGAAGGGAAGGTGAGGGGAGGGCAAAAGGAAGTTCCCTCCGAGGCCGCTCCGATTTCGGAGCGGCCTCGGAGGGAACGGGGGTAGGCTGCGCGGCTCGGCGCGCGCCGGCTATACAAAATCAATAGCCTTTCGCGCGCCGATCCAGGTTTTTAGCAGATACGCGCGGCTCCGCGCGTATCTACTAAAATCCAGCGTACTTTTGCTTGCGCCTGATGCGCCAGCAAAAGTAGGCCAAATTGCGCGGTTTGAAAATCTACCCCTAAGTGAAAAATAATTTTCTCCAATTTGTTTTAAATGTGCTACTTGTTAACTTCATTGAGTGCCCCCTAGCCCTTGTAATATCTAAAAGAGTAAATAACCGATTCACATTTACCCGTTCTAGACCTCTCATGATTTAATAGACCTCAATCATATCCCCCCCTCTTCTCCAAGCTGAACATTTGTGTGCAGTGTATCCACACTTATCAAATTCCCTCCCAAACACAAGCTGACCTGAACATTCATTTCCCTTTCTTCTCCCCCCACCCAACAACAGAGAGACCTACAATAAAAAGTCTCAGTGTTCCAGGGTAAGCAGAATCTTGGAAATTACCATCTCTGCAAAATAATTCAGGCTTTGAACTCCACCATTACCTGATAAAATACAGTTTTGGCAGCAGTTAGAGGACATTGCCAGGTACACCTATGCTATATCTCTATCTGCATAAATTTTTATAGCTATTTTTCTGAACTGAAGTGGAGTTAGGAGATCTTCCTATCAATTTCTCAGTACTGATCCACTGTTCTTCAGAAAGACCACGGTCCAGCTTTTTCTCCAGAAATCTTTGTAATTGACCACTTTTTTGATTTAGGAAGTGTCAAATTTGTAAAAATCTGTATCTTCTGTCTTCAGGTCACCAGTTCGTTTTAACTGCTCAATTCGTTTTACATATTGGGCTGCAGACAGATCCAGAGGGATCAAACAGTTCTATCTAAAGGACATAAGATTCAAGATATTTTTCTTAAGTCCAACAAGATGCTTAATTTATTCCACCTAAGAAGAGATGACTTAATGTAGGGGAAGCCAATACCCTTAAACCTCCTGTAGGCTGTAGGAATCCTCAGTGGTGCTTTCCTGCTAGGTCATACCAGGTTACTGATCTAGAACCTGTTGGAACTTGCTTCCTCTTTCCCATTGGAAAAAACTGGAAAGGGAAGGTCACCATTGGCCCTGACCCAGGCCCTAATTTTTTTTTTTAAATAAATTTAATGCTGGATAGTCTATAGACACCTCTCCTGCCTTCACGTGCCACTCCAACCCATAGCACTGAACGATACCCCAAATTACGCCCCCCCCCCCCCCCTCAGCTTCTGCACAAAACAGCTTTTCTGGAAATTCTTAGGGGTCTTTTTCTCCACGTAAATCAAATATTTCCTTCTGACTGCAAGATTTCTCTAGGACTGATGATTGGCAGATTCTGAAAGAGGAAACAATTTAGGAAGAATATTCACAGGTATATTTACTATGTCAGCTTCCAATCTCTGAAATGCAGTACTTATCCTAAACTGTCCAATTCTGAGTGA
Source organism: Rhinatrema bivittatum (assembly GCF_901001135.1). Lineage (NCBI taxonomy): Eukaryota > Metazoa > Chordata > Amphibia > Gymnophiona > Rhinatrematidae > Rhinatrema > Rhinatrema bivittatum. The sequence goes on from NC_042630.1 coordinate 25,776,419, forward strand.
TATTATGAACCAGCTGAAGACAAGATGCCTCAACCAGAAGATTTCTTTTCCAGGGATGTTTATCCAGCAAAGGCAATATTTTTTGACACTAGGCCCACTCTCTCTGCAGGTAAGTTTATATTAAATGCTTCTGTCTTAGAAAGGTTAAATTTGAACCCAAATATCCTGCCATGGTTCGGAACATCCTTGAGGTGCTTTGAAAAAGCAAAATCGGGATCTGTGGGCAGTTCTTGCCTCCCACCAGCAGAGGCCCTCAGTGGGCCATGGGTACTAGCTGCCTAGTCCTCCAGGCTCCATGGCTTGGTGGTCCTGCTGGCAGACACATTCTTGCAGTGCTGCCTCAGTTATAAGGCAGCCTCATACTATGCTCAATGCCAGTGCTTGGTTCTTGCTTTACGCTCATCCTTGGTCTTGTCTGCCTTGTGCTCAGGTCACGTATTTCCTTAGTTTGTTTCTTGTATGCCTTTCTGTTGTCCTAGTTGTCTCTATCTGCCTCCAGTTTGGTTCTGGGTTTCCTGGTCTTGTTTTTTGTTTTAGTGGGCACCTTCCTGAATTCTGCCCTTCTCTTGTAGGCACCCTGAAGATCCCTGGTGGGTGTCTCCATGTTTCCCTGCTATAGCACCCGAGGGGAAGGTGGCTGCTACATACAGAAGATACTCGCTTTCTGTTTTGCTCCAGTCCCACTCCTGCTCCTGGGGTCAGAGCAGCAGCAGTAGCAGCATGCTGTCACAAGCAATATATTATTTAGATATAATCAGAAGGACATCTGCCAAGGGATCGATTTAATATGCTCTGTTGCATCCTGTCACTCCACTGATATCACTAAGGAAGAATTCTTGTTCTGAGTCCCATTATTAGGACCTTAAAACTGTTAATGAATATATTCCATCCAATGTATTTCCATCCTGGTCCACCTCTATGTACAGGTGACAGGCCCTGCAAGGATCACCAGGATGGCACACAGTATGCTAGCCTTTTCATGGCAGGACTGGCAGAGATATTTTTTAAATGGATGTCAGACTAAACCTTTCAAATATAACTGTTATTATTATAAGTTGGACTGAGGGAGAAGACACTAAAACATTTCAAAACTGTTTTAATGCACTCCATTCTTCAATCAGATTCAGAATAAACTACACCACAGAGATAGTTAACATGCTGGATACCACAGTTTCAGTCAACAATGGCCATCTACAAACATTAGTATACGGAAAAGAACCTTCAACTTTACGTACAAAAAGGTCCACAGCCAAGCCACATGACGACATCACTGTACATACTCTGACCCAAAAGAGAGGGATCGAGCTCTGAAAACAATAAGGCTGCAAGCCTAACATCATCCCCAGGGAGATTGCATCTTTACTTAATACGCCCTGGTCAAACTGACTGCAGTGCAAAGAAAAGAAAACCACAGAACGAGTGCCCCTTTTTAACAACATACAATGCAGAACTGCCTTGAGAAACTGTCTTTGCCTATGGAAGCCACTGTTGCCCCCACTGTTGCCCCCTGTTGCCCCCTGCTCCTAGGGTGTGGGCGGCTGCCAGCACTTGCAGGTGAGAGCAGGAAACCAGGATGAACCGAAGAGCAGGCCTGGAGCAGGAAGCAAGAGTCAGGAAATATGCAGGGCCGGTGCTTCCATTAGGCAAACCAGGTGGGGGTGGCAAAACTCTTCCAGTGTGAGGTCTGGAGGGATAATTGTACCACAACCAATATCAACAAAGAAGGGAGTGCTGTGCTGGAGACACTGCTGCCAGCAGTTAAGTTGGGGGAGGGGGGTGAATGACCAAAGATTCGCCTTAGGGTGCCAAATATGCTTGCACTGGCCCTGCAAGAACACAGGAACACCGCCAGGCAAAAGAATACCACGAAGCAAACTATGTATTGACTCTTACACAGTAACATAGTAATGAGGGCAGAAAAAGACCAACAGGGCCTATCCAGTCTGCTCAGCAAGTTCCTCATGGTAGCAAACGGCCGCTCCATGCGGGCTGCTCCCATGTTTGGGTTAAGGGGAGCAACTACCCACTCTGTGCAGGTTACTCCTAAGCCTTATGTTATAGCTATATTAACCATCAAAACCCAGCAACTCTCAAATCCATAACAAAAATGACTGCTAGCAACATTTTTACAGGGTGAGTCGCCTTCTTGATAATTCAGACAGTGCTGCTTGAACCTGCTTTGCTTTTGGACTTGGCCATAGAAGTAGTCCTGCGATTTTTTTCTGTTATATCTGCGTATCAGTACCCCGGACTGTAAAAGTCAGGACCCGGCATTGGCTGTCATCTGAATCCAATTCCCCCTTTTTTTTCCCCTGCCGTTGAAATGGAGAGTGATGCTGCAGTTGCATCAAAATCATGAAAACTAATTGGTTAAGGGTAATAATCCCCCTGCCTTCTGTTAGGGGTAGTAGCTGCTGCTCCAGGCTGGTTACCCCCATGCTCCCTTTCTTAATTTCCAACTCTAGCCTTTAGGGATCCACAGTGTTTATGCCGTGCCTTTTTTAATTCGTTTACTGTTCTCATCCTCACCACTTTTCCTGGAAGGGCGTTCCAGGCCTCCACCACCCTCTCCATGAAGAAATATTTTCTGATGTTGGTTCTCAGTCGCTCCCCCCGGAGCTTCATAATAGTGATCCTAATTCTACTGTTCACTTTCCAGCAGAAAAGGTTTGAAGCTTGTGCATCATTAAAACCTTTCAGGTATCTGAAGGTCTGTATCCTATCTTCCCTGCACTCTCTCTCCTCCAGGGTGTACATATTCAGATCCTTCAGCCTCTCCTCAGAGGTCTTCCGATATAGACCCCACACCTTTTTCATCGCCCTTCTATGGGCCACCTCCATCCTGTCTCTATTCTTTTTCAGATACGGTCTTCGGAACTGGACACCGTACTCCAGGTGAGGCCTCACCAAGGACCTGTACAAGGGCATCACCACCTCCTATTTCTTACAGGTTATTCCTCTTTCTATGCAGCCCAGCATTCTTCTGGTTTTAGCCATCACCTTGACATATTGCTTCACTGCCTTCAGATTGCCAGATACTACCATCCCAAGATCCTTCTCTCAGTCCAAGAACATCAGTCTTTCACCCCCCCCCCATCATATACAGCTCGTTTGGATTGCTGCACCCCAGATGCATGACTCTGCACTCCTTGGCCTTGAATCCCAGCTGCCAAGTCCTCAACCACTCATCAAGATTTCTTAAATCACTTTTCATTCTCTTTACTCCTTCAGGCGTTTCCACTCTGTTGCTGATCTTAGTATCATCTGCAAATAGACAAACTTTACCTTCTATCCCTTCCGCAATGTCGCTCACAAAGATGTTGAACAGAACTGGTCCCAACACCGATCCTTGTGGTGCTCCACTGAACACCATTCTCTCTTCAGAGTAGGTTCCATTTACCATTCATTGTTGGACCAGCAAAGGTGTGACAGGCTGGAGCTCCTTATACACAGCTGTCTAGTTGGGCCACATCTAATGCTGGTCCAATAAGGAGCCTCCAGAGGAGGGTCTCCCTAACTTTGCTTTGCTTGACATTTACTAGGAGATTCTGACTGATGACCTGAAATCTTGTCTTGAACACCTGGGATGCAAGTTCGATCCCCGCTGCCCTTGACAGTTGGAAAAGCTAAGAAAAATCATAAAAAGACCTATAGCCACTACTGGAAGATGAGACACTGGAAAAAAAAAATATTCCCCTGTGCCATTGGTACTAGCCTTGCAGCAACCACTTACATTCTAAGGTAAAAATTAACAGGCTCCTAAGAGTAACTGGGAAAGACGAGAATGGTACAGACCTCTGCAAATTCTGGCAGCATGTATTCATGGGAGAAAGTCAATCGGTGGAATGCAGTGCACATTATTCAGGGCAGAAAAGGGATGCCGCAGTAGCCAAACAGGCCAGAGGTTACTAACACAAAATCCCACATCACAGAGAAGGGCAAGGCAACACCTCCATGGGGAACCAGACCACTGCATCAATGACCTTGTGATCAGGACACGGGGGGGGGGGTGTCATTTTCCCCAAGCAGTGCGGGGCCTCTTTCCAGCTGTCCTCCCTAGGTGGGCGGCAGTGAGACAAGTTGCTCGCAGGGGTGGGGGTCCGGAAGGAGTTTTGCATTTGAGCACATACTTTGGAAGTTGCCCGCACAATGCAGCCGCTATAAGACGTCTGCCGGGATTACCCTAAGATCATTTTCAGGCTGAATGTCTGCCCCAGTTTTGAAAGTGAAAACAGGCAGAAAGTCTGCAGGTAGAAAGTACTTGTGGACTCTGGGCCAATGCAGAACAATCCAGGATCATAAGAGATTCAAAGTTAAAATGATCAAACACTTTGCAGCTCACATAAAAGGGCTTAACAGAGCTTTGGATTTTGTAGTACAGGGAACTAGGTTTCACATAATTGTAATTTTTTTTTTTTTTTTTTTATCTTGGCTAAGCAGATTACATTCAAGCTTTTCCTCACATTATCTTAAGTGTGCCAGCCTTCCACACTTTTCAGCTGTGAACCAAGCTAGGCAACGATTTAGATAAATGATCCACCAATACTCCTCACAAACAAAAGATCTTTCCAAGGGAGTAATCAAACAAGCAACAACAAAGAGCCCCCTATAGAAACTGATGAAAATTTCAATCTGACCATTATATAAGAACATGTGCTTGTAAGTCGTGCGTGACAAATCTCATGCCCACTCCAAGTTGGATCAAAGGACCCTGCAGTCTTCATTGTAACCAAATCTAGGTATCCACCTCATCTATTTGCTTTTTGTAAATCTTTTTTACATTGAATGTAAAATAAACCTATCTTCACTGTTTCCACCAATACTCCCGCCAAAATCATCATTTCTATGTTTAATAGCAAAACTGGATGTTAACGTGCACAATTAGCAGGATATCTTCCTTTGTGGGATTCTGGCTAGACCGGCTTTTAACTCTGATGCTGGCAAATCTCCTTCTATGGCCCATTTTAATATTCTATAAAAGTGGATTCAGCAAATACCTTACACTATTTGGCAATTATTCTCTTATTGTCCTGACACCTGAGAGAAAGGATCCTGAGAACTTTTACAGCACTGCATACACCAACACAGGCTCCCCCATATGCAGCCCTAAGCTTATCCCTCTATTTTTCAGGATCCATACCAGGCCGTTCTCCACCGTGAAGTTAAAATGTTTTGCAGAGTAACTCTTCAGATCACGGAGAAATTCGCCATACTCTGGGTTCTGCGGCTCCTTGTAGGTGATAATCATCACTGCCTGGAAGGTAAGGAAACATCGTGACTGAGAGAAGGGGTCTGAACCAGGCGCCCTCTCACTAGCTATCAGCTCCTATAGGATGGAGAAGCGCTTTGTGTGTGCTCATAGGTTTATTATGTTTTCCACTTCCTTGTCAGCAAGGGCAGGACACCAAGAGAGCACAATGTACAGCTGTTTCATGGTACAGTGAGCTCTTCCAAACTATCTCCTGTGTCACCAGAACCTAACACACAGCCTAGTGGGCAGAAGGCAGATATTGTTCAGCTCCCATACTGCTGAAGGAAGGGAAGGGATCCCTCTTGAGTGCCAGAGCAGGCTAAGAGGCTCCATCACATTCAGGCTTTCACTTATGCTACTTATGGTTATATTTCAGCTTTTAACCACTTATCGAATGCTCCCTTTCACTGAAAGAGAAAATCTACATAACGGGGGGGGGGGGGGGGGGGGGAGGAGCAGCATGCAGGGACATTAAGCAGGCCCTCTTACCTTGAAAGCTTCCCTAGCAATGGCATCATCTGGGTCTCCCCGTTTCCAGGGCCTCTGTGGGTCCGGAAAATGAGACCCCTGCAGGCTGGCCCCAAAGACATCGATGTAAAAAAAGGCGTAATCGCCCAAGTTGAGACCCTGGTGCCAGGTCTGCAGCATCAGCTGCCGAAAGTGATCTGGGTAACAGCAGACGTACACGACTAGGAAAGAAGGAAAAAAGACAACAGAAAAGTTCATTCAGAGACTGGCTGTGTCTCAACACCGTCAACTGCCAAAGGGGAAAATGCCCATGACGGACGTGGGTAGAAAGCCAAAAAAACCCAACTAACGAGTGGACTTACTGCCCCTGGGGTTTGCATCCTGTCTTCCAGGGCAGATGCTAATTGGGAAGTCATTCCCAGGAGTAAGGCGCGGCAATCCCCAGGTTTTCATGGATCCGTCCTCCAGAAACTTATGCAAAAAAATCTTTTTTAAAACCCGGCTACGCTTATTAACGTCGATCACATCTTCCAGAGTTTAATTCATTGAACCATCTTTCCCAAAAGCTTTGGGGGGGGGGGGGAGGGGAGTGGAGGGAAGATGACATTAAGCAGATTACAATATTACAATGAAAGAATATGTCTTATAGAATGGATTTTTACTTTATTTTATTATTTTTAAGTTTATTTATTTTCAAGTTTTGGTACAAATTGTTCAAATCCATGTTGTAAATCGCGTAGGGTGATGTATTCTGTTAGGCGATACATAAATGATTTTTAAATAAATAAATAGTAAATCCAAACCCCAATAAATGAACTGAAATACACAGAGAACAGCTCATCAAAAATCTAATCCTCAAAACATAACAATTACATTTATGCATGGAGTGAAAAAAATATTCTTTACATTTTTTTTTTTTTGTAAATGTGCTGCTCATGGGGTGTTGGGGGGGGGGGGGAGTGAAGAAAAGAAGGAGCTGGATTCAGGAGCAGAGTTAGCTCTTCTTTTCTCTAAGTGTTTGCTCCAGACTCACCCCCTCCCCCCTCCTGTCCCTGAATGACAGGTGGGGAAGGGCTGAATTAAAAACTAGCAGGTCCATGCAATATTGGTGTGCGGAAAACGGGTGCTCATGATTGAGCGCCTGCTCTCCTGGGGTGCCCGATGTAATACTTAAATGGGCCGCCGCGCTAAAAAGGAGACGCTAGGGGAAACTCCGTGCCCCTAGCGCCTCCTCGGCATCGAGCGCCCAGGAGAGGTGGCTGTCAGTGCAGGCTAGGGAAACGGACGCTCAATTTTACAGGTGTGCCTTTTCCTAACCTGTGCATAGCCACGGGTTAGAAAAAAATGGACGCTCATTAATTGAGCTCGTTAATTGAGCATCTGTTTCCTAACCCGACCACTGGCAGCTTATGTTTTTAAATGTTTTTTTCCTTATTCCTTTGTTCTGTTCCGCCGACTTAATATCGCCACAATACTAAGTCAGAGGAACCGAAAAGCAGTAACTTTAGGGGCTCCTCAAGAATTAACGCCTGCTCCGGGGCAGGCATTAATTTTCGAGAGTAAAACATGTGTGCACCGGATGTACTTTTTTTTTTGCATCAGGAGGGTAATAGCTAACAGCCTCCTCAATATGAATTTACATGTGATGAGCGATATTAGCTACGTGCTGGTTAGGACACACGTTTTGGACAAGTTAATCCCCCTTATTGCACAAGGGGTTTTGGACGTGTGTCCAAAACGTGTGTCCAGCAGCGCGCTCGGCCTGAAAGAGGCTCCTCTTTGCTCTGCACTTACCCTCGGGTTCCCTGCACAATGCCCGTCCTCTGCTCCCGAGACTGGGGAAACTGGCCAGCGGAGTCAAGGGGGCAGAGCCTTACGTGCTGCTCCGGCCATTTACCTGAATAATCACCCTCCCTATATCCCAGTTTTCTGTTAGCACAAGAAAAGCAAAAAAAAAAAAAAAGGCAAACCAGGGATAGGCTAGGACAAGAAGAATGGAAGGGAGTGAAAGAAGGGCATTCCTTTCTTCTTAGCAATCGAATTCTCGGTAGTTCTGTGGCCAGGTGCTTTTCCCTTGTAAAGCGCCTCACCGCCACATAAAAAAACCCAAAACATCACAACCTGCAGTCAAAGCAGGATTGCCAAGGTCATGTGGAGGTCAGTGAGCAGCATGCTTGGTTTAGCCTTTAAAGAATTTCAACACCAGGGGCACATAATCTGCAAAACTCAAGGAGTGTTGGAACCCAATTACCTTTGAAAACACTCCCCCCCCATCCGAATCTTCCATTAAGGAAAGAAAAGCCGCTTGCTCAGTATCACAGCCGGGAAGCAACTTTCTTCTACAAGCCAACTGCAGGAGCAAGAGACGCCCAAGTCAGATTGGAACATCCGATTCAAACCTGACACAAAGCTGAACTCCACCACCCCAGTCCCCCAAATGTACCGTCCAAGAGTGGTCATCCCACCACACATAGGGGCCACGCTCAATGCTCTGATCTGGTCCCCTGCTAGGGATGGAGGAAATCTACAACTAGCTCATATGGGCTAGGGATGTCACAGTGCTCCCTGCTGGCAGCACAAATTCGACAACTCCATAATACTCTTTCTCTTTTAAATTGGCAGGTTTATTACATTGTTGTTTCTTTTACCTCATTGTTAATTTTCTCTATCGCTTTCTTTACATTCCAAGTTGCATTATGTCCCTGTTTTATTGTAACTGCTATTTCCTCTTCTATCACATGTTAATGTTCTAAGTATTTCTTCTTTTGTCACACCCTGTTAATTGTAAACCGGCATGATGCGACTCCCATCGCGAATGCCGGTATATAAGAAATGCAAATAAAAAAATAAAAATAAATATACACTACAAAGACACCACGGCAAGAGTAAGTGTGCTTGCTCAGTCAGACAGCGGACACACATCACAGGACCCCACATGGGAAAGCCATTCAACGAAAGGGAGAATCATACGCATGCTCCACCTCTAATGTAGTGTGTCTGATTCCATGCAGAAAATGTGGAGAGAAAGGTCAAAACACTAAAAAGCCAGAGTCACCTCAGACAGAACAAGATCAATCCCTACGAGTCCATGGGGTGGGGAAGCACGTTTTGGAACCAGACTACTGCATCATTGGCCTTATGATCAATTTAATTAAAGGAAACTTCCTTATCATCCCCCAGACCAGTCCAGACGCATGGGCTTTTTCCACCCCTACCAGCAGATGAAGACAGAGCAAAAGTCTCACTTGCACCCTTGGTACTTAAGCAACTACTGCACCAGCAGTCTCAGTATTCTCTGTCTCTGGCAGATGCTAGAGGTAGCTAATCTGCAGTCAATAAAGGAGAGTTTCTAGAATCTTTGGATCTTTCAGAAGCTTATCTGCATATTCCTATTTGGAAATATCCTCAGAGGTTCTTCAGATTGTGGTGGGAGGGGAACATTTCCAATTTCAGGCACTCCCTTTTGGCTTGGTGTCAGCTCCCTGCATGTTTATCAAGGTGATGGTGGTTGTAGCAACGACTTTGTGTAGAGAAAGCATTCTGATACATCCATAGAGCAATGCAGAGATTCCCTGGTACAATGCCATACGGAGGATTTACAGACATCGTGTTCCCTCCATTTGGCTAATAAAAGGTTTATTAGAAATACCATCACCAAAACTTACTCAATTAACCAAGATTAGGGTTTAAGGCCCATCCCTATGGAATTCTCTTCCTGAATACCTTCGACATCTCACTGATCTGAAACAATTTAAAAAAAAAGAACTGAAGACACCTTTTCCATGAGGCTTTTACTTAAACTCTATGCTGGTTTTACTATTAACTTGATTACATTTTCTGTTTTCATACCTTGTACATTTATGCATTATTTTTATGAATGTTTTAAGATGCAATTTGCCTCAATCCTTGGGAGGACACAGGAAATAAATTGAATGAAATTAAATAAAAACAAAATAGATACCTGGCCGATTGGTTGATCCGAGCAAAGTCCAAGGAGGATTGTCATCACAATAGAAGCAGGGACTACACTAGGTGGTCAATTTTGCCAAGAGCAAATTGAATCCTTCTCAGAGCATCTGGGGTTCATTTCAAAATGAGCGAAGGTAAAGAGTTTCTTACCACGTAAAAAGTCAGTTGAAGCTTCATGGACAGGTTCCGCAGTTGACAGTGTCCAGTTTTTTGGGATTAATTTCAGGTTCTGGGATCCATGGCATCTAGGCTGGATCTGGTGCCCTGGGCCTCTGCTCATATGAGAGAGCTCTCCTCTCTCGTTGGAATCCTTAGTCACAGAAGTTTGACATCAGGCTTCCTCTTCAAGAGGACACCAGGTGAAGTCTATCTTGGTGGCTTTCACAGGACAGCTTGTCAAGGGGAGTAGACTAGAAAATCCCAGACTGGGTGATGGTGACAACAAATGCTAGTCTGACAGGCTGCAGGGGCTGTATGTCATGGACAAACAGCTCAAAGTCAGTGGTCTTTAGCAGAGGCTTCCTGGTCCATCAATCATTTGAATTGCAGTTCTTTCAATGGAAGCAGGAATGTTGCTTCAGTGGGCCAAAATGTATTTAAAGGTTCTATCAGTGTCTCATGTTGCTAGGGTGGAGAATATGCAGGAAGATTATCTGAGCAGGGGTAGGCCGGACTCCAGGCAGGGAATGGCAGCTAGCAGAGAGAGCATTCTCTCTCATCAAGTTCAGGTGGGGAATGCCACAGGTGGACTTGATGGCATCGCAGCAAAATGCCAAGGTTCTTCAGTTGAAGGCAAGAGTCAGGATCTGAAGGACTTGATGCCTTGTCTCAGCCATGGTCTCAGGAAGATCTGTATGTATCTAATAGGCAGGGTGATCAGTTGGATAGTGAGACAATGAGGTCCAGTGATCCTGGTGGCTCCAGAATGACTCAAACTGTGGTTTGCAGATCTCATAAGTCTCACAATGTATGGTCTGTTGCACCTAGGTCATATCCCTGAACTGCTGTGTCAGGATCCGACTTTCTTGGAACGAGCAGATCACATTTGTCACATGGCCTGGCTCTTGAAAGGAAAAGGTTAAGAAGTCATTATGACTTTGTTGCAGGCCAGAAAGAGTTCTACATCATTGGTGTATGTATGCATTTGGAAGGGGTTTGACTCTTAACATCAGGAGTTTGATTTCCAAGAATTTCAGGTTCCATTCTGGTGATTCTCTCATTCTTATTGAAGGGGTTGCAAAAGTGTTTGGCCTTGAACTTTAAGGTGCAAGAAGCTGTGTTATCCTGGTACAGGGTAAAGTGCAGGGCTCGGCTATTGTCTCGCATCCAGCTGTGGTCCATGTTTCTGAAGGGGGTGATGCATTTGCATCCACCCATTAGGCATTCAGTACCACTGTGGAATCCCAATCTAATTTTAAAAGCGTCGTGCAAGCCGCCCTTTGAGCCAACCAAGAGGTCTTCTCTGAAGGATCTCACTCTGAAAGTGGTCTTTTTGATTGCTATTTTTACAGCGAGATGTATTTCAGACTTGGAAGCCATATCATATAGAGATCCTTTCCTTCATTTTTCAAAGTATGGAGTTTCTATTTTACGGTGTCCTCATTTTTGCCTAAACTGGTTTCAGGGTCAATCCTTTGAGTTGCCTTATTTTAAGAAGTCACTGTCTGATTCTGCAAGCTGGGTCAGGATCCTCATGTGCTGGATGTATGTAGGATTCTTGTGAGGTATTTGAAGGTCATAAATAGTTTTTGAAAACTGGACTACCATTTTATGTTTAGTGGTCTTAACAAGGGGCAGGCAGCATCTATAGCCTCTATTGCTAAAAACGGATTAAAGAAGAGATTGCATCTACATACGCTTGCAAGGTCCTGGAGGTGCCCACTGGTCTTTGGGCCCATTCTATTATGGTCCAGGCAGTATCTTGGGCTGAGTGTCAGCTGGTCTCTCCTCAGATATGTAGAACAGCCATTTGGTCTTCGTTACATACTTTTGCCAAACACTACCATCTGGATGTTCAGGTGCCAGATACGGAGGTGTTAGGTACAAGTGTTTTGTTTTTTTTAAAGTCTTTCAGGTTCCAGTTTAGGAAGACTTGGGTACATTCCATGCATCTGAACTAGTCAGGGGAATGATAAGGAAGGAAAATTGGTTATCTTCTAGTTTTCTTTCTTTGAATCCCACTAGACCAGCCCAGAGTCCCACCCCTGCAATCTGAAGACTGCTCTTCTAGTGTACATTTATATTGTCTGTGTGTTTTTCATTAGTTACGCTTCTGGCATTTGGATCCTCAGAGTAGGGGTTTACAAGTTAAATTTTAGGTTTTCACTGACTCCTCTGCTCAAGGGAGTTATGAGGGTATATGTTTTAGATTTGTTACACATTTACTGAGAGACTGCAGGGTGATACAGTTGCTTAAGTACCAAGGGTGCAGCAATATTTTTATTCTCTGTCTGCTGGTAGGGTTAAAAAAAAAAAAAACAACAAAAACTTCATCTGGACTGGTCTGGTGGGACTCATGCAAAAAAAATTAGCAGGTAAGAACCAATGTTGCCTTTAAAATAATCCAGGAATGTAAGACTTTTGAAGTTAAAATGATCAGACACTTTGTGACTGATAAAGCACAGGCAGCTGAAACAGATCCTTCTAAGAAGCAGTGGCAACTCTTTGGGATCCCCTCCCAGTAGGGCTTTGAGAAATACATAATTTCAAATGCCTGGCTATACCTGGCTATTCCGCCAGACCTTTAATGCCAAACCCAGTGCATAAAAGGGACTATGGATTCAGCACTTGGCACAATCCTGAATGCCTTGACATGCTGCTACGATCAAACATTTGCTACATTGTTATCTATTTTAAAAATTAAAGCCCCCGGTATTTCTCTACAAGGATAAACTTAGTCAAAATGTAGTCTGTATTTGCCTAGGATCTTTTAATGCCAATGTGAAATTTTTAAATCTTATCTGAAGAAGGGAGTATTAGCTCTAGAAATCTAGTCAAGAGCTGTATTGCCTTATATATATATATTTTTTTTTTTTTTTTCATTTGTTAACCTATCTTTCTGTGAAATGTGAATTTGGGGCTACTTTAAAATTGTTTACACAATCATAAAGCTGCAAATGGCCTTTTGCTCATCTGTTGCGATTCTTATGTAAATTTTGGATTAAAAAAAAAAAAAAGGCAGGTAAAAAAAAGCAAAATAAATAAATAAATAGAAAGAAACATCTCAAGGCCCTCGCTTTCTTGTCACATAGCAGCTGTTGTAATAGGGTACATCCTACAGAATGCACAGTTTAACCTCAGTTGTGTATATAGGTGAATCTCCAGCTCCAGGCTCAGTAGGAGCAATTCCATCAGCTTTTGGCGTGGGCCTAGTGAGTTTGCCCACTAGGCTGCATCAACCAGACCACAGACCACAGCCCAAGGGCTCACATCCGTGACACCATTAGTTACTGCTTCGAGAGTTAAAAGAATATTAATAGCTTTTGCCTTAAACTGAAATTTAGTGCACAGTTTTATTGCCGGCCCTGTAATGAGCTTGTCGCTTTCTGCTCACCCATCAAATCCCCCTCAATCTCTCCCCCCCCCCCACCCCATGAGTGGAAAACTATTTATTATTCATTTATATTTTCTGGTAAGATCATGTTTTGCTCATTCCTTTCTGTCTTGAAAGCTCTTAAAAGATAGTCAAGATATGTATTGTCAGTATAAAAAGTCAGCATCTTACATATTTTTTTGTTTGTATGTGTTAACCTTTATTTCAATGAATAAATAATGCAAATGGGAGAAGAACCGGATGTCACCACTACAGCGAGTGCATATTAAATAAAGGCCTAAAGCTGACCAAGCGGAGTATGGTGCTAAAGGCAAACTGACTCCATCTGTTAGAGTTTAGGGGACGTTTGCAATGTGAAGTGAGCCTGACATTCTCCATCCAACCTTTCTCAGTTTATTGTCTGCAAATATTACCAGCGGAACAAGGGCTGCAAATGTCTTAGATTCCATTAACAGAAATTGAAAGTTGGGGGAGGGGGAGGGGGTGGCAAGGCTGCACACAGTGAATGCTCAGAGGCACCTAAATCCAGCACAGTGGAAAGGACTTTAGTATCATAGTAATGATAGCAGATAAAGACCAAGTGGTCCATCAGGTCCGCCCAGCAAGTGGCTTTTGGTAGTAACTGCCGCTCCATGCAGGTTAGACCATGCCTTCTGTTAAAGGGAGTAACTGCTGCTCCGTTCAGGTCACCCCTGTGCTTTCAGTTAAGGGTAGTAAATGCCGCTCCATTCAGCAGATGATACAAAATTATTCAGAGTAGTTAAATAACATGCGGATTGTGATAAATTGCAGGAGGACCTTGCAAGACTGGAAGATTGGGCATCCAAATGGCAGATGAAATTTAATGTGAACAAGTGCAATGTGTTGCACATAGGGAAAAATAACTCATACTGAAGTTACGCAATGTTAGGTTCCATATTAGGAGCTACCACCCAGGAAAAAGATCTAGGCATCATAGTGGATAACACATTGAAATCGTCGGCTCAGTGTGCTGCAGCAGACAAAAAAAACAAACAAACAATGTTAGAAATTATTAGGAAGGGAATGGTGAATAAAACAGAAAATGTCATAATGCCTCTGCATTGCTTCATGGTGATATTGCACCTTGAGTGCTGGAGAAGGTACAGAGAAGAGCAACCAAAATGATAAAGGGGATGGAACAGCTCCCCTATGATGAAAGGCTGAAGAGGTTAGGGCTGTTCAGCTTGGAGAAGAGAAGGCTGAGGGGGGATATGATAGAGGTCTTTAAATTCATGAGAGGTCTAGAACGGGTAAATGTGAATCGGTTATTTACTCTTTCAGAAAATAGAAGGACTAGGGCGCACTCCATGAAGTTAGCATGGGGCACATTTAAGACTAATCGGAGAAAGTTCTTTTTCATTCAATGCACAATAAAGCTCTGGAATTTGTCACCAGGGGATGTGGTTAATACAGTTAGTGTAGCTGGGTTTAAAAAAGGATTGGATAAGTTCTTGGAGAAGTCCATTATCTGCTATTAATCAAGTTGACTTAGAAAATAGCCACTGCTCATTACTAGCATCAGAAGCATGGGATAAACTTAGTATTTGAGTACTTGCCAGGTTCTTGTGGCCTGGATTGGGCACTGTTGGAAACAGGATGCTGGGCTTGATGGACTCTTGGTCTGACCCAGTATGGCATGTTCTGTTTTGAGAGTCGATGACCAGAACTACACACAATACTAGAGTTATGGTTGCACCATTGATTGTCACATTCCCTGCCTAATATCATCTAACAATATTTGCTTTTTTTTTTTTTTTTTTAACAACCACCATGCACTCGGCAAGGATTTCAAGGTAGTGTGCACAATAACTCCAAGATCTTTTTCCTGGGTGGTGATGCCTAGTATGGAACCAAGGATTATCTATCTATAGTTTGGATCATTTAGAATTATATTGTGCTCTTCAGCAAGTGTACAAATTCCTGCAAACTCAATCAATATTCATTCGTGCTTCCCAAATCTCTGGTATTTTCAAATCCTGTACTCTCAGCATTCCACTGGAGTCTCCTCTGACAGGTTCAGCCCCTGCGCTTCCTTCATTGTGCTGGCATCCTCCTTCAGTATTTTCAGTCCACGTGCTCAGGGATGGATTCAAGTGGCATGGCGGGGGACAATTCCCCCTCCTCTTTTTTCCTATTGCCCATGCCCATACCCTACCCGCCTCTCACCTCCAAGTCAAGGTTGAGGCTCCACACAGCAACTCCAGATGACAACTCACCCAGCACAGGGGTTTCGACGGTAAAAAGGAGGTAGGGCACCACGCTCAATTCTTCTATTTGGTGAAATGGTGCCACAGCAACGGAGCGGTGGTACTGGAGGCCTAACCCTAAATTTGGGCCTGCCTGCAGTTTTGTTTTTTTTTTGCATTTTTCAGGCGTTTCCTCTGGCACATTCACAGCCCCTGTGAGCTCTGCTAGCCTCCCCAGGCCCTTTCAGCCCCTGAGCTTTCTGGGTTTGGCTGGAGGCACTCGGACACCCAATTCTCAAGCAAAATTCCTTCCAGTCATCAGCAGTGCTGAAAGCTCTCAGTGTCTTCTCGTAATCCTTCGGTGGTAACTGAAAATAGGGGTATTTGTACTAACTGGGTCTTTTCTCCCTGGCCCTGGGTGCGTGAAGCAGCGAGGTAGCAGCGCCCGCCGTGCTGGCCTTTTGGAAACAGAACTTTTGAAATGTAGCACCTCGGCTGCCCAGAAAGGGCTTCGGGAGGGAGTAAAGAGGCTTAGATTCTGTTTTAAAAGCCTTGCTGGCTCTGGCCCTTTCCTTCCTCAGCTGTGTCTGCCCTCTGCCCTCATTACTGGAAATCTTTCACAGCCACCATGCTTGATGAGGAAGGCAGAAAAAGAAAGCAGCGACCGCGCTGAGGGAAGGGAGGGGGAACGTTGGAACGCTAGGCTATTGCTATTGTATATTTTGCTCTTATTTTCTAACCACTTTACTTATGACTTTGGCAACACATGTACAAACTGTCATGCTAATAGTTTCCTGAATGTTAGACACAGACGCGCTCGGAGGGAGCGTGAAAGCACAGGCAGGCAAGCAGGCTGAATTTAAAATTTCAGCACCCACCGGCACTAAAAGGTTACCTGTTATCCTCCCCCCGCTTTGGCAGTAACGAAATGCTCCCTCCAACCATGGCACAGCATCACTCCTCTCTCCCACCCAGCAGCATCCACTCCCTTTCTTTCTCTCCTCAGCATCCCCCCCCCCTCCCCTCCCCTCCTAGCAGTAGTTGCCTATGTTACCCTAGGCCATAATCCAGGCCTGGGTGAGGAAGGCAGAGAGAGAAGGGAGAACAGAGAGGAGAAGAGATACTGAAAACAAGGGGGTGGGGGAGTCAGAAAGAGAGAGAGAGGCAGAGACGTCATTGAGATTTTATGGCAGCAACTGTTCCCGCAGTAACACTGGCAGTCAGGTTGCTGCTATCACAGTGCCACATAAAAATATAAAAAAAGGAATAATCTTCAAACAGCCAGATACTGTTACCCAAAGCACAGCCTCTAATGGTGACAGCAGTATTCATTCACAATAAATAATCTTTACAAAATATGCACTACTTCCCTTTTAAGCCAAAGTGCCTTGCGGTTTAATTCCTCTCCCCTGCTCTGAGTCCCAGCACTGTCCTGGTGAGACACCCTGTCTCCTCTACCCCAGGGCAGGAGCGCTGCTTGGATTCCCTGTTCCTCCCAGCACAAGTAACTTTAGCAAGCCATCCTTTTCTACATCTTTGCCCCATTATTTTTCCAATTAGATTTATTCAGTTTTTAACGTAAAACAAACACGGAATGCGTCTTTCCAACATAAGATACTGCAAAAATGCAATAACGTGTTTATGTTCATTTTTAAATTTATGGATATTTGATTATGAAGATTTTTGTGTGTTCCTTATAGGGTTGTGTATAGACAAAGAAATTTTAAATAAATAAAAGCAGATACAAAAAAAGAGATCACCCTTAGTCTTATAACTAAGACTACAGCCTATTACATCTAAGCTAGCAACAGTAAATACCTCCATATCTAACATATAAAGGAAATGAAGAAAAAAGGAATTGTGCTCCAACAAAGTGAAAAAAAAAAAAAAAAGCCCTTGGTAATCCTAGAAACTTTTGCATATAATTTAGATAGAGTCTCTTATTCTTGCATATAATTTAGACAGTCTCTTGGCCACACAAGTGGCCAAGTCAGCCACAACACAGCATAAGGTCATCAGATTCAGATCCTACAAAACAGGAACTTGTGCTTCACAGGAAAACGGAGAGAGAAAGCTCAGATCGTAAATTCAGAAAGGTCTTCCTTCGGCAAAAAGCATTTCTCTTTCTGTTAGAAGCAGGACCCCCTAGCCACCGAGAACGCAAATTGAACAGTTTGGTGGAGCTACTGGTAAACAAAAAAATAGACAAGGGAGCAATCTTTTGCATGCTGAATTCTCCTTTCACATGTACTTATCAGCATTATATGCCAAAACTCTAGGTGGCTAACAATACTACATGTATAATCGTAAAACGCAAACTGACAAATAACCAGCATAATAAGCAAGACAAAGCAGACAAGGCTCCAGCAAAGTCCTGTCTAGTTTTGATTTTTTAAACTCAGGCATGTAAAATGCCTGAAGAAGCAGCCCTCCAAGATCATCCAATTGAAGAACGTTTATCAATCACGGATTCCTACTTCTAGAAACATAGAAATGTGACGGCAGGAAGCGAAGCTGCTTACATGTAACAGCAGAACAAGAAGCCACATAAGAGCATTGTTAGCCACCTAGAGCTTTGCCACTGGCGGCATCTAAATGCCAATAAAATGGGAGCGACACAACCAATGACACCGATTCGGGCTTTTATGCTCTCCTAGCCCAGTTCATTTTCCGAGGAGGCGGCAGGGATTCAGTGGCTGTTTGTTCTGCTGTCCACCGAGAACACCAGGTACAGGTAAGCATCATAAAGCAGCCACACAAGTTGGGACTCCCTCAGCTAAGGTTCCTTTTTGTGGTTATTCTGCAGGAAGTTGAGTACTTATTTTAAAATGTTACGGAGCACACATTGACCAAAGGTACTGTCTGCTCGAGAGTCCTGTTGTAAGCGTCAGTACTGTCCTTGATCAAGCTGCTGCTTTGAAGCGTAGGAGCTCCTGGCTGATGGCCCTTTATTGGTGTGGAATTTGATCGTTTTTAAATCTCATAATGTGTTATACATTGGGAAAGCCATTTAGACAATATTTGTTTTCTCACTGCTTTTCCTTTGTTGTTTTCGTTGAAAGATATGAATAGTTCAGACAACTTTCAAAGTGTTTTTAATCCTTTAGGTAGAATAAGCGTGCCCTTCTACAGTCCAGGAACTGCATGCAATGGGGGGAGAGGGACCTTGGGGGTGACAATATCTGACATGGAGGACTGTTCCTCCATACTGAGGTAGGAGATCCTTAAGGCCCAAGTCCGGAGTGTCCCACTCCGTAAAAAGTAAACCCGTGGCTGAAAAATGGAAGGGAAAGGTCCGTAGTTCCTAGGCGAGATTCCTCCTGAGGAAGCTGAATTCCCAGCTCCCCCAAAATAGCAGAGATAAGGGGTCCCAGTTCATCTTTGCAAAATAAGATGGACCACCTTCGGATCATCCCCGTCCGCTCCATAGACCCCCCTCAGACTGCCTTGCTGGTTACTCGGCCTCTCCCTCTAACCCACTCGGGGGCTCAGAAGGCAACTCCCGGTCGTCTTGGTCCTCCGAATCTGAGGAAGAATCGGGATCAGCCACCGGGGATCTTAAGGGTTTAGGTCGCTGGCCCGACGAGGAACCTGCGTCCTGAGCCCTCTTCGGAAGCTGGGAGTCCAGGAGGAGAGGCCTTTTCTTAGTCGCCTTGCAAGCCTTAAAGGCCTTATGCATGAGCAGGATAAAATTGGAGGAAAATGAAGACTCCGATGATGTATCATCCATGTCCCCTGCAGCAGCATCCTCAGCATTATGGGACCCCGCACTGAGGGGACAAACTCGGGGGAAGGTCCTCCTCCCCAGGCGCCTCCTGCGCTGCTGTAATCACCGGCACCAAGGGAGGCAAAATGGCGCCCGCAGCCAGGGCCGCCGACATCGAGGGACCTAAAATGGCACCCGTTCCCGCGCTGCCCGGGAATGGACCAGGGATAATGGCCGGCAGCTCCCTAAAGGCGCCCATAATGGTCTGGACCCTGAGGACGACCCCCTTCGGAGTCGCGGAGGCACCCTCACCCCCGGAAACACAAGCGGTGCCTATGGGCCGTCCGCGCTGCAGGCCCGACACGCAGCCCGACGCGGCATGGGAGCAAAATAAAACTACCCCACGCCCCCGAAAACATGGCGAAATGGTGCCAAAACACCCCCCTCCCCCCACGATCAGAAGGGCCACGGGAGTCGAGCTGCCCTAACACTTTTTTTTTTTTTAATAAAACAAGTACCTGTCTGGCAGCCTCTGGGTCTTGAACCTACTGGGGGGAGTGAGCTGGGCTCCCAGTATCACTCCGAGTAGTAGAATTGTTGTTTGATGGGTCCTCAACCCACAACAGTTACAGCCTCTGGAACCAGGGGGGATGGTCCCCTTAGGACCTCACAACCCCCTGGGAGGTGAGAGACCCTAACCTGCAAGAACACACTGCTGTCTGTCTCCTAAAAATAAACTGTCCCTAGCTTTTTTTTGCCTAACTCTATCCTAACTCTAAGCTAGGCCCTAACACAGACTGTAGGTTTTGCACCTCCTCCACCTGCTGGAGACAGAAGAATACTGCCACACTATAGGTGGCACCAGCCTATATGAGGCGGAGTTTTGTTGGTAAACGTCTGTCTCCATCTGCTGGGGGGGGGGGGGGGGGGGGGCGGCAAAACCCAGGAGTCTGGACTGATCCGGGTACGTACAGGGAACTTTGGCATGGCCAAGATGGGGTTATCAGAATAATTCTTCCCTGCTCTTTTCTCAATTTTAGTAAAGTTCTTGCTATTAAAAGATATCAGAGGACATGCATCCAGTAAGCTTTTGCTCCATGGTATGGTAAATGCATCTATTGCTTTTGCCTAGTTGGTTGGTATTGTGGAACAATATTGTTTCAGTTTGTGATTGAAAGGTGAAGTGAAAAGGACAATGGTTGGGGTTCCCCATAGATTAAAGAAGTACTGTGGAGTGTCATCGTTAATTTTGACCATTTGCGAAGTTGAATTTGCCAGCTCAACCTATCTGCTAGTATATTGTGTTTCCTTTGGCGATAGATAGCCGAGAGTTGCCTTTTGTCCTCCATTGCCATCCTCCAAATGTTTAATGTTTCTTTGCAAAAGCTGGTAAGATCCTGTTCTCGCTGCTTGTTTATGCAAAACATACAGTAGCAACTTGATTGTCTGTCCAAATCTGAACAGTTTTGTTTAAGTATCTTTCAAATACCTGTAGGCCAATGTAGATTGCTCTCATTTCTAAGATGGTGAATTTCAATCCCAGAAGCATCAGCAACCCCTCCAATTGGGTTATGGCCAACCACGGTGTTTGCAGTTATTTATCCTGGAAGAAGTCTCTTACCTACTGTTCTCACAGAAAAAAAAAAAAAATTACCAGCAGTTTATTCAATAAAATATTTGCAGTTCATGATCCAGAATCTTGCTAACATCATTATCAGTCACCTTCACTGCAAGTGCCACCACCGCACCCAGATCAAACGTTGCTTCCATGTTCATCGCTCTTTGTGGCAAATGCAGCCATGGCATCCAGTCTATTGCTCCCCTTCTGGCAGGCACAACTGTGAACCTAGATCCATCAAATTGGGGCGAGTGTTCCTTTCACAGGTCCAAACCAATCCTCCGATATGTTTCTTAGAGTCTCAACCACTGTTGGCAGTGAAGGAAAATATCATCTTTCCCTTTGCCATGCAGAAGAGGAGAGCCAGAGGAAAGATGAGGTAATAGTAGCAGCTCTCTCTCCCCGAGAGCTTGCAGCAGTGCAGTCTAAGTTGGAAGCTAGCAGAGGTGTTGGAGCTTTGCCTATTTTTTGGCCTAGCTTTGAAGCTTAGGCAATCCAGCCTGAAAGAGGTCGGAGAGCTGCTCTTTCACTGCACTCACCGACTGGTAGGGTTTCCATCCCTGGTTGTTTTGGGCTTTTGCTGAATGTTCTTTTGTAAGAAACCTGCAAGACTCTTGGGCGTTGCCTGGAGAGAGGTCATGGGGACACTTTTACCTGGGATAAGAATGGTAATGGGATTCAAAAAGGCATGGGCTAAACACAGAGGACTCCTAATGGCAAGAAAAAGAGGTAATGTTACATATGATCCTAAATGGGGGTAACTTGCATGGAACAGCAGTTCCATGCAAGGAAAAGAGAAGGCACAGGGGTGGGGGAAGGGGAGGGTTTGGAGTAATCTACATGGAGCGGCAGTTGCTACCTAAGCAATTAGTTGGGCAGACTGGTGGACCATTTGGATCGTTATCTGCCATCATTTACCTTGTTACTATTTAAGAACATGCCATGCTGGGTCAGACCAAGGGTCCATCAAGCCCAGCATCCTGTTTCCAACAGAGGCCAATCCAGGCCATAAGAACCCGGCAAGTACCCAAAAAAAAAAGTTAGCAGAGGATGGTTTCGCTCCATCGACCTCTGGGTTAAGGGCCCAGCACGCTTCCGTTGCGCCACTCTGCTCAGTTTCCTGTTCAATTTAGGAAAAAGGGCAGAAGGAACTAAGAATTCTGGCTTGAGTTAACTAGAAGGTACAAGCACATTACTACTGCCATCCTGGATGCCAAAATCTTTGTCCTTTCCGATAAAAGAACAGGATTCATCTACACACCTGCAAGGTTCACTGGCTGCTCAGGAATCTGCTCCAGGGCGCTGCTGACCCACTTCCTACACAGAGGTTTATTACTTAAGTAAAAGTTAAAACAACAAGAGATAATTAAAGTCCGGAGCAGGATAAACAGAGATGGGAAGCTCAGCGAGGGTTTCAGCCACGCTTCTGCAATCTTCTCTCGTGGGAGGGTTGATGCAATTCTTCACTGCATTACCACCACACAGAATATGTAGAGAAGGGAGCACTTATTTCTTCCTATGGAAAGCCTATTCTGCATTCACCCCCACATTTCTTTTTTGTCCTACCACCCGACCTTTAGGGTACCTATAGATTCTTGGTCTGAAAGAGACTGCACATGTTTACATGCATGTGGCACAAATCACATGTGTTTACAGATATATGCCACACACACCTCACACATACTTCACTAAGAATGAAAATGAGGCAATCTGTCACTGATAGCAGCAAATTACACCCAGACTAAGCAAAAGATACCTAAGTTATAGATGGATGAGCACCACATCTCAAAAACGATATAGCTGAATTGGAAAAGGTATAGAGAAGGGCAACCAAAATGATAAAGGGGATGGAACGCCTCCTCTAAAGAGGTTAGGCCTGTTCAGTTTGGAGAAGAGATTTGGGGGGGGGGGGGGGGGGGGGAATATGACAGATCTATAAAATCATGAGTGGAGTGGAACAGGTAAATGTAAATCAGTTGTTTACTCCTTCAAAAAATAAATAAAAAACTAGGGGATACTCCATGAAATTATGAAGCACATTTAAAATAGATCTGAGAAAACATATTTTCACTCAACATAATTAATTTACCCAGCAGCCCCTGGGAGAAGACTCCACAGGTCACAGCGAACAATCCAGGCTTCAACTCCACAGCCCCAGCTTCCAGAGGCCCCACACCCTTTGCAGCAGGACCAGAAGCTGCATGCACACCTCAAACTCTATCCATTTACCTTGCTATACCTTACCTGTTTACTAGACCTTATCTGTTTTTATTTGGTTTAATATGTTTTGATTTTACATGGTAATTGTGTTTGGTAGGAGTAATTTGTTGCAGATTTTAGATATAAGGAATATAATTAAAAACAAGAGTTCATAAATTGGTAACTAGGAAGATATAGGTAGATTAATTGGCTTTACATCCCTGCTCCGTTAGAAATTTTAAATTGATAAAAAAAAATCAACAAAATTATGATGTAGGAAGTAGTCCAGCAGCAAGAGGGAGGCTTTCCAGCCTTTTGCACTGAGTGCCACATGTATGATTATATTTCCCAGCTGGCGAGGTCATATGTGTGTGCTAAGTGCAAAGAGATCCAAGCCCTCAGAAAAGGAGTCTGATCTCTGGAGGCTAGAGTAGCAGGCCTGGAGGAGCTAAGGGAGACAGAGAGGAGACCTTCAGGGACATAATAGAGAAGATCCACCTCCATTCTGGTTGCCCATGTGCTGCTTTGGAGGAGAAAGGGCACCTGGAAGGAGAGCATCAGTTTGATGAGTAGGAAGCAATCCTGTAGCTAGAATCTGCTCTCAAGGTGATGTAGTACCCTCTCACACACATGCCCAGGAGGGAAGGATGAGAATGGCCATTATAGTTGGTGATTCAATTATTAGGCACGTTGACAGCTGGGCGCTTGGTGGACATGAGGATCGCTTGGTAACTTGCCTGTCTGGTGCGAAGGTGGCAGATCACACGCATCACATAGATAGGATTATAGACCGTGCTGGGGAGGAGCCGGTTGTCTTGGTACATGTGGGCACCAATGACATAGGAAAGTGCATGAGGGGAGGTTCTGGAACCCAAATTTAGGCTCTTAGGTAGAAAGCTGAAATCCAGAACCTCCAGGGTAGCAATCTCTGACATGCTCCCCGTTTCACAGGCAGGATCCCAGAGGCAGGCAGAGCTCTGGAGTCTCAATGCGTGGATGAGACGATGCTGCAAGGAAGAGGGTTTTCGATTTATTAGGAACTGGGCTTCATTTTGGGGAAAGGGGTGGGGGGGGACCTTTCTGAAAGGATAGGCTCCTCTTTAAGCAGAGTGGAACCAGGCTGCTGGCACTAACCTTTAAAAAGGAGATTAAAAAAACTGTGCTTACTAGATGACGGGGGAAAGGCGATGGTCGCACAGAAGTGTATGGTTCAGATTAATGTATCTTTGAAAAATACTAAAAGAAAGGGATAATAGGGCATCTCAGTAGAGAGGCTGCAATAAATGCCAAAGAGGATCAGATGCCTTTAAGTAAAGTACAGAAAGATTCCAAATTACCCCATCAACTGATGAGCAGGTTGTTAATACAAACAAAAAACACACTTTGAAATGTCTGTACACAAATTCTAGAAGTCTGAAAAATAAGATGGGGAGAGTTAGAGTACATAACACTGGATGAAGAGGAAGACAGAACTGGCATCTCAGAGACCTGGAGGAAGGAGGATAATCAGTAGGACCAGGACCAGGGCGTCCATTACGCGAACTTCGGCAGTTGCCTAGGGCGCCGAGCCGTAGGGGGCGCTGAAGAGCAGCCACGTGGTGCCGCAAGTGGGGCCCATCCCGCTCGCGGAAAAGAGAAATAGAGACTGTGTGCTTCTCAGGGCTGCTCGCAGCCCTCAGGAGCATACAGTTGGCGCCAAAACAGGTAGGGGGGTGTGATTGGGGAGGAGAGGGGGCGGCGGCACAAGGGTTGCTTAGGGCACCCAATACCCCTGCACCGGCCCTAAGTAGGACACTGTGCTTCCAGGGTACAAGTTACATTCCAATGATAGGAAGGGCAACCAAAATGATAAAGGGGATGGAACAGCTCCCCTATGAGGAAAAGCTGAAGAGGTTAGGGCTGTTCAGCTTGGAGAAGAGATGGCTGAGTAGGGGATATGATAGAGGTCTTTAAGATCACGAGAGGTCTTGAACGAGTAGATGTGACTCGGTTATTTACACTTTCGAATAATAGAAGGACTAGGGGGCATTCCATGAAGTTAGCAAGTAACACGTTTAAGACTAATCGGAGAAAATTCTTTTTCACTCAACGCACAATAAAGCTCTGGAATTTGTTGCCAGAGGATGTGGTTAGTGCAGCTAGTGTAGCTGGGTTCAAAAAAGGTTTGGATAAGTTCTTGGAGGAGAAATCCATTAATGGCTAATAATCAAATTTACTTAGGGAATAGCCACTGCTATTAATTGCATCAGTAGCATGGGTTCTTCTTAGTGTTTGGGTAATTGCCAGGTTCTTGTGGCCTGGTTTTGGCCTCTGTTGGAAACAGGATGCTGGGCTTGATGGACCTTTGGTCTGACCCAGCATGGCAATTTCTTATGTTCTTATAGGATGGATCAAATCAGTGGAGGGGTGACCCTATATGTTAAAGACAGCATTGAGTCAACAGGATAAAAGTTCTGCAGGAAACAAAATGCAATGTTGAATCTTTATGGATAGAAATTCCTGGTGAAAAAGGGAATAAAATGGTAGTGGGGGTGGCCAGAATGAACTAATAAAATGAAATGCTAAAAGAAATTAGGGAAGCTAATAAAATCAGCAGCACAGTAATAATGGGTGATTTAAATTACCTCAGTACTGACTGGGTGAATGTTAGATCAGGATATTCTAGAGAGGTAAAGTTCCTAGATGAAATACATGAGTGCTTCATGGAGCAGCTGGTACAAGAACCAATAAGGGGGGAAACTATTTTAGATCTAGTCTTTTCTGGAACACAGGATTTGGTGTGAGAGGTAACAATGTTGGAGCCACTTGGCAATAGTGATCACATTATTATCAAATTTGACTTACTAACTGGAAGGAGCGCAAAAAAGAAATCTGCTATGAGAGCATTTCAAAAAGGTGACTATGATAAAATGAGGAAAATAGTTAGGAAAAAAATTGAAAGGAGCAGCTGCAAAGGTTAAGAGTTTAGTGCAGGCATGGATGTTGTTTAAAAATGCCATCTTGGAAACCCAGACCAGATGTATTCCATGCATTAGAATACAATGAGTGAGGAAATCAAATTTGCAAATGATACAAAATTATTCAGAGTAGTTAAATCACAAGCAGATTGTGATAAATTACAGGAGGACCTTGTGAGACTGGAAGATTGGGCATCCAAATGGCAGATTAAATTTAATGTGGACAAGTGCAAGGTGATGTATATAGGGAAAAAATAACCCATGCTGTAGTTACACGATGTTAGGTTCCATATTAGGAGCTACCACCCAGGAAAGATCTAGGCATCATTGTGGATAATACATTGAAATTGTCAGCTCAGTGTGCTGTGGCAGTCAAAAAAGCAAACTGTGGGGCCGATGCAATATTTGTATGCAGAAAGCGGGCACTGAACAGTCAGCACCCGCTTTCCTAATGTGCCCCCAGGCACCCTTCCTGGAGGTGCCATGCAATATTTAAATCAGAGGTTGCATTATCAACAATATTAAGTAGGAGGCTGTACAGAAAAGCAGGCTTTTCTGCACTAGTTTTAGGAGCGCTCAGCAATTAACGCCTGCTCCGGGCAGGCATTAATTTCTGATCGTAAAAACTTAGACGCACAATTTTTTTTTTTTTTTGCATAGGGAGTGAATAGCTAATAATAGCCTCATTCACATGCATTTGCATGTGATGAGTTCTATTAGTTTCCCTCCGCATTGGACGCTCATTGTGGAAGCGCTAAGCCCCTTATTACATAAGGGGATTAAGTTAGTGCTTATACAACCTGTGCCCAACTGCAGCATTGGAAAAGGTACAGAGGAGGGTGACCAAGATGATAAAGGGGATAGAACAATTCCCCTATGAGGAAAGGCTGAAGATGTTAGGACTCTTCAGCTTGGAGAAGAGACAGCTGAGGAGGGATATAATAGAGCTTTATAAAATAATGAGTGGAATTGAACGAGTAAACATTAATCAGTTGTTTATTCTTTCGAAAAGTACAAAGACGAGGGAACACACAATGAAGTATTTTTTTTTTATTCAACACATAATTAAGTTTTGGAATTAATTGCCAGAGGATGTGGTGCAATCCATTAGTATAGCTGCATTTAAAAAAAGGTTTGGACAAGTTCCTGGACGAAAAGTCCATTAACCATTATTAAGGGAGAGTTGCAGAAATCCACTGCTTATTCTTGGGATAAGCAGCTTGGGATCTATCTACCCCTGGGGATCCTGCCAGGTACTTGTGACCTGGCTTGGCCATTGTTGGAAACAGGATACTGGGCTTCATGGACCCTTGGCTGTCCCAGTATGGCAAGCCTTATGTTCTTATATTCTACTGTTTGGGATCCTGCCAGGAATTTGTGACCAGAACTGGTCACTGCTAGAAAAAGGATACTAGGCTTGATGGACCATCGACTTGACACAGTATGGCAATTCTTAGGTTCTTAAGGCCAAAAATACAACAGGACAGACATGCAAATACATAGGTATAACAGGTTAGGTGGACAGGTAGATACTTTGCACACCACCCAGACAAGGCTAGCTCTCACTGGCCAAGGATCTGAGTTATAACTCATTTGAAATAACTAAATTCCACCGATGTTATCAGTAGGACTATTGTGGCATGTCCGGATCCTGGCCCTCTGATATTAAACAAACACAGCATGTGTCCTTTGAGCAGACAGAAATGGCGCTTTCTTCCTGCAGGATACTCTGAGCAGGTATGCTTATCTCCAGGCCACTCATCCCTGAGCAGGCCAAGTGTGTTTATTAGCAGGCAAACCTTAACTGGCATCATTCCTGGCAAACAAAGGCCGCTTTTGTCTGAAGACCAAGTTTAAAAGACTGGAGGAAAATTACAAAAAAAACACAGGAGAATTTAAGCAGGGGTCTGAATATTTAAACCTTCCACCAAAACAAAACATTTCAAAGTTGTAGAAAGTGCTGCGACGCATATAGTGAGCACAGGCACAAGTCACCAAAATGCGTTTCCTCTGCTAAGATTTCTGTCTGTCTCTGTGGCTGTTCCTTGGCCAGGATGGCCGTTGGGAGCAGAGGGACACATGTCTATTGCAAAAAGGATGAGGGCCCACCAATGACAGTCATACCAGAAAACTGTGGTTTTTCTGAATTATTTTTTTTTACGTCTGCAGATGGAGGAAAGGTCCAAAATGTTTGTGTGGAATTTCGTCCCCATCTCTGGCCCCAGCCTTCCGGTTGGTTACAGCACGCTGCCAGGTCTACACATGTGACATTTCGTACTTTCAAAAAATACGAGGTGACCTCAGAAATTAAGGATTATTAGTGCTATTCACCCCTCCCCTTTTTAGCTCGATACCATTTGCTTCAAGCTTGGCGATGCCAGCAAAGAGGAAAGGGAGGGGGGCTAAGGGCAGCTTTTACTAATTCCTGACCATTTAATTCAAGTGAACCAGAGCTAATTATATCATCTTTCCGTTCTCCTAGGAGGCTTTGCACCAAAGGGAAGAGATTTTAATCTCTTGAAGTAACATTCTCCTCAGCCACTCTTGACACTCGTAATAAATCATCCAGCCCGAGGCATTTCTTTCCCATGGCATGGGCAGGCTCCACGGAGCCCTCTCCTCTCTTCTTCAGGGGCCACACTCTGCCTCTCTACCTTGCTAGAAAGGCAGCAGTCATCCAAACCAAGTTCAGACCACACATTCCAGTCTGCTGCTGGGAAATGGGGCACGATTTAAAGCAAACACGTATTTTTAGCAGAGAAATTCCATCCTCTGTAACATCGATTTGGAGGAGAATTGTGAGGGCTACCCATAATACACCTATCTCCAGCCCCTGTACACTCACAGGCCCCTCCAAGATAAGCTTTCAAAGCAGTTTACCCTCCTCAATTGGCTCTTTGAAAACTGCCTTTGTTCAATGCAGCTAAAAGTCTGGCTGCGCTTCCACAACATCCACAGACCGAGAGGAGGCAAAGTATAAGTGGAGAGTGCTTTGTACTTTTGCAAGGTTCCTTTCACGTAATATGTTTTGGATGCGTAAGCTCAGCGTGGTATGTACAGGAACAACTCCTGTCCCAAAGAAAAGTCCCCATCTGCCTCATCATGGTCTGTAACCCCTGGGAACTTCCCCTGTACACTGTTACTACTACAGAGAGTGGCTGCTGAAGGAAATGTGTTTGATTATAGTAGAGGCCTCCATGGAAGCACTTCTCTCTCTAAGAGTATCATGCATACCACGGAAAGACAGAAAATAACCACTCGGTATTACAGATTTTGATATTATATAACACAGAAACAGTAAATGATAGCAGAAAAAGACCAAGTGGTCCAGTCAGGCTTGTCAGCATCATTTATTTTTATTCTGTTAAGGGCAGCAACAGCCGCTTTGTGCAAGTTCCTACAAAGGCTTCTGTAAAGGGCAGTGACTGCCGCTCCGTGCGGGTTACCCCAGAGCCTTCTGTTAAGGGCACCGACTGCCGCTCCGTGCGGGTCACCCCCAAGCCTTCTGTTAAGGGCACCGACTGCCGCTCCGTGCGGGTTACCCCCAAGCCTTCTGTTAAGGGCAGTGACTGCTGCTCCGTGCGGGTTACCCCCAAGCCTTCTGTTAAGGGCAGTGACTGCCGCTGTCGGTTACCCTTTATCTTCATTTCCATCTTTTAAGAACTAGGGATCATCTGTGTTTATCCCAAGCTCTTTTAAATTCCATCATCTCCTGCATAGGCTGCCAGATAGATCCCGTTATGAGAGTGCTTGCAATGCTGCTAGGACTTCTAGCTCTTGTTGTTTTCCAGCCTGCCAGACAGACCTGGCCTCTAGTTTAATACTACATCTCTGGTCCATGCTCATCTCCCTGAACAAGTTTATACCTTCCAGTTTACCCACTCAATCTCTTTCATTCCCATTTCATTTCTCCATATTCTCCTCAGAATGATATCCAGACAGTCCTACTTTGAAGAAATAGAGCTGCTCTCCAAGTCTTTCCTAATTCTTACTATCAGCTTGGCCTCCCTTGCAGACTTATCAGGTTGTCACCTCCTAGGCAGACAGTACCCTTTTTGCTCTCATCTCTCTGCAACTTGTTTCTTGTCCCAAAACCCAGGAGTGACCATCGATTCCAAGACACTGACCCACCAAGTCCTGCTGGGGCTTAGCCTTCCGCTCTCAGGCAGTAACCCATGCCAACAACTTGCTGCCCCAACCTGGCCGACCTCTGGGAAGTAATAGCCTGCTGTACCTGCCCAGCTGCTTCCAAGGCCTAAGGTGTTGTCATGTGACATTTCCACAACTAAGGAAAGTTATGAAGTTGTTTGAGTTGGGGGGGGGGGGGGGGGAGAATGATAAGAAATAATCCTGGAATCCAATTTATTTCCAACCCGGTTTGTGTTATTGGCCTGCAGATAGTGAGAGAAGATTAAAAAGATCAAGAGAAGTAAGAAGGGCTCACTAAAGGGATTTTCTAAGTCTCACTCTGCAGCAGGGGAGGTCTCTGCCTTCTTCCCCTTCACAAACGGCAAAGCATTCAAAACCAAGGATTGCATCTTTGCAGCCATTCCCATTTAGGAAAAAACCAATTCGTACATCTAATTCTAATCCTCTTGTTAGAATTTCTTTGGAAACTAAGAGACTACTCTCCTCCTTTCCTAAGACTGAGACTGAAAGGAGATCTTATTCCTCGTGGCTCTGGCTTCTGCCCTCAGTGCCTGAAATCTGCTGGCTTTGCCAGAGCAGTGCCTGCCACCTTCATCTGCATAAACATTAGCCAGGGAAGAGGAAAGTTAAAATCAAGTCTGATATTTTCTAGTTTGGATGTCACCCCTTTTATTTCTGAAGTTGACAAAATATCAAGATAAAAATATCAAATTTAAAAAATAAAAAAAGAGAATCTTTTTAGCAAGTTTGCTCTTTCCTTATTCATGGTTATTCTGAAGGTACAAATACCCTGACAGGGTGGGCATTCAATCTGCTTGTCCCCAACGTCTCTCTGCCATCCCCAAACTGAGCAGCAGTAGGAAAGGAAGGATAAATGTAAATATCTGAAGAGTTAGAAACACTGGAACACAAACACTTTTTACCCCACGTCTTCAACAGTATCGCTCTGGCATCTCCTACATTTCTCTCTCTCCTCCAAAGTTTTTAGCACATAACTGCATGCCAGATTTAAAAGCAGAAATTGATTTCAGGAAGAAGAAAAGCAGGACCTTTTTCTATGCTTGGATTAGCCCTTCTCTCTCTGGAATAAAAGGTAGCTAAATTGCTCCTTCCTCAAATCCCTCCAGGCATATGATCTAAATTAATCAGAAAAAAAAAATCTTAAAAGCTATTGTGTGAAAGCTACAGCGTTACACAGGTTTACTGTACTTACTTCTGCCCTTCCGTTTGATGTCTTCAATTATAGATGTGTAATTGCTCAGATCCTCTTTCTTAA
This sequence comes from Rhinatrema bivittatum, assembly GCF_901001135.1. Taxonomy (NCBI): domain Eukaryota; kingdom Metazoa; phylum Chordata; class Amphibia; order Gymnophiona; family Rhinatrematidae; genus Rhinatrema; species Rhinatrema bivittatum. The sequence goes on from NC_042630.1 coordinate 25,807,772, forward strand.
ATTGGACATCCAAAATAGTCATGTTGTTGACATTTGGAAGCACCATATAAAGACCTTCCACAGTAAAAAAGCATGTCCGGTCATCCATTATCTCGTCCATATAGACCACCACAGCCCTGTTGGTCCAGTTGAACTGTGCATGGATATGAGACACATACTCCCCAAGTTTTGTGTAGACGGGACCAGTTCTTGTCATTAACGGGTACATATCAACCTTGTTGTTGAAGCCAAAAGCAGCTGCTCCAGCTGTGATGAGTGGCATCTTCCAGTGTCCTGTGAACCTCGCCACGGTGGATGCGGTGTAGACACATCCTGGACCAATAAAGGCACTGGGATTGTTGGCAAGCTTCAGATCAACTGCCACCAAGGGTGCCACTGTTTCAGAGCAGTTTCCACCCTTGCCCTCACTGTTCCCAAACACAAATTGGACATGAATGTTGGGGAGCAGATCCTGGTTCTTATTAATCTTCTCAATCGCCAACTCAATTGCTGGCCCAACCCGTGGCCATGCCCATGGGTATACAATATTATCCCTTGGCAACAACACAGCCAAAGTAAGGTTGGTTATGTTCCCTTCACTAACATGGCACATTGTTAAGCCAGTTACCACCCAGAATACCCATGTTACCCTCATGACGCCTTCCAATTATTGAACCATCGCTACACAAACATCCAAATCCATGAGCGTTCCCCACTGGATCTCCTCAGATTAAGTACAAATTCTTCCCCAAAAGTGCTTCACTGAATGCTGGATCAAGGCTGGCGTTGTTGTAGTCCTGATTCAAACCCTGAACCAGTCTGCTTGCAAGAAGAAGGAAAGCAATCTTCCCAAGTTGGATATTCCTCCTTCTTCTGGTCTTGCCCTGCACTAAGCAGGTATTCTCCCTCCTGTACTGGTTGTTCCAGGCACTTCTACCTTAAAATCTTGTTACTAGCTCTGCCTATATGGGCTCCTGCACTTCTACTAGCTTCGCACTGCTGTAAGTAACTGGGAGCGGGAGATTGCGACTATCGGGAAGGCAGGCACAGCTTTTCCTTCCTTCCCTGACTCTGTGACAAAAGGGCTGTTATCATAAGCATAGCTCTTTAACTCTTTCCTTGCTAAACCAGTACAGAACAGCAGCTTGCACAGAAACACCTGCTTCATACAAAACAAAGCGTGAGAAGAGATCCCAGCCTCTGCACTTATGGATATCCACGTAGGAAGAGGTTTTCGTTCCTTTTCTGATGTTTGCTGCAGCAGAGAATCAGTATATTGCAAAAGTCACACTTATTTGCTTCCACGAGATACTTAAAGTGGCTCTGTAAGTTATTAGGAGGGTTAAAAAAATAATTCATCCATGTTAGTCACAGATCAGGTTTGTAGGCGCTCTCAGCTCTAAATATTTTCCCAAAAAGTACTGCTATTGTTTGGCAAATTTTAGCAATTAAGAAATGCCACTGTTGGGAAAGATGCTGATCAGACGCAGCAGCACAAAACCCATTAGGAAAAAGTAGACAAAGTTTTCACATGCTCAGAAGGTGGGTGAATATCTAAAGCACAATCAGGATATTTATCACACCAGGGCAGCAATGCCGCTGGCAGTCTTTGCAGAAGTGCCTGCTCCTCTGTAGATCCAGGTCACCCAGCACCCTCTCAGACCCTGTTCCAATCCAAAGCAAACCGCTCGTGGAGGATTTTTCTTTTTGTTGTTATGGTATAGCTCGCAGAAGCTCCTTCATTATTGCCTTCTCCAATTAATCATTTGGAATTTAATTAAGGTATACATCTAGAAAGAATATTCAGCTATCGGAGCTCCATCCAGTGGACAATTTCCCAGGCACTGAGAGAGACAAAGCAGGTGATCATTACGGCTCTGTCCTATAGGATAATCCCACAGCACCGCTCCTATTAGTTGCAGAAGTGAGAGCAGACATAAGAAGTGCCATGCTGGGTTAAAGGTCCATCCAGCCCAGCATTGTAGCTCAAACAGTGGCCAGTCTGGGTCAAAAGTACCCGGCAGTTCCCCAGTAGCGTTTACAACTCTGTCTCATAGAACAATCTCACAGTGCTCACTACAACTTTCTCAGGCTTTGGAACTTGCTTCAAAACTGAAGCAACTTCCTTTATCCCATCTCATGCACCTGACCAAGTGGACTCTTGTCCTCCATAAATCAAGTCTATAAAGATTCACCCACCTCTGTCAATTTCCCTGCTATAGAGCAATACAGCAACTGCTCGGGAAGGGTTATCGCACTGTACAAGGTGTAACACCTGAGCCTCTCACTGAAAGGTTTCAAACCGCAGCCTCGCTATCCTTGTTGGCTGTGGGTTTATTATGAAACGTGGTAACAAGACACATAAGGTGGCCTGGATATTGGCTTACGTATTGATTTTGGAAGACGAACTGGCCCCATGGCAGAAGTGGTAGATATCAACATTGTGGTGGACTTTGGGCATGCTTAGGACAGATGTGGAGAGCAGTGATGGGAAAAAGGTTGAGAGATAATTAAAAGACTCATGCTAAGGAGAGAGGGGTTAGCAGTAGGGTGTTGCAGGAATCCATCCTCAGTCTGGTCCTAACATTTTCATAAACAATATTGTAGAAAGGCTATCGGGAAAGATTTGGTAACCTCCACTAGAAGGCAAAAAACATCAGCAATAGGGTAGACACCTTAGACATGGAAAGCATGAGGAGGGAGCCAACAAAACCTAAGGAATGGTCTTGAGTCCAGCAGCTAGGTTTAATTTTGGGCTGCAAAACCCAAGGGAGTGGCTGGGGGGTGTGCGTGTGAAATTCTTCTGTGAACAAGAGTGGGATTTGGGGTGATCATCAGATATGATCTTAAAGTGGCCAAACAGGTAGGCAAGGCAAAAGCAAGAAGGATGCTTGGGCGCTATAGAGAGGACTAACCAGCAGAAAAAAAATGGAGGGGGGGGGGGGGCAATATTGCCTCTATAAGTCATTGTTCAAAGGGGCGTGGGATAAACAACGATCGTTAAAGGATAGAGGATGAAAATGAGATAAGCATGCGGGGGGGGGGTTACGAGTTGGTACGGCGGTTACTAGCCTTAGCAGAAGGCATGGAGAGTACTACCCTTAACCATAATGCAACTGCAAGAGACGTGATTTCACCCAAATATGCAATGTAAATTGTTTAAACATGTATAGAAATACTTTGTCTTAGTCTGCTGAAAGAAAGGCTGCCGGAGTGCGTGCTGTTCGTTTAAACTACGTCCGGATTTCTTAGCAAACTTGCATCTATGTTTTGTTGAACATTTGTCTTCCGCCTATGCAGCGGGTGCTGACCTTAGCCCCTGAAGAAGAATTCATTTCAAAATGCCACAGTGTTGGGTTTATTTTGGGTTCAGCAGATAATTCAAGAGACTGCACCTAACAGTGTTACCGGTGTCTTGTATATTTCAAAAGGACATTTACCAAGCCTATCTCTCTACTGGAACCTTAAGAGAAGTTTGTTACTTTGCTTTCATTATTAATAAGCTAACAAGTTCATGCACCTTAAATTGAATTTTAAAATATTAAAAAAAAAAAAATATCAGACTGGACCAAGGATACAATATTGGCACCTTTCAGTTTTTAAGACAGAGGACATCATTTCTTATGGTGCAGGTCCAACCAAGCAAAGTATTTATATATATGTTTAAACAATTTACATTACATATTTGGGCGAAATCACATCTGCTGCATTTGGTTCTTTCATTCTGTGTGGGTTCTTTCTACATATTTTAATGCAACTGCAACACTGTTCCCCACTTAGATGGCAGGGGGAAAAAGGGATTGGATACAGAAGACAGAGGGCCTCGACTTCCATGATCTGGGATAAAATGATACACAGACATAAGGGAAAAAGAGCACAGGACTGCTTTACGGCCAAGTCCATAAGCAAAGCATGTCAAGCAGCACTGACTGATACATGGGGTAACCTACATGGCAGATACTCCCATGGGAAGCTTGCTGGGCAGACTGGATGGACCATTGCTCCTTTTCTGCGTTTCATTTGCAGAATGGTATGAGGGGCTCATGTAGTGATGAAGTTCCCTATGAACATTTAAGGCTTTCCTTTGGATTCCCTTGGAATAAAACTACTATCCATAACTCTATGAGATGAGTGCCTTTCATATTATAGGTCCCCTGTTGGAATTAGATCAGAGAGAAACAGAGGTGCAATGTACAAAAAGTGGATTGCTTTTTACGAGAAGAAGCCTGACCAGGGCAAAAAAAAAAAGAGGCCGTTGTAGGGGAGACCATAAAGATCGTACTTTTAAACTAGTCATTTCTCTCTTAAAATGTGTAAATATATCTTGGATAGGATTCACATATATGGTAAAGCAAGGCAATTGAACATTCATTCTTTGAAAATTCTTCTTCAATATGGTTCACACACATGAGAAGGTACAATACTACAGAGACATTAGAAAACACTCGTACAATATTGATTCATAGGAAAGCATAAGTATTTATATACAGAAAATTTCATGACAAAGCACAAATAATGAAAAACAGTATGCATGTTTCCCTGAAATGCTCCCTGTTCCAAGTGTAGGAACCCAGAGGCAGGCAGAGCTCCAGAGTCTCAATGCGTGGATGTGACAATGGTGCAGGGAAGAGGGATTTGGTTTGTTAGGAACTGGGGAACCTTTTGGGGACAGGGGTGGGAGAGTCTTTTCCCGAAGGGATGGGCTCCATCTTAGCCAGGGTGGAACCAGACTGCTGGTGCTAACCTTTAAAAAGACGATAGAGCAGCTTTTAAACTAAAACATGGGGGAAAGCAGACAGACAGTCGCTCAGCAGCGCATGGTTCAGAAGGAGGTATCTTCAAAGGATACTAATGAAACAGAAGAGCTAGGGCATCCCAACAGAAAGGCTCCAATAAAAGCAAAAATAGTCCATGTGCCTATAGGTAAAGAATCACCCGAGCAAAAAGATTCCAAATTATCCCAGTCACCTGAAAAGCATGCTGTTAATACAAACAAAAAAACCATTCTTTGAAATGTCTGTGTGCCAATGCCAGAAGTCTAAGAAGTAAGATTGGAGAGTTAGAGTGTATAGCACTGAATGAAAAGGTAGATATAATTGGCATCTCAGAGACATGGTGGAAGAAGGATTATCAATGGGTCAGCGCTATATCAGGGAACAAATTATACCGCAATGTTAAGGTGGATCAACTTGGGGGCAGGGTGGTGTTTTATGTCCGGGATGGAAAAGAGTCCAACAGGATAAAGATCCTGCACAAGAGTAAATGCACAGTAGAATCTCTATGGGTAGAAATCCCATGTGTATTGGGTAAGAGTATAGTGATAGGAGTATACTACTGTCCCCTCCTGGTGAAAATGATCAGACAGATGATGAAATGCCAATAAGGGAAACTAACCAATTTGATAATGCAGTAATAATGGGAGATTTCAATTACCCCAATACTGACTAGGTAAATGTAACATCGGGACATGCTAGAGACAAAGTTCCTGAATGGAATAAATGACAGCTTTAGGGAGTAATTGGTTCAGGAACTGACGAGAGAGGGAGCTATTTTAGATCTAATTCTTAGTGGAACGTAGGATTTGGTGAGAGAGGTAATGGTGATATGATCACTATTGCCAAGTGGCTCTAACATGATCAAATTTGAATTAATGACTAGTAGAGGGAAATAAGTAAATCCACAACTCTAGCCCTAAACTTTCAATAGGGAAACTTTGATAAAATGAGGAAGATAATTAGAAAAAAACCTGAGAGTTGCAACTACAAAAGTAGAGTGTACAACAGGCGTGGACATTGTTTAAAAATACCATCTTAGAAGCACTGTTCAGATGTAGTCCATGCATTAAGAAAGGTGGAAGGAAGGCCAAACAACTGCCAGCTTAGAGCAAAGTGAAAGAGGCTACCCTAGCCAAAAAACCTTCCTTCAAAAATTGGAAGAAGAATCCAAGGAAAAAGCACAAGCATTGTCAAGTTAAATATAAGACACTGATAAGCCAGGCTAAGAGAATTTGAAATGAAGTTCGCCACAGAGGCAAACACTCATAATAAAAACTTTTTATTTATTTAAAGAATCTTCTATACTTATATTAGAGAAGACATCATATTGGTTTACATTGAACTAAAGAGTGAAAAATTACAAAAAACAAGGGCGAGGGGAGGGGATACAATTGAACCAATAGGAAAGAGAGGAAAGTGTAGGTAAAAAATAACTGGCGAACTTGAGAAACTTTGAGAACAGGTGCAAGGCAATTCAAACATTATGACATTATAACGTATAGGGGGAGTGACTGAGGAGGGGCTGTTAAGGGTTTTGGTGGAAGGCTTGTTTAAAGAGCCAAGTCTTTAGTTGGGATCTGAATTTTATAATGCATGGTTCTAGCCTAAGGTGAGTTCCAATGCATGGGGCCAGCAATGGAGAGTGCCCGATCCCTCGTTGATGTAAGGTGAGCTTTCTTTAATGAGGGCACATGGAGGGTCCCTTTGTTAGAGGTCCTGGTAGGTCGATTAGGGCATGTATGTACTCTACCTCTAGTTTTTGCTATCCTTTTACTTCCTGGCTACTCTAGCCCCCAAGTTCAATCTCCCTGTTATATGTAACTGTGCTTCGGCCTTCCTGTTATATGGTTATGTTGTTAATCCCTTAGTTCCATGTAAACCGGTTTGATATGAATCTTGTCATGAAGATCGGTATAAAAAAAATGTCAAATAAATAAATAAATAAATGTATGTAAGGCGGAGGGGCTCGTCGAGCCAATTGGAGTTGTGTGTGTACATGGGATTTGGTTTGTAAAATATATCTGAAGTAGGAAGCCTGCCAGGGAGTCAGTTGGACTGTTAGACTATCAAGGGGTTAAAGGGGCTCTTAGGGAAGACAAGGCCATCATGGAAAGATTAAACTATTTCTTTGCTTCGGTGTTTACTGAAGATGTTGGGGAGATACTGGTTCCGGAGATGGTTTTCAAAAGGTGATGATTTAGATGACAACCAAATCAACAAACCTAGAAGTCTGACAAAATGAATAGCAGCAAATTTCCCAGACCAGATGGTATACACCCGAGGGTTCTGAAAGAAATAAAAAATGAAATTTCAGATCTATTACTAGTAATTTGTAACCTATCATTAATATCGTCCAACTTACCTGAAGACTGAAGGTGGACAATGTAACCCCGATATTTAAAAAGGTTTCCAGGGGTGATCCGGGAAACTACATCCAGACGAGCCTGACTTCATTGCTAGGAAAAATCATGGAAACTATTCTAAAGAACAAAAGCACAGAACATATAGATAGACATGGCTTTATGGGAAATAGCTAGGTGTACACACTCAGAGGAGCAGCAGAAAGAACCAGATGGAGGTGCACTGGAGAATGGCAACCAAAATGATAAAGGGGATGGAACTGTTCCCCTGTGAGGAAGAGCTAAAGAGGTTAGGGCTCTTCAGCTTGAGAAGAGATGGCTGAGGGGGGATATAATGGAGGTCTACAAAATCATGAGAGGACTAGAACGGGTAAATGCAAAATAGGTTGTTTGCCTTTCAGATAATACAAGGACTGGGGGCACTCCATGAAGCTAGCAAGTAGCACATTTAAAACAAATTGGAGAAAATTATTTTTTTCACTCAATGCACAATAAAGCTGTGGAATTTGTTGCCAAAGTATGTAGTTAAGGCAATTAGTTTAGCTGGGTTTAAAAAAAAAAAAAAAGGGTTGGACAAATTCCTGGAGGAGAAGACCACAAATTATTATTAGTCAGTCAAACTGACTTGGGAATAGCCATTGCTTATTACCAGCATTAGTAGCAAGGGATCTACTTAGTGTTTGGGTACCCACCAGGTTCTTATGGCCTGGATTGGGCACTTTAGAAACAGGATGGTGGGCTTGATGGACTCTCGGTCTGACCCAGTATGGCAACTTCTTATGCTCTTGCAGTAATGATTGGAACTAATCCATATTACTACATGAGGTAGAATATGTAAAGGGTTTATGAACTGGTTTTTCATACCTTTTTTTTTTTTTAAGCATTTAAAGTAATGATTTAACAAACAATAAAAGTTTCTTTTCTTTTTGTATATATGCATGTTCATCTATCCAAAGTAGACAGAATTGATGAACCACTTTGTCTTTATCTGCCATATGTTACTACATAGTTCAGTTTTCTTCCATCCATCACATAGTGCCTGGAATAACAGAAGGAAGCAGTTGTTGCCCAATTTTACTTCTGTATTACCTACATGTACAAAATGTTTTAGTACTTTAGTAAAACAGCATGAAAGTAGCAGCTCTTCCACCTATCAAGGCTTCTCATCTCTCAATAACCAATGCTGGAAGCCCAAATCGTTAAGCGCACCATGTGTCTCACCCTTCCTTCCCTTGCACTGAGCATGACACATCTCTCTGCTACATCCACAATGCCTGAAACAATTCCCCAAGGTCCTTTCAGACTAATTACTGGATAAGCACAGGAAAATCACAGCTCCATCTTCTTCTTATCTGGATTATCTTCCCACAGCAGGAAACAGGCAGCTATTACCAGAAACAAGTGTCCAGTCTGAACTGATCTATTCTGCCTCTAACTACATAGAGCAGTGCAATATGGACAGAAACTTTCTGGCTTCTAATCTATGTGTGCTTTCTACACCATACACATCCTTTCCATGTTACCTACTCCAATATGACAAAAAGAAAACCCAGCCAGGTTTTCATCTGTCGTCTCACTTACTCTGAAAAGAAAATGCCCAGCATTTTTACTTTATAGCCAAGAGCCACAGACTGGTAGCTCTCCCAGAATCTTACTACCAATCTCTCATCTTCAAATGGAAAAATGTAATCTTACCTGATAATTTCCTTTTCTTGAATCCTGCCATACCAGTCCAGGAGTCCAATGTAATAAGATGCACTCAACGAAGTGTCGTTTTACCTGCAGTAGTGTGCACATTTTTGTGTGCAAACTTTACTCCTTGTGCACAAACTTCCTTGCTGCACTTAGTATATATGCAAATGAAAGCCCTCCACCCCCCTCAGTGCACTAGCACTGGTCTGAGATGGAGGAAAGCTTCCACTGCTAGTGTTAGCCTATGGACAGCAGCTGGAGTTCACCGAAAACTTGCTTTGGGCACACAAATATTTGGTGTGTGCATAAATAACATTTTCTGCACAGAAACTTGTAGTTCTCTGTCTCTACTTGCTGACAAGGAGGCATAACCCACTGATTGTGGGCCAATGTAGTTAGCTGAGCATTAAAACCGAGCACTGAAATTTAACACGCAAGCTTTGCAGTAAACTAATGGAATGATAATGCAGTGGGAGTTTACAAAATGCTCACAATCAGGCCGATACAGTAAACTGCGCGGGAGAGCCGGCGCTCCGAGGTCGAGGCATCCCGCGCCCAGGCCCCTCTCCTGGGTGCGCGATACAGTATTTAAATTAGGGTCTGCGCTAATAAGGAGGCGCTAGGGACACTAGCGCATTCCTAGCACCTCCTTATTGGCGGAAGCGGCAGCTATCAGCGGGTTTGACAGCTGGCGCTTAATTTTACTGGCGTCTGTTGTCAAACCCGCTGACAGCCACGGGTTTGGAAAATGGACGCTGGCAAAATTGAGCATCCGTTTTCCAACCCACGGGCAGATTTTTTTTTTTTTTGAAGATTTATTTATTTTTATTTCTGGGGCCTCCGACTTAATATCGCTATGATATTAAGTCGGAGGGTGTACAGAAAAGCAGTTTTTTCTGCTTTTCTGTACACTTACCCGGTGCTGGAAGAAGTTAATTTCTGAGAGTAAAATGTGCGACTTGTATAAGGGATAATAATAGCGTGTGGAAAATGCGTGTCCAAACGGGGGCTAACGGTGCACTCGACCTGAGCGCACCGTTCTGTATTGGCCTGAAAGAGGCGGCTTAGCGCACCAGGCTGGTACTCTACACCACTTAGGGAAGGGCATGCCCTAGTGTCTAGAGCGCAGACCGCCTAATGCACTCATAAGGTCGGCAGACAAATCAAGCTGAATGGGAACATTGCAAAATGCCAGAGACTTTAAAATGAAGATGAAATGGCTTCCCCATTTCCTGCTTTTCCCAGCTAGTTTTTTTTCAGTATGTTAGCCCCCCCCCTTCCCCCCAAATAAATATTCTTAAAAAAAAAAAAAAAAAAAAAAAAAAAGAAGTACTTGGATAGAAATTACCTTTGACAGGGCTAATGAATGTTTTAGATACAAATGTTCAGAACCACTGCCTTTCAATCCTAATGCTGGCAGCTAGAATTCAGTGCAATGGGCATGATCTCCGAAGTCCTAAGACGTGTGCTGAACACACTTCTTCCACAGACCGCAGAACTTCGACCAAATCACATTAGCTTCTTGTGCCTTCAGTTCAAATCAAGAAGTTTGTCTTAATCTGGCTGTCCAGATTAACTAATGCAAAGCATTATGGTTGCCATGTTAGGCCACTTGAATATGTAGCAATATTTTGACAGGATAAAGGCAGTTTAGGTTTACAAATCTCGTCCTGAGTTATTCCAGATTAAGTAATACAAGCAGAGCATAGCACAAAGTTTGTGTGAGGTAAATGCACCACCTAGAGGCCAGTTTGTTCCATGCAATTGCCCCCTCTGTACAGCTAATTAATTCAGCATCACAATTCTTCTGCTTTCCACTGATGAGCACATTTCAACGCTCCTGAGCTGACCTCAGCAAGCTCCTGCGCTGTACAGAGATGGTCTTCAAAGTGTGGAGACCAAAAGGTGCTGCTTGATCTTTCTCTTGCAACAGTCACAGGTCTGCTAAAGTATCCCCTATTTTGCAATGTCAGCTCTTAACTTGCCAAAATAGGCAGACAATGCCTAGGTCAGACCAGTCCTATGCTGATGAGCAGAAAGACCATTCCTAGGACAACGTATACCTCAACCTCTCAGAGGTGAGGTGCCAGTTAAAGATACGGAGAATCACATGCTGGTCATACAGCTTTTTGTGCTAGTCCATCTTTGGTCCTCCCTGCACTGGAAGCAAGACACCTCATTAGAGAACTGTTGCCATTGCTATGTATACAGCCCTGCAAGCAGAAACCCCTTCTAGCCTCTCTCCCGAAACAGGTGGTGGTGTCATTATCGCACATAGACCACAAAGTAATCCTCCAGTTCTAGATTAAGAAGTGCCACCATGGTTCAGAGCCAGCATTCTGTCTGCGCCAGTGACAGTCTAGGTCACTTGGAAGATCCCTGCCACACTGCTCACTCCCAGAAGGAAGAGGTAGAGGCAGCCAGGGCGATCTAGCTAAGTGTTATTAATGGATCAACCCTCCACAAAACTTGTCTAAACCTTTACACTATGAGCCTTGATTACATTTTCTGGCAACAAATTCCATGGGTCATTCTTTCACTGTTTTAACTCTAGCACCAGTTAGTATTAGAGGATATGCCATTGAAACTATTTGAAAGGTAAATAACCATCTCCTATGAACCTGTTCCATCACACTTGCGATTTTATAAACTTGCCCCGTATCCCCTTTCAGTTGTTGCTTCTCCAGGCTGTTCAGCCTTTCATCCAGGAGCTTGTCCATTTTATTTTTCCTGATTTAGCTATACTTTATTGAGATGTGGCAACCAGACCTGTACACTATGCTCAAGGTGAATTCAGGCCATGGATTTTTTTTTTTTTTAAACTGAGTTGCACATGAACCTCCAACTGCTACCTAATGAACAAATAACTAGATATATTATGTCAGATCAAGATATGGCAATGCAAGGTCGTTTTCATATAAAATGTTGAACAGCAACTTCTCGCTCATAGCCCGCCCCCATACCACACTCACATTCTCCACTGAAGCTTCAAAAAGAAATCATCACGAACGATTCCGACAAATAGCACATTATCTAACTAATCACTGGCCAAAATGTCTGCAACCAAAAATATCCTTCAGCAGCAGCCAACTGCTTTGGAGTTCGAAGACTTCACTATGGAGCTCCAGTCCTTGCATATGATACAACATCTGATGCTCTTTTGCGTGAGGCGCAGATGAATCCAAATCTGGAAGAGCTGGAAGCTCCACAGTTTGACTAAGATGGAACACCAAAATAACCTTTGGAAGGAAGGAGGGTATGGTCCACAATAAGAACCCAGACTCTGAAATCAGCAGAAAAGGAACCAGACATGACAACTCCCGAAGTTCCGAAATTCTTCTGGCTGAACAAATAGCCATCAGAAAAACCACCTTCAGAGTCAAGTCCTTCATGGTTGTTCTCTTCAGTGATTCAAATAGAGCCTCACACATCCCCCTCAGAACTAAATTAAGATTGCAAGAGGGACAGATCTTTCTCAGCAGAGGATGAAAATGTTTCTCTCCATGAAGAAAATGCATGACATCCAGATGCACAGACAGGGAAAATACCTGCACCTTACCCCAAAGACAGTCCAGCTGCGACCAGCATTCAAAGAGAAATAAAAGCTAGAGTCTTAACCAAACCTTCCTGCATAAAGGCCAAAATATGAGACACCAAAGCTTGAGCAGGCTGCACTCTATGATCAGTACACCAGGAATTGAAGCCTTCCAAATTCTCACATAAGCCAAGGATGCGGTTGTTAGTCTGGCCTGCAGTAAGGTGGCAATGACAGGTTCTGAATACCCCTTCCATCTCAAAAGTCAAGCCACCTCATCTGAAAATATTGGATCCTAGCAGAGAAGGTTCAACAGATGGCCGAATCTTAGTGGTCTGTCACCATGTTGACCAGGTTTGTGAACCACGGTTGACGTGGCCACTCTGGAGCCAGCAGAATCACATTGCCGAGATGTTTCTCGATCCGCCATAGCACCTTACCCAATAGTGGCCATGAATTATCCCTCGAGGCCAGGTAGAACTAGAGCACTTTGACGTTCCTGTTGGGACACCATTACAGTTCATGTGGAGAATTTCCCACTATTGTGAGTTCAGGCTACACAAACACACACATACCTCAGGGCTCTGCCTGTACCCCCACAGGCCTACCTCGGGGATAATTCTCAGGAAAAAGGGAGATACCGAGGGGCTACAAACATACACCAAGTCAGTACAGTAGGATCCAGGTATTGACCTCAGTTTAAACACTTGCTAAGCAAAAAGGATAACCCAAACAGCAAGCACTAGCCAGTTGCTTGCAAGCAAATAACCACGACTAGAAAATTATTAAAAGATATATACAAAGATAGCAAATCACATTCCTAATGAAAGTTGCAATGGGCCCAAGAAATCCGTCTGCAGTCTCAGCTCTGGAAGTCTGACAAGTAACAAGGATGCTGAGATTCTTACAGCTTTGCTCATTTTTATAGGATTTTTTTCTAACACTGCTTGAAGCAGGAATGAGTCCCCCTCCCTCCCATTGTTCTTATCACACAGTTCAGCACATCTGTTTCTCAAAGCTTGGTACCATTTGGTGTTTGCTCCCATGCCCTGCAACTCCTAGATTGTCTGACATTGACTAACAGTTCTCATGGATTCAGTGGATAAGCATTTGAGTATAAACATCTGCATAGCCCGTCAAAGCAATGATAACCATAGTTTCCAGAGACATGTAGAGGACTCTAATTATAACATCATTTGCAGTAGGTGTCAGTCATATTCCTGTTCTGCGGCCTCTTATCTCAGTAAAAAAAACCCACAACAACAAAAACAAAACAGAGGTTGGTTAAATATGGCCAGCAATTAGACAAGCCTCCATTACGCCCCTGATCTGAATGAGGCACATCGCCACCTCTGACAGCTCCTACTCTCAGAGGTCTAGCTTTCTCTGACTGAGAAAATCCACCTGAATATTGTCCATCCAAACTATGTGAGACAGTCATCCACGCCAAGTGTTGCGCTGCCCAGCGAACCAACTCCAGGGCTTCCTGAGCCACTGCTCAACTCTTAGTCCCTCCCTGCCGATTGATATAAGCCACTGCTATTGCATTGTCTGATGGAACCTGTACAGGTCAGTCGCATAACTGTGGCAGAAAGGCAAGTAATGTGAAATGAACTGCTCTCGTCTCTAACCGATTGATAGACCATGATGCTTCTTTCTTCGACCATTGATCCTGACAGACCACCACCCCCCCCCCCCCCCATATGGAAAGGCTGGCATTGGTGCTCACTGTCACCCAATCCAGGACCTCCAACTCCACCCCATGAGTCAGTCTGGAGAGAAAGGGGGGAAGATGAAACTCCTCCAATAACAGATTCTACCACAAGAGAAGAGCTCTCTGAAGGGGTCACATATGCACAAAAGCCTGTGGAACCAACTCCCATACTGATGCCATAGAACCCAGAACCTATAAATAGTACCAGACTCTGGAAATTGAACATCCCAGGCAGCAAGGAATTTGACCCTATAACTTTAGCATCCTCTCTTCTGTGAGGAACACCTTTCCTGCCTGGGTGTCAAACAAGCCCCTAGATACTCCAGGGTTTGAGAGGGGATGAGATGGATCTTTGCTAGATTTATTACCCAGAACAGAGACCTTGACTGCAGAGGTAGTCGCTGCACCAACCGCCAACAGAGGTCCTTTGACTTTGCTCAAATGAGCCAGTAGCCCAGATACAGATGTACCAACACACCTTTGCGCCTGAGTGCTACTGCCACCGCCAATTTGGTGAACATACGCGGAGCCGTCACTGAAAGAGGGCACGAAACTGAAACACCCCCCCCCCCCCCCCCCCATGATCATGAACCACAGAAATTGCTGGTACTCTGGTATGATTGCTATATGCAGATATGCTTCTGTCAAATTGAGAGACACCAGAAACTCGTGTACTGCTGCTATGACTGACCACAGAGTTTCCATGTGCAAATGTGGAACCTTGAGGATTGCGTTTACCATTTTTAAATCCAAAATAGTCTGGAACGTGCCCTTTCTTTTGGTAGCATGAGATAAATGGAAAACCTCCCTGTTCCTCAAGGTACCGGTACTATAGCCGCCAGATGCCGCAATCGATCCACTGTCCCTTGAACTGCTACTAGACTTGGCGAGCACAAGGGGAGACTATGTAAAACTCTCATATCGATCGAGCAAATGCTAACATGTAGCCATTTTTTAATCACACTTAGGATGCACTGGTCCATTGTAATTTTGTTCCACTCCTCGTTAGAGAGCCAAACGCACCCCAATGGCCGTAACAGAAGAGTGGACCAGCCTTGCCTCATTGTGAGGAATTGCTGCCCCCAGTTCCTTGACCAGGATTGTCTTGGGATGGCTTATGTCCACTCTGAAAGGACCACCTCCAGGATTGTGCTCTGCCTCAGAGGCCCCAAAGAGCCCCTATTCTGGTGGAACCTCTTATTGTAACAAACGGGAAGACCTTTTTGTCCTTTAGCCTGCAGTTTATGCCCTTTGGACCCCCACCCCCCCCAAATGCTTCACTATCTGTTCCATGTCATCTCCAAACAAGAGCTTGCCCTTGAACGGCAGGGCCCCCTACCTAGATTTGGACTATACATCAGCCGACCAGTTTTGTAGCCAAAGCAGTCGCCTGGCTGACAGACATCACGATCCTTGAAGAGGTTCTGACCAGGTCATGTAAGACATCCACCACATATGCAACTGCCACTTCCAAACAAACACTCAGCCTGTTTCATTGCAGCTGCTTTCATAGACTTGCCCGAAAATGTTGGACCCAGCGCAAGCATGCTCTTGGCATTAACCTACTACAAACTGCAGCCCTTATGCCCAGGGCTGAGACCTCCAAAAAACATTCTTGAGATGGGCCTCCAAATTCCAATCCTGCACAGCTTTTAATGCAGCAGAACCTGCAATCAGAATGGTGGTCTTCTTGGTTATCAACGGACACCAAAGCGACCACCTTCGGAAGCGTCAAAAGCTCTGTCTCCTTCGGCAATGGATATAGCTTTGCCATTGCTCTGCCAATCTTCAAATCAGTCTCAGGGGTGTCCCACTCTCTAATCACCAATTTCTTCACTGACTTATGAAGGGAAAGCTTGGGCTGGAACTCTCAATCAGTCCATGACGGGGTCTACCTCTTCTGGTCAGACCCCCATTGCAGAACCTTGATGCTAAGTTCCTTAATGACATGCTGAATCAAGGGTTGCAGCTCCTCCTTGTGAAAGAGGTGTGCCACCTTAGGGTTCTCTCTTTTGGCCCCTCATCCAATGTTGACATCTTGTGTGGTGCCTGCACCCAGGAAATCCTCTGCAGGAGCATCGGAGTTCTCCGATTTGTCAGCACCCCTCCCGGGATTGCCTGGGCAAGGGGAGAGAACTAGAATTCTTCTAATGTTCAACCACTTTCTCTTTGAAAGCTTGGGTCTCCATTGGTGAGCTGAGCCTGGGGCCGAGGGTTGATCACCTGATATGCCCGGTGTATAAGCAGCACAAAATCCATGGAAAAGGCTTGTGAATCTGAACCCTCCTCCAGATGGTTTTCCTCAGTGCCAGAGACTACATACCTCTCCCTCAGAGCCAGGTACTGCAGGCGATAATGGAGGCAGGGAATCCCCCTGCCTTCCCTGCAATTGAATCCAAAATGGCCACCATTACCTCGCTGATGGGAAAGGCCTCAGCATTAGACTCAGACACTTACGGGGCTCGCCTAGCTTTTGATCTAGCACTCAGCTCACCCAAACTGCCTTCACCAGCAGAAATGCATTGTACTCAAGACAGGCACTCCATCTTCACCACGTGGCGCTAGGAATTACACACCGCAGCAGTCACCTCTTCACTGGCCCCCCAGAGAACAATACTGAGACTGCAGATAGTACACTAAGTTATAAGGCAGCATTAGCAAAACATTTTTCTCTGTCTTCACTTCCTGGCAGGGAGGCAAAACCCAGAGTCTGGACTGATCGTATGAAATTGCCATACTGGGTCAGACCAAGGGTCCATCAAGCCCAGCATCCTGATTCCAACAGTGGCCAAACCAGGCCATAAGAACTTGGCAAGTACCCAAAACTAAGTCTATCTCATGCTACTGATGCTAGTAATAGCAGTGGTTATTTTCTAAGTAAACTTGATTAATAGCAGGTAATGGACTTCTCCAAAACATTTTTAAACCCAGCTACAATAACTGCACTAACCACATCCCCTTGCGACAAACTCTAGAGCTTAACTGTGTGTTGAGTGAAAAAGAATTCTCCAATTAGCAAGTAGCACATTTAAAACTAACTTCATAGAGTGCCCCTTTGTCCTATTACCCGAAAGAGTAAATAACTGATTCACATCTACCCATTCTAGACCTTTCATGATTTTAAAGACCTCTAATTATATCCCCCCTCCCCCCCGCCCTGTCTTCTCCAAGCCAAACAGTCCTAACTTCTTTAGCCTTTTCTCATAGGGGAGCTGTTCCATCCCCTTTATCATTTTGATTGCCCTTCTCTGTACCTTCTCCATCGCAACTATCTTTTTTGAGATGCGGCGACCAGAATTGTACACAGTATTCAAGGTGCAGTCTCACCATGGAGCGATAGAGAGGCATATTTTCGGTTTTATTAACCATTCCCTTCCTAATAATTCCTAACATTGTTTGCTTTTTTGACTGCCGCAGCACACTGAGCTGACAGTTTCAATATATTATCCACCATGACGCCTAGATCTTTTTCTTGGGTGGTAGCTCCTAATATGGAACCTAACATCGTGTAACTCCAACAAGTTATTTTTCCCTATATGCATTATCTTGCATTCATCCACTTTCCTCTTGGGGTGGGTCCTGGACTGGTCTGTTTGGACTAAAGAAAGGAAATTAATGGATAAGTATAAATTTCATTTGCCTTCACCTGCTAAAGGCCAGTCCATTCATATGCGATGTACCAGAACAGTCCCTAATCCAGGTAGCAGTTAACTTAGACTTGCTTCCAGTATTCCCATATTAGATGCTGTCTATCTGCTTGAGTTCCTGAACTCATTTTTGAATTTCCAGATCTCAAAAAGGACCCTTATGTCTATCTAGTGATCTGAGCTCCTGACTTTAAAAACTTTAGCATTCATAAGCCCTGCACAAAAATCTTCAATAATGCATCCCATTACTTTCAAGACAATAGGGTGTTATATTGAGCACCATGATACTTTAAGGATTGACCAAAGACAGTTGGCCTTTCCCATCAAGTCCCTGAAATGCTCCTCTACAATGCTTGAAAGGAAGTAATGGTAGATCTCTTCCTACCAAGTTGGGGAGACCTCCTTCAGTAGAAGATTTGCGATCTTTCCTTCTCAGAACTGTATCAAGCATGTAAGCAGAATGAGGGCAGTGTACTTCCTCTGATCCTTACAACAAGCCTGCATTCTGTAGGAAATAGTTTCCTTATATTGCCTATTAGAGTTCACACATTGAACGAACCGGCATATTTTGAGACAAGGTACTGAACCGTTAACTATTCTAGCACCAACCAACACATGGGCACATCTGCTGAGGCAGAGATATACTGAGGAGCTGAAGTCAGCTCTTGAATATTTGTCTCTACCTCCATCTGCCTGCTGGAGGATGCACCCTGTCTATATGGACTGATCTGTAGGATGTGAAGGAATAAGTTTTCCATCTATAGCAAGCTTCTTAATATTAATAACACGGGCCAAAAAATGTAATTTAAGGCAACCATCACCATCTACATTTGGGCCCTCCCATGTTTTCCTCCCCACCCCAAGAATATGGCAAAACTGGAAAAAAAAAATCCAGATGAGCGCAACAAAACTGACAAAAGGTCCCAATTTTGGATTGAATTACTTTATTTTATAAAAATGTATAGCCTGCATGCCGTTGTGGCAAGGTACATCATAAACATGCATACTAAATATAAAAACAAACTATTGGTTATGAATTCATAATAAGCCTACGTGTGGAAAATATTCTGAGGCAGTGTTGTATTCATATTTCAACCAATCATAAGAAACCCATTTCCACCCAATGTGCGCCAAGTTACCATCCTAGGTATACAATTCAAACACCTGTTTAAACAAGTAAGTTTTTAGTACTGTAAGCTTTTGTAGAGGTCACTTTCCATAATGGCTCTGGTAAAGAGTTCCACTATAGTGGACCAGCAACTGAAAGTTCAGCTGTGGATTTCAGCAAGGTGGGTCAGCCATGGCGATGGAACCTCTAGAAGATATTCGCTTTTCCCAAACCTGAGCTCATTATGAAGGTACAATCAGGTACAATATACAAGTCCACCTAATGTGACCTATGAGGTGGTGAAGGAGAGGAAAATTGGTTCTTACCTGCTAATTTTCATTCTGCTAATACACAGATCAATCCAGACGAGTGGGTTTTACATCCCTACCAGCAGATGGAGGAAAACCCACATGAAGAGCACACTCAAGGACACTGTCCTGCGCCCGCAGGTCCAAATGGTAATGCCGGGTGAAAGTATGAAGCGAGGACCACACCGCAGCCCTACAAATCTCCTGAGGAGACAACTTGACACTGCCCAGGAGGCCGCCTGTGCTCTCATAGAATGCACTTTGTCCCACTGGAATTGTGCAACCCTTACAAATGTAAGTGGAGCAAATGGCCTCCTTCAGCTAACGAGAAAATAAGAGGCTTTAGAGACCTTATCCCCTTTCTAGAACCACCGAACACCATAAAAAAGTGATCTGATCGCTGAAAATTATTAGTAACCTTTAGATACTGCAACAGTGTCCTTCACATATTCAAAAAGATGCAGCTCTCTGGTTTGAGAGGAATCCTTAGACCACTCTGGACAGGCCGGGAGATCCATCGTCTGATTAACATGAAAAGACGACACCACCTTCAGGAAGAAAGAGGGGATAGTTTGCAACAAAGATATGGCCACCAGAAACAATCTTCAAAGTCACTCTTCTTAAAAGGTTCAAAAAGGAGTGCTACAGAGCCCTCGCAGAACCCAACTGAAGTTCCAGTCCAGGCATAACTTCTGAACTGGAGGGCGCAAATGCTTAACCCCCTTCAGGAATCTAACCACATCAGGATGGGAGACCAAAAGCCTCCCCCCTACAGCTTGCCCCTAAGGGAACCCAAGGCAGACACCTGAACATGGTGTGAGCTACAGGCCAGATCCTTAGAGAACCCCTGCTGCAAAAAGGCTAAAGATATGAGGAATATCCACAGCCAGGGGGATCCAAACGCAGTTGTAGACACCACGACTCAAAAACCCTCCAGACCTTGACATATGCATGGACACAGAGGACCTCCGAGCCTGGAGATAACCAGTTCCAAATAGCCTTTCAAGCGCAACCACCACCTCTCAAAAGCCAAGCCGCAAGACAGAAGTGATCCTCCCAATCTGAAAATATGGGAGACTGCCAAAGCAAGCCTAGCAGGTGGGGTAACCCAAGGGTCCCTCTACTGCGAGATGTACCATATCTGCGAACCATGGTCACCGCGGCCACACTAACACCAGGAAAGTATAAATACTAAGCTGTGGTTGAAAAAAGTGGCCCAGCTGGTCTCATCAGTTCAATGAGTAGGAGGAGAGGATTGACTGTGTCAAGACCCATAAGAGCGATTTAGAAGATTGACTGTGTACAGTGGGAAAATTGTTTGGAATGCCAATATAAGTTGCTGGATTCACTTCCAGAGGTCTAAAAAAATCAT
This sequence comes from Rhinatrema bivittatum, assembly GCF_901001135.1. Classification (NCBI taxonomy): domain Eukaryota; kingdom Metazoa; phylum Chordata; class Amphibia; order Gymnophiona; family Rhinatrematidae; genus Rhinatrema; species Rhinatrema bivittatum. Next base: position 25,828,262 of record NC_042630.1, read on the forward strand.
AATCAAAGAAATAATCTTTGAATCCTGGGCTTACCCAAAAAACAGAAGGAAATTATATGGCAGCATTTCTAGCAAGATGGTTGCCAGAGTTCCTAGAGCTGTACACAAAGGGAAGCAGTTTAAAGCTGGATTGGGCACACTGTTCATTGGCTCCTGCTCTGGGTCCAAACAATCGGCCTCGTGCGATAGTACTGCATTTACACCATTCTGGAAATGAGCGTCTGGTAATGGAGGCTGCTTGTCGCAAAGGAGACTTACGTCATGGTATGCATAGACTTTTTTTTTTTTAAGATTTCTCCCCAGCACTACAGAAAAACCAGCAAAGCTTTGCGGATGCCAAATGCAAACTTCAAACCAAAGGCTTTCAATACGCCATGCTCTATGCAGCTTGACTGAAGATTCTGAATATTGGGAAACCGCTTTTGTTTGATGATCTGAAGGCGGCTTACAGATCTGATGTGGAGCATAATCCTAAACCCTCTGCACAAAATATGGAGCAGCAGGATGATCACAGGTGAGAACTTCTTTAAACAGTCCAACTAAGGATAAGTAGGGTTGAGAGCAGTCCCTTACTGGTAATTATAGGGCTTTATTCATTTTGTTTTCTTCACATTTTCTATAAATCCTTTTTTTTTTTTTTTTTTTTTTAATTTGGCAACTTTTGTTTCTGAACTTAAGTTTTTTACTCAGACACCGCTAGTTTGTTTTTTTTTATACAATATGGCCATCAACATTACAAAATGGAGTCTGAGGCTTTTTTCTGAAGACTCATATACCTGTTATGAGTGGTCCAGTATTTTTGCAATGGAAGAATCTTTTTCCCCATGTATTCTTGTTCTTGGCTGAGCTAGAAGTGGCTTTTCAGATTTTTTCTTTTTTCTCAATAATATTTTATTGACCATTCAAAACAAAAAGTAAAACACCAACTGATTATACAATAGTAATGGTTTTTAACTTTCCCCAAGAAATATGAGTGTCTGGGTACATAAAACAGCTTACAATTGTGCAGACGTCAAAGGCATTACATATCCTAATACATGAGACTAAATGCTGTATGTGCCCGTAGGCTACCGTCAACCAGCGGTTATCCTATACAGTGAACTCTGGCATAGTTATAATAATTCCTGTTTATATAGCATGTTCCAGCACTGCAATAACAGCTGTCAAATCGTACAAATGTTATTGGACTGAGGCCGCCCTCCATGTCTTATACGGCTGCCATATAGCGAAATGTTTAGGCTGGTTTCTATGTTTTTGGGCAGTCAATTTATACATTTCCATCACCCCATCCAATTTCCGGACCAACAGGGATAAATCAGGTATAGTGCTATTTTTCCAATTTGCGGCCAATACACACCTCGCTGCTATTAAGATCTGATGTATGAGTCTCCATTCAGTGATATTACTGGACACAGGGACACTAAGCAGCGCCTGTTCAGGGGTGAGCACAAAACGCCTCTTATATATGTGCTGCAGAACCGTATTCACCAACTCCCAAAAGGGCTGCACCTTGGCACAGCTCCACCACATGTGGAAGAAAGTGCCAACAGCTCCGCACTCCTTCCAGCAATGCTCAGATTTTTTCTATATGTCATGGGTTACTGAAATGGACTGTGAACTGATGCTGACCCGCCAACAAAGCATCATGCATTAGGAGAATGAATTCTGGAGAGGACACTCTTCCTGCCCCCAACCCTTCAGGGGCAGTAGCAGGAGGAACAGGCAAAATGGCAGCATCCTCCGCCCCCAGTCCTTTCCAATCGAAAATCAAGTCAGACTGGGCCAGAGACAAACTTGGGAAGACCCTCCCCCACTGCCCCCGAGGGCACGGGAACAGCCGCCGCGAAATCCAAGATGGAATCCGGAAGCAGCAGCACAAAGGACAAAATAGCATGGCAATCCCCAAAGCTGCGATGCTGCTTTGCGGGTAGAGGAACCTCCAACGAACCCTTGCTACCCTCCGTTCACACCGCACAGAGAATGGACCTATTGAGCCATGATCTCACCGAGCCACAGGCCCTACACGTGGAAGGGGAAAAAAAAACCAAACAGATGACTAAACATCAAAAAACTAAAGCCAACAGACCCCCACGAATTGGGCCAACCTTACCGGCACAGGAGGAACTCACCCTCTGAGCTGCTGCCTTCAACTAAACCTGTCCTGCTTTTTTTTTTCCCCCCCAAACAAAAGGAACTGGGACCTAAAATATAGGAGGTCACAGAACCAGAGGGTAAGAAATAAAAAAAACCTCCAGTGAGCCTGCAGCTGCCAAAGCAGGCTTGTGAGGGGAGGGATCTGGACAACCAGATGTACACCCTCCACGTGCACAGATGGGGGAACACATCTGACCCGTCCACCTCAGACAGGGTAGGACCTATCAGGCCAAAAAAAGAAAACCCCCGGAGGAAGGCTCAAACGAACAGTCCTAGAAAAAATTTGGGTATCACAGTCTCTGCCATCTGCTGGAGACACAGAAATACTAAGGAATTGCAGGTGGCACTGGGACTTATAAGGCAGTGTCAGTAAAACTTTGTCTCGCTCTGCTGCATAAACGCAGGAGCCTGGACTGATCCGGCTGTGTACAGGGAATGGAGAAATTACTTACCTGATAATTTTTGTTTTTAATGTAGACAGATGGATTCAGGACCAATGAGTATTGTGCTCTCCTGCTAGCAGATGGAATCAGATTTCAAAGCGGACGTCAGCCTACATATACCCGGCAGCATACTTAGCTCTTCAGTATTCTCTTCAAAAAGCCAGTGTGGATATATGTTACTTAATACTTTATTACACTTGATTAAACTTGAACTGGTTCAAACTTTGCACTGGCGGTCTCCAGTCCACTCAAACAAATGCCAGCACCTGGGTAACTGCAGGTGTCTTGAATTAGAGGTAAGCCATGGCTTACCCGTACTTGCTCGGTCTAGAGATTTGAGAGAGGTTTTCGATTTCTGGAGCTGCTGTGGGCAGGATGCTGAGTCCATCTGTCTACACTAAGGAAAACAAAAATTATCAGGTAAGTAACTTCTCCATTTCCTAGTGTGTAGCCAAATAGACTCAGGACCAATGGGATATACAAAAGCTACTCCCCTACTGAGTGGGAGGCTGCCTGTGGTCCACTTAGTGCTACCCTTGCGAAGGCTGTATCCTCCCTGGCCTGAACATCCAGGCGGTAAAACTTGAAGGTGGTGTGTAGGGAGGACCATGTCACCACTTGACAGATTTCAGCTAGCGACAGCAGCTTGGTTTCAGCCCAGGAGATTGCCTGGGCCCTTGTAGAATGTGCCTTGACCTGTAGAGGTAATGGTTTTCCTGCTTCTATGTAGGAAGCATTAATTACTTCTTTGATCCAGCAGGCTATGGTGGCCCACGATGGCACTTCCCCCTTGCTTCTTCCTGCTGTGAAGAACAAACAGGTGGTCAGTTTTGTGCAAGGATTCCGATCTAGTCAGGTATCTGCCTATGATTCTGCCGACATTCAGGTGGCGGAGGAGGCACAAGTCTTCCGAATCCCTGTGCTCATCTAGTGATGGTAAGGATATAGTCTGGTTCATATAGAACTGGGAAACCACTTTCAGAAGGATGGTACCGTACATAGCTGTATGGTGCCCGGGGTGAACTTAAGGAACTGTTCCCGGCAGGATAATGCTTGAAGGTCGGAGATGCGCCGGGCTGAGCATATTGCTATCAAGAACACTGTCGTTAAGGTCAAGGAACATAGAGACAGGACACTTGTTGGTCTGAAGGATTCCCCTGCTAGGAAGTCTAGTACTAGGTTAAGGTTCCATAGAAGCACTGGCCACTTTAGAGGTGGTCAGAGTTTAACTCCTTTCAGGAAGCGGGACACATCAGGATGAGTCTGATGCCGTCCACTTTGGACCTGAAACAGGACAGTGCTGAGACTTGGACCTTGAGGGAGTACCCCTTCTGCATGCCATCCTGTAGGAATTCTAGACTTTCCTCGGAAGGAGACCAAGGTCTTCACACCAAGCTTCAAATACTCTCCAGGTCCGTATGTAAGACAGATGTGGAGAACTTGCATGCGCGAAGCAGGGTGTCAATCATGGCTTTTGAGTAGCCGAGCTTCTTTAGGCTAGTCCTCTCAAGAGCCACACCGTAAGAGAGAATAGAGCCAGGTCTTCGTGGGAGATCGGTACCTGCATGACGGTAGACAGAGGATTCCCCGCCAATAGTCTTCACATGTCCGTGTACCATGGTCTTCTTGGCCAATCCAGGGCGACTAGTAGGACTAGTCCCCTGTGGTGTTCTATCTTGTGGATGACTCTGCCCAGTAGTGGCCAGGGTGGGAAGGTGTACAGTAGGCTTTCCTCTGGCCAGTTCTGGATGACAGCGTCGAGTCCCTGAGATTGTGGTTCTCATCTGCGGCTAGTAGGTCCATGCTGGGAGACCCCATCGATTTACAGTCAGCTGGAAGGCTGTGTCCACCAGCGACCTGCTCCCCCAGGTCTAGGCTTTCTCTGCTGAGATAGTCCGCAGAGATGTCTTTTCCCACGCTGTGGGAGGCTGAATTCTCTTGTAGATTTATTTCTGCCCACTCCATGAGGGGGTCTATTTCTAGGAGACACCTGTTGGCTCTTGGTTCCTCCCTGTCGATGTAAGCAACGGTCATTGCGTTGTCCGACATGACTGACTGACTCACCTCGGAGTCTGTGGCTGAATTGTAGGCAGGCTAGTCTGGCTGCTTGTGCTTCCAGGCAGTTTATGTTCCATCCCGCCTCTTCCTGGTTCCATTGTCCATGGGCCATCAGTTCCTGACAGTGGGCTCCCCATCCTCACAGGCTTGCGTCCTTAGTCAGCAAGATCCATTTTGGAGCGGATAGGTTTACGCCACTGCTTAGGTGTTCTTCCTGTAGCCACCACTGAAGCTGCTCCCGAACCTGTCGGTAGCTGAAGGCAAATTGAATAGTTCTGGGACACTGAATTCCATTGTGATAGTAGGGAATGTTGTAGCAGCCGCATATGTGCCCTCGCCCACGGAACAACATCCAGAGTTGATGTCATGAGGCAGAAGACTTGAAGGTAGTCCCATACCTTGGGGCAGACCAAGGTTTGATTGGGGGGGGGGGGGGGGGGGGGGGAGATAAGGTAGACCTTGCTCTGTTTGGTATCGAACTGGACTCCCAGGTATTCTAGTGACTGGGAGGGCTGTAGACAACTCTTGGTTGTGTTCACGACCCACCCGAATTCTTGTAATAGATTCTTGACTCTGGTGGTTGCATGGCGACTCTCCTCTGGAGACTTTGCCCTGATCAGCCAATCGTCCAAGTAAGAATGCACCAGGACTCCTTTCCTCAGTGCTGCCGCCACTACCACCATGATTTTGATGAAGGTTCTGGGGGCAGTAGCTAGTCCGAAGGGTAGCCCTTGGAATTAACAATGATGGCCCAGAATCGCAAATTGCAGGAAGTGCTAGTGGTTCTGATGGACCGAGATGCGAAGGTAGGCCTCTGATAGGTCCAGGTAGGTTAAGAATTCTCCCAGTTGTACCGCCATTATAACGGATCATAGGGTTTCCATGCGTAAGTGTGGAACCTTCAGGTAATGTTGACGGCCTTGAGGTCCAGGATAGGCCAGAATGTTCCTTCTTTCTTGTGAACGATAAAATAGATGAATAGGGACCAGTATTTTGTTGAAGCGTGGGCACTGGGGCTATTGCCCTCAGACTGAGTAGTCTTGCTAGCGTGGTTTCCACTGCCAATCTCTTGGAGTGGGAGCAGCATGGCGATTTCATAAAATTTGTCTGAAGGAATGCTTTGGAATTCCAGTGAGTCCCCCTCTCTAATGATGGTTAGGACCCACTTGTACGAAGTTCGACCCATCTTTGGTAGAAGAGGGTAAGTCTGCCCCCTATGTCTTCATGTGGATGGGTCTGCATCTTCATATTGTGGGGTATGGCTGGGGCCTGCCCCTGAGCTTGCGCCTCTCTTAATGTGCCTGTTCCGAAAAGACTGAGACCTTCCTGAAGGACAAGATGCTTGGTACTGTGTATTCTTGTAAGGCTTAAAAGCGCTGCGATCCTCTACCCTTGGTTCTTCTGGGAGAGGAGCTCTGATATGTTTTTGTTCCTGTCCTCAGGTAATCAGAGTACTGGAGATTCACCCCATTTGTTGGCTAATTTCTCCAGTTCACTCCTGAACAGGAGGGATCCTTTAAAGGGCATTTTTGTGAGGTCTGCTTTGGAAGTCGCGTCAGCCGACCAATTCCAGAGCCTTAATTGTCTTCTTGCCGCCACTGCGGCAGCGACACCGCTGGATGAGGTGCGCACGAGGTCTACGGTAGCATCGGTGAGGAAGGAGACCGCAGGCTTCATCGCTTCTCCAGGCGTGATTGCGCCTCTGGCGAGGATCAAACAAGAACGTGCCACTAATGCGCAGCAGGAAGCAATTTGTAGCGTCATTGATGATACAAAGGTCTGCTTAAGGATGGCTCCCAGCCTTCTATCCTGGGCATCCTTCAGTGCCGCTCCTCCCTCCACTAGTATCGCAGTGCGTTTTGAGACAACACAGATCATAGCATCCACTTTGGGGAAACGTAGAAGTTCCTTAGCCATGGGTTCCAGCAGGTATAGGGCTTCTAGAGCCCTCCCCCCTTTGAAAGTGGCTTCTGTAGCATTCCATTCCAGGTCAATCAGTTCCTTAATGGGCTCCAACATAGGGAAATAGCATGAGATCTTACGGAGGTATACCAGCATGGGATTCTTCTTTGGTTCCGCTGTGGACTCCGTGCCTGGGAGACCCAGTATCTTCATAGTCTGGGTCACTAGAGTTGGTAATTTGTCCTTGTGGAAGAATCTGAGCATGGTCAGATATGGAACCATCCCTGGGAGAATTTCTCCTTCTTCCAGGGAGTCTGTTTCATCCTCTGAGGTATCTGGATACCCAGAGAGACTCTTTGTTAGGAGAGGCATGTTTCGAGAAGCCCGGGAGGTGCTGGGAAGGACTTGTGCTTCCGGCTGGGTTTGAGTCTGGTGGACAGCGGGGGCTGGTTGTGCCTGGACAAAGGTTTGCAGCCCTTTGAAAAATTCCACCCAGAAGGTTCCTGGATCCATGTTGATCCCAGGAGGAGTTGTAGTGGCAGCCCCGGAGGGATTTTCCTGCTGGGGTGGCAAGTTGGAGATACTTAAGTCTGGGATGCCATCTTCCGTGGTTCTGGATCCCTCTCCTGGCTATAGAGGGTCTTGATTTGGTTATCCCTGGTTCTGTTCACACTGTTGGCACAGGAGGGATTCCAATCTAGGCTGTGTGGCTGTTAAGTGGCAGGCTGGGCAAAGGAAAGGTCCCTTGGCTTTTTTGGATGGCGGTGCCATTATTTGTTCAGTTAGTTGTGGGCGGATGCGCATAAGTTATGCGCACGAAGTCCGCACAAGTTGTGCGTGCGGGCAATGGAGTTTGTGCGCGCATTGCTGTGTGCACAACCTAGATGCGCGCGCTGCTGTGTGCTCAAACTGTAGTTAAGCACTTAAGTTAGGCGCTTGGGCCTCCCGCCTGCCCTGCGCGTACCGCCAGTCGGAGGTGGAAAATGGCACCGACGACCCGAAGGCAAGGTGGAGGAGGGTCTCCGAGTGTGTGGACCCTCACACCGAATCAGGGCCTGCCCAACCAGATTTAAACCTCTGAGGAAGGACGGTACGGCTGTTCTAGCCTTGGAGACCAGAGACTTAGAAATAAAGGTTTCTACTTTACCTGGTCTCTGCGCTTACCGGTCGCGTGCCAGACGGTCTCCAGCTGTGGGGGGAGAAGGAAATACCTTCACCACCGTACTCAAATCTGCACCCGCTGCCTTTCAGCCACCCTGGGGGCTACGTCCATGCCGGGAATCGGCCAGCAGACTAAGGCTCACCTCTGAGGGATATCGAATCACCTCAGGGAGGGACAGTTAGGTTTCACCGCAGGAGAAGCGGGGCTCTCTTCTTAAAGGTACATTTTCTCTCTTGTAAATATTACACTACTCTCGTTTGGCATAGTGTCCGCATCTGCTATGGAGACAAATACCAAAGAACTAAAGCATGCTGCACAGGTATATGTAGGCTGACGTCAGCTTTGAAATCTGACTCCTCCCATCCGCTATCAGAAGAGCACAATACCCATTGGTCCCGAGTCCACGCTAGGAAACTAGGATTATTTGGCCTAGAAACAGACTGAGGAGGACCCAAAAACATCAAGGCATGGAAGGTTGCAATCAGGAGCATGAGCAGTTGCTCCCCTTCTTCATTCCTCAGTGGAGACTATGATGAAATCACATTACAACAGTAAAGATTTAGATCAGACATTAAGAGCTTTCTAACAAAAGTCAAGCATTGCAGCAAGTTTCCTTGGGAAGTGATAGAATCTGTCAATGGAGTTTTTTTCTTTTCCAAGAGAAGATTAAAGAAATACCTGGCTGAGATGAAAGTTAGTGAACAGCTCTGCACCCTGCTATCATCCAGACCAGAGCCCAGGTGCCGCGATTTCATTGAGCTTTTTTTTTTTTTATATATAACAGTGCTAGTGGCAACAGTTTAACAAAAACAAAGGAAATGTTTCCTTGCTTAGCCAGGATGTTCATGTGCAGAGCTGCCAGTGCAAATCAATGCTGCCTCGGGGAGGATAAGGGAACTGGAGCACCAGATGTACACCCCCATGGAATCCAGGACCTCTGCTCATCACCTCAAACCAGGGGAGAAGGCCCCATCAGGATCTAACAATCCCCTTGGAGGAACTGAAAACATTTTTTTCTCTATACTCCAGAGTGCAGGTTTTACAACCACTACCATTTGTTGGAGACGGGGACTGCATGTGGCACCTTAAGTTATGACAGTGTCCGTGAAACTTATCTATCTGCTGGCAAGGAGACAAAACCCAGGAGTCTGGAGTGATCTGGAGTAAGAACAGGAAGGTCTGCTTACTTCAAGCTGTCAAATCAATAAGTTACAACGGATAGTCTTGTTTTGGGAGCTACCTTATCCCCAGGGCCTGCTCTCTTGCCCCCACTCAGGGGAACAACCTGGGACCAGCATTTCCTTCTGGGCTGTGCCTTAAGGTGGATCAGGCTAAACATTCGGTACTGCTCTTAAGGGGAGGTCTTGAAATACTCTTCTCTTCAGCAGCATTTGGCAATGCAACGGTCATCACAAACCTCCTACCAGCACTGCTGAGAAGAGAAACTGGACAGGATTGATTTTCCCCCACACATTCTTATAAGAAAGTGAGTTATTTCAATTAATAGGCAAAAGCCCATCTAAAATTAACTGCTTCCTCACTGTTGCTGAATTAGCATAAAATGGCTAGTTTTTGCCATGGACTGAAAAAACTTTTACGGTATTAAACAGCTCAAAAGATGGGATAAGGAGTGCAAGGCCCATCTACCCTGCCAAGTACTTGTGATCGGGATTGGCCTCTGTTGGAAATAGGATACTGGACTTGATGGACCTTTGTCTGACCCAGTATAGCAGTCTTATGTAAATGAATTCCTCTTGCATTGGCTTAACCCCAGCTTGATATTTATCTTCTGTGTCACGCCTTTATAATTAAGGAGACATCATGGCAAGGCCAGGCTCCACCTTCTCTTCACTGTGACCAAGACCAGGCTCTCAACATCTATTGTGGTTTTGTTTTCCCAGGAAGACCGTTTCCAATACTGATCCCTTAAAGCCCTATATCATGAGCTTCTCTTCCGGAACTTCCTTTCCACTAAAAAATTATTTTCCTGTACGGTATTTGTCTTCTCCAGGGGGTACAAATGTAAGACCATAAGTCAATTTATAGCACTTATGATGCAGACTACATCTTTTTAGCAGTATTTAAATGTAAAAAGGATTTACCATCTCACTGCTGGTACAGTCTTGATTACAGTCCTGCTCCAAAGTAATAGATAACCAATTCATACAGGCAAAATTTCATCTTGTTAAATGTAATATCCTGCCTTCCTTTCAGATTAAGAATTTTATGTAGCACAAAACCATTAAATGCTGTTCATTTTAAAGTACTGTCCCTCTGTAGTAGCCTCCAAGCACTGCTCCTCCAGCATATGAATGGCACAAGCGGCCATGACAGCACAAGCCTTAAAACATTACTCTCTCTACACACTAACTGTGGAGGAACCACTAACTTCCTTACAGGATTCTTCAGATGGAGATTATCCATGTTTATAGCTGTGGCCTCCCTAACCTGGCATACATGCACTATTATTTCCAATTCCCAGAGGAGAATCACTACAAGGAAAGCCGCCAGGTTTACAGAGATAGCCCAGGACTATGAGAAATTCCAAGATAAAAAAAAATCAGTATGTAAACTTCATACAATATATGGGATCAGGTACAGGCAGGGATTTCAGTAGATCCTTCCTACAGAAGGAAGCATGCGGAAACATTTGTAACAGCCACAGAATGTGTGTGGATACTGTAGGCAGTACTGAAGCTCATACAGGAGGCCCCACATTCACTACTAAAGAAGTAGAGCAGGCCAGGCCAAAGTTTCACAGATTTTAAAGCTATGTTTCAATACCTTCTCTCTCCAAGTCTCAGGTGCTTTAGAATTCAGGGACATTAGATAAAAGCTGCAGATCACAAAAGCCATAAAAGGGAAAAACATTTATTTTGTTCTCTATAAAAGCTACAAAACATTAACACAGATCACAACAACTCAAAATAAAAACAAACTTCATGTGGGACTTGGGTTTTGGTCCAAGACCTATTAGGACATCTGGGTATGCCTGAGACATCTGAGGAAAAAAGGAGGCACAGTCACCTGTGAAGAGACAAGATGGAGCTTTCAGCCAGCAATTAAAAAGGTTCACCTGCAAAAGGCAGAAGCAGGACACAGTGCTGAGGTTATATGTAAGTAGCACAGACAGTATGGGCAGCAAAGTACACATTAAGCTGAAAATGGGACAGAAAACATTAAAAAGTGCATCATAGAAATTGTTTCTCCTAACAGAGGAAATTGTAAGGGGGCGGGGGAAAAAACAACAAAACACTACAAGCAATAGATCTACAGTAGCTTGGGGCAGGGGAAGAGCGCAAGAGATTAAGATCTCAGTTTATAGCAAATGCTTAAGTTACCTGATTTATTCTTGGGTCTCCATGTTCTCCTCCTCCTCTCCACCTGCTTCCTCTACATTCTCCTCCTCTTCCTCACCCTCTTTCTTCTCTGGAGGCTTCTCATAGGCTTTTTCTGATGGTGTTACTATTACTCCATCCCAAGTGGACATTTCTGAAGCTAGATCTAAGAAGCACAAACAGTGTAAGCAGACACCACGTCAGCTTCATTCTGCTATGGAAAAAGCTAAAAGGTCAGTGAAAGGCAGCTAAGCAAGTTACTTACAACTCGCATCTCCTTCCTGCCCAAGGATCTTTCTGAAGCCGCCATGGGAGAGGATTCTGACGAGTGTCTGAGCAGTGTAGCAAACCATATCCTGAAAAATACAAGAACACACATTCAGGAACTAAATCCTTCTGGGCATCCAGAGATAAAACAGCAGCAGGCCCTATCTCCAGCACACAGAGCCACAGAGGCATGGACAGAGCAGATAGGCCAACGTGTCTTTTTCTGCAATTGACTACAATATTACCCTGAAACAAAGCATTTGTGATACCTACAGTTAACAGCTCTGGTGGACGAAGAAGTCCTGCTTACCTGTTGCTCTAGAGTCATGACTGTGTGAACTCGGAAGTTTCCGCTCTCACAAGGGTCTGTGATACCAACAGATCCTGGCAGGAAGAGTCCAGCTGCAAGGATCTGCAGACAACGCCTGGAGGGGGTGGAGGCAGATTTGAAGGATTAAAGAAAGAACCCTACCCACAGTTCCACCATAACACTGAGTTGTTCATGATCATGTGATGTGAATGAAGGTGCTACAATATATTGGACATAGAACAGCAATTCTAGCAGCTATACGGCAAGAAGCCACTTTCCCTAAATCTCTATCAACTTAGATCAAGCATGACCATTTGCAGGCACAGGCCTTTGCATAGTCAATAATTCCATTTCCCCATTAAGCTGGTAAAGATAAAATGAGTTATCTGCTAGTTTTCGTTCCTGGAATACCACAGATCAGTCCAGACAAGTAGGTTTTGCATCCCTACCAACAGATGGAGGCAGAAAAAAAAAGTGTGAGCCAAATCGTCCAGGTACGGATGTACCAGAATCCCTTCCTTTCTGAGGGCTGCCACCACACCACCTTTGTGAAATTCTTTGGTGCTGTCGCTAACACAAAGAGTAAGGCTTGAAACTGAAAATGCTCTCTGAGCACCGTGAATCGTAGAAATCTGATGGTCTGGTCTTAAGGGATATGCAGGTATGCCTCCATTAGATCCAATGAAGGCAAGAAACTCTCCCCTTTCGCACCACTGTCACCAGCCATAGCATCTCCATACAGAAACATGGTACCTGCAGTGCTGCACTGCCCATTTGCAGTTTGAGGATGGGCCGAAAGATGCCCTTCTTCTTGGGAACTATGACGTGAACTGAATATCTTCCTAGTTCCTGCTCCCCTGGGTGAACTGGAACAATGGCCTCCAATTGCTGCAGCCACAGTGACACGAAAATTCTAAGGCGTAACGTCATATCACCTCCAAGACCCATCGATCAGACAGGATCTTGGTCCACTCCTGGTAAAAAAAGGGTTAACCTCCCTCAGACTGATTCCAGGGAAGAGTGGACCAGCCCCCCTTCACTGGGAGATTTTACTTCCTACGGCCACCCTGGCTGGATCTCTGGAAGGCCTTCGAGAAGCCCAAAACGCCCGCTGCCTTCCAGCGCCTTGTTTCTGCGTCGAGGCAGAAGAATTCCTATTGGAACGAAACTTCCTCAGCTCTCAAAAGCACAAGCATGGCGGAAAGCTCGACGGGCTTCTTGTCCTCTGGTAACTTGTTCCCTGTCTACTCCCCCAAATGCTTCAACTGTTCCAGATCTTCTCCAAATGGCTTCCCTTTAAAACGGGAGATTACACAGCTGAGCTTTCGACCACACATTCGCCGCCCAATTGCGCAGCCATAGGAGTGTCTGAGCCACAACCGCTGACACTGTATTCCTGGCTGACGTTCAGACCATATTGTACAAGGCATCTGCCATATAGGCCACTCACGCCCTCCAACTGAGATGACTGGTTGGGAGCAGAAGAGTCCCTGACCTCTGCTCCTGCGTCTTCTGGATACAGCACAAACAAGACCTCTGCCTCAGACTAGCACAGACAGCTTCCGAGCCTGGACACCTGGATGACAGCAGACACTGCCATATCCATCTTTGGCACTTTCCAAAATTCCAGGGTCTCTTCCGGCAGCAGATACAATTTAAGCCATAGTCCTGCCTCAGGAGATGCCTACTCCTGGTCCATCAACTTTTTCAAAGGAAAAGCCTTTGGTGGTTCACACATGCTGCTAACAGAGTGTACCGCTTCATTGTTTGAATCCTCCTGCGAGACCGTGATCCCAGTTCCTCCAAAACATGGGAAAGGAGGGGCCGAAGTTCCTCCTTGCGGAAGGAGATTCCTCGGGTAATCTCCTTCTGCAACTGGAACCTCCCCCAAATCAGGATCACTACCTGCCAGAGCACTCCCAGGATCCACCCCTGGATATCTCGCAGGTCCACCTGAAAATCTTGACCCTTTGCATCCTCAGAGGTCTTTCCATCTTCCCCCGAATGTCCCAGACCCAGGAGCCAAAGAATCCCTCCATATCTGGGCTGCTCACCTGTCCTAGGCTTCTTAGGCGAATGATGGGACTTCTGATCTGCTTACTCGCTGCCTCCTTTTTGTCAGGTAGGTCTTATGGAGCAGCAAACAAAATCCAGGGAAAATTCTTCAGACCACTGGATCTCTTTTCCACCGTGTCCTCTGGCTCGCCTGTCCCTTTCTATCTCCTAGAGCACCAATATCCACTAAAGAGAGCAGGAGACAGGAGTCCCTAAAACTCCCCAGTAACAGCATGCTTTCTGCCATGAAGAGACAACACGGCCGCTGTCTCCTCCGCTCCCCCACCCCAGGTCTCCAGAAATGGGCCTGCAGACCTTGTGCGACAAGCGCTGCCTGAAGCCTCCGTGGAGGTTCCTGCTTTTTTGGAGGCACAGGCAGCACCCAAAAGGAGCACCATCGGGGCACGATTTCCTCACCCCGCAGGCCTGACTGTTTACCACACTCCCCAGAAGGCACCATGCTTGTGCCACGGTCCACAGCAAAAATAATCCCAGAGTCCAAACGCTGCTGCAGATCCTGCCCCAAGCACGGGTGCTGAAGGCAAATTGTGTGTCCCCTCTCACCCTCAGCAACGGTCTCCCCGCCGAAAAACAGCTGGCTGCACAGCCCTGCCAAGCACCTTTCTTCAATTGTTTCTTTTAAAAAAAACAAACAAAAAACAAAAAATAACCCTCCAGCAACTAAGCAGTCCCCAGAAAAAATAGAGACATACTTTCCTGTTTCTGGCTGACGGAAGTGTGAGAGAAGGCCTCAGAGGGAGTGAGGGAACTAGGACCCCTGGCTTTCGCTCCTACTGGAAGCTGAGGGCTGAGCCAGAACAGGTGGCACTCTCAGTTACGTAGCAGTGCCTGAAAAAGGTTTTCTTCTCTGCCTCCATCTGCTGATAGGGATGCAAAACCCACCTATCTGGACCGATCTGGGGTATGAACAGGAACATCAGGAGTTTCCAGTGTTCCACCAGCACGCTTCACCATGTACACATGCACATTTTGTTCTAGTGAGCCTGTGGCTACAATTTACCTGTAAGCGACATTGAGAGCAAGGGGCTGCCTGGATGGATTGTTCATCACCGCATAATGTCCCTTAGACAAAGAAGAGAAATTACTGTCAAGTTCAGAATCAAAAACATCCCTGAAACACAGAAAGCCCTCTCATTCACATACCAAAAGGTCCAAAATCCAAGGTGTGAGAGGCTCAAAGCCAGGAAATCTGCTGCTTAAATCCTTCAACAAGCGGATTAACACTTTCACTCTGTGGAGAGGAAATAAGGGAACACAGCAGCATATTGAGTTTTTATTGCACCAACGTAACCCCAGAGCATCAGTTAATGTGTTTCACTCTTCCTAGTTTCTCAGCATGAGTGGCTGAAGCAGTTGCTCTGCAATTGTATCCATCAGTGTTTTCTAAGCACAAATAATTTCTGTGGATTAATAATCCCATCTTTTGGGTCCATAGGCTATATAAAAAAAACCCACTGAGATTTACTGCAATTACCAGTTTCACTGTACAAGAACTAAAGGAAGACAGTAATGTCTGGTGGCCCAGAAGCCGATCAGAAGAACAGTATCCTCACTAATACTTACGTAGACTGGGACGCATTCTCCTCAAACCAGCGTGCATGTCTGATGGCAGCCAGAGCACTCTGCAGAACTTTAATGTCCACTGAAAGAAGAAAGAGTACCAACAGGGCTCAATTCTACCAGAGTTATCAGCAACATTTGCAACCCTCACAAACACAGCCCCATGGGAAAATTGGTTCATACCTACTAAATTTTCATTCCTGTAGTACCACGGAGCAGTCCAGACTCCTGGGTTTGTTACATCCCTGCCAGCAGATGGAGTCAGAGAAAAGTTGCACTGACACCGCTTCATAATCCCTGGTGCCACTTGCAATTCCTCAATATTGATCTGTACCCAAGCACAAAACACTTGCAGAAATTGTAAAACTTTTAAAAACCTTGGAAAAAAAATTCTTCCAGTGAGTCTGTATTCCATAACTAAGTTAGTACAAAAAAAAAAAAAAAAGAAGATTACAGCTGAGTGGATGACTCTCCACCTCCATAGATTGGGTGGGTTCTGGATTAATCCGTGGGACTACAGGAACGAAAATTAGCAGATAAGAACCAATTTTCCTTTCCCTGAATATACCCGGATCTGTCCAGAGTCATGGGATGTACCAAACCTCCCTACTTAAGGTGGGACCCGAAGAGACCCACTCGCAAGACATTCTCGCCAAAAGACCAAGACACCGGATCCCCTACATCTATATGGTAGTGCCTTGCAAAAGTATGCAGTGACTTCCAGTTCTCCACCCTATAGATTTCCTGTGGTGAAACCAATTGGGTCTCTGCCCACGAGGCTGCCTGAGAACGTGTAGAGTGGGCCCTTAAACCTTCAGGCACCCGATGACCTTTGAGAATGTATGCAGACCCAACAGCCTCCTTAAGACACCTCGCAATGGTAGCTTTGGAAGTCTGGGTACTTTTCTTTGAACCACTCCATAAAATGAACAGATCAAATCTCCTAAAATCATTAGTTACCTTGAGATACCTCAGCAAAGTCCTACGGACATCCAACAGCCTAAGCTTCCGCGCATGAGGCGCAGAAGCATCCAATTCCAAAAAAGCCAGAAGATCCACCATTTGATTAACATGAAAAGCTATTACCACCCTGAGTAGAAACGAGGGAAGCATCCGCAAAGACACTCCTGAGTCAGAGATCTGAAGGAATGGATCGCTGCAAGATAGAGCCTGCAACTCAGATTCTCCACACAGAACAAATGGCTACCAGGAAAACAACTTTCAAGGTCAAATCCTTAGGAGTCACTCTGCAGAGAGGTTCAAAAGGTGGCTCACACAAACCTCGGATGACGAGATTAAGATTCCAAGATGGACAAACTCTCCTAACCAGAGGGCGCAAATTCTTAACCCCCCTGAAGGAAAAAAAAACAAAAAACCATATCGGGAAGAGAGGACAATGCGTGACCCTCAACTCTTATCTTGTAGACAAGCTAGGTCTTTGATCAAACCTTCTTGATGGAAAGATAAAACCCGAGACACCCAAGACTAAGGCCTGTACCCAGCTAGTTATACACCTTGCCCCAAAGACCTTCCACTCTGGACATACGACAACGAATGATGGCCTCTGGGTACTCTCTTCGTCTCAAACACCGCCTCTCAAAAGCCAGGCCACTAGACAAAAGCGATCTGCCTGGTCTGAAAATATGGGGCCCTGCAGAGGAAGACGACAAACTTAACAGTCCATCCACTGCCATGTTGACCAGATCCATGAACCATGGAGGACCAGGTCACTCCAGGATTACCCGGATGTTTCTCTATCCGACCCAACACTTTGCCTATCAGAGGCCAAAGGGGAAATGTGTAAATGTGTAAAGAACCCCCCCCGCCCCTGAGGCCAGGGTATTATCAGTGTCGACACCCTTTGGCCCTGTTCTCCAGTCTTCGATTGAAAAAATGAGATGCCTTTGCATAGAGACAAGTCGCCATTAGATCCACATGGGGACAGACCCACCTCTCTTGGATAAGTTGCATTGTTGCCTCGGACAACTCCCACTCCCCTGATCTAGCATTGTGTCAGAAAATCCGCTTGGACGTTTGCAACCCCTGTGATACGAGACGCTATCTGAATCAAGTGCTGTTCTGCCCAAAGAATCAACTCCTGAGCCTCCTTGGCCACTGCATGACTCTTGGTTCCTCCCTCCCAATCGTTATATGCCACGGTCATCGCATTGTCTGGTTCAAGGCTGCTCGGTGAGGGTCCTGGCAAAGGTAGAAAAACAAGCAATGCCAACTACACTGCTCTGGTCTCTAAGCGATTGGTCAGCGGAAGAAGCCTCTTGGTCTATCAAACGCTCTGGGCCAATGGTCGCTGGCATACTGCTCCCCAACCAGAACGAGTGGCATCGGTAGTAAGAGTTACCCAATCCGGAGTCTCCAGAGCGACCCCACGGACCAGATTGGACTGCAGCCACCAAGCCAGACGGGCATATGAAACTCCTCAGACAACAGACTGCACTGTGCCAGAGAGCTATGCACAAAAGCCCACGGCACCAATTCCAGCGTTGAGGCCATCACACTGAGAACCTGCAACGCCAACAGATGCCGGCCTTGTGTCTGTAACTTGCAGGCTCTCTCCTCAGAGAGGTCACCTTGCCCTTCAGCGTGTCAAACCGAGCCCCCAAGTAGTCTAGGGTCCAAGACAGGACCAGCTGGCTCTTTGCCAAATTCACCACCCAGCCTAGAGATTCTAGGGTGGCGTTTACCTTCTGCACCGCTGCATGACAAGCAATTTAACTTTGCTCTGATAAGTCAATTGCCTAAATCAAGGTGCACCAGGACCCCCTTGCGCCGCTGCCACCACCATTACCTTGGTGAATGTGCAGGGTGCCGTGGCCAGCCTGATACTGGAAATGCTGACAGTACCATGAACCTCAGGACCCACTAGGGATATGTAGGTAGGCCTCTGTCAGATCCAAAGAAGCCAGGAACTCCCTCTCTGACCCCCTAGAGGGTGAGGCTGGCTACCCAAACCTATCTGCTGAGCTAAATATGCCTCATGCAGCAGGAAAACAAAAATCAGCAGAAAAGGCTAGAGGAGCCAGAGAACTGTGAGGGTGCAGTCTCCGCAGATGCTGGCACATGCAAGCACACTGCCTCATCCACACCCCCCCCCCATCCCAAGACCCTCTACCGTGGTCAGGTAGACCAGAGAAAGATGAGGCAAAACTCCCCCATCATCCATCTGAACAGACCGCACTGCCAGGGGAGCAAAATAGCCACAGTTCCTGAGTCTGAGGAAATCGGAGGCTTCCCATGGTCCACAGAAACCCTCAGGGGAGAGCCCGAACAGTTCCTGCCTCTCGTGGTCACCAGAGCCTCCAACGGACCCTTCTCCCAACAAAATGCAGGCTGCACATAAGCGGCTGTACCACGCTGATCCGGCACCACATGTGCGGCAAACAGAGCAGTGAACCATGCTGAAACTGGCAGGTAAGCCACCCTGCCGAGCCCCGAACAAACATATGAAAGGGAGCAAAAAAAACGGAGCCTGCACATCTGCTATAAACAGGGACCGGAAGGAGAGCGCAGCCCGTGAGAAAGCTTTTTTTTTTAAACTTTAAAACTAGTCAGCCTCTCCTCTGCAGAGAACACGGAGCTGTCCAGCTTGGGTTCAGCAAAAGGCAAAAAGAAATGAGACACTGAAATCAGAAATTTAAAGAAAGGCAAGCAGATGAAAGAAAAAAAAAAAAAATACACCAGCTGCCCTGAGCCCACAGCCACCTGAGCAGCCTCATGAAGGGGAAGGATCTGGACCACCAGATTTACCCCCCCCTCAGACTAACGAAGCAAACATACAAAAAGGTAACCGACCTCCAGCTCATCCACTTCAACCAAACAGGGAAGGATCCAAACATCCCCTGGGAGGAAAGTCTCACACCCAAAAAAAGAAAAAAAAAAAAATTAACCAGACCTGCAGGTTTATGCACCAGCCACCATCTGCTGGAGACAAAGAAATACTGCGGAACTGCAGGTGGCACCAGGGATTAGGAAGCAGTGTCAGTGAAACTGTCTCCATCTGCTGGCAGGGAAGAATAAACCCAGGAGTCTGGACTGATCCAGGTACGTACAGGAAACTAACATTTGAAGATGCAGTCCTTCACTTAATGACAAACAGCACATGAACAATCTTTACTGTCTAAAGCTTCCTCCCCACCACCCAATCTCATTTTCTCTGCACAGGATTACTCACAGTGTAGCTCGGGATCAAGTTTGCGGAGATTGGGAGGGACAGTGGTGATGAGGATCTTAACTGTAGCATCAGCAGAGCTAATCTCAAAGCCAGTCTCATTAGTCAGCATGGTCAAGACTGCAATAAAAATAAAAACAAACTATCCATTATGGGAGGAGCCAAGTGAACTGCAATAACCTTAAAACTTCTTAGCAACATCTCAGAGTTTGTGTTTCAGAGAAAGTGAACAGTATTATAAAAGTGATACTGAGTAGCACCAAAAGCGTTACATTACACCTACACCAGAGCAGGGGCCAAGACTCAGCCTGCAGATCAGAAGACATGGCTTACATCAGATCCTACCCAAAAAGTACTTTTGGGACTTGTTTCATAGATAGTTGCTATGGAATCTCTCATCTAGGGGACTTCCTGGATTAGATGAAGCCCCCCTCAGATTGCTATAAGAGCCAGCATAATGCCAGACGCCGTTAGAACACTATAGCACAAGGCAACGACAAGACCCTCTCCATTCTGGTGAGGATGTTCACATCAGTTGCAAGCTGACCTTCTGATGGCTCCTGGGTTCTTAAGGTCTCCACCACTTTATTCCCCAATGCAGCCACAGCTTCCACTGGAAAGACAAAAGAGCATGTGAGGGAGGCTTCCACTGTACCACCCACTCTCTATATACAGCATTCAGAAGATAAGAGCACCTACATGTCGGCAAGATCTTCAGGATCACAACCAGATCAGCAACATTGTGTCCTGTGGTCATGGTGCCCTTCTTATAGGAGCCCACCTGACGAACTTCTTCAATTTGCTGGATCAGAAAAGGGAAAAAAAAAAAAAAAAAAAAAGTTAAGCCTGCTGCCAAAGCCAGGAACAAAATTACTCCTTAAAATATGATGCAGACATGACTATTTGGTCTGTAGTTTCAGAGGGGCACAAGTTATTAGTCACTAAATTGCAGGTGACAGGCCCTGTGGCTGCTGCCACTGTAACATGTGACAGATACCGGCTGCAAGCCAAGAAAGAATCCTGTTTACACAGATCTACTCTAAAGCTGCTTTTAGCTATAGAAATTTCTTCTAAAGAAAAATTCTCTTATTTTGATAATTGGGAAGGATTTCTCCTAAGTAACTTCTGCTTCCCCCATCCTCCAAAGATCCTAACAGTTAACATTCCTAACTTGATAAAGATGCCAGAAACACACCACTTACCACTTCAAATGTTCCTGGAGCCACAATCAAATTGTCAATCACGTTGTTAATTTTAGTCACCAGGGAAAGGATGGATGCCTACAAATGAAGGGATCACATAAATAGACCTGAGCTTTTGATAGGGGTGAAATGAACTGGGAGAAGCTGTGCTGTGACAGGAATACGATCTGTCCAACATTTGCAAAAATATGAACTTCCCTAATGTATTCTAACACTGCATACCCCAAACCAAATAAGCCTGATACTTCACTTTCAACCCATATCCAGCATAGCGCTCTGCTTCAATGGCAGGGGAGAAGAAAAACTGATACTTCACGCATATCCAGCATAGCTCCCTGCTTCAACAGCAGGGGAGAAGAAAAACTGATACTTCACGCATATCCAGCATAGCTCCCTGCTTCAACAGCAGGGGAGAAGAAAAACAGCCAATAAGGGCTGAATAACATAGTCTGGGTAAAACAAATAAGCATGGGTGTAGCTTGCTTATTGCGGCGGTTACTTCCCCTACTACCCCTAACTAATCAAGCTAGATATTTCACTTGGATGCAGCTCCATCACTGCTCTCTACATTAATGGTGGGGGTGGAAGGGAAATAGAACCAAAGAGCTAAGAGAAACAGATAAGTATGAGAAAAAAATGTGTGAAGCTTGCTGGGCAGACTGGATGGGCCGTTTGGTCTTCTTCTGCCGTCATTTCTATGTTTCTATATATGTTTCTATATTAATAACCTGCTCTGTAGAAGTTGGTGCTAAATCCTGGTTTCTCTTGAGCAAGGCTTCACTAAAAGTAGTCTCGTCTGGAGCAGTCTTCACACGAGGGAAGGCCATCTCACACTGAAAGAAAGTCACAAATGCAATGCTATGTTTTAGTCAGCATCCAGACTTGCACCCCATACCATGGACTGTGAAGCTAGGTAAAATTTCATTATAGCAAAACTATGTTAAAACTCAGAAAAAGTAAATATGGTAAAAAACAAAAACAAATTCATTAAGATTACATTTTCTACCCTCTGTGGCAACCCATCTCTAAGGGGAGTTTAACTTGCCTAGATGTATTAACTTAAACCCTTCCCCAAAAGATCACACCAAATTATAAATTAGCCACAGCACTCACCACATAGAAGTCAAATGGGATGTGTGGAACAAAAGGCCTGAACCTAGTAATAAGGAAAATTAAAATCAAGAACACACACAAGTTTTTTATCTGACAAACTACAAGAAAATTGGTTCTTACCTGCTAATTTTCAAGTACCACAGATCAGTCCAGGCAAGAGGGTTTATACATCCCTACCAGCAGATGGAGGCAGGGCTACAAACCCGAGAGTGCCACCAGCAGTCCTTCAGTATTGACCTGTACCCAAGCCAAGATGTCTACCTTAAACTCCAATAAGCCTGGGGGAACACATATTGAAACATTAGAGCCCCCTGAAAAACAAGCTAGCCCTCTTAACCCGACAGAATGCACATCTGAAACTACGTACACTTCTCATTACTCTGAATAGATCCCATATCAGCTCAGCAACATCCAGAAGTGAGGAAGTCTTTCGGCCAGTGGGACGGGTCTCTGGTCTGGTCTGTGGTACTTCAGGAACAAAGTTTTTCCTTTCCTGTTCTTACCCTGGATCAATCCAGATAAGTGGGACGTACCCAAGCCCCTCTATTCTGGAAGGGAACTCAAAAGACCTGCACACAACACACTTTCCCCAAAAGACACCTCCTCCGGTGCCCACACATCCAAGTGGTAATGTTTGGTAAAACTGAGAAATGAAGACCACGTTGCCGCACAACAAATCTCCTGCATAGAAAGCAGTTGAGACGCCGTCCTCGAAGTTGCTTGCGCCCTAGTGGAATGCGCTCTCAGCCCCTCTTAGGACAGACCGGCCGTTACAGATGTAAGCTGAAGCTATCATCTCTTTCAGCCATCATGCAATACTGCCCTTGGACATCTTATTTCCCTTCTTAGTGCCACTGCACAGGACAAAAAGATGATCAGATCTCCAAAAGACATTTGTCGCCTTAAGATATCACAAAGAATTCTGCGCCCATCCAACTAATGAAACTTCCTCACCAGAGGAGCATCCGCAGACAAATATGGCAAGGCCGGTAACTTGATCACCTGGTTAAGATGGAAGGAGGAAACCACCTTAGGCAAAAAAAGAAGGAACCGAACATAAAGAAACCTCTCTCCGAAATCACAGGACAGGTCTCTACAGGACAAAACATGCAGTTCAAAAGTCCTTCTAGCTGAACAGATAGACAACAGGAGAACAGCCTTCAGGGTTAAGTCCTTTAGAGAAGACCTAACCCTGACAGTACCCAAAGAACTAGGCTCAGATTCCATGCTGGACAAATCTTCCAACGGGAGGATGCAAATATTTTGCCTGTTACTTGTTCTGCAAATACCAGGATTCAAAGACTCTCCACACTTTAGACATAAGCCAAAGACATGGAAGGTCGCCTTGCCTGAAACAAAGTCACAATCACGGGCTCCAAATAACCTTTCAAGCGAAGCCATTGTCTCTCAAAGGCCAAGCTGCTAGACAGAATTGATCCTCCTGGTCTGAAAATACAGGTCCCTGCCACAACAGCCCTGACAGATAGGTGAAGCGAACGGGACCATCCACTGACAGAAGGTGGTCCACAAACCACAGCTGGCGTGGCCACTCGAAAGCCACCAGAATCACCCTGCCCAAATGAAGCTCGATAAGCCGCAGCACTCAACCTATGAGAGGCTGCGATGGAAACAAAGAGAAATAGGTGTGTTGGCCACAGAAGAATAAGAGTGTCAATGCCCTCCGATCCAACCTCCCTTCTGCCTAAAAATAGCCTCTACCACTGAACAAACACCGTTGGCGGCACATCCCCAATGCTAAATGAGCCCCCAGCCTGGCGGTTGGGATGTTTTTGCCTTCACTCACCTGGCCCTGCCTCCCGGCAGCTCAGCCAATCAGCACCTGAGCAGCTCCCTTCACAGCGGGTTTGGTTTTTTTTTTGGTTTTTTTTTTTTAAGGTGCAGGCACCGAATAAAGGAAATAAACAGCAAATAAGAAAAGCACAAAGAAAAGGGTTACTTCCCTGCTTCTGGATGCAGAGAGAGCAGACTCTGGAGGCGATGAAGGAACCAGGACCCCTGGCTTTCACCTCCTCTAATCAATAAAGGCTGAGCTAGCTCAGAGATCACCAACCCTTCGATTGTCCTGCTCAAACCAAGGGATGGCTCACGAAGGAATCTAACACCTCGGGGAGCCTTCCAGGAATCTGTTTTTGTTTTTTTAAACAAACTTCAGACTGCAGGTTTGCACCTCTGCTATCTGCTGGAGACAGAAATACTGAGGGACTGCAGGTGGCACTCTCAGTTATGTAACAGTGCCTCAAAGTTTTTGATTTCTGCCTCCATTTGCTGGTAGGGATGCATAAACCCACTTTTCTGGACTGATCTGGGGTATGAACAGGAACCCCAAAATTCCCCTTTATTGGATTTTGCCACCGACCCTAACAGCAGCAATGAACCAATTTATAAAAAAAGACAAAAGCATTTCTAAGCTTTGGAAAAGACTTCACACATTCAGAAATCTTTGGGTTCACTCAGATCACAAAGTGGTGAAATACCTTCAATATTCATGTTATGAGTGAGACAAAGATCTAAATATGTATCTTCCAGAGGAAAGAAAGGGAACACTAAATGTCTCAAAGGCACTGAATGTACAAGAGGCATTTTTCTGTGGAAAAAAAAAAAAAGTACTGAAAAAAGGATCAAGTACAAGACTGAAAATGGGGTTGGTTCAGGCATAACATAAGGAAATGTCTTCTCAGAAAGAGTGGTGGGTTCATGGAAAAATCTCAGTGTGGCAGTGAAGGCAAAAAAACCAGCAACAGGGAGTAGTGGGGGAGAAAGGGGAAGGCAAAGAATTGGTTTGCCCCAAACTTTTTGATGTCCTTGAATCTGCTTTGCTCTTTCCACCTTTTTATTGGGGGGATGGGGGCACAGTTTTGTCTATTTTGCTCATGTGATTTTGTTGTTGTTGTTGTTGTTGAGTGTCAAGGGATTTAGTCCTGTGTGTTTTGTTTTGGGTGGGAAGTCACCTGAGAATTTGGCTGTTGGCAAAGTATTCACCTGACAGCTCATTTTAAAATGAAATTTTTGTTACAGGGACTGCGGTTGTTTTTCCTATTTTGAAACAGGTCCTCTTCACCAAATGAGTGAAGAGACGGCAATATATTGCACTGGGTTTAAATAGCAGCATCAGCTGGGCATAAGGCCGTCTGCACATGTTAGAAGTTGCATTTTATTTTAAAATTGCAGCTCAGTAAAAAAAAAAAAGGGTGGGAAGGCTTGGCACACGTGACAGTAACATTCTAGTTTCCAGAAGTCTATATCTGATACTGGGCGAGAAAGCCAAAGTCCTTTTCTTCATTTGAAATGAATATGACCAAAATAAAAAAAAGGACTTAAGACGTTGGCTCTCTCACCCGTCAGACAGAAGTCTCGTGGAACTGGTTGTACAATCCGACCCATCGCCTTACTAAAATGAAAAAGCAGCGCTCGCAGGCACTGCTCTCTCCGTCCCAGGCCATCCACCACTCCTCTGAGCCTCTCATCAAAAATATCCCCCCCTCCCCAACTCACCCAGTAGCCAGGCCGCCCCTGGAGCCAAAGCGTCCGCCGCGGCCACGTCCTCGTTCGCCCCTGCGGAGAAAAGTCAGGAGGTTAGCGGATGTGTACGGCAACGGGGGACGGCAGCACCCGGCCCAAGCACACAGAAGGAGAGAGGCCTACTCCAGCCTCCGCGAGCCGACCTGCCGCATTACTCATCCATTCAGCGGCCATCCCAGCGAGCTCCCTCTTGCCAACCCTGTCCCGGTTCTCCCTCACCCCCTTCCACCTGACCCCTCTCACCTCATGTCGCCGTCGAAAAGACACCCAGTGAGACTCAAACAATGGCAACCACCACACCGCAGGCACCACAAAAAAGAGACTACCTACCAAACACCCTCACTATTGGCTAGGAGAGGATGCTCCGAAAGTAGCCAATCAGCGTTGTCGGTACTGACTCCAACCGGCCAACGGCTCTGAGGAACCAATAGAAGAAGAGGTATTAGGAACGACAGCCAATCAACCATTGATTTCACCTTGGCGGGCGCGTAGTTCCTTCCCGGCTGAATGCGGCAAGACGATGATTGGCCACGTATATTAAAGAAGGTGGGTAAAAGCTCACATGGTGGCCCAGCTTTGGTACAGAAAGAGAAAAAAGACAGACTATTGAACAGAGCAGAGTGGCGCAGCGGAAGCGTGCTGGGCCCATAACCCAGAGGTCGATGGATCGAAACCATCCTCTGCTAAGTTTTTTTTTTTCGCTTTAACAAATATCAAAACATTTATCTAGGAATAAATAAAACCATATATAAAAAAATTTTAAGATTTAGAATTTGTTAAAATGTACTTTTTAGACCCTGAACATCAGTTTTATATTTGCTATATTTGTACATTTACATATGATGTAACAACTGATTTAGATTGAGCTAGGCTTGGTATCACAGCAAAAATTGTCCCTTAATCTTGCTTAAACAATATATTTAATTAATAATGTCTTAAATTCCACTAACATAGACCAGCTATCGTAAGATGATTAAAATGTTTGTCATAGGCCCCAAAGAGCACAATGGTTTGTTTTTTTTACACATGCCCCAACCATGGGTGCCTCAAAAACATACCTTGGATTTTACTTCCTATATCCAGACAATACTATGTTTTCACTGGTTCCTGGCGCTGCATTAATATAGCAACCCATTCAAATGCACCAAGGTGGCAGGAACTCAAACTGTGCAATGTTGTTTTTTTTAAGTTCCTTTAATCACAATGTAGTTATTTACTAAGCAATTGGATCAATTCTAGTCAGTCTGTCCCCTTGAAATTAATCAGAAAGATTTAGACTATACTAATCTTACTGTAACTAGCCTCAGGGGCTATGCCTAAACTCCATGCGAAACTGAAAAATCTCCTACCTTTCAACTTAAGCTCTGAGCAACTCTTACCTATCCTTGCACACCCCTCGCTAGGGGCCTGCCACTCCTAGCACTGCCTGCTAGGCCTGGCAGCCACAGACATCATTGACTCCTGGCTGAAAGACTCAACCAGCAAGGATACAGCAGCACAAATGAAAAAAACAAAAACAAAAAAAACAGACTGCCAATTATATGTTTATTACATGAAACTTTATTGACCATGTTCAATTTCACACTCAATTTCAGTAAAATACCAAGAGTCAGTGACCGACTAGGATTCAAAGTACACAGGCTACAGCAAGGGGAAGTACAGCACAAGCTGTAAGGAGACTAGGTCTGCTAGATGGGAAGGGGTAAGGGCCTCTCGTGCAAACAAACAAATGACAAACCCCTCCACACTCCAGGAACAGGCATATCCCTCCCTCCCCAGCTTTCTTGGTTACTACTACTACTACTACTACTACAATAGTCCTGGGAGGATACATGAGCAGGCAGGGGAAGAAGACAGCTGCCAGTTCTTCAGAGCTGCCATGTGTCAGAACTGGGATCACACCAATATTATATCTCCCAGAAGGGAAAGCCACCTTCCCCAAATTCCCTGGACAAAACTATCAGCACATATATGAAGCAGGAGAGAGGACAGTGGTGGAGTTGAAGCAGGGTTAATCCTTGTGCGATCTCTGGCCTAAAAGCAGAGAAATGACAGCTTTTTTAATTATCAACATATATGCAATTTTATGTAGAGACATCCCAAGGTGAGCATAGGACACCATCCCTGCACAAGTAATCATTTCCTGGGCTGTACAATCTATTCCTGTGGTTTCTAACAGTAAAAAGGCCCAATACTGCAGACACTTACAGCTTACTATATACATTTTTGTACCTTGGACTCATCTTAGATTGCTAGCTAGCGAGACTTGATTTGAGATAATTTATAGATTGGCTTTCGATACGCACTGCACATAAATCTTGTTTGTTTCTGAGCACATATTGTAGGCTTATGGGCCCCTGTATTCTGGTATAGTACCCAACATGGGCCCTGTATTCTGGTATAGTACCTATCACATTCCATCATAACATATGATCCAATCCTGTTCTCCCTTGTATAAGCACTGGTCTTCCTGAAGCTTTATAAGGAGGATAGAGGTGAGGATGGAAAAACACACTAGACTGTGGCATCAGAGATGTTATATCTGTTACTCCACCAGCTCTGCTCTGTCCAGCTCTACATCTCGAATAAGCAACTTTTAGACAGGTTTGAAGGCCTATATTGTGTTATGCAGTTTTAATTAAAGATGATTTTTCCTCCTAAAATGCTCTAACTTATTTTCAGACTGCAAGTATGGCTCTGTACAGGAGGGACATTTGTGTATCAGCAACAGAAAGTGAACCTAAAAGAGAAATATGTAGATGGAAGTAGGGAAGTTATAAGCATATGGGATGGGGGGGGGGGGAAATCTTGCATGCTCACCTACCCAGGAAACTGCCCTGGAGAAGGAAGTCACACTCCATAGTGGGCAATAGAGATATATCTTTACAGAGAGGACAGGAATGCCAGGCCATTTAGACTTGTTCTGCCATCCCTTCTTTAAATTGGACAGCAGCACCCTCAAAGCTGCAATCTCACATACTGCTCTATCCCAAGGTTAGGGCACCAGATCACCCATCAGTGCAGTCTCACACAGCTCCATCCCAGCCTAAAACACAGACGTTTGGCAGCCAGAACCATATTTAAGGAAAAAATGAATAGGCGGTAGTTGGTCTCTGAAATTATCATTATAAGATTCCATCAGGTCACCCATGTGCTCTGCACTGCAGAGAGGGAGTTTCCGTTGGGACCGAGGAGATAATTTCTAACAATGCAGGATGGGAGCCAGTGGCACAAGATGAGTTGGTCATGTAACATGGAGCACCGCAGACAGGACCCTGGAATCACAATCATGTGACAGCAACAGATATCTGGTAAGGTAAAGCTTGCAGCAGGCTCCTGGGACTCAGCCCACGGTGGGCCAGCTTCAGTTAGTGGGTGGGCACCCTCCTGTCGACTCCAACAGGGCCTTGCGCCGTGCCGTCTCCTTAGCCACGCTGTGGTTTAGCCTCCTTAGGCGCTCCTGTAATAAAACAGAAGGTGCACGCTCAAAGAAGTGAAGGTAAAGCTAGAGCTCAGGTGGAGGTTGTGATATTGCAACTGAAAAAAACTGGACAAATGAGACTGTCTCCTTCCACCAGAGAATGGTATTTTTATCTGCACCTTTCAGGCCAATGTGCCTGCTAACAGCTCCCTCGGGCAGTTACTTCACCCAGACCCAGTCCTGGAAAGGCAGTATCCAAGCACATCTTCTGATTCTACAGAGACACCAAACCAAGGCAGCCGGCCCCAGCTTTACTCCAAAATATATTATAGATCAGAACAACATGGGAATCCCCCACAGCAGGTAAATTCCTACAGAGGTGTGAGGGGGGAGAACTAAAGAGCACATTTCTCCTGCCATAACTTGCCGAGTAGCTGAAAGAACTTCCAAGCACACCTTGCTCTGTTGCTTGTTGCCTGTGCATATTACATCCTACGAGCTCCAAAAGAAGTGCTCTTTGGCTCAATGCAAGTATTAAGATAAATTTTAGAGTCTGAGATCATACCCAGCATATCCTGGCCTAAGAGTGAGGTTCATTCCTGCAAAACCAACCTATCTGGAAGCAGTAGCACAGGCGAGACCTTACACCAAACAGAATACAACTCTACAAACAGGAAAAAGAGGAGACTCGAGAGGCCAGGACCTGGATAGGACGAGGCACACAGAAGAGCTAAGAGCACAGAACATGAAATCATATGACAGGAATGTCTTTGGACTTTAAGATCACATTGTAGGACGCTTTGCCTGGCAAGAGTATGCAGGGAATGTCTTAGGACAATTTAGAAAGCTTAAAGGCAGAGTGTGCGTTACAGCAGATGGCCAGAAGCCATATGCACATCAGACTACATTCAGACTAGGTGAAAGAACACTACTGCCCTGGCCATCATATTCAGAGGGATCGTAGCAGGCAGAAGCTTCACTATCTGCTCAGAACCTTCTGAGGTCACACACACACACAAACTGGAGAGAGAAAAGCAAGAGCAGCAGCAGCAGCAGCACTGAAACATTCACAAAAATGTTATGAAAGGGCAGGTGCTAGTGCCATCCATTTCAATCTGCCAGATGTTAATGGGGAAATTGTGGCTGTTAGCTAGAGGCAGGGAGAACTGTTCTGGAATGGGGTAACAGAAGCAATACTGGATCTGCTATGTTCAAACAGTGTGACTGATTTCGATGTCATGGTGGGGGGAGGGGATCATAGGATGGTGAAGTTCAGTACTAGAGCGCAGGCAGTGACGGTCCAGGACGACAAGAAAACTACAATGGGGGAACTACCTCAAGCAATCATTAAACGGGAAGGGATTAAGGTAGGGGAGGCAGAAGAGCAGCAGAGATTTCGTAAGTTCAACCAACTTTTTTTTTTTTTTTAAATTAAGAAAGTAAATAAAGGTTTTTTGGTTTTGTTTTGTTTTTTAACTTTAATCAGTCTCACTGAAGTTCCCTGCTCCTAACAATGAAGAGAGCTGTCCAGCTCAACTCAGCAAAATTAAGAAAAAGAGAGGGAAAAGACAAATGGAGAGCAGCTAAGTGAGCCAAATGAAAAGTCACCTAATTGACCTCGTGACGGGGAGGGATCTGGACCACCAGGTGTGCACCCCAAGGCTAACCCTGGATTGGGTGTACAAAAGGATCGCCAACCCCCATCCTGTCCGCCTGTACCAATCAGTGTAGGGATTCCTCACTAGGAACCCCAAACCTACAGAGGAAGGCATAAAGAATAAAAAGTTAAAAAAAAAAAATACTGGGCAGACTAAAGAAACTGCAGGTTTATGTACCAGCCACCAACTGCTGGAGACAGAGAAATACAGAGGAACTGCAGGTTGCACCAGGGTATATGAAGCAGTGTCAGCTTTATTTTCTCTGTCTCCATCTGCTGGCAGGGATGAATAAACCCAGGAGTCTGGGCTGATCCGGGTACGTACAAGGAAAGGGAAGATATGCACAGGAGACAGGCTTCTGGGATGAAGGGTCATGGGAGAAGAGTGAATGTGAATAAACTCAAGAGTAATTTAAGGAATTATTTGCTTGCAGGGAGTGTTGGGCACATGGAATAGCCTCCCTGTAGATACAGTCAAAAAGAGGACAGAATCAGAATTCAAGAAAGCCTGAGGCGAGTACAGGGGATCTCTGTGGGAGAAGAGCACGAGATGTGAATGGACAGACTGGATGGGCCGTATGGTCTTTATAAACTAACATCTTCTATGCAAGATAGGAGGGAGCCATGCTCCTTCCATTCCTATAGTATGGCTGACAAGGTAACATCTAATCTAAGAATTCAATCTTCTAAGGCAACTTTCAAATCCTAACCACTTCTTTACAATAAATACACTTTTCATAGACTCATTTGTCAAGTATGTTTATCCTAACTAGACTGTAAACTCCATAACGCAGGGTTTGTCTGTCTATCATATGTGTCTGTACGATACTGCTTACGTGCAATACCACATTAAAATGATAAATATCAGTACTAGAAGGCTCTGTGCTGGTTCTGAAGCTTGAAACACCTCCTACCCTACCCTCACCTGTGCATTCTGTAAAATGTTATTCACAAGGACGACCCTCCGCCTTGCATTCAGCAACTTCTTCACATAGGGATCCAGGTCGATTGCCACCTTCTGATCCTCATTTATGCGGCACAGCTCTGGTTGGAGAGGAAACATAATTTAGTGCCAGAGAAAGGATGGTTTAGAGCCCAAGTTCCAATCAGGAACAAACGATTATAATTTTAGATGCCTGGCAAAGATGGGAATGGGCTCCTGAATCTCCAGTTGTATAACCAGCACAGGAACTGGGTTGCCAGGTGCACCTGCTGCATAAGCAGCACAAAGTATGGGCACATATTTATTTTCAACATCTTTATTAAACAATAACAGATTATAAAACAAGTTCAATAGATTACAATACAATTGCCAAATTTCAATAGTCATAAAAACGTTAATCTTTTTTTATCTTTTATAGTCCTATCCTTCATTATCCCCATCCCTCCCTGCAATCACAGCTTACAAGGCCTGGATATATGTACTTTTGATCAGAAAGTCATAGAGGGTATTCCTTATGCATCCATCACTAAAATACCTTTTTTTAACCCTTCTTCATCCCACCTCCCACTCCCCATAAATGGCTTACACATCAATTAATGTTTAATGTTTATATATCACCTTTCCAATTCAAGGAATTAATCAAAACGGTTTACAGAAAACACACACAAATTTTCATAATTGTATTAAATTGAATTAAATAGCATAGCTCAACTTATTTATTTTTGCCACAGTCCTAAAAATATTAGCGGGGAAAGATCTTACACAGGAACAACTTACCTGCTGCTAAGTTATCTATGTGCTCTCGCAGGTCTACTTGGCTTTCTCTTTAAAAAAAAAAAAAAAAAAAAAGAAGGAAGAAATAAGAACATAAGAAATTGCCATGCTGGGTCAGATTAAGGGTCCATCAAGCCCAGGATCCTGTTTACAACAGTGACCAATCCAGGCTACAAGTACCTGCAAGGACCCAAACATTAAGTAAATCTCATGCTACTGATGCCAGTAATAGCAGAGGCCATTCCCTAAGTCAACTTGATTAATAGCAGCTAATGGACTTCTCCTCCAAGAACTTAGCCAAACCTTTTTTTAAACCCAGCTACACTAACTGCACTAACCACATCCTCTGCAACAAATTCCAGAGTTTAATTGTGCCTTGAGTGAAAAATAATTTTCTCTGATTGCTAACTTCAGGGAATACCCCCTAGTCCTTCTATTATTTGAAAGTGTAAATAACCGATTCACATCTACTCATTCAATACCTCTCATGATTTTAAAGATCTCTATCATATCCCCGTTTACACCGCACATCTACAAAGGGCAATGTCTCAGGGAAGATGAAGGAGTGCACAAGCTACAGCAAGTGGCCAGGGCTCCTCAAGCTGTAGGGAATCCCCGTCCCTCTGAGCAGGAAGACGTCACTTTCTCAGACCCCGGATGAAAAATATGTCTCTTGTACAGTGCTGCTAGCGCAGGGCTTTCGCTCCTACCCAAACGGGCGGAGTGAGAGGCATCGGGCTGACCGACGCCCGGCCTTACCCCGGTACATGCATGTCCCTTCGTTGCTCGGGAATTAGGCCTGATCACTCCGCGCCCCCGGAGAATGCAAGCCTACAAGCCCCAGAATGCACCGAGGGCAGCCTAGCAGCCGCGGGGAGAGAGCGTTTGCGCTCACTGCACCGGACAGCCCGGCCTTCCCTCACCCCCACTACCTGACGGCGTGCACATGCGAGTCCAGCTGCTGCACGGCCGGCCGGAGCAGCTCCAGCAGCCCTTCGGAGAACACGTCCCGCCCCGCTGGGGTCCCAGCCGCCGAGCTCTGCGCCACTGCCATCACCGTCCGCCCTCTGCTTCCCACTCCTGCGCAGAACGCGTGACGTCACAGCGCCGGGAAACGCAATTCAACGAATGGAGGACGCAGCCTGACGTGACACACATGTAGCATTGGGACATGTAGTTCAACGTGCTGAAGGCGTCATGCGTCAAACGCACAGCTCACAGGGTCCCGAAATGTAGTTCAAGGAATGGATAACGTCATGCATTACACGCACAGCCGGGAAATGTAATTCAACGAATGGAGGATACAGCCTGGAGTGACAAACACGTAGCATCAGTGCTGGGAAATGTAGTTCAACGAATGAAAGACGTCACACGCAAAGCCCACGAAATGTAGTTCAACGTGCTAAGAACACACGGGAGAGCAGGCGAACGCCGTTTGCGCGCGATTCAGTATTTAAATTAGGCCCGGCGGTAAAAACGGGCAAAAGGAGCGGCGGCTGTTAGCAAGTTTGACAGCCAACGCTCAATTTTGTGCGTTGTCGGTTCTCGAGCCCGCTGACAGCCACGGGCTCGGAAACCAGAAGCCGGCAAAATTGAGCGTCCGTTTTTCGACCCCACATCAGCGGACTGAATTCAAATTTTTTTTTAACTTTTTTTTACTCTTCGGGACCTCCGACTTAATATCGCCATGATATTAAGTCGGAGGGTGCACAGAAAAGCAGTAAAAACTGCTTTTCTGTGCACTTTCCCGGTGCCGGAAGAAATTAGCGCCAATTTCTGAAAGTAAAATGTGCGACTTGACTGCACATTTTACTTTCTGTATCCCGCGTGCATACCTAATAGGGCCCTCAACATGCATTTGCATGTTGAGGGCGCGCATACCTAATAGGGCCATACCTAATAGGGCATGTTGAGGGCGCTATTAGGTGCCGCAGGTTGGATGCGCGTTTTCCTCCCCTTACTGAATAAGGGGTAAGGGAAAACGCGCGTCCAAGAGCAGGCTAACTGTACTGTATAGGCCTGATAGTTATCCTGGTTTGTGCCTGCAGTGCTAAGCATGCACAAAGCTCCTGTCCAAATAATTATAGCTTACTGAAAATGTGTTGGAATTTGTTGTTGTTCAATAAAAATGTTGAAAGAGAAATCAATCTGCCAACATCCACGGATGAGGGGAGAGTAAATGTAGCGTATACGGATTGGAGGGTGAATGTAAACTGCACCCTCATACTAAAGGTCCATTGACTCTGGGATCCTATCTCTGCCGCCAGTCACAGTTATATGTACTGAACAGGATCCCAAGTAATAGATCCCTCCTTCTTGCTCTTTATCAGGGCTAAGCAGTGACCTTCCAAATTCTATATGGCTAATAATGGTTTATGGATTTTTCCTCCATGGAAACTTTTATTTATTTAGGCGTTTTACATTCTGTCATTTTAAAAGATCACAACTGTTTACAGTATTAGCATTCGTATTCATGGTCAACGAACATACGCTTTGTGTTTGAGTTCACCCTTCTAATTCAGTAACGTATACAAATTTTAGTTCATAGTTAAGCATTTTCAAGGATACCATAGTAGTTCCTATCTAATTTAGTTCCTATTAATTCATTCTAGGTCTAGGAACTTGTTTAAAATCTTTTTAAACTCAGCTATTCCGCTTCCACCACATCCTCTGACAAATTCTATAGTTTAATTGGGCAGAGTGAAAAAAAATTACTTTCTCCAATTTGTTTTACATCTGCTGCCTATTAGCTTCAAGGAATGTCAACTAGTCCTATTACTATTGGTAAGGGAAGGAAAAAGTACGTTTATTACCTACCAATTTTCTTTCCTTGGATCTTATTAGACCAGCCTGGGTTTAGCACCCCTACCAGCAGACAGAGAGAGGATCGTGATGCACTGACATCATCCTTCATAGGGTATAGTGAAGCCTACAGCATTTCAGTATAACTGTATCAAAGCAATGATCACATTTAACTCACCCACCCTGGACCCTTTGACTGCACAGCTCAGATGCAACGTCAAACCCCCAAAGAAGGGAGCCAGCATCACTGACTTTCAATTCCCATCCTAAGACTAGGGCCAGGTTAGAAAAAAAGGCCAACATTATCCGCTCTGCTCATCCCTACTCAAGCAGTCAGCACAGTAAGGCGAAACTTCCTGGGAGCAATTTATCTCCTAAGAATCTACACTGCAGGATTCAACACCTCAGCTCTCTGCTGGAGACAGAGAAATGCCGAAGTGCTGTAGGCTTCATAGTGCCCTATAAGGAAGGGGTGATGTCAGAAAAATCAGAATCTTCTTTCTGCCGGCAGAGGGGCTAATCTCAGGTGTACTGGATTGATCTGAGAAGACGGAGGGTAAGAAGACGGAGGGTGAGAAGACGCATCCATGGGGTAAGATTCAGTCTTACCCCATGGATGCGTCCATTTCCGCAACGCAAAGGAACTATTGTTGTTGTCCGAATAACTGCATTATTTTATAACTTGCTTAATTCATACACACTATGTAAATTTGTACATAATTCTTATACTGTAAGCACCCTCTCCTGCTTTTGCCCTTCTCTCCAGTTAGAATGTTTAAACTATCTTTTCTCTAACAGCCTAGTTCCACATTCCCTGTTATAATGTAACTTTTGTTTTTGTTTGCTCTGTTAATTGGTTCCCCCTAGTTTTATGTAAACCGGTACGATAGGACCTGGTCTTGAGCATCGGTATATTAAAAGAATTTAAATAAATAAATAAATAAATAAATAAAGACGGTAAGGAAATAACT
This sequence comes from Rhinatrema bivittatum, assembly GCF_901001135.1. Lineage (NCBI taxonomy): Eukaryota > Metazoa > Chordata > Amphibia > Gymnophiona > Rhinatrematidae > Rhinatrema > Rhinatrema bivittatum. The sequence continues at coordinate 25,864,141 of NC_042630.1, forward strand.
GTTCTTCCCTACTCAAGATTTTAAGACCTATATCATATCTCCTCTCAGCCCCCTCTTCTCCAAGCTGAGAGCCCTTTAGCTTTTCTTCATAAGGGCATCGTTCCACCCCCTTTATCATTTTGATTGCCCTTCTCTGTACCTCTTCTAATTGTCCCTGTTGTCTTTTTTGGAAAAGTGATCTCGTAATTTTTCTTTCCCTCTGAGAATAAACTAACAAAGGGGAAGAGAGCGAAAACTGCTAAAGACATAAAAACATCTCTTCAAATATATATCAAAACTGCTCTTTATTTGCTTTGGTAGTCATGGAAAATATATTGATAGTAAAACACAAAAAGTACATTTTTTTTTACATTAAAATATGGGGAGATGAACATGGCACAGCAAAGAAACTCATCCCTATCAGAGAATCCAAAGCACACAAAACATAAAACAAGCAAAACCCCACATTTTTGGAAACATTTCTAAACAGATAAAAATGGATAGAGATTTAATGGAGGGTGTTCACAGAGCTGCTATGAAAGGGCAGGTGCTGCTGCTGCTAGGGGATTTCAATCTTCCAGATGTTGGTTGGGACATCCCAGCTGCAGTGTTAGAAGCAGGGAGATCTTGGATTCTCTGCAAAGAGAAACTGTTCTGGCAACTGAAAACGGAGCCCACATGCGAGGGGGATGATACTGGACCTGGTGCTTAAGCCATGGGGACCGTATTTCTGATGTTGTAGCGGATGATCAACTGGGTGGTTGAGTATTAAGAGTGCAGGAGTTGAAAATTCATTCAAAGGCAAGGGTCTTCATTTGTTAAAATGAGGGCGTACATCATTGCCTCAGCTGAGAAAATCTAGGAGCGTAGAAGAGCAGCAGGCAAAATTGAAAGGAAATATTACAAGGGCAACTAATCTTTTTGTTAGGAAAGTAAATAAAGGGGAAAAGGAAAGAGATCGCTATGGTTTTCTAAAGAAGTAGCTGAAAAGGTTAGTGCTGTGTTTAAATCTCATCTAAAGACCCACCTTTTTGAAGCTGCTTATAAATCTTAGACCCGATTGTTTGCTTTTAGCCTCATTAACTTTCTTTAACCATTGTCTTGCTTTATGAAATACGCCAAACCTCTTCTCCTGTATGTTTGTCTTATTAGATTGTAAGCTCTACTGAGAAGGGAAACAGAGCTGCATATGTTATGTATAGCACTATAAAAGAAGTCCATTTCCTGCTATTAATTGAGTTGACTTAGAAAATAGCCACTGCTATTACTAGCAATAGTAACATGGCATAGACTTAGTTTTTGGGTTCTTGCCAGGTTCTTATGGCCTGGATTGGAAACAGGATGCTGGGCTTGATGGACCCTTGGTCTGACCCAGTATGGCATGTTCTTATGTTAAGTAGGATCGCAGAAAGAGGAAGATCGGCAACAATATCTGGAAAAGCTAAGAGAAACTGGGAAAACAGGACAGCGAAAGTGCAAATGAAAGAAAAAATAGTTTACATGGTAAATCACAGGACAAGATTTTTTTTTTCAGATGTTAGTGATAGGAGGAAGTGCACAAGTAGCATTGTGAGATTCAAAGGTGAAGGAGAGGTATATGTAGAGGCTGATATGAAAAAATCAGAATTGCTTAACAGATATTTCTGTTCAGTGTTCACTGAGGAGTAGGACCACATAAAACAAGCATACATAGGACTGAAAGTGAGGAAAACCTCAAGCAATTTTCAAAAGACTGTTTTTCAGTACATAAAGCACTGGGGTCAGACAGAATACACCCGAGGGGACCTTGGAGAAATCCTGGCAGCTCTGCTGGCTGACCCTTTTCAACGTTTCTTTTAGAGTCGGGAGTAGTTCCGGAGGACTAGAGACAGGCAGTTGTGGTTCTTCTTCACAAAAGTGGAAGTAAGGAGGGGATTGGGAAGTACAAGCTGCTTAGTCTGACCTCGATGGAGAGTACATTAATGGAATCGCTGCCAAAACAAAAGGATAGTGCAGTTTATGGAACCCAAAGGATATTTGAGGCAGCATGGTAAAGCCAATTCATTTCTTTGACTGGGTGACCGGAGAGTTGGATCAGAGGTGAACGTTAGATTTCAGCACAGCCTTTGCCTAGATTCTGCATAGGTGACCTATAAACAAACTGAGCACCCTTGGCACGGGCCCTAAAGGGACTGACTGGGTTAGAAACTGGTTGAGTGATAAAGAGTAATGGTAAACAAGAGTTTACTTCGAGGAAAAGGGGATTATTACTAGTGGTGTGGCATAGGGGTCAGTCCTCGGTCATGTTCTCGTCAACATTTTCATAAGCAATATTGTGGAAGGACTATCAGGAAAAGTTTATTTATTTATTTATTTCAAGTCTTTTATATACCGAAGTATAGCAGTCTGCCTTCACTCCGGTTTACATGAGAACAACTTAATACCATTTAATCACATTGGAACAACTTATTATAGTAAGAAAAATATTAGTGTCAGAGGTTTAAAAATTTACAACAAATTACATACTGGAAACGAACATTTTTTGTAACATACGAATTAACCATTTTTAAAGGGTGGAAGATCATAAGGTGAGTTCATCTTTGGGCAAGGGGTACGTGTAGTCTTTTGTGTATCGGTGTGACTGTTGTGAGGGATGGGACAAGGTGTGTTGATGACCGAGACTGAAAGGTGATTGAATGAAAGGTGAGAGAGGAGGTGGAGGAGAACATTCGAGGAGATTAGAGTATGTCGTGCACAGTAGTGGAATGAGTTAGGAAGTTGCGTGAAGCTTAACCATTGGTATCACTCACAAAAAGTTTGTCTTTTTGTGAGTGATACCAAAATCTGAAACAGGGTAAACAGCCAGGAAAGTGTGGAAAACATGAGGCGGGATTTAGCGAAGCTGGAGGAATGGTCTGCAGTCTGGGAGCTAAGATTTTAGTGCTAAAAAAATGCAATAAATAAAAAAAAAAATGCAGCTTCGCTTTGGGTGGCCAAACAGGTAGATAAAACAATGGCAAAAGCAAGGAAGATGCTTGGGTGCATCCGGAGAGGGATGGTAGAAACAGGAAGTGATACTGCCTCTGTACAAGTCTGATAAGACTTCATTTGGAATACTGTGTTCAATTCTAGAGACCACACCTTCAATAGGATGTAAACCAGAGAGAGTCAGTCCAGAGACTGGCTACTAAAATGGGCAGTGGTCTTCATTATGAAGCATATGGGGGCAGACAAAGATGTGCATCCTAGAGGAAAGGCGAAATAGGGGAGATGCAACAGAGTTAGTTAAAGACCACCAAGGATTCCATGTACAGGAGGTGAGCCTCTTTCATCAAAAAGGTGACTCTGAAATGAGGGGTCATGGGAGGAGAGTGAAAGGGGGCAGACAGGAGTAATCTAAGGAATTATTTTTTTTTAAAGAAAGTGTGGTGGATGCACAGAACAGACTCCCGGCGCAGGTGGTGGAGACAAAAGCACTATCTGAATTCAAGAAAGCAGGGGATCTCTGAAGAAGTGGTGTGAATGAGCAGACTAATTAAGCTATAAGGTAGTTTTCTGCTACCATGTTTCTATGTAAATAAGGTTTTTCCAAAACATCTCCAGTAAGCAGCAGTTCTGTTTGAAGTCTCCTTCTATGACACAATATAAATCACACTAGCAGGAATGCATGTTTTGTGTTAATAAGTTGATAAAATGAGACAAAAATGGTGCTCTTCAGGTCTAGGCATCGCACCTCAAACAGAACAAATCTTGGAAAATAATGCATGAGCAATAATCAAAATGGGTTTACTTCCGTAAAAAGCTTTCATTATTGCCCCCTTAGCAAAGATGATTTCTTGGTGGAGAGTCTGCAATTATTGTCTGGTTTCAGCTGCACTCCTCCTGTGCAAGTCCCACTGGTGTGCGAGTGCCACCCGTGCTAGTATGTGCTTCGCCTGACTTATTAAATCAGCCTCAACTCCCGACTATGCAAGCCACCTCGGGTACAATGCATCACTCGGATACAGCCCCAGGTCAGCCCCTTGGCATCTCGGCACACATATTTTTTTAAAAGAAATGTTTCTAACACTTCAGACAGGCTAAGCCTTATTCTAGTAGCAAGATTCCCACCAAACGTGAGTTGAGTAAGCTGAGGCGCAGGGAGATTAAGGGGATCTGACTAGAGCCACAGAGAATCAGTGGCAGAAGGAGATGAGGTGACCTACTCCAAGGTCACAGTCAGTGGCATAGTGGAATTAGAACGAAGGCACAAGCAAAGTGGCTTACCTGTGACAGGTGGCTTCTCCTTAAACAGCGGGACAGTCAGTCACACAAGTGAGGTGACGTCATTTGATAACACTGAGATGGAAAAAGCCATAAGGTCATGAAACTCGGGCTGCCCATCAATGAAGGGTTAAGCCTCCAAAACCCCTAGGGGCCGGAACCTGAAATAAAGCTATACAGCGATGGTCCGAGACTGTGCTGGGCAAAATGTCACAATGCTGGATCTTATCTAGCAAAGATGTGGCACAAGCAAAATAATCAATCCTGCTAGAAGACTGGGATGGTGCCGAGTGGCAGGTATAATCTCTGCCTGACAGACTCTGCGTTCTCCAAACATCCTGTAGGTGGCACTTACAGAAGACTCAATAAGTTTCTATTCCGGTTGCATGTACAAGACTTGCCTGAAAACCTGTCCTTAGAGACATCTAGCGGGAGTTCCAATACCCCCAGAAAATTAGCAGCAAATCATAGTATCTGACTAATTGCTGAGCTTGATTAAGATTAAAAAAAAAAACAAACCAGACTGACCTTCATTTGGCCCATAAATGTTGATCAACACAAAGCAAGTGGAAAAACTCACAGACCAAAATTAGCTATTGTCCCTCAGGATCTTGCATCTTCTCTCAAATTGAGATAGGTAGCGCCTCATGAATCAAAGTAATGACGCCATGACTTTTCCAGATATAAAAGGAGAAGTGCATCTGCCCAACCCACTTGGATTTAAGTTTCAAATGCTCAGAATCTATAAGATGAATGGTGGGTGGTGACCCCTGTGCGGTGGTGCAGTTCATGCAACCAAGAGGGAAAATCCGTATGGTCTACACCAATTGCTGGCGAAAGTGCCAGGGTGGAACTAGATGGAGCTTCACCTATACCGTCCGTCGTTCCCGCAGGTTGAGCCCTTAGTGCAGACGGCCAGCAGGACTTAGCAAGGTCCCAGAGGCAAGGCAAAAGTCTAGGTCCAGGTCCAAGTGAGGATCAGGGCAGGCGGCAAACAATGAAGTCCAGGGCATAAACCAAGTAAGGGGCTGGCAGCAGACAGAATCCAAAAGACGAACCAGGGCCAGGACAGGCAGCAAGCAAGCAGTAGCCAAAGTCAGGGGAGTCTGAAACCAAGCTGAGGTCAAACCAGGAAGGCAATCCGAAGAAGCAAGAAGAGAGGGAACAGGGGCAGGACACACAAAATGATGAGAGACAGGAGAAGAGGCAAATACTGGAAAACCAAGGATCTGGAACACAGGATCAGGAGAGGAAAGTGCAGAGGCAGGAGACAAGAACAAGCAACACACCTTGAGAAGCAGGAGACCTATGGCTGAGGCAAGGAACACTGGTCATAGCCAAGTTTAAATATCCAAGGTGGGTGACATCATCGGGTGGCGCCTACAGTGGTTTCCCTGCCAAGGCGCGCAGTTGGGCGTGTGACATCCATTGCTGGTTCCTCGTTGTACGCGAGTCCGTGTGCGTCTTGCCATATTGGAGGGCCAGGCCTTTCCTAAGTCGTGCGGCCCACGATTCCTGACAATGAGGTTCCCGGAGCAAAGCAATATGGGCTCCATGTTTCCTGAAAACCTGAAACACTTCTTTTGTTTGATAGGTGAAGCTATACCCTGGATATTAAGCAAAATGATCTTACTCTTTAAATCATCCATAATCTGACATGGGTACAAGGCCATATAACATTGTGTTACTGAACAGCATAGAGAACTGTGATCTGCTAACAAGCAGTTCATTCCGATACTTCGGACGCATATTGACCAAGCATGTACAATTGTAAACCTGCCTTCTTCCAGTTTTAGAAATTTTCAACCCAACATCAGATTGCATTTCTTATTACTATGCTCAGTCAGGACAACACCGTGGATCGCTAAAGGCTAGAGGATGGAAATGAAGAACATGGTGCATAGGGGTAACTTGCTGGTGTGGCGGTTACTACCCTTAACCAATAAGCCTTGATGCTATTGATTCAACTCAAACATTGCTCTCTGCTTCAATGGCAGGGGGACAGGGGGAATTTGATTCAGACAACAACCAACGAGGGTCCCAACATTTACGGTCTGGGAACTGCTAAGCAGGGGGATAACTTGCACAGAGCAGCAGTTACTGCCCTTAACAGAAGGCATGGGATTACTACCCTTAACCAATAAGCCTTGATGCTTTTGACCCAACTAAAACATTGCTCTCTGCTTTGACGGGTGGGGGGGGGGTGTGTGTTTGTGTGTGTGCGTAAGAGAAATTTGATTCACATGACAACCAACATGGGCCCTGATTTTTACGGTTTGGGGTATAGATACACAGACATAAGTGAAAATGTACAGAACTGATTCTAAGATCAAGTGCATAAGAAAAACACATCAGCACTGTCTGAATCTTCATGAAGGCTCATCACTTAGTAAAAAATGCTGCTAGTAGTAAATTATTTATGGGTTATCATAAGGTTTGGGGATAACTGCATGAAGCAGCAGTTGCTGCCCTTAAGAGAAACATGGGGATAAACTGCATGGCACAGCAGATACTTCCATAAGAAGCTTGCTGGGCAGACTGGATGGACCATTTGGTCCTTTTCTGCCGTCATTACTATGTTAACAACTTCAAAATAGAATAAAAGCCCAAGACTAAGAGCTACCACGGTTTCCTTAGCTCATCTTTGCTCTGCATCCACAGAAGGTATCTGCAAAGCTGCCACATGATCTTCTATCCACACCTTCACAGATCATTACCACCTAGAGAATACCTTGTGTCAAGACAGCAGTTATGGGCAAGCAGTGCTGAAAAGCCTGTTTAATTAAGCCCTTCAACTCTCCCTCCAATCACTAATATAGCACAGCTTACATGTTCTTTCTAGATAAAGAAAACATACTCATACGTAACCCTCAGCTTGAGAGTCCCCACTTGTGTGGTTGATTATTGTCCTGTCCACGGAGAAAGCAAAGTTGCTTACCTATGACAGGTCAAATCAGCCACACATTCTCACCCAGCTCCCTATAGGGTTGTCTCATACCGAAACCCCACTGAAGGGGTAACATGGACTGTTGCTAACATGTGTCCCAACCTTTTCATGAAAAAGCAGGCAAAAAAACCTGTTTTTGTTGTGAAAGGGTTATTATAATTATCTTGGTTAATTTGTTTGATTAGGGGAGAAACATCTCCTATCTTATCTAGGCAGGCTCCTAGGAAATCTGTTATATGAGTCAGCTACAAACTGGATTGTGGGAGATTGATGATGAACTGTAATGTTTGTGGTGTTCATTGTACAAATTGTGGAGGCATGAGCTTTACTGGCTGTCGAGCCAGTCATTCAAACACACTGTGTGTTTCTTAAATGAGCAGCAACCACTGGGAGGATGCAATACTGATCCATGTTCATTGGCTAAGGTGAACTGTAGAAATCTCCTGCGACTTGTGTGACTCAGGATAGGAGTAGAGACATCCTTGAGAACTAGAAGATTCAGCCAATTGTTGATCTCTAAACGAGGTAGGACAGTGGGCAACCAGTTCATTTTGAACTTTTTTTTTCTTAAGGTGCTAGCTGAGGTCTCAGAGATCTAAAATGGGGTGGAGACCACCTGTGTTCTTTGGAATGAGGAAATATTTGGAATAAAATCCTGTGTTCCTTTGTATTACCGGAACTGGTTCTGCTGCATTCGTTTCAATGAAAACCTGTCCGTTCTTGCTGAAGGAGATGTAGCTGCTCAATCATCATGCAGTGATTCTTTGGTAGTTTGTTCTTGAAATTCAAACAATATCCCCTTTGTATAATCTTCAACGCCCATCAGCCTGCGATTATTAGAAACCATAAGCAGCTGAAGTGTTGAAGGCTCTTTCAATCGTACTGGCTTATCCTTGTGTTGGACTGAAAAGGCAGAGTGAGCCTTTTGTTGAGACTGCTGGAGTGGCTTGGGCTCTCTCTAAGATGTGGCCTGGGCTGCTGCTGGTGAGATCGTTGAAAGGAACAGGCTTGCAATCATCTTTTTGGAATGTAGTACTGTGGTTCTGCACTGTTGAGGTTCACTTTTCCTGATTACAGATGGTTGTTCAGGTATAGCTGATAGTGTTGACAAGGTAAGGAAAGTGTAGCACTGACTTTTAAACTCCCACTGCTTCTTTTTCTCAAAAGAGATTATCCCCTGCGCACAGAACATCTGCAATTTTTTTCTAAACGTTTTCGTGAAGACCATCAACCACGCTAACCTTCTGGCTCCAACTGCAACCGCAGACATTGGCTGATTGTTGCTGTATTTTCTTGTCGGCACTGAGAAGTTGCTTTGCTTATTGGATGACACCGGTGACCCCGTGCCAAAGAGCAATAGTTGCCAATAACGCTTCCTTTTGTGGCAATGATTTTTTTGGCACCAGTAGACCTTGTACCTGGAGCCCAACTTCTCTCTTCCTCTTTTGAAGAGGGTGAATTGCGGCTGTGCAGAGACCTATTCATTTCATGGCTCACAGCTTGAGAGGACTCTGCCCTCGTTGATTTAAGTGCAGGTCCCTCAACTGAAGATGGCTCTCTCTTTTGTGAATCAGAGGGTTATGCAATTTTTTCAGTTTGTAGCCATTGGATTTAATGGCCCTTGGAGACATCTGAGCAAGGCAGCACAATTAGACACGTCCTAGGAAGGGCCTAAACATCTGATATATTTCTTTTAAGTTTGAACTCATCTGTGTTAAAGACATCAATTTTCTGTATAAGAGTTTATCATCTTGGTATAATTTTCAAAAATTGGAAAATAATTAAAAAAACAAAACAAAAACATCTGATATATAGTTGTGATGGTCATTTTGTAGGCACAGCCAAGGCACCTTTTGAAGCCAAATTCAATTCTGATGGAGAAAATTAAAAATATTAAATGTTTTGGGGTTTTTTTTTTGGTAGAGACTTGCAACTGAAAACATAAAAGAAAAATGCTAAAATACTTAGAAAATTAAAGAAAAGTCTACTTAGAAAAAAAACCACTGGCAGCTTAAAAAGAGAGTGAGGAGATTCGTGGGGCAGCAACGGCACGGTCACCCCCGCACATGATCACAAAGAGCTTCTTGGTCTTTTCTAAGCTCTGGGAAAGAGATTTTTCCACCTTGGTGCCACTGAATGATGTCGTGGCACTTGAGCAGCTCTTTAAAATGTCCTGCTGGTCCATGGAGAAAGCGACTTGCCAGGGCACAGGACAGGGAGAGGAAGTGACTCGTCGGAGCTGATTTGAGACCAGCACATTATTCCAATCTCCCTGTGCGTAACTGGCAGAATTAAAAGACAGCTCAAAAGAGCGACAGCAAAGAAATCATTAAAATACCAAAGGACTCAAGTGTCTGGGACCAGTGTGAATACTCATGGGCAGCAATTTTCATGGCTTTACCCCCTACCACCGTACCTCAGTACATAAATTACCCTGTTATTTCTAACTTGCGAGGGGACTGAATGTGTGATGCACACTGTCACGTGGTAATGAGAGTCTGATGTGCACGCTTGCTGCACACTCTGTCACACACAGCCGTGAGAGTCTGAGGCATATTCGCACGGCATGAAACACAGACATGCTGAGATCGATGCACACTCACGGAAGCCTGATACACGGTTGTTGCAATCACCATGGTGACAGTGCGATGCACACTCACTACACACCACTTCTGCAGTCGATATTCAGGGCACAGAGTTACAGAACCTTTCAGATCCCATTTCCCACTCCTACAATCAGTTCCACTGTTTTCTGCTGGTCAGGGTGATGTGATGTGATCTACTGGCATGGCAGGTGACCTCCCCACCCCCATGAGGAGGTGCAGAGGCTCCCAAGGGCTCACCCCAGGCCTGTAGTGCACAGGGGAGAACCTTTTTCGTGTTTTTACTGCGTTCCTGCAGACTTTGGCTCTTTGGATTGCTTCAAAGGTAGCTTTCTTTCCTTTCAAAGGTTTTTGGCTTTTTTTTTTTTTTTTCAGGGCCTTTCAAACTGCAACGACTCATCAGCAGAGAGAACCTGGGGTACAGATGCCAGTGTTTGTTGATTACGGAACCAGGATCCTGCTTCTGGTGTAGATCTTCCAGCCAGCGTCTGTGACCAGGCAGCCCTGATGACAAAAGCCTTCAGTAAGCAGCAGCAAGGTTTTCTGCTTCGATGTGGTCTCCCCAACCTCACTTCTTCTGCTGGAGTAGGGGAAGGAGAGCCCACCAGACCTGTCCGCTTGGCTATATCAGCCCAGCCCCCTCTTTTGTGGACCGACCCTCCCCCCCCCCCGCCTTCCGGATGGTCTGGCCTTTCTATGGGCAGCGCCCAGCCCTCCTGTCCTCTCACAGGTTATGTGCTGGGCTGGGCTAGTTCATGGGCCCCGGGTCAGCCATTGGCATAGCGTGCAACACTTCATCCAGCAGCTGCAGGGCGCGATGCAGGTGCACTTCGATCCAGCACGGCGTGTGCTTGATGCTTTGCCGGGGATAATCGGGGCCCCAACCCTTCACAAAACTCAGCCGCAGGATACAGAGACGCCTGAGATCATCCACACCGATGCCCGCAGCTGCAGAGAGTCCTGAGAGACAGAGAAAGCACCGCAGTCACGACCCAATGCTCACTCCACTGACACAAAGAGCTGGAGCAATGCCCCCCCCACCCAAATCACCTCTACAGGATGTGTACTTGTGGGAACAATGGTCCCCTCGGATGTGAACAGCGGGAGCTATGCCCCTCTCCCGCAGTATGTACTCACCGACAGCAGGAGTCGCGCCCTTCTCCCCAAAGTGCAGACTCACTGACAGCAGGAGCCATGTCCCTCTGCCCCCCTGACAGCAGCAGTCACGTCGTTCTTCCCCAGGTGTGTACTCACCCACGGCGGGAGCGATACCTCCTACGGATCCTGGCCCTGGAATGCTTCCTGCTACAGCCGCTGCCTGTGCTGCAGCCGCTGCCTGTGCAGTCACTGCCTGCTGCTGCATCTGGCGGTGACACTGACGCAGGTCAAACACCTGGAGAAAGAGGGAAGGGAAGGTGAAATTACTTCTTACCTGATAATTTCCTTTCCTTGACGTAAAGCAAGCCAGTCCACCACCAGGGGGCTGTGCACTCCAACCAGCAGGTGGAGACGGAGAACAAAGACTCGCTGACGTCACCCTCCTATGTCTCTGCTCAGGCACCAGCCAGCCAGTATTTCTCCAAAAGCAAACTGTGGACACTAACCACTAAACATTAACAATAATATCGCATCCTATAAACACTATTCAACTTAACCTTGTGGATTCTTTTCTTTTTTAACAATGAAAACACTGGACTCAGCTCCGCTAACAATAGTCCCTTAGGATAATCAGAGTATCTTAGAAGAAGAACAGAATTCACCCAATCTGTGGGACTCCAGCTGCATGAAAGATCCTGGAACCTCATTCTTTTCTGGACAAGGCTCTAGCAACACAGAAGAAAGTTGGCCACCTCAAGGCAGCCCAGAGCAGGAAGGTGGACTGGCTTGCCTTACTTCAAGGAAAGGAAATTATCAGGTAAGGAGTAATTTCACCTCCTTCTTCATCCAGGCAATCCAGTCCACACTAGTGGGATGTACCAAAGCTACTCCCCCCAGAAGGTGGGAGGCTGCCTGAGGCCCAAGCAGCACTGCCCTAGCAAGGGCCGAATCCTCCCGCGGCACCACATCCAGTCGGTAATACCTGGCAAACGTATGCAAAAAGACTCAGCGTCGCTGCTCTACAAATCTCTGCCGGAGATAGCAAACTCAGTTCTGCTTAGAAAACCGCCTGAGCCCAGGTCGAATGCACTCTGACTTGTCTCGGAAGAGGCTTCCAGGAATCCACATAGACTGCTGACACTACTTCCTTAATCCAATGAGCCACTGTGTACCTGAGAAGCCGCCTCCCTCCTATTCACTCCCTGGTGAAGAACAAAAAGCCTATCCGATTTCCAAAACTCGTTTGTAATTTCCAGATAATGCAATAAGTGCTGCTGCACGTCCAACGGCCACAATTTCCTGTGTTCCCGATCATCCATACCCTTATCCAAGGATGGTAACACAACAGACTGGTTCAAGTGAAACTCCAAAGCTACCTTTGGAAGAAAGGCAGGTACTGTCCAATTCTGCACCTTACCCAGAGTAGAATCACCAGAAGTATCTCTGCATGACAAGAATTGCAATTCCGAAATCCTTCTTGCAGACAAACAGCGACCAAAAACACCATCTTCAGAGTCAGTAACCATAAGAAAATACTCTGGAGAGGATGAAAGACTGGACTCGCCAGAAAGGAGAGAATCAGATTCAAATCCCACAAGGGTACTGGGGAACGTAAGGGAGGTCTAAGGTGTTTTACTCCCTTTAAGAACCTAGCTATGTCTGAGTGAAAAGAGAGCGGTTTCTCCTGCACATGGCCCCGATAACACGCTATAGCAGCCACCTGCATCTTGAGCGTATTAGACTAATCCCTTACTCAGACCTTCTTGTAAAATTTCTAAGATTAAGGGAAAAGGTGCCAAAGTGGGCAAAGAAGCGTGATGCTGACACCAATGCTCAAACACTCACCAAACGCGAATATATGCCAAGGAAGTGGAAAACTTGCACGCTCTCAAAAATGTTTCCACCACTGCCCCTGCGTAACCTTGATTTAAGAGCCTAGACCTCTCAAGGGTCAAACCATAAGACAAAACTAACTCGGATTGTCGTGAAAAATTGGTCCTTGCCATATCAACCCTCCCGAGAAAAGGGAGTTGCCAAGGGTCTCCCATAGAAGACAACGCAGATCCACGTACCAGGCCTGCATGGCCAATCCTGGCCACCAGAAGCACCATGACTGAATGTTGCGCTATCTTCTGCAACAAAGGACCGATCATGGGCCATGGCAGTAACTTTTCTTTTAGCCACGCCTGGACTAGGACATCCACTCTGAGAGCCTGAACATCCCTTGTCAGACTGTAAAATCTTTCCACTTTCACATTCTTGCTAGGCGCCATTAGATCCAGGAAGGGACACCCCCAGCAATCCATGATAAGACAAAACACTTCAGGAGCCAGTTCCCATTCTCTCGGATCCAACTTGTGATGACTGCGATAATTCGCCTGCACATTGCCTACTCCTGCTATATGGGAGGCTGACAGTGCCTGTAAATTAAGTTCTGCCCACGGCAGAAGGACATCCATTTCTAGAGAGACTTATCCATGTAGAGTCCCTCCTTGGTGATTTATGTTCGCCACCGCAGTCACATTGTCTGACTGAATTTTCAGCGCCTTTCCTTCTAACCATTCTGTGAACTGAAGGAAGGCTAGTCGAATCGCCCTTGCCTTCAGTCAACTGATGAACCAAGTCGCCTTTTGAGAGTCCACTGCCCTTGCACCACCAACTTCTTACAGTGTGCTCCCCAGTCCTGGAGAATCGCATTCAGTTGGGAATCTCCAAATCCATACCTTTTTCTAGATGCTCTCTTCTCAACCACCACAGAAGCTTCAACCTCACCTCCGGCAGCAAAGTCAGCGTCGCATCATACTCCTGAGACTGGAGATTCCATTGAAAAAGAGAGACCACTGCAGAGGACGAATATGAGCACGCACCCAAAGTACAACCTCTTGGCATGGCCATAAATCCCAACATCTGCAGGTATGACCAGGCTGATGGGCCGATCGCCACATGCAGGGCCTGGACCGGACCCCAGATCTTCTGAATGTGAGACTCCAGAAGAAACACCTTGCCTTGCACCGTGTCAAACCGGACGCCCAGATACTCCAGGACCTGAAATGGCTGCCGGTTGCTCTTGGCTAAGTTTACTATCCATTCCAGGTGCTGCAATAACTGAACCACTCTGGTGGTCACTACTCGGCTCTTTGCCAATTACTCAGCTCTGATTAACCAGTCGTCTGAGTTTGGATGAACCTCCTTTCTGAGAGCTGTGCCCATGACTCCCATCACCTTGGAAAAAGTCCTGGGTGCCATGGTCAAACCGAAGGACAACCCTTGGAACTGGTAGTGCTGACCTAACACTGCAAAGCGCAGATATCACTGATGCTCCTTGTGAATTGGAATATGAAGGTAAGCTTCCAATAGGTCCAAAGAAGTGAGAAATTCTCCCTTTTTCACCTCCATGATCACTGACCTTAATGTTTCCATCCAAAAATGGGTAACCCGGAGGCCCAACTGACTCCCTTAAGATCCAGAAAAGGTGGAAACGAACCCTCCGTCTTGGGAACCACGAAGTAAATGGAATAGCGCCCTGTGCCCTCCTGATCCTTTGGAACTATAACTACTGCCTTTAGGGTGAGCAACCATTGCAGCGTGCAGTGGACTGCTGACTTCTTTTATACAGAGTTGAAGGGGGAAAGCATAAAAGCATCTGATAGAGGACGGATAAGTTCCGAAGTATAATAGTCATGCATCAGTTCCAAAATCCACTGGTCGGAAGTGATGTGGGTCCACCTCCGATAAAATTGAGATAGGTTACCGTCTATCTCCGGCACTGGAAGATGGACCCCCAAAACTTCATTGGGAGGAATGCGGGGTTCCGGAGCCGGAGGCGCTATCTTTGCCTGGCTTCTTTGGCCGAAAGGACTGAGATCTTCCAAATGTCTGAGACCTCTGACTACTCGAACCTTTGGAGGAGCGAAAACGCCAAGAGCTCCAAAATTACCCCTTGAATTGAGAAAACTGGGAAGTTGACTTCTTATCCTCCGGTAACCGAGGAGATTTTGACTCTCCCCATCGATCCACCATCTTCTCTAACTCCTCCCAAATAACAAGTGCCCCTTAAAAGGTAATTTTGTAAGGTTTGATTTTGAAATGGTATCAGCAGACCAGTTCCGTAGCCACAGGAGCCTTCAGGCTGCAATCACCAAAGCCACTCCTCAAGCCGCCATGCATGCCAAATCATAGCCAGCATATGCCAGGAAGGCAGCTCCTGGCTCCAGGTATGGGCTGACCTCTCCCAGTGCTTCCTGGGCTAACCGTAACCTGGTCCTGGCCACCATATAACAGCAAGCGGAGATTTGGAGATTCGTGGCCATCACTGCAAAGGCCTGCTTCAAAATAGCCTCAATCTTCTGCTCCTGAGCGTCTTTTTAAGGCCGCACACCCTTCCACCAGAATGGTCACCCGCTTCTTCACAGCACAGACTAATGCGTTCACCTTCACAATCCCGCTAAGGAGCGACCTCCTTTAAAATTATCCTCAGGTGCGCTCCATTCCAAATCTATCACCTCCTGGACAGCTTCGTGCAGAGGGAAAAAACAGGATGCCTTGCGCAAGCTGATGATCACAGGATCTTTGGCCGCTGCTGGCAAGATCTCCTCACACCCAAGGGCTTTCAAGGTTTGTAAAACTGAACTGTATATCTCGTCCCTGTGAAAAAGCTGTGGCATGGTTCTATGAGGCTCAGCATGTGGGGGAATCTCCCCCTCTTCCAATAATGGACCATGGAGATCCATCCCCTCCCCCCCGAGGATTCAGACTCCCCTTCCGAGTCTCCTGAAGGATCCCTGTCCTCGCCTTCTTCTCCCTCCGACTGCCCTCTTCTCTTCTTCCTCCTGGAAGGAGACAAGGACTCCCTGGAATGCTTTCTAGGTCCTAGGGAAGGAGACTTCTGAAGCAGGCGATCCCCGGCCTTTTCCTGGGGAAAGCTCCTTGCCCCTGAGAGAAGGCCTGGAGACCCTTAAAAAAAAAATTCCCACCCACGAAATGGCTGAAAGATCCATCCCCGGGGTAGGCAAAAAAAACCCTCTCGGAGCCCATTCCTGAGGGGATTGGCAGGAGAGGGGGCAGGGAAGACTCCTCGCCGCCACAACCTCTGCCTGTAAATCGGGAGCCTCTGAGAGCCCCAGCAGGAACAAACTCCCCTGCGGTGACATCCCCCTGGGCTGCCACACACCTCTGACACACAGTGAGGGCCCTCCTGGGACTAAAGACCCTCATGGGGCAGGCCGAGCAGATGCAAAGCTTCTTCCCGCGCTGCTCCCCCCCCCGATGTCACGTCACACTCCCCTTCTTCTCTTCCTCTAAAAGCTGAGGCAACGCGTCCCACCGCGTGCCTCAGCGGTTCCCGCCGATCAAAATGGCGCCTGCCGCGCGCGGGCTTGACGCTGAAACTCTGCCGGTTCTAAAATTAGCCCCGCAGCCCTCCTGGATCGCGTGGCTGTCTGCTGCTCGGCCTGCAAAAGATTGCGCCGGCACCTGCTCCCAGCACTGCTCGACGCGCCTGCTTCCCCCCCCGCCCCAAAATAAGCTTTCCACAGACAAAACCGGCAAGAAAGAAAGACAGGGAGAGAGAAGAGGATAGAAAGCAGGGCCAGGCAGAGAAGAGGACTACGCAGCAGGGCTGAACTCAAGGCCTCCTTACCCTACTGGATTTATTCTGCTGCCAGGAGAAGAGCTAGGGCCACAGCCTTCACACCTCACTCCTGTCCTTTTTTTAAAATTTTTTCTTGCCTCCTGATATTGGTTCTCAGACACTCAAGTGAGGGGAGGGAGCGACTGCTTTCACCACAGGTCGTCAAACTGGCCTGTTCAATCCAGGCAGGCCCAGATCCACAAGCACGCATGCAGGTCCCACCACCTGCTGGAGACGGAGAAAAACTGGCTGGTCGGTGCCTGAGCAGAGCTAGAGGAGGACGAAGTCAGCGAGTCTCTGTTCTCTGTCTCCATCTGCTGGCTGGAGTGCACAAACCCCCTGGGGTGGACTGGCTTGGCCTGGATGAAGAGGAAGCACCTTTCACACAAGCTGCATCCCACAGCGCTTTATGGGCAGCTGCACCGTATCTCAACAGGTGGGGCTCTTACCTTAATGTATGCCCCGGGGTAAATTTTGTGCACCGCATCTCCTGGAGCTCGCCCCGCCTCCCTGTCCAGGTAATAGCTCTGAACGAAGACTGCATGGTCACTGAGACACCTCATCCAAACGTCACCCTCGCCTCGACATTCCAGCTGTACCCCTTTACCGATGTGTAACCTGGAGGTAGGGTGCAGTGTCAGCTCTGCAGGGACACCATGATACAGAAGTGTAACCCACACACAGTACTGTGTCAGCCTTACACCCCGATACTGACATGTAACAAACACACACAGCGCAGTGTCAGTCCTGCACCCCGATACGGACATGTAAGATACACACATGGCATAGTGTCAGTCCTGCACCCTGATATTGACATGTAACATACACACATGGCATAGTGTCAGTCCTGCACCCTGATATTGACATGTAACATACACACACAGTGCAGTGTCAGTCCTGCACCCTGATACTGACATGTAACAAACACACACAGTGCAGTGTCAGTCCTGCACCCCGATACGGACATGTAAGATACACACATGGCATAGTGTCAGTCCTGCACCCTGATATTGACATGTAACATACACATATGGCATAGTGTCAGTCCTGCACTCCAATACCGTGTTACATACACACAAAGTGCAACATCAATCCTACATCCTGATAATGACATCTATCAGTATCCTACGTCAGAGCTGATTGCCCTCTGTGGATGCTTCTGCAGGCAAAGTCTCACGCATATCTATAAAGAAACCTCTGAGACTGCCATAGCAGGCACTATGATGCTGCATCTTTCTTACCTGGCTCTTTCACTGGCATCTGTTCGATGGACATTGGAAAGCTGCCCCAAACAGAAGCGGTCGCCACCAGAAGGGTCCACATAGCCATCCACAGTCACCACCGGGCAACTGGAGGGCACTTTGAAGATCTCACCCACTTGAACATCCATCTCAAAGTAAGCAATGGAACACCAGAACTCAGGGCCTGCTAGAAGACAAGGTCAGTGAGGAGCGCATCTTCCAAATCTTAAATCTCAACCCCAACCTTCCAATGCATGCACCACTGGGGAGGGAAACAGGGGAATTCACACTGGCTAGCAGCAACCCCTCCCACACATACCAGGCAGCAGCACTCTCTGTTACTGGGAAACACACACCAGGCAGCAGCAGCATTTGTTACTGGGAAACACACACACACACACACACACACACACACACACACACACACCAGGCAGCAGCATCATTTGTTACTGGGAAACACACACACACACACACACACACACCAGGCAGCAGCATCATTTGTTACTGGGAAACACACACACACACACACCAGGCAGCAGCATCATTTGTTACTGGGAAACACACACACACACACCAGGCAGCAGCATCATTTGTTACTGGGAAACACACACACACACACAGCAGGCAGCAGCATCATTTGTTACTGGGAAACACACACACACACACACCAGGCAGCAGCAAACCCTTCCCTGGGAAACCCACACATATCAGGCAGCAACACTCTCATCACTGGGGAACACATGAAAACATTGGTCAGCGGCACCTCCCTCACCAGGATGACTGGAGACTGGCTGCTGATACTGGGTTGAGTTATGATGAGAAGGCCCTGGAGGAACGAAAATAATTCAAATGAAATCTCTGTGGCGAGACCTCCTGGCCTAGTTCAAGAATGAGATCGGTTTACTATCCCGACCCCCCCCCCCCAGATCTGCCACAGTCCCTCTTCTCCCCAATCAGCATGAGAACGCTGAGGCTATTCGTGCCTCCCACAGAGATACCCTGGGCCCCTCACAGATCCATTTCAGCTGAAAATAATCAATACAACAGAAGCTGATGGAGCACATCATCCCAGAATAGAGAAGGTGCTAAAGGAGTTGCTGACTGTACACACCCCCCCCCCCCCCCTCACAGCTCTGCTGAACTTATCACGAGAAACCGAAGATGCTTCAAGTGACTGGAGAAGAGCAGATGTAGCAGCGCACCATCAGGATGGGGGCGGGGGAGGAGGAAGCAGGAAACAGCAGACCTGTTGGTTTAATATCTGTGACGGATAAAGTAACAGAAGCACTCACCGAAGGACAGAAAAGTGCCACACCATGAAGACAGAGGTGCTACAGAACCAGGAGGCAACATGGCTTTAAAAGGGAAAAACATCTTGCCACGCAAACTCTACTAGAACTAATGCACACCAAAACGTACTTCTTTTTTTTTTTTTTTAAGCACTGCTGTATCTACTTAATGCAATGCACTGTGCCGGCTATTCTATCCGTACGCTGTGTCTGTAAGTAACCTTGCCTGAACTCTCCTGCCGGAAAAGCCAACACAATGTTTAAGGCAAGAAAAAGGCATTCATACTACTTTTACTGCTGCCTGCGACACGATTGCAGTGCTCTTATAAACAGCCGAACGCATGTGGGATTGGGTAGCTGTGGGGAGAGGGCTGTGGACAGATGAGGAGAAGTTATCGGGTTGGGGGGGGGAAGAGGATTTGGCACGAGACTTACAGTAGTTATTGGGGTGATGGAGAGGAGCCTGCGGGTGGCTGCGCCCATTCTGAGGCACATGGCTCGGTGCGTACACAGCAGTGTTGCTTCCAGTCCACGTCGCTGGAAGAAAGCAAAACAGCATTGATAAGACCCCCAAAGCATCCACGAGCGCCATAGTCCTCTCCTTCCTTTGTTCCGGGTTCAGACCAGTCACTCACTTTTTGCATCAGTATCTGACAAGGCGAACCTTAAATTTACTAAAACACCTTGGTGACAGATGAAAGTAACAGTGGATTTATTATAGGCTTATAGGAATAGTTTACAAATAACACTAAATGGCTGAGTGCAGACAATAACAACTATCACAAAGAATACCCAAATACACACACATATGTACAGTACATAGAAAGATACAGAGCTTACGTTCCTAGCCACAAGGGCTCAAGAGATCTGTCTGTGCTGCCATCTCTGGGCTCTGTGTAGATGTTGATTCCATTAAGGCTGTGTTCACTTGTACATAGTTTGTGTCAGATTGTAAGACGAAGGGCACCCAGTACCCAGCATCTCCCGAGAACACTTATATTGACTAATAAAAAGACATTATACTTTTTACTGAGTCTAAGTGTTCTTGTGTCCCTGGCCATAAGCACAGAGTAAGCTTTACATCTGTGAGAAATCAAACATTGCCTGAGGCAGGAGGGGTCCCCCTCCTTCTCTGTGATCTTATCAGTCCTGGTGCCACAGTAAAGCACATCAGGCCTCTGTGCTTGGGCCCTGTGACATCTCTATATGTGAGAGACGCTTCCCTTCTGCTGTAACATTAGCAAAGACTTTAAAGCAATTGTTTGGGGATGTGAAACAGTAAGTAATTATGCAGGCACTGCAATATATGCAAGCAGTAATTATTTGGGGGAGTAAATGTCACGGACAGTTCTGTGTGCCTGCACGTGTGTAAAGTAAGTTCACCGGGTCTGAGCTGGCCAGGCCCAGAATAGGAAAATTGTTTCCTACCTGCTAAATTTGTTCCTGTAGTACCAAGGATCAATCCAGACAAGTGGGTTTTGCATCCCTACCAGCAGATGGAGGTAGAGAACAAAACTTTGAGGCACTGCTACATAACCAAGAGTGCCGCCTGCAGTCCCTCAGTATTGACCTGTACCCAAGCCAAGATGTCTAACTTAACAAATCCCCAATAAACCTTGGGTGAACAGAGACTTAAACTGAAGCCTCCTGCAAACTAGGTCTCCTTGACTTTAGCACAAAACATATAACAAACTATGTATACTTCCTATTACTCTGAGCATATGATATGCCAGCTCAGCTAAATCCAGAAGCAAGGAAGTCTTTCAACAGATGGGGACAGGTCTCTGGACTGATCTGTGGTACTTCAGGAACAAAAATTAGCAGGTAAGAACCAATTTTCTTTTCCTGTTCGTACTCCAGATCAGTTCAGACAAGTGGGATGTACCCAAGCCCCTCTCTATTCTGGGCGGGAACTCGAAAGACCTGCACGCAATACACTCTCCCCAAAGGTTGCCTCTTCTGGGGCTCGACATCTAAGCGGTATTGCTTAGCAAAAGTGCGAAGAGAAGACCACGTTGCCGCACGACAAATCTCCTGCATAGAAAGCAGCTGACACTCCGCCCATGAGGTCACCTGCACCCTAGTGGAATGCGCTCTCAACCCCTCCGGCAAAGACTGGTCCTTACAGATGAAAGCCAAAGCTATCGTCTCTTTTAACCATCGAGCCCTTGGAAGCCTTATTTCCCTTCTATGCTTCACTGAACAGGACAAACAGATGATCAGATTTCCGAAAGGTATTTGTCAACTTGAGATATTGCAAAAGAACTTGACACGCATCCAATAAATGAAGCTCCCTAGCCATCGGAGTATCAACTGTGAAGTTCGGAAAAGCTGGAAGTTCGACCACCTGATTAAAGTGCAAAAAGAGGACATCACCTTCGGAAAAAAAGGACATAAGAACATATCATACTGGGTCAGACCCAAGGATCCATCAAACCCAGCATCCCGTTTCCAACAGTAAAGAGACCCCATCCTCTGAAAAGCGCAGGAAAGGGTCCCTACACGACAAGGTTTGTAGCTCAGATATTCACCTAGCCAAACATATGGCTACCAGGAAAAGAGTCTTCCGCATTGGTTCGAAGGGAGGGCCACACAGTACCTGAAGAACCAAATTCAGATTCCATGCTAAACAGATCTTCTGCTCCAGAGGACGCAGATGTTTTGCCCCTTTTAGGAAACGAACCACATCCGGATGAGACGCCAGCGGTCTTCCCTGAATCCTACTTGAAGGGAATCCAAGGCTGCCACCTGGACCCAAAGGGAATTATAGGCTAACCCCTTAGCCAAACTGCTCTGCAAACAGGCCAGGATCTGTGGAATGTCCACTTTTAAAGGCCGTACCCTGTTCTGCAAACACCAAGATTCGAAAGCTCTCCATACCCAGACATAAGCCATTGAAATGGAAGGTTTCCTCACCTGAAGCAATCACGGGCTCCGAAAAACCTTTCAAACGGAGTTCCCTGTACGTACCAGGATCAGTCCAGGACACCTGGGTTGTGACTCCGCACCAGTAGATGGAGACAGACTAAAACTTGTGGGCGGAGCCATATATGCCCCTGTGCCAGTCACAGCCCCTCAGTCTTACTCTGTCTCCAGTAGATGGTGCAGGTCCGGTCACAGCTCCTCCCTGCCCTGATTCTGGTACTCCGTCAGGGTTGGTTTTTCTTTCCTTTGGGTTAGGCCAGGTTAGGCTTTTGGTGTTGTAATTGGAATTTTTTGCCAAATTGTCACTGACGTCCGTTTGCCCTGCCTCCCAGGGGGGTTGAGAGGTCCTGAGGGGACTACCCCCCCCCGGTTGAGGCCACTGCTAGGGTCGAGGACCCGGTTTGCCATTTAGCAGTGTCAGGGGTGACACCGGGGAGCCCGGTTCACTCACCCCTGCTGGACTAGGGCTCCAGGACCGCGGACAGCGACAGGCCTTGTTTTTTGTAAAAAAAAAAAAAAAAAAGTTTGTCTGTTTTTTTTTTTTTCCGGCTCTCTGTTCCTTGTGTCGCCGCTCTCGGGGGGGGCGCCGCTGACAGGGGGGAAGCTGCTCCTTGCGTCGCCGCTCTCGGGGGGGGGCGCCGCTGACAGGGGGGAGGCCGTTCGCGCGACTTTGCTTTCTTCAATTTGATTTTATCGGTGGAGTTGCCCGCTTTTGCGTGCGGAGGCTCCTCTGTTACAGAGGAGAGGGAGTTACGGAAGCTTGACGTGCGGAGATCCCTTCTCCGATATCTGGAGGTCACTAATCCGTTTCGGGTCACAGATCATCTGTTTGTCCTCTTCTCTGGTCCAAAGAAAGGAGCTGCAGCGTCCCGCACAACGATCGCTCGTTGGCTCAAGGAGGCCATTGGTTCAGCGTACTTGGTGAGGGGAAAACCTCTTCCTGTGGGGCTGCGGGCTCACTCGACTCGATCTCAAGCAGCGTCCTGGGCGGAAGCCTCTCAGGTGTCGCCTCAAGAGATTTGTAGGGCGGCCACCTGGAAGTCGTTGCATACTTTTATCCGGCATTACCGGCTGGATGTCCGGGCTACCGATTCCGGGGGTTTTGGAGAGAGGGTTCTCCGAGCGGGACTCTCTGCTTCCCACCCTCAGTAGGTTGCTCTGGTACATCCCAGGTGTCCTGGACTGATCCTGGTACGTACAGGGAAAGGAAAATTAGTTTCTTACCTGATAATTTTCGTTCCTGTAGTACCAAGGATCAGTCCAGGATCCCGCCCGCAGTGCTGCGCTGAAGTAACGGAGAGTCCGCTCTGTGTTTTTGATTTGCTCTGTTTCGCTTGTTCGCTCTCTCGGTTGGAGAGCCCGGTTCCAGAAGGGGTGTTTCTTCCCCGTTAGTTAGCGGTATCTAGTTTTGTTCACTTCTCTGGTTGTGTTCTACTTTGACATTCCGTAAGACTGAGGGGCTGTGACTGGCACAGGGGCATATATGGCTCCGCCCACAAGTTTTAGTCTGTCTCCATCTACTGGTGCGGAGTCACAACCCAGGTGTCCTGGACTGATCCTTGGTACTACAGGAACGAAAATTATCAGGTAAGAAACTAATTTTCCTTTGCTGCCTCTCAAAAGCCAAGCCGCTAGACAGAAGTAATCCTCCCGATCTGAAAATACACATCCCTGCTGTAGCAACCCTGAGAGATGAGACAAGCAATTGGGACCGTCCACCGTCAGATGAAGGAGGTCTGCAAACCACGGCCGATGCAGCCACTCAGGTGCCACCAGAATCACCCTGCCCGGATGAAGATCGATGCACCGCAACACTCAGTCTACCGGGGGTCACGTTGGAAATACTTCCAGCAACAGATGTGTCAGCTTCCCCATAGCCCTCGTTACCTTCAGGCCCGCCTCGGGAGATTCCCACTCCTGATCTACCAACTTCTTCACCTGCTTCGGCAATGAAAATGCTGTAGGGGGTCCATGCAATATCTCCCCCTTCCTTATCAGACTCCTCCTAGGCGACTTTAATCCCGAGCTCCTCGAGCACCTGAGCAATCAGCGGACCTAGTTCCTCCCTTCGGAGCAGATGGACCACTTGCGGGTCATCACCTTCTGCTACCGGAATCGCATCCAGGTCTTGACATCTGGATCCTGCATTGGACCCCCAACGCATCCACTGGATCCTGGTCTGGATCCTGTATTGGATCCCCCAGGGCACCAACATGGTCCTTATCTGGCCCCACCAGACCCCCTGGCAGCTGGGACAAATCTTCCTCCTCCGGGGCCCATCTGATTCCCAACATGCTCAGGATCCCTCTTGACTCCATCGGCCATCTAGTCTTCTTGGCTGTCTGGGACGTCTTGGGTAAGGGTTTCCTTGCCCTTAACTCCTTTCTGGCCAAATAAGCCTTATGGAGGAGAAGAACAAAACCTGTGGAAAACGCCTCCGGATCAGAGGAGGAAGAGTCCTGATCTGCTACGTCTTGAGCCCCTCCCCGTCCCCTGCCACCAGCAGGGTCCTTTCCTATGGGGAAAAAGCATGGGAGGGGAGTCCTGGGGCTCAGAAATGGCAGCCTGCACCTCAGCATGGGCTACCAAACCGGCCACTGGCTCCTCTAACCCCCCCACCCCCCCCCCCCCCCCCCGTGGGCCCCCAGAACCGGTCCAGCCACCTTCACATTTTTGCCGCCCCTCCCCGAGGCACAATTGCTGCAAACCGAGGCCGAATTGAGGCGAGCTTGCCTCAAACCACAGCTGTGACAAAACTTTGTCTCGCTGTGCGGGAGCGGCATGCTGGCTCAGTCAGGCCTGCACATGCAGTCAGGCCTAATAATAGCCGCTGCTGACGTGATCCCTCCCCGACACTGTCCGGTGCTGAAATTCTCAGCACCCGGCCCCGACAAACAAAGGCACTTCAGCCTGCTCCCTCCTGTCTGCTTCCCGGCATAAAAAAAAGGCACTTACCCGTTACCTCAGTCCTGCCTCTCTCTTGCTCCTTTTTTTTTTTTAAAGACACATACCCGTTCTGGCAAGGACAGAAAGGGAAAGCGAACAGAAGTACTTCCCTGCTTCTGGAGGCCGTGTTGTACAGGAGGTGGACCCTTGGGCCGAGGTGGGGTTGACGCTATCCATAGGAGGGGATCCTACGGGTCCCCACCGTCGGCAGGCGGAGTGGGCTGACTGGAGGTCTGGACTAGGAGATGATTGTTACCGTATTGTGATGGCACATGATTAAGTTGTAACCTATACCACTCATTCTTTCATTATCGTGCCTTGCTGTAAACAGTTGTGGTGGTTGTCTAACTTAACGACGGTATAGAAGAGTTTTAAAATAAATAAATAAATAAATAAATAAATAAATGATCTGTAGCGTGGTCAGACAAAGCAGTGGTCGGGTCCAGATCAATCCATAGGGAAGCTGAGTAGCACGAAGCACAGGAACGAAGAAGACAAACCAGGAACAGGAACACGAAGGAATCACCAGGAGGCAACGAAGTGCACGGCCAGCGTGGAGACCTGTTGCAAAGGCGACTAACAGGAGCTGAGCCCGGCCTTATATACTGGAACTTCAATGACCTCATCATCCGGGGTCGCGGCCAAGTTTCCCCCGCAGGCCCTTCAAAAGGAACAGAGATGGGAGGGGAGCGGCGCGGGATGGCGGCGTCTCTCTGCGGACCAGGCGGAAAGCCCGCCGCGGCACACAGGAGTCCGTCGTAGAAACAGGAGCGTGGGGGACGGCCAGAGTACGGAGACGGCGGCCCACAGCCGCGAGGGAAGTGGAGCCAGATGCTGGAATAAGCTGCAGAGGGTAAGAGGGCCTGGCCGCGGGCCTGCCGTGGCCGGCACACGCAACAGGCCGCCCACTGAGGAGACAGAGGAAGTGAAGAGCCCAGAGGGGGCGAAGGAACCAGGTCGCCTGGCTATCAACACCCCCTGCCAAGGAGGGCCGAGTCAAGACAGTGGTTACCCCCCCCCCCCTCCCGCTCGCCCTGCTCCTCCCGAGGGATGGCCCAAGAAGGAATCTAACACCTTGGGGAGCAGATTTTTTTTTTTAACTCCAGACTGCAGGTTTGCACCTCTACCATCTGCTGGAGACAGCGAAATACTGAGGGACTGCAGGTGGCACTCTCAGTCATGTAGCAGTGCCTCAAAGTTTTGTTCTCTGTCTCCATCTGCTGGTAGGGTTGCATAAACGCACTTCTCTGGGCTGATCCAGGGCGTGAACAGGAACAGTTTTTTATATGCCTATGTACATTCTGTCTGTGTGTGGCTCAGAGTTCATCAATAATCAGATTCAAGCAAAATAATCCCATAACACCATCCCTCTCTAAATACCAAGAGCTCCTTCTTCTCAGTTTTTCCTGAACCACAGGTCTTCCCCCAAGGCATCCATGACCTGCACTTCATCACACTTCATCATTAGAGGGCCCCACTGGCTCATGATGATCTTTGATCTGCTGGTTTAGGTGCACAGGTGCTTCTGGCATTGCCACGTTGACCAGTCTGTACTGGCCTCTCCAGGAAGGTCCTCCTGGGTTCCAGGTCTATTTCAGTTTGTCGGATCACGCAGGGAATTTCGTCCCGTTACCTCAGTTGCGACCTACCAGCTATCCTTTGCTAAAGGCACAACACTGGTCATAAAACTCTTTACCGACTACGGCATGTTGTTACACTCCTCTGCGACCACGGAGTGGATACCTTGGGTCTCTCACATGCCGTGATCATTCCCTTTGGCCTGCTACAATGCCGGGGCCTCTGGGGGCTGGTTTTACGTATGCTGTCATTTAGAACAGGATCCAGTTTCTTGGCATGGACGGATTGTTCCCACACTGGGGTAATGCATACTGTGCCGTGGAGCGGCACAAGCCCTTGGCTATGGTTTTGCAGAATAGCCGAGGGCTGCTTCCTTAACCTGTCGTGAACAACTTTCAGAGGATGCCACCACAGGCATGGGATTTCTCCTTTCCGCTTTGAAGGAAAGCGTTTGGCTCAACGTCACCCCCCCCTCCCCGAAAGAGACAGGGCTCCGGCGATCAGCCAGTGGAGTTTCTCAATGGAAGGAGCGAAAGACCATCACTTACGTCTTAGCCGGGTCGATGCAAAGCCGCTTTGTACTGCAATAAGCAAAAGCTCCTCAGTGCATGTCGATTTGTCCTCAATAGTTATTTCTTCTCTTGTGCTGCGGTGCATGGGTCACTGGCATATTATGAAGCTGCACGGGTTTGGGCAGGCCAGAGTACCGAGGCAGCACACGGTATCCCTCACTGCTGTACGATTGCCCCAGCTCTGCCCCAGCACCCGATACGCTGTCACTCCAGGTCAGACACAGATCTGATATTCTCACCATAAAACCAAGGATACAGTTAAGAGTTATTACTCACCGTGGTACGGCTGCTTTGGTGGAACCGGGAACCCGTTCTGCTGGGGTGGCTGGCTGGGCGTGGAGGGGGGAGGAGTCGTCGTCATGGTGTGGTGTGGGGGGGCGATTTGTAGCAGTCCTTCGCCGTGCGTTATGGGCCCTCCCGTAGCTGCGAGAGACGGGAAGAGGATGAAGGGGCTTAGCAGGAACACCTCACATTTCCTCCTGCAGCCTGGATCCCTCTGAATGCTCCCCCCCCACCTCAATACAAGGAAATGAACAGCCTCATCCACCCCCCCCCTCCAAAATATACTACCAAACCTCTCACTGTCCCAGTCTGCATCCTAGGACAGGGCACCAGGGGTCCAGCATTACCCTCTTCTCTCCAGTCACTATGGATGCAGGATAGGTGAAGACTTGGGGGGTGGGTGGGGGAGGGGGGGGTCAACCTTTGCTTCCTCCTCATCCTCCTGCAAGTTCCACGGAGCAGCAGAAATGCTGCCGGGGACCAGCGCCGGTCCATGGAGCAAGGACTGAGAAACACTACGCTAGGGTGGGCAACTTTGGATTTCTAAGTCTCATCTCACAGGACAGAGCCATAAGAGGGACTAGAGAGGCCTACTGACTGTGCAAGAGAGAGAGAACAGAAAACAGCCGCCTCCACGTGTCCTGCCAAGCACTCACCAGCAGGAGACAGGGGAATGTTTGAGTAGATACCGACAGCCGACCCGGGGGTCTCTGGCAGCTGTAACGGAGGTAGAGGCTGTCTGTACGATTCTGAAGGCGGGACAGCCCGGGAAAGGTGCTTCACCCCCTGCGAGAGATCACAGGGGGCAGAGGTCAATACCGAAGGCACCTCCAGCTGCACACAGTCATGGACGAACTCCTCCTTCACCAGGCGAGTCGGTGGCGCTGAAGAGGGGAGAGACGGTCAGACACCTTACTCAGTGCCGTCACAGGGGGGGGGGGGGACTTCTCTGCATGAAGTAGAAAGTGACTGCTCTCTCCCTTCGTTTTCTTGTTCCAGTCCACCTTTAATCTTTTTGTCTCTTCACCCCCACCCCCACCCCCCCCCCTCCATCTCTCCTTTATCCCGCCTTGCACGCGGCAGACAGCGAGGCCCAGGTGACCGGGCGCCCTGCTCTCAGCGAAGCCCAGACACCCTGCACTCAGCCCTGCACTCTTCACTCAGCGGGGCCCGGGTGCCCAGACACTCTGCATGACACACAGAAAGGCCCAGGTGCCCAGATGCCCCTACACTCTGCACACGGCGGGGCCCAGATGCCCTGCAATAACCTTACCTGTATTCTGAATGCTTAGACCTGCAAAGAAAGAAAAAGGAAAGCACTTAACAGAAAGTGATGGTACCTGACCTAACCCAGTGCCCCAAGATTACTAAGGGGTTAATTCCTAATCCCCTGACATACCCGTTCCCTGCAGAGGAAGAGCTGACACTTCTGTTATCCCTCACCTCCCTTCCATTCTCACCTCCCCCCAAACGCCTACAGGGACTCCTCCTCCCCTGACCCATCTTCTCTCTCCCATGAGGTCTCTCGCTCCTCTCCTTCACTCAGCTCTCCAGTGCAGTCACCCTGTTCATTACCCCCCACCCCTGCATCATGAAAAGCAATAATGAACTGCGGGGGGAGGGGGGGGGAAGGAAAATTGGTTCTTACCTGCTAATTTTCGTTCCTGGAGTACCACAGATCAGTCCAGACAAGTGGGTTTTGCCTCCCTGCCAGCAGGTGGAGACAGAGAACAAAAGCTTTTCGGGTACTGCTACATAACCGAGAGTGCCGCCTGCAGTCCCTCACTATTGACCAGTACCCAAGCCAGATAATGTCCCTTCAAAACCCCCGAACAGGGCGAACAGGAAACCTGGAGCTGAAACCCCCCTGAACTGGGGCCACTGACACTTCCAGTGACCAAAAAAAAACAGTCTGATAACAAAAAAAAACTCAACTTATTTACACTGAAAAAGCACCGCACTCAACGGCGCCCTGACTGTCGAGCCTAACTGAAGTTCCTGCTTTGTCAATAAAAAAAACCTCTCTTCTACTTTTTGTTTGTTTTTTGTTTTTTTTTCAAACAAAACTTAATACAAATAGGAACAAACAAGGATACTTTTCTTCAGGGACCGACAGGCTGCAGGCGGAGACCTCAGGGGTCACGAGGGAGCCAGTCCCCTGGCTATCAGGACCTCCGGACACCAACGGACTAAACCAGCCAGAGGTTCCCAAACCCCACCCCCCCTGTCGCCCGTCTCCACCTGAGGGATGGTCCATGAGGAAGCTCCGAATCCAAAAATTTTCTTGTCTCACTAATCTTTTTCTTTTTTTTTTTTTAACTCAGACTGCAGGTCTCTTACCATCTGCTGGAGACAGAGAAATTCCTGAGGGACTGCAGGGGGCACTCTCGGTTATGTATCAGTGCTTCAAGGTTTTTGCTCTCTGCCTCCATCTGCTGGCAGCGAGGCAAAAAAAAACAAACAAACCACTTGTCAGGGCTGATCTGGGGTACGAACAGGAAAGCAGCAAAGAAATCCCCACCCAGAAGCCACCTGAGCAATTCTGGCTCTCCAGGACGCTTTCCCTTACACTCCGAGGACAGGGGAATCTCAATCAGACCCCCAGTGGCGGCAGCGGGGCCTCCTCACCTATGCCGGGCGACACCACCCGCTCGTAGTGGTACGGATTCACGCACACGCTGTCGTACTTCAGGTCGAACGCAAACTGGCAGAACTTGATGTGCTTCAGCTCGTTCTTGTGCAGGTCGGGCCAGCGCCAGAGGCGAGCGTAGATGACATGTGGAAACCCCTTCCTGCCCGCCACCTGACCAGAGCAAAACACACGTAAAGAGAGGCACAAAAGGCAGGGTCCGTATTTATTCATCTTTTATTCATCTGAGATCGCAATGTCTTCCTGTAAAAATAAATAAATAACCTCGCCCACTACTCTCTCGCCAGCCAATCGGCAAGCAGCTTTAAAAAAAAAAAAAAAGTGGGGTTGACCTCACGAAGCAGCTGACACGCTCTCATGGGGGACAGAGGGCCGAGGCTGCTTCCCAATGCCCGGGTTGCGCTTTTCCCTTCGATTTCGTGTGGAATTTAAAGTTTTGCCCTGCTGGTGATGTCATCGAGCTCTGCCGGTGGCTAAGGTGAGAGGGCTTCTGGCCACGAGCCCCCCCCTCGCTGGATGTGATGCCTTGGGAGCGCTGCTGTGTCTGTCCGACTACTTGCGGCATCGGCCGGCACCGGGCTGCGGTGCGGCCTGGACCCCCGTGGGAGCCGGAGCGGGCAACTTGCAGATAGAAATCTGCGCTCCACAGCATCCAAGAGCCAACTCCAGGGCTGGGAAACCCGTACAGAGACGGCAGCCTGAACTTCCAGCCTCACTCAACGTAAAAGTCACTTTGTGATCTGATACTTCAGAATGGAGTTCCCTTGTTTTAAGCCAAAACCAAAAAGGTGAGAGTGTGGGGCAACTGTCACAACGGGGGGGAGGGCCCAAGCCTGCCTGGGCCCATCCCATTCCTAATCCCCTCAGGGGCAAAGGTGATCATCGTTAACATGGAAGAGGTGAGAAGAATTAACCTCTGGGATGGGCCAGACAGGACTGTCCCTCCCAGAGATCTGCGTCCCTGTGCATCACAATCCTTCAGCGCCAGCGTCTGCGCGTGCCACGCGCTTTTGCCAGACACACGGGAACAATGTTGCAGACCCGGGCAGGAAAGCCAGCTTTTCCCTGAACCCAGCCTCAGCCATCAAAGGCACAGTGTAGGAAACAGAAACCGAGCACAGTCCACCAGGAACACACCCTGTCTCTGTAAGGTAATCAGATCCTCTCCTGGCAGGCCAGGACGGGTTAGGAATGACACACGGTCAGCCGTGTGAGAGCACAGGGGATAAACAGCCATTTGCTGAACCCTCTTCCCTGCTAAATTCCACTAGGCCAAGTCCCAAAACCTGACCCAGTGATCCTCACTTTGTTTATCCTATTGTGATGGAATGCAAATATGTATGCACTCACCCTGGCAACATAATCTGGCTGTGACACCTGCAGCCATAGATTCCAATCCCACCACTGACACTGAGAGCACCCACAGACCCAGCTTCCAATCCCACCGCTGACACTGACAGCACAGAACTGTGACACCCGCAGACCCAGCTTCCAATCCCACCCTGACACTGACAGCACAGAACTGTGACACCCGCAGACCCAGCTTCCAATCCCACCGCTGACACTGACAGCACAGAACTGTGACACCCGCAGACCCAGCTTCCAATCCCACCGCTGACACTGACAGCACAGAACTGTGACACCCGCAGACCCAGCTTCCAATCCCACCGCTGACACTGACAGCACAGAACTGTGACACCCGCAGACCCAGCTTCCAATCCCACTACTTACACCAATCTATGTAACCTAGTATTGAGAGCAGTGTCACCCACAGACCCAGCTTCCAGTCCTATACAGTGTGGAAACATAATTCCTGTGAGCCCTTTAGGACAGGGCCTTTGTAAAGATAACAGTTATCCCATGCAGAGCTTGAGAGCACAACCAGTGACATGAGGTAATATATACCCCTTATTACAATAATCTCTGCTCTGAATTCTGGCAGCTTTCTTCCTCATTCAACAGAAAAGCTGGGATCATTTACAGGGGAGCTAATAACATTTCATTCTTTCCCCCTTTTCTTCAGAGAAGTCAATTGAAGCCGGGCTCCCTCCCAGTCGCCAGACACTTGGAATGATTCAACTCTTCCCAGACAAAACAAGTCCAACAGTATGACTCACTTTCTGCTCCCCAGCAACAACAGCGCTAGCAAACATCCAGGCGCGCTCACCACCACTCCCCCCCCTCCCCACCGCCCACTCACATCCGTACTGTAAGCGACCACAACACAGCCTGCACTACTCCAATTCATCAGAGAAAGGAGGATGGGAGAGACAAGAATGAGACTGCAGGAGGGAGGAGGAAGGAAGAGAAAAAGAGATGGAGAGAAAGAGAGAGACAGGGAGGAGACTGTGAAGAGATGGGAAACAGAGAGGGGAGAATGGGAAAGATGAGAGACAGAGGGCAGGAAGAGAAAGTCAAGGAAGAGATCAGGGAAGGGGAAGGAATGGAAAGAGGGAGAGGATGGGGGGAGAAAGATGGGGAGAGAGAGAACGAGAGGGGGCAAGAGAAGCAGAAACTCGTTCCTGTTCTCTCTCCTAGCTCTTGGCTCTCTTTCCATGTTTCCTTCTACAAGCTGCTGTTCAGACTTTAGCAACACGTGTGCAATCTGTCACGCCTGTAAGAATCCTTCACGTTTTAATCAAACTGAAAAAGACAGAAAAGAGAGTGCGAGTATAAGAGAGAGAAAGAGAGACAGATAAACCAAGAAACCAAGATTTCATCCTGGACCCGAGCTGGGAAAAAGCTTTTAGTCAGTCCGCCAGAGACAGTGGGGGGAACACACTCCATGTGTACCCCGGGACTTTCATCTAAAGCTCTGCCTGCACCCAGCTCAGAGACAGGATCCTGAGTCTGCAGCCGAGGAAGCTGAATGCCAGCACTGAGACACTGCAAACATGGCCTGTGTGGCACAGCCATGACGGTTGCTGGACACGCCCAGGGAACTCTCTCAGGAGGTTCTCACAGTGCCTGCAGACACATTCTGTGTTCCTCTTTACATTTTGAAAGCTGCCTTTCTCCTGTAAGGCAGCTAGGAGAGGAGGGCGGGGTGCAGTTACCTGCAGTCTCCCATCCAGGGTCCGCTGGATCGTGACACACTTGCTGGGGTGCGCTCCATTGGTGGTGATGGCAGTGATGAGGGAGTCCAGCTCCTCCTTTTTCTCTTTCAGCTTCTTCACCAGGCTCTCAATTGCTCTCTTGGCAAAGGATTCGTTCTCGCCACCCTGCCGGTGACACATTAGGCTGTGCACGATGCTCAGGCACGCGTCACTGCTGCTAGGAGGGTTAACAGACATGGTGCGGCTTCACCTGCCAGCAAGAAACCAGGGTTCAGCATCAGTACATGCGCGCTAAGACACACTCCCATCCACCCTGCCCTGACAAATCCCATCCCAAACCACCCACCCAACTTATTCCCACAGGAACTACAGCAGAAAAGCAAGAGAGCAGAGCTCACCATCAGTACATGCACACTGAGGCACTCTCACACTAACCCTGCCCTGCCAAATCCCATCCCAAACCATCCACCCAACTTATTCCCACAGGAACTACAGCAGAAAAGCATAAGAACATAAGAAAATGCCATACTGGCTCAGACCAAGGGTCCATCAAGCCCAGCATCCTGTTTCCAACAGTGGCCAATCCAGGCCATAAGAACCTGGCAAGTACCCAAAAACTAAGTCTATTCCATGTTACCGTTGCTAGTAATAGCAGTGGCTATTTTCTAAGTCAACTCAATTAATAGCAGGTAATGGACTTCTCCTTCAAGAACTTATTCAATCCTTTTTTAAACACAGCTATACTAACTGCACTAACCACATCCTCTGGCAACAAATTCCAGAGTTTAATTGTGCGTTGAGTAAAAAAGAACTTTCTCCGATTAGTTTTAAATGTGCCCCATGCTAACTTCATGGAGTGCCCCCTAGTCTTTCTACTATCCGAAAGAGTAAATAACCGATTCACATCTACCCGTTCTAGACCTCTCATGATTTTAAACATCTCTATCATATCCCCCCTCAGTCGTCTCTTCTCCAAGCTGAAAAGTCCCAACCTCTTTAGTCTTTCCTCATAGGGGAGCTGTTCCATTCCCCTTATCATTTTGGTAGCCCTTCTCTGTACCTTCTCCATCGCAATTATATCTTTTTTGAGATGCAGCGACCAGAATTGTACACAGTATTCAAGGTGCGGTCTCACCATGGAGCGATACAGAGGCATTATGACATTTTCTGTTTTATTCACCATTCCCTTTCTAATAATTCCCAACATTCTGTTTGCTTTTTTGACTGCCGCAGCACACTAACCCCGACGATTTCAATGTGTTATCCACTATGACACCTAGATCTCTTTTTTGGGTTGTAGCACCTAATATGGAACCCAACATTGTGTAATTATAGCATGGGTTATTTTTCCCTATATGCATCACCTTGCACTTATCCACATTAAATTTCATCTGCCATTTGGATGCCCAATTTTCCAGTCTTACAAGGTCTTCCTGCAATTTATCACAATCTGCTTGTGATTTAACTACTCTGAACAATTTTGTGTCATCTGCAAATTTGATTATCTCACTCGTCGTATTTCTTTCCAGATCATTTATAAATATATTGAAAATTAAGGGTCCCAATACAGATCCCTGAGGCACTCCACTGTCCACTCCCTTCCACTGAGAAAATTGTCCATTTAATCCTACTCTCTGTTTCCTGTCTTTTAGCCAGTTTGCAATCCACGAAAGGACATCACCTCCTATCCCATGACTTTTTACTTTTCCTAGAAGTCTCTCATGAGGAACTTTGTCAAACGCCTTCTGAAAATCCAAGTATACTATATCTACTAGTTCACCTTTATCCACATGTTTATTAACTCCTTCAAAAAAGTGAAGCAGATTTGTGAGGCAAGACTTGCCCTGGGTAAAGCCATGCTGACTTTGTTCCATTAAACCATGTCTTTCTATATGTTCTGTGATTTTGATGTTTGGAACACTTTCCACTATTTTTCCTGGCACTGAAGTCAGGCTAACCGGTCTGTAGTTTCCCGGATCGCCCGTGGAGCCCTTTTTAAATATTGGGGTTACATTTGCTATCCTCCAGTCTTCAGGTACAATGGATGATTTTAATGATAGGTTACAAGAGAGCAGGTTACAAGAGAGCAGAGCTCACCATCAGTACATGCACACTGAGGCACACTCCCACTCACCCTGCCCTGACAAATCCCATCCCAAACCATCCACCCAACTTATTCCCACAGGAACTACAGCAGAAAAGCAAGAGAGCAGAGCTCACCATCAGTACATGCACACTGAGGCACTCTCACACTAACCCTGCCCTCTTACCCCATCCCACAGGAACTACATCAGAAAAGCATGAGAGCACAACTTATTATCAGTACATGCACATTCCCACCCACCTTGCCCTGCTAAATTTCATCCCAAACCACCCACCCAACTCACTCCCACAGGAACTGCAGCAGGAAAGCAAGAGAGCAGAGCTCACCATCAGTACATGCACACTGAGGCACACTCCCACCCACTCTGCTCTATCTCACCCCCAACCCACGGGAACTACATCAGAAAAGCATGAGAGCAGAGCTCACCATCAGTACATGCACACTGAGGCACACTCCCACCCACTCTGCTCTATCTCACCCCCAACCCACGGGAACTACATCAGAAAAGCATGAGAGCAGAGCTCACCATCAGTACATGCACACTGAGGCACACTCCCACCCACTCTGCTCTATCTCACCCCACCCAGCTTGCTCCACACCCCTCACTCCACCCTGGATCGATAGAGGTAAAATGATATTTTCTGTTTTATTCTCTTGCTTTTCAGATCAGTCCTCTTTGCAATTTTGACCACCACCACACACTAAGCCAAGGCTTTCAAAGTACTGTCAAGGTCCTTTTCCTGGGTGGAGACTCCCAATTCATAACCCAGCACTGTGCACCCGTAGTTGGGATAATTTTTCCCTCTGTGCGCGTCTCTGCACATCCACATTAAACTGTATCCTTCTGCCGTTCAGAAGCCCAGGCTCCCAGTCTCCCTGAGGTCCTTCTGCAGCTCCTTGTGATCCACTGCTGTTTTAAGACCTTTGAATAATTTTGTCTCATCTGCAGACCTGGTGAGCTTGCTCGTTGTTCCCTTTTCCAGATTAGTTTTAAATATATTAAAACAGCGCCGGTCCCAGATTCGGTTCCTGTTCCACCTCACTAGTTACCTTTCTCCATGGGGGAAACTGACAGTTTAGTCCTGCCCTTTGTGTCCTGTCTTGTAATCCGCAATCCTGTCCCATGGCCTTCTGAAAATCCAGATAAACTATATATTGACCAGCTTACCTTTAGCCACATGCTTATTAACGCCTTAAAAAGAAAATTCAGTAGCTTAGTAAAGCAAGAATTCCCGTTGCTAAACTCATGTTGGCTCTGCTCCATGAGGCCAGTTCTATTCATGTGGCCAGTAATTTTGTTTTCAAGAATAGCTTCTACCATTTTGTCCAACATCAACCTCATGCTCACTGGTCTATGCTTTCCTGAATCACCTCTGCACGTTTTTTGTTTTAAATTTGGCGTTACATTGCCCACCCTCCAGTCACAGTGGTTAATTTTAATGCTAATTTGTAACATTTTTTTTTAATTTAATTTATACTAGTAAAAGGTCTGCAATTTCACTTTTGAGTTCTTTCAGAACTCTGGGATGCCTACCATCTGGTCCCGGTGATATGTTCCTCTTTAGTTTATCAATTTTCTCTATTACTGCTTCCATTTTCACAGTAATTTGCTTCGGTTCCTCCAAATCATCACCATCAAGGCAAAGAATTCATTTAGTTTTTCTGCTATGGCTTTGTAATTCCTGAGTGCCCCTTTTACCCCTTGATCATCTAGCGGTCGAACTGACTTCCTCTCAGGCTTTTGTACTTGAAAAGGTTTTTGTTATTAGTTTTTGCCTCTATGACAAGATTCTTCTCAAATTCTGTACTGGCCTGCCGTCTTAGATGGTAACTTTTAAAAAGCCATGCAGGTGCACATATACACGCTTATGCCGGCTTGAAACCAAAGGATGCAGCCATTTTATAAAACAGGCAGAACATGCATACAGTTTTCAATGGATGCACGCATGTGTGCGCAAATCCCGCACGTACCACGTTAGTCGGGGAAATTTTACAAAGGTCATGCGCTGACGCCATAGGTAGTTTTCTCAGTTCATTCCCAGTTCGCCCAGTTTAGGGATAGGACTTGCAAACCCCCCTAATTTTATAGCCACTCTTCCCCTCTGTTAGCCATGACCCTTAAAACTCCACTGCTTGGCCTAAATTTTATTTTACTACTTACACGTCCTCCATAGCAGAAGTAAATTTACACGTCAAGGGACCCCAGCGCGCGCCTATACACGTAAGTATTTACGTGCCCATTTTTTTGGCCGGGCCCCAACACGCCCACACAATGCCTACACTCCACCCCTTTTTTAAAAGCTTTTTCACTTGTGTGCAGAGTGGGAGATAAGGGTGTCCATTGGTGGCTTATAAAATCTGCTCGGTGCGCACCGGCACAGCTTGTGTGCATATCTCCTGCTTTTGACGTACGCAGGGCTTTTAAAATCTACCTTTCAGTATTTTACTTCTAACTTGCTAGTGCTTATGCTCTTTCCTGTTTCCCTCATTTGGTTCTGCTTCCCATTTTTTGAGAGATGTCCTTTTGGCTTTAACTGCCTTTTTCACTTTACCATTTAACCATGCTGGCAGCTGTTTGGTCTTGTTGCGATCTTTGTTAAATGTGTGGAATACATTTTCTCTGGGCTTCCGATATGGTATTTTAAAAAACCACACCTCATGCAAACTTTCAATCTGTATAAATACGTCTTTTAGTTTTTTTTTTCCAGAGTCGGACCAGAAGGCAGCTACATATGGCAAAATTAAATGGTCAACGATCTTTGTCATAAAGCACAGGATAGACTTAAAGCTCTAATCATTTATACCCTGGAGGAAAGAAGAGTAAAGAGTGAAATGATAGAGATATTTAAATACCTCCTCAGAATAAATACACAAGAGGCAGGCCTCTTTCAATTAAAAGACTCTGGAAAGAGTTGTGGATGCATGGAACAGCCCCCCCCTGTGTAGGTGGTGGAGATAAGGACCGCGTCAAAATTCAAGAAAATATGGGATAAACATGGGATTCTCTGATGGGACTATAAAGCTGAATAGGAAATGCGGATGAGCCACATAGGTCTTTATCTGCCGTCATGTTCTCTGTTTCCACGGAATTTCCTCACTTTATGGTAGTCTCCCTTTTTAAAGTTAAATGCTCCTGCAGTAGTCTTACTGATGAATATCCTTTCGCCAGTGATTGTATCAAATTTGACTGTGTTAAAATCACTGCTGCAAAGCAGCTCCACCGCCATTACCCCTTGTGCCAGGCCCTGCATTGCACCGAGGTCTAGATCCAAAACAGCTCCCCGTTAAGTTCTGGGACCATCCGCTCTATGAAGCGGTCACTTAAGGTAACCAGAAACTCTACCTCCCTAACATATGTCCTGATGAGACAGACATTTACCCATCAATATCAGGACAAGCGAAGTCTCCCATTACTGTTGTGATACCCATTTTATTTGCCTTTCTAATTTCTACCAGCAGGTTACTGTCCGATTCTTCATCCTGGCCAGCCGGACAGTAATCTTCTGGCACTCACATACTGACAATTTAGAGGATTTTTTTTTTTTTCTTCGCAGCTTATTAGCAGTTAACATAGGTAGTTTGGAATTTTTCATTTGTGTCTGTCCTTTATTTAATTCCTCCTGGGCTGCCTCAGCCTTTACTACAATCTCTCTGTTGGGATATTCTGACTTCCCTGCAATGCCAGGATCCTTTGAAGATGCCTAGTGACTATCGGCTTTCCCCTATCATTATCTCCCTTTTCAATGCTAGCACCAACAGCTGGGTTGTACACTGATTAAGGTGGAGCCCATTCCATTGGAATAGGCTACCCTTTTCCCAAAATGCCCCCCCCCCCCCCAAAAAAAAACCAACTTGCTAACAAACCTAAAGCCCACTTCCCTTCACCATCGTATCATGCATGCACTAAAACTCTAGCGTTCAGCCGGATTTGGGGTTTCTGTGCACGGAACAGGGAGCGTTTCTGAAAATGCAACCCTGGAGGTTCTGGATTTCAATTTCCTACCGGAAAGCCTAAATTTGGTTTCCCGAACCCCTCTCCTGCACCTTCTTAATGATGTCGGTACCCGCACACGCCATTCACAGGAGGTTTCTTCCCAATGCTCTCTAAAATCCTACCTAGGTGATGCACAAGGTCCACTATCTTCACACCGCAAACGCAAATTACCCATTGATCCTCACGCCCACCGGTCTCCCAGCTATCTATAATCCTGGTGATTGAATCGCTATTCCTTCCTGGAGACACATTCTCAGTGCAAGAGGGTAAAGCATCACCTACCTACAGGATCACGTCCTGCCACACCAAGGTGATGCTCTCCTGCCAGGTGACCTTGGTTCTCCAAAGCAGCCCTGGGGCTAACAACCTGGAGGCGGAGCCACTCTACTATGTCCCCGAAGACAATATACCTTTCTGTCTGCCTCAGCTCCTCCAGCTCTGCTACTCTAGTCTCCAGAAATCAGACTCATTCTCTTTACCCCAGGTGCACACACACAATCCCTCACCAACTGATAGATTTACATCAACGAGTGAATAATTATCTTAACTTTAGCAATTAATTAACTGAAGTGCTACTGCAGATCAATTATGGATTAAAGTAAAGTGCTTTAAATTTCTTAGGGTATTTTAAATTGGATTAAGCATCCCCAACTTTTATACAATTTTAAATAACTTTAATAACTCAACAAACATTAAGAAGCGGATGGCAGTCCAGCAGTGAGATGAGGGCTATCTAATCTTTTGTACCGAATGCCATATGTATGATTATCAATAATTTTCTCCTATAAAGGATAATGTTTCCCTATAACTTTTTAATTTAGATAACATGTATTAAACTTTTGTTACAAGGGATGGAGAGAAACCAACCCCATCCTTCATCCCTGCCCCCCCCCCCCCCCCAATCCCATTCCTCAACCAATACCAAACATTAGTCAGAGGAAGAAAAATCCCAGGACTCAGAATATGAAAGTCACATATCATACCATTGTTCAAAGGATTTCTATACTTCCTGAAAATCAGCAGCAGAATTATTCTTTATAGTCAGTTTGCTCACATAACATACCCTTCATAAATGACATTGTAATGAAGCAAAGTTCAGTAAAATAGCACTTTTCCAATGAACAGCAACCTCACATCTTGCTCCAGTAATTACTTCAATAATAAACTTCATTGTTCTAGAAGGAATATTTGAATTTGAAATCCCCCCCAAAAAAGGTTGTAAGGTCTTTCACATCTTACATATTGTGTCATCTCAAAAAGTGCTCACCATACCCCAATTAAGGATTTTGGGACGCTCCCATCAAACATTAAAAAAAGGATCCCATCCCTCTACATTGTCTCCAATACAAACTTCCCAATTGGGGTAAATCTTATGGAGTTGAGTGAGTGGTTGGGAAAATTAAACATCACTGATTGTGTCTCTAGAAAACAGCTCTCACACCTTCCCACAGCTAAATAATTAACTTTTGTGAGCTGTTAATACACAAAGAATGATTTCAACCTTCTGTTTTCTTTAATATACTTTATAGACATGCAGAATAAATTTTAACCTTCTGTTTCTTTTGCAAGTTTTAAACACACATTTCCCCCAGAAACCATCTCTCATAAGTCCTGCTCAAGCATCAGCATAAGCAGCTTATACTATCCGCAGTCCTTCTTTATAGCTGTTTAATATGTTATGAAATCTGTTTGCTAGGTGTTAAATTTAGTATCTGTTGTGAACCATCACAGTCCTACCTGCATAATCTCTGCTACTATAACTGATTTTTATTTTTTTTTCTGAGAGTTTTTCTCCGACACACACATATAGAATGCACTATGACTAAAAGAATCCAGGAATGGGGGGAACAGTTTCTTGTCATGTGTTATATTTATAGTCAGAATTGGATTTTCTTGTCATCCTACAAATGCTCTGATAATCACTTAGGGTGTGTGTGTGTGTGTATTTGTGTGCAGGCATCAGCTTGTGTGTATCCATATGTATTTATGTGTATGCATATACATATATGCGCATGGAAGCATTGTGTGTATGCACATATGTGTGTGTGTGTGGGCGGGCATGAGTGCTCATGCGTGTGATATCTCAGTAGACACAACAATCCTTTAACCCTCACATTGCCCCTTGAGCCCCACCAGGCCTAGCAATGAAAGCATCTGTCTAATCAAGAGCCATACTCTATTCACCACAGAAGAAAGAACTTGCCAATGTCACTATGGGAGTCAAGAGTTAAAAGCAAAATGGTTTTACTCAGAAAACCAGTGCCGTTGAAATGCTAATCAAAGGTGCATAATGCTAGAAGGCTGCAGTTTACGTCCTCCAAAATGGAAAGAAATTTGCTCTGCAGAGAATCAAACTACAGAGACAAATACCATTTAATGACATGTTAAATCCACGATGCCAGTTCAGGTTTATCATTGACCCAGCACTGACCCAGTGTCCCAGCATGGTGTTAGGGACACTCCCTCCCTCTGACCCAGCACTGACCCAGTGTCTCAGCATCATGAGAGGGGACACTCTCCCCTCTGAGCCAGCACTGACCCAGTGGCCCAGTATGGTGCTAGCAGTCACTCTCCCCTCCAAGCCAGTATTGACCTTATGTCCCAGCAAGTAAACAGAATATGATAGCAGATAAGGACAGCAAGGTCCAACCACACTTCCCAAACCTCCTCCCGTTGCATGCCACACACCCCGGCTCATCTTTATGGCTAGGGACCTTCTGTGTTTATCCCCTACTTTTTTACTCTGTCTCCAGCATCTCTGGAAGGCTGTTCCATGCATCCAATCATAGTAACAAAGAAACGTCGGCAGTAAAAAAAACAAAACCAAATAGTCCATCCAGTCTTCCCAGAAAGTTTGTTATGGTAGTAACTGCCTCTCTGTGCAAGATACCCCCATGTTTCAGTTAAGGGTAGTTAATTGCTACTCCGTGCAGGATATCCCCATGTTTCTGTTAAGGGTATAACTGCCACTCTATGCAGGCTACCCCCAAGTTTCTGTTAAGGGTAGTAACCGCCTCACCGTGTTGAATACTCACATGTTTCTTTTAAGGGTAGTAACTGTTGCTCTGTGCAGGTTATCCCTAGCCTTATGCTACGGGGTGACCCATCACCCTGGGCACGAATGTATGATTTCCAGAACTGGACACAATATTCCAGATGAAGATGCATTGGAAACCTGTACAAATGCATCATCAGCTTCCTTCTTCCACTGACCCTGTCCCATGATATGAAAGAGCACTTGTCCCTCGACCCAATGCCTCAGCACAAGGTTAGGGGCAGCTATGTTGCTAGGGGGCCCACCTTTGAATGGCCACTTAAGTCAAGGTCTCAGTTATTTTCTAAATATTAAAGTGCACATTTTGCAAATATTAACATTTTTATTTTATTTATTTTAAAAATCTGTATGGCGCTTCTCCTAGGGTCTAAATCGCTTAATGGTATCCCAGATAAATTCCAACGCAGTATGTACAACTCAAACCCCAGTGAAAATAGTTCTACAGAAAGAAAGACAATTAGATTACAAATCACTGCCACTTCTTCCAAACATGTCCTTTATTTAAGTGTAAT
Organism: Rhinatrema bivittatum; assembly: GCF_901001135.1. Taxonomy (NCBI): domain Eukaryota; kingdom Metazoa; phylum Chordata; class Amphibia; order Gymnophiona; family Rhinatrematidae; genus Rhinatrema; species Rhinatrema bivittatum. The sequence goes on from NC_042630.1 coordinate 25,906,843, forward strand.
ATTCTTTCGAAAAAAACAGAATGAACCTCCCTCAGGTGTGCTACCCCTCTCCCATGCCAATGTTAACTAATCGGGAAGGGGAGCAGGGAGCAGTATCCTGCACAGGTGCAGTAAAGGAGAGCGTCAGGGTGTGCAGATGGAGAGGGAGTAGTATGCGTTCTCCCCATGGGTGCAGATGGAGGGTCAGGGCAGCAGCATGCACACCCCCACTTGCAGTGCTGGGAGACAGAGGGCAGTATGCAGCCCTCCCCGTCACAGGTGCAGATTGGGGGAGGGGTTCAAGGGGCAGTATGCACAAGGGAGGCCTGCTGTCAGCCTGCTGTGAGCAAGGCCCCAGTACTCACCTTCTGAGCTCGGCCCCAGTACTCACCTTCTGAGCTCAGCCCCTCTTCTGGTGCAGAGCTGCCACCTTCCCTTCATCCTGCAGGGGGCTCCAGGCTCCGCTCCCTATGTCCCTGCACAGAAACTCTCCCCCAGGTCTCTCTTCTTGCAGTTGCCCTCCCCTCTAGTCCCTCTTCCTCCTGTTGATCCCGTGGGTCTCCTCCCCTCCTCGAGTTGCCCCCAAACTCTAGTCTTTTGCTGCTCTTCGAATCTGCAGCTTTTCCTCTCGCCCTCTTCCCCCCCGTTCCTTCCCTTCTCTTCTGAAACTAGTTTGCTACAAAAACAAAGGGGAGAGCCGGAGCGCGTGAAGCGCTGAGGGGAGAGGCAGCCAATCGGAAGGCTGTGTGCATGCGCGCCCTCCCCGGCCGGCGCATCTCCTTCCGTGGGAGGGATGCGCGCGCCCCGAGCACGCGCCGGCGTCCAGCTTTGCCGCGCGGCCAGCGCTCCGCTTCTCATGTACACAATTGCTTGACGTAGCGAAAGCTGCCTTGGTTTGCTTTTCTTGCCTTTACATGGAGAGTGGCGCCGCCTGCAGGACTTCCCTTGAAAGGGCTGCAGCGTGCGTGTCCCGGAGAGAGTCTGCTGGGGCGGGGGTGGAATGTGGGACGTGTAATGTGCAAGAAGGCAATGGATTGTAGCTCCGGGGCTGCCCGCTACGATAAGCAGAGGCCTGGGAGTGCAGCCTTTCTATGCGTTTATCTGTATTATTATAATATGGATAATTAAATTGAGTCTTTACCTATACTTCTGGTGTGCCCTTTTTTTTAAATTATTTATTATATTAGCAAATTACCTTCTTTAAATAGGATATAAATTATAATTTTGTACTCATTATTCATGTTTCATTATAGAGAATTCTGCTTTTATGTTATTATATATTGGCAGCCTGTCCTCATGTGCTACTGTTGTGTTTCTACCTAGTTTGTGGTGTTTTGTCTCTTTTGCCTTTGCACTGGTGGTTCCTGTTTGCCATGTTATTGGTGCCTGTACCTCGCTTGTAAAGTGCATCATATATTTTGAAAGAAATAGAATAAATTGCCTGGCCTCCCTCCCTACAGGTAAACCTATGCAGGCATACACACCACCGCCTGTTAGCTGCATCAAATTTGCAGCCATGGTAATCTGGTATAACAAAAAAAAATAGGTATAACAACACAAAGGGCAATTTAAAGTACTACTCCCTATATCACTGTCATCAACATATAACAAAATAGCGAGACATTAAATAGCATCAATATTATATTTATTAGTATAGAAAACCCCCCATAACCCTACATAGACAAATTAAAACTAAGCTAGCGCATTCATACTCATACAACACAATAAAAATTTGCATGAAGTTTGAGATGTTAATAAACCAATGTTTTTTTTATCATAAATGTAATTATACATCCAGTTCTTCAAATACAAACATGTGCTAATTAATAAATTTACACAAGATTGTTACTCCATAGATTTTCAAAAAACTAAATATGTGATAATCACTGATCACACATTTAGTAATTTAACCCCATTCATGAATTCAGAATCCGTATATAATGAGTCCGACAAAAGATATCTTCGTTTCGCCTCTATTGTGTAGAGGCTTCCTCAGGGACTATATTTATAACTTTATACTTGCAGTCATGCAATTGCTGTATTATATTCACTGAAACCGAATTCAGACTCCCAAATGTTGCAACATATCTTTAAAGAATATTGTCAATTAGGCTCGATAATTCAAAATGCTGTTCCTGTGGCATACGTACTTCGGTTTATTATACGCTTGCACTTTCTCTTGAAGAAAAATTTTTTGCCACATCAGCCAGCCTGCATGCTCAAACTATCATGACGGTTTCCTCGGAAGTGACGTCGGCTAACGTCACCCACAAAATTGTTGTGGGTGACGTTAGCCGACAGCATATAGGTTATTTTTCCCTATATGCATCACCTAGCACTTGTCCACATTAAATTTCATCTGCCATTTAGATGCCCAGTTTTCCAGCCTCACAAGGTCTTTCTGCAATTTATCACAATCTGCTTGTGATTTAACTACTCTGAACAATTTTGTATCATCTGCAAATTTGATTACCTCATTCGTTGTATTTCTTTCCAGATCATTTATAAATATATTGAAAAGTAGGGGTCCCAGTAGAGATCCCTGAGGCACGCCACTGCCCACTCCCTTCCACTGAGAAAATTGTCCATTTAATCCTACTCTCTGTTTCCTGTCTTTTAGCCAGTTTGTAATCCACGAAAGGACATCGCCACCTATCCCATGACTTTTTACTTTTCCTAGAAGCCTCTCATGAGGAACTTTGTCAAACGCCTTCTGAAAATCCAAGTATACTATATCTACCGGTTCACCTTTATCCACATGTTTATTAACTCCTTCAAAAAAGTGAAGCAGATTTGTGAGGCAAGACTTGACTTGTGACTTTGTTCCATTAAACCATGTCTTTCTATATGTTCTGTGATTTTGATGTTTAGAACACTTTCCACTATTTTTCCTGGCACTGAAGTCAGGCTTAACCGGTCTGTAATTTCCCAGATCTCCCCTGGAGCCCTTTTTAAATATGGGGGTTACATTAGCTATCCTCCAGTATTCAGGTACAATGGATGATTTTAATGATAGGTTACAAATTTTTACTAATAGGTCTGAAATTTCATTTTTAGTTCCTTCAGAACTCTGGGGTGTATACCATCCAGTCCAGGTGATTTACTACTCTTCAGTTTATCAATCAGGTCTACCACATCTTCTAGGTTCACCGTGATTTGGTTGTCCATCTGAATCATTACCCGTGAAAACCTTCTCCAGTACGGGTACCTCCCCAACATCCTCTTCAGTAAACACCGAAGAAATCATTTAATCTTTCCGCAATGGCCTTATCTTCTCTAAGTGCCCCTTTAACCCCTCGATCATCTAACGGTCCAACTGACTCCCTCACAGGCTTTCTGCTTCGGATATATTTTAAAAAGTTTTTTGTTTTTTTTAAAGTTATATTTTATTGTGTTGAAATAAATAAAGACAAGCAAATGTGAACAACAGAACAGCAAATGTCAAACATAATGTCCTTCAACATTTTCAAACGTAATAAACATCCCTCACCCCAATTCCCCACCCAACCCCGCCCCCCCCCGTTCCCAAAGCCGCCCACCCCCCCACCATGAGTTCCAGTAAAAGGACATATAAGCAAGTTCCACATGCAGCATACCGCTGCTGATGGATGGACAGTTACTCTGTTAGGTCTCTGATGTCGAAGAGGGTAGACATCGCAAGTGGACATGACTAATCAGTAGCCGATTTTTCCCAGTCCAGAAAGGGTGTCCAAGTATCCCGAAATAGGGGTAAAGTTCTGTGCAATTCCGCTGTGATTGCCGCCATCCGGCATAGATAATGTACCTTTTGCTGTACCCGTGTAAGTGCAGGGAGCACTGGCTGCTTCCAATGTTGTGCGATAACCATCCGTGTAGCAATAAAAACCTGTTGACATAATAAGGCTTGGTGCTTGGTCAATTCTTTATGCGGTAAGCCAATTAGCATGAACCCAGCGTTTAGTAGGTCAGGTACGTGTAGAACCTCAACGTTTAGTAGGTCAGGTACGTGTAGAACCTCAGTGTTTAGTAGGTCAGGTACGTGTAGAACCTTTAAAAAAGTTTTTACTGTGAGTTTTTGCCTCTATGGTCAACTTCTTTTCAAATTCTCTCTTAGCTTGTCTTATCAATGTCTTACATTTAACTTGCCAACGTTTATACATTTTCCTATTTTCCTCTGTTGGATCCTTCTTCCAATTTTTGAATGAAGATCTTTTGGCTAAAATAGCTTCTTTCACCTCCCCTTTTAACCATGCCAGTAATCGTTTTGCCTGCTTTCCACCTTTCTTAATGTGTGGAATACATCTGGATTGTGCTTCTAGGATGGTATTTTTTTAACAATGACCACGCCTCTTACACACTTTTTACTTTTGTAGCTGATCCTTTCAGTTTTTTTCTATTTTTCTCATTTTATCAAAGTTTCCCTTTTGAAAGCCGTGGATTTTCTTACTGTCCCCCTTCCAGTCGTTAATTCAAATTGTATCATATTATGATCACTATTGCCAAGCGGCCCCACCACCGTTACCTCTCTCACCAAATCCTTTGCTCCACTGAGAATTAGATCTAAAATTGCTCCCTCTCTCGTCTTTTCCTGAACCAATTGCTCCATAAAGCTATCATTTATTCCATCCAGGAACTTTATCTCTGTAGCGTATCCCGATGATACATTTACCCAGTCAATATTGGGGTAAGTGAAGTCTCTCCCATTATTACCGCACTACCAATTTGGTTAGCTTCCCTAATTTCTCTTAGCATTTCACTGTCAGTCTCACCATCTTGACCAGGTGGACGGTAGTATACTCCTATCAATATAGTCTTCCCCAACACACAAGGGATTTCTACCCATAAAGATTCAATTGTGCATTTAGTCTCATGCAGAATGAGACTAAATGCACCTACCATCATGTAGGTAATTTCACAACCAGAGCATAAAAATTCTTAGGCCTCCCAAACATGGACTATCACCAAACAGGCCCATACCCAATCTCTGGCTTACAGTATCTCTCAAATTGCTTGCAATATCAGCATAGCAGGGCAGAGTGGAAAGAGCAGCACCTGTATCTAGTGCTTGGTGGAAGACTACTATTCCACTATCCTGAGCAAAGAAACTGCCAGCCCATGGCAACACTTCCATTCCTTAGTCTTTTTTTTCTTTTTTTTTTAACAAACTTTAAACAGGGAATCAAAGAAAAATTAACACTTTCCTTGAAAAGACCAGCAGCAGGCTCTGTTCCTCCTTCAGGCTGAGGGAACTGGAACCTCAGCTTTCTACCCTGTCTGGCAACAAAGGACCAAGCAACAAAGGGTCTCCAAACCCCCACCAGGACCTAACAAGCCTCTGGGAAGCAAGCAAACCTCAATGTTTGAGGTTTGTTTTTTTTAATCTCAGACTGCAGATTTTGCACCTCCAACATCTGCTGGAGACAGAAATACTGAGGGACTGCAGGTAGCACCTCATGTTGTCAGTGTCAGTAAAACTTTCTCTGTCTCCATCTGTTGGAGGGGAGGCAAAACCTAGGAGTCTGGACTAATCTGGGTACATAGAGGAAAACCAAATCTACCCCCGAAAAGAGCGGGAGGCTGCCCATAGTCCCACAACACCACAGGCACAAAAACTGCGTCTTCTTGAGCCCTAATGTCTAAGGCAGAGCTTTCCAAACTTTTCATGTTGGTGACACACTTTTTAGACAAACATAATTTCATGACACAGTAATTCAGTCTACTAGCAAACTAGAGGTTAAACGAACGAAATGTATTTCAACAATTTATGTATGTTTCCTTAAATATATAAATAAATAAAATGTTTCACAACACAACCTATCTCATAATAAATATTTGCAGGCTTCCACTTCCTCCATGCTGATCTCGTACATTGTGAGATCGGCATAGAGAAAGTGCTACTCTTGCACATTCCCAAAGATTACATGTGCCAGTCACTAAAAAGTAATTTTTTTTTTTTACCTTTGCTGTCTGATCTTAGTTTTCTAATCGGTTGGTCACAGGCTTTTTTTTCCACCTTTCCTTTCTTGTTTTTTTGCCAATTCCTTTTACAGGGTCTTTTTTTCTATTTCTTTTCTCTCCATGTCTTCCCTCAAACACACAATCAGGTTCTCATTCTCACACGCTATCTCACACATTCTCACACACACAGGCTCTCACTCACATGCAATCTCACACATCCACAGCTCTCACTCTCACATGCCTCTCTCTCATACATACTGTCTCTCTCGTGCACATGCTGTCTCACTCTCACACACACAGGCTCTCTCACTCCTACATGCTCTCTTGCTCAAGCACAGGCTCTCACTGGCACATGCTGTCCCTCTGCACGGGTTGCCGAAGGATGGGCTCTTCAGAGGCCCTGATCTTCCCTGGCCGTGACATGGGATCTGCAGCGGCCCTGCTATCGGGTTTTCTCCTCTTCTCGGGCTGCCGCGACGTGGGATCCGCAGCGGCCCTGCTATCGGGTTTCCTTCTCTTCTCGGGCCGTCGCGACGTGGGATCCGCAACGGCCCATTAATGCTGCTCTTCTTCTGTACGCAGCAGATGTTCCTCCTCCTTCCTGCCCACGCAGCTCCGGCAACGTTTTTCTTCCAGGGCTGCACAGGCAGGAAGGAGGAGGAGTGAACGTGACCCTTTTCTTCGGGCCGTGGTGATGTAAGCTCCACCACTGCCCGCTGATCTTCCTGCTATAGTTCCCTGCTTCCGCCGGCCCTGTGGACCGGGTGACACACCTCCACACTACAGGCGACACACTAATGTGTCCCGACACACACTTTGGAAAGCTTTGGTCTAAGGGGTAATGCTTGGCGAAAGTGTGCAAAGGGGACCACATTGCTGCTTGGCAAATCCACAGGAAATAACTGAAGCTCAACCCACAATAGCACCTGACCTCTCATGGAATGCACCCATCTGTCTAGGTAATGAGACAGCTGCATGCCACAGACAGTGATGACTTCTTTCATGCAACGGGTTACAGTTATATGCATCACCACCTCTCCTAGTTTACTCTTTCAGGAAGTCTGATAGACTGTTTGTGGTCCATGGTGGAGGTAATCGTCAAGTACTGGACCAATGCTCCTTGCTATCCAAGGCACGCAACAGTCAATAATCTCACTCATCTCTATCCCTATCCAGCATGAGCAGGAAAACAAACTGATTCAAATGAAATTCCGAAACCACTTTCAACAAAAAAGGAAGGTACGGTCCTAAGCTGTACTGCCCCCGGCAGCATTCATAGAAAGGGCTCACGCTAAGAAAGAGCTTGACACTCAGACTCACTCTTCCAAACAGAATGCTACCCAAAAAACTGTATTCAAGGTAAGCATCCGCAATGAATGAGCATGCTGTGGCCGAAACGTAGTACCCGCCAAAAAACAAGACCAGATTAATGTCCCAAAGAGGTACTGGTAGCTGCAAGGGAGGCTCTAGATGCTTAACTCCCTTCAAAAATCTGGACACATCTGGATGAAAAGACAAGGCTCCCCCCATTGATCCAGCCCCTCTAGCAAGGGAGAGCTGCTACCTGCCAAGCCTTTAACCTATCTGCAAAAATTCCAATACAAATGGAATTTCAACTTTGAGGGCGAGAACTTTGCTCCTCACACCAGCTCTCGAACTCTCTCCAAACCCTAACATAAGCTAGAGATGTAGAAAATGTCCTGGCCCAGAGCAAAAAGTGGAAATCACTGCAGAACAATAATCACACTTCAGCAACAAAGCCCTCTCAAGGGCCAAACTAAGACAAAGCTTACCCAGATTGTTGGGTAGTATGAGCCCACTACAATATATTCTGCCTGAATGGTAGTCTGAAGATCAGCAGACCAGGTCCTCCAGGGCCAATGCAGAGCCACAACAAGTACAGTTTTAATCTGACTCACAAGCTTTCAATCGACCATATCATTGGCCATAGTGGGAAGGCATAACACCCCACGCTGTGGCCAAACCTGAGAGCATTGATGCCCAGCATTCTCAGATTCCTTTTGCAACTGAAGACCAACTGTACCTTCACCTTATTGGAGCTCACCCATAAATTCACATACAGGCAACCCCAACAAATCACTATGAGTTGAAAGAGCTCATCTACTAACTCCCATTTTCCTGGGGCCAAGACCTGCCTGCTATGGAAGTCAGCCCCTTACATTGCCTTCCTAGTAATATGGGAGACATATGTCCTGGAGATGATGTTCTGCCCACACCAGGCGCACATCTACCTCCAACAACCTGAGGGCTTCTGGTTCACCCTTGACTGATGTGGGCCACTGTTGTGGCATTGCCTGACATTCTTACCTCTCGAGCTTCCAGCTGCTCAGAAAACCACAAGCATGCCAATCGAACTGCACACATTTCCACCCAATTGATGGTCCATCACCACTCCTCAGCATTTCATCAACCTTGATCCACCAACTCAACAGTGAGGCCCCCAACCCAGAAGGCACACATCTGTCATAAGCACTAACTAATCTGGTGTCTCCAAGGAAACCCCCTTCCTGAGATGATCCGCTTGTAACCACCACTGCAACCGGTCATTCACCCCAAATGGGAAGTGGAGTCTGTGTACTCCTGTGACTGAGGATTCCATGGGGAGAACAATGTGTACTGAAAGGGGCTGTACATGCACCCTTGCCCAGGAACTATGTCAAATGGGGCTGCCCTCGATCCCAGGATCTGCAGAGGTAAGATCATATCAACAGGTGAATAGTCCAGCTCAGGGCCTGAACTCTAGTAACTAACTTCTGAATGTAACTGCACCAAAATCACTCTGCCCTGCTCCATATCAAATTGCTAATTCATCAGAGATGTGAGAGGGAAAAGAGAAGAAAATGCAGAGGGAAGGAGGACACTGCAAGGAAAGAGAGGGGCCTAGAACTTCCCTACTTTTTTGCCTTCCCTGGTTGGGAGCATGATCAGGGCATCAACTACACAAGGGGGGGGGGGGGGGGGGGCAACCCAAGACTTCACGGCCGAGCACTTTTTGTTTAAAGTCTACACCTGGTCAGGCTTCCAGCCAAAGCACACAACTAAGGGAAGGACAAACTGAGTGTCACCACAGCCGTTCAAGCAGTGCATCAATCTTCTCCTAGTTTTTCTTTGGTTTTTTTTAAACCACAAGCAATCCATACAAGGGAGAGACATATCCACCCTCTACTGGAGATAAAAAAAATAGGAGCAGGCTGATGTCAAGGCAGGGCTTTGTGAGTGATGTAAGTAAGTCAGCTTTACTCCAGCTTCTGATAGGAGTGTATATCATACAGGGGTGGAATGGCCTACCTGAATGCAGAGGCAGCAGAGAATTGCTGTACATTAGCAGAAGATGGCCAGTGATTATTGAAGGCTCTGCCAAGCTTTTTTGGAGAGCTTAGGAGTGTGGCTAGACCAGTCACTACTAATGAAAGCAACCCAGTAGTCTGGACTGATCTGGGTACATACAGGGAATACAAAGGAAAATTGGTTCTTACCTACTAATTTTTGTTCCTGTAGTACCACGGATCAGTCCAGGACAGCTGGGTTTTGCCTCCCCTCCAGCAGATAGAGACAGAAAAAGACTTTGCAGACTCTGTCCTGTACCCCCTGAGGTGCCACCTAGTGCCTATCAGTATTATTCTGTACCCAAGCAGAAATTATATAAACCATAACAGCAACCACAAAACCACTTCCCCCTCAAAGCAGAGGAAATGAAAATACCTGAAACTTTCTGAATGAATGAAAACATGCCCAAATCCTTTCCCTAAAAAGGGGGGCAGTCAGTAAAAACTGACAGAAAAATTGATCAGCTACCGGCCGAGCGGACTCTCCATTTCCCCCCCAGGCGGGCATCTGGAGTGATCCGTGGTACTACAGGAATGAAAGTTAGCAGGTAAGAACTAATTTTCCTTTCTCTATCCGTACCCAGATCAGTCCAGGACAGCTGGGATGTACCAGGGTAAGACTGAGAGAGTCCCGCTCGGAGTACACTGGCTCCAAAAGAACCAGGCTCTAGGGCCCGACGTCCAGTCCGTAATGACTGGCAAAGGTAGGCGGAGACTTCCAGGTAGCCACCCTGCAAATTTCCTGTGGCGACACCTACTGACATTCAGCCCAAGAAGGCACCTATGACCGAGTAGAGTGAGCCTTAAGACCAGATGGAAACAGGCAACCCTGAACCAGATGAGCCGACACTATAGCCTCCTTCAACCACCATGCAATGGTGGCCCTGGAAGCCTTCTGCCCCTTTCTGGGTCCACGCCACAGCACAAAAGGATGATCCGAGAGCCAGAAACTGTTGGTCACCTCCAAGTAACACAACAACACTCTCTTCACCTCCAACTTCCACAAACTCTTAGACTCTGCAGAGGAAGAATTTAAACCTGCACATGAAGGGAGTTCCATGGACTGGTTCAAATGAAAAGAGGATACGACCTTCAGAAGAAAGGAGGGAACTGTTCTCAAGGAAACTCCTGCGGCAGAGATCCTCAAGAAAGGTTCCCTGCAGGACAAGGCCTGTAGTTTGGACACCCACCTCACGGATGATATAGCCACCAGAAAAACTGTCATCAAGGTCAGATCCTTCAGTGGTACTTGCTTCAAAGGCTCAAAAGGGGCATTACAAAGTGCCCTCAGCACCAAATTCAACTTCCACGAGGGACAAGGGCTCTTAACCAGAGGACATAGATGCTTAGCTCCTCTTAAAAAAGTGCCACATCCAGATGAGAGGCTAAAGCAACCCTTTGCACCTTTCCTCAAAAACAGCCAAGGGCCGCCACCTACACCCACAGAGAATCAAAGGCCAATCCTTTGGCTAAGCCTGCCTTTAAGAAATCCAGGACCTCCAGCACTGATGCCCTGGACGGCTGTATGTGGTGGTCTATGCACCAGGATGCAAACACTCCCCAAACTCTACCGTTCGCCATACACATAGAAGTTTTACGGGAACATAAGAGCGTGGTCACCACCCGCATTCGAGTAACCCTTACTCCTCAACCTACACCTCTCATAAGCCATGTCGCTAGACAAACGCGATCAGTCTCTGCAAAATAAAACGGGGCCCTGACGCAATAGAGTGGGAGACAGATGAAACCTCAGAGGACAAGCTCTCAGGGACGCTTGGCTATTTAGCCAAGCATTCCCTGAGAGCCAAGAGCCGATGAATTGAGCTTTTTAGACACAGATCCACCAATCCCACTGTAAATATGTTCTGAATTGGAATTTGTATGTTTTGAATTGTACTTTATTTTGCTAATCATGTTTTGAATTGCATTCCATGGTTCTAAGTTTCAGTTTCAACCTTGTTCCAATGTATCCACCCCTGAGGCGACAGTTCAGTTCTCTGTAAACCGGGGCGATATGTATTCTATACAGGAACATCAGTATATAAAAATGAAAAATAAAAAACAAAATAAATAAATTCAAGAGGTCCACAAACCACGGGCACTGTGGCCACTCCAGAGCCCCCAGAATCACCCTGCCTGCATGCCCCTTGATGCAGCGTAGAACCTTTCAGACCAACAGCCACGGTGGGAAGACATACCACAGAATGTCCTTTGGCCAGGGTAGGACCAACGCCTCTACCCCTTCTGTCCCCTGTTCCCTCCACCTGCTGAAGAACCGGGAAGCTTTGACATGGTCAGATGTCGCCATCAGCTCCATGGCTGGTCTGGACCACCGGGCACACAGAAGATGAAAGGAGTCTGAGAGTTCCCACTCACCCGGATCCAACTGGTGCCAGCTGAGGAAATCCACCTGGACATTGTCCACTCCGGCTATGTGAGAGGCAGCTATCCCGTAAAGATGTTGGCTCTTGATACACTGGGTAGAACAAGCCTCCGTTGCCACTGGATGGCTCCTGGTTCCACCCTGACAATTGATGTAGGCCACTGTTGTTGCATTGGTAGAGAGCACCCTCATCAGCCTGCCCCCTCCACCAGCTTTGGTCTCCAAGCGAGTGATGGATCAGGATGTCTCTGTCGTGGTCCATTGGCCCTGGACTGCTGTATCCCAACAAACCGCTTCCCACCCGGAGAAACTGGCATCTGTGGTTACCACGACCCAACAGGGAATCTCTAAATTCATGCCCTGGTGCAAACTGTGCTGCGAACGCCACCACCGAAGACTGTAACGTGCCCCGTCCATCAGGGGCAGGACAAGATGGAAACGCTGCGTGAGGGGATTCCATCGGGAGAGCAAGGCTGATTGAAGAGGACACATATACGCAAAGGCCCAAGGTACCAGATCGATTGTTTAAGCTACTGAGCCCAGGACCTGCAAGTAACGCCAGACCCTGGGTCGAGATAGAGAGCGCAAGGACTCCACCTGTGACGCGAGCTTGGCAATCCTTTCCCAAGGCTGTGTCAAAGCGAGCCCCCAGAAACTCCAAAGTCTGAGGGAATCAGATGACTCTTGTCGGGGTTGACCACCCATCCCAACACTCAGAGCACCCACGCCACTGCGGCTCTACATAGGCTTTCTGACTTTGCTCGAATTAGCCAATCATCCAGATAGGTATGCACCAGTATCCCTTCCCGTCGCAAGGCAGCCACAACCACAACCATCACCTTGGTGAAAACCCAGGGCGCCATCATGAGCCCGAATAGAAGAGCGCAAAATTGAAAGTGGCACCCGTGGATCGCAAAACACAGATATTTCTGATGGTCTGAGAGTATCGAGATGTGCAGGTACGCTTCAGTTAGGTCCAGAGATGCCAAAAACTCTTTCTTGTGCACTGACGCTATGACAGAGCGAAGAGTTTCCATCCGAAAACAGGATACCTTCAGCGTGCGCTTCACATCGAGGATGGGACGGAAGGTACCCTCCACCCTCCTTCTTTGGTACCACGAAGTAGATGGAGTAGCGCCCACGCCTTAGCTGCCCTTTGGGCACTGGAACTATGGCACCCAGATCCTGCAGGCACTGTAGAGTGTCCCACACTGCCCTTCGCTTTAGGTGGGTCACACAAGGGGACACTATGTAATGCTCCTTAACCAGCCGGGCAAAATCTAAGGCATAGCCGTGTTCTATGATGCTTAGGACTCATTGGTAGGAGGTCAATTTGGTCCATGCCTCCCAGAAAAGGGATAACCTTCCCCAGATTCTTGGCACAAAAGGGTGGACCCGCCTCACTTCATTGCACGGTCTTGGAGCCCCCATGGGACTGCGGCGCACTGGCTCTGGCAGGTCAATGGCCCCGAAAGGACTAGTTCCAAGAAGCCTGACAGCCGGTGCCCTGGCAAAATGACAACGCGGTGGATCTTGAAGAGCGGAAACGATTTCCCCGAAATCTCACCCACTGAGGAAAGGAACCTTTGGATAAAGGCATATCCCCCCAGCAACCTGTGGACTTTGTTCTCTCCCAGAGACTTTATCATGTCCTCCAGCTGTTGCTCAAAGAGGAGCTTCCCCTTACCTGGTAAAGAACTCAGCTGCGATGTGGAGGACCCATCAGCCAACCAGTTTCGGAGCCAGAGGAGCCTGCAGGCAGAAACAGCTGCAATCATTGTCCTGCCCAAAGTCCGCAGAAGATCATACAGGGCATCCGCGCTATAGGCCACCGCCCCCTCCAGACGGCTAGCATGCAGTTCTGCCGCGTCCAAGAGGGAAGCTTTCGCCTGCCAATCCTGAACCCAGCAAAGACAAGCCTGCTACCCATAGCTGCCCGGCCCCTGAGGGCCAAAACCTCAAAAAGTTTCTTCAGCTGCAGCTCCAGCTTGCGGTCCTGCAAGTCTCACCGCAAGTGGCCGCCCGTGACGGGAATGGTGGTCTTTTTCATGATCGCAGAAACCATGGCATCCACCTTAGGAACTCTGAGCAGATCCAAAGCTTCCTCCGCAAGCGGATACAATTTGTCCATAGCTCGACCCACCTTCAAGCCAAGGTCTGGAGCATCCCACTCCTTAAACAAAAGCTCCATGATGGACATATGAAACAAAGAATCGAGCCAGACCCCGGAGGCCCACCATGACCGGATCCATAGTTCTGAATCTGGAATCCTCAGGCGGAACTTCAATAGCGAGCTCTTCCAGAATGACTGGTATCAGTGGTCCCAATTCGTCTCTCCGGAACAGTCGGACCCACCTTTGGATCATCACCCTCCACCACCGGGACCCTATCCGGTTTGGCCAGCTGAGGGCGAAGATCCGGATCGGTATTCTGTCCGTCACCCGGAGCTGGTGGAGGAGACTGATCCTTATCTGACATGTCCATCTGAGAAGTCTCCACCAGATGGGACCGAGAGCGGAGAGGGCGCTTTGCCTTGGGATCATCTCTGCCACCAGATGACCTAGAGCATTTGCGTGAAGAGGACCCTCTCCCCGCTCCGATGTCAACAAGGGTGCCCAGGGCAACTTAGTACGTGACCTCTTCTCTGCGGGACTTGAAGAACCTTTGCAGTATTCTGACAAAATTCGTCAGAACAAGGAAGACCCCCCCATCTGAATCTTTGTCCTGCTCCTCTTCCGAGGAAGCCTCCTGCACAGCTGGAACTGTGCCCTCTCCAGGGGCGGGCAGCCAGCCTCAGGGAAAGTGGTGGCGGAGAGGGCTCCTCCCCTAGAGCCACCAGCACTGCTCGCTCCTGATTCCTCATGGTTTGCAGTAGAGCCTCCGACCCTGCAGTAAGCGATCAGAGCCTTATCTTCTCCAATCGGGCCTCTCAGGCTCCCAACGTGGCCTGGCACTGTCCCTGTCAGCCTTGTGCTGATTTCTCTGTGATGGGCCTTGCAGGCTGCGCCATGAGGCATTGCCCCAGCCTCGATTTAAATCAGTACGCGAAAAAAGAAAGAACCGCAGCGACTGAGGCAATTTCCCAATCAAAAAACAGGCCAGGAAAGCAACGAAAAACAGCGGCAGGGAGCGGACACTAGGCCAGAGCACCCAAGACAAGAATATACAACTTTTAAATTTTCTACCTGGTCAGGATGGGTCCTGCTGAGGGTGAGTGAGCTAGGACCCCAGAATCACCCTCAGCCACGGCAGGTTCAGGGTTTCTAACCATCTGCTCTCCAGCCTCAAATACCAGGGGAGATGGTCCCACCAGGACCTGGGAGGCTAAATGCCACAATCTCTGAACAAACTTTTTTTTTTTTTTAAACTAATTTAAAGATAAAGGGACAGTAACCTAAACCTTCCTCTGAAAAATACCTGTGCCAACCAAACCAAAATCAGAGAAATTTAAACTTAACACCAGACACTAGGCTTTGCACCTCCACCATCTGCTAGAGACAGAAAAATATTGACAGACACTAGGTGGCACCTCAGGGGTATAGGACAGAGTCCGTGAAGTCTTTTTCTGTCTCTATCTGCTAGAGGGGAGGCAAAACCCAGCTATCCTGGACTGATCCAGGTACATACAAGGAAATTAAGATATTTCCCACAAACTCACTGTGTTATTCACAACTGTTGAAAGTAGCATAACATTAGTACAGCTGTACAACTTATTACACAGCAGCAACACAGAAGGAAAGCACAAGGGGAAAAAAGTTTTACACTAGTACAGAAGGGCCTTGCTGCTTCAGACCAATGGTTCATAAAGCCCAGTATTACTGTCTAAAAGTGGAGAAGACAGAAAAGAGACAAAGTCATCAGTACCTGTATGAAGAGAAAATTGTAAATGCTGCACTAACAACAAATGTAAACAGGTCAACAGCCATGACAGCCTAGTAGGAAAGGCTAGCAATACTCCCTTTCAATACAGAGTGGCAGCAAAAGGCTTGGGAGGTGAAATTTCAGGTTCAGGCCCAGCATTGCTATAAGTAATACCAGCACACAAGAAGGCACATTAAGGAACAGGACCTTCTCCAGTCATAGCTATAAGCTCATCTTTAAAGGCTACTGCACCTCTTAATAGTTCTAGACAAAATTCTACAGAGAGCTGCAGCTTAAACCAGTTAGAATCTCCTTTTCTCTCCTCCACGAGAAGGTTGTTCCTGTCAAAGCTCATACAAGTTAAAACTATCAATTTCAAGAAAAGAAAGGATTACACAACATTGTTTTTATAAGTTTTCTTGTTACAACAAAGCAGAAACAGGACTGTAGAAATGTTAACAGTTTACAGAATGTTGAAAACGTTAAGCAGGCACAGAGGAATTCCACTGTACCTGCACTGGGTGATGAGAACATGTCTCAGGCACCCTCTAACACAAAGCTCAGAGCTCTTCTCCCTCCCCCCCCCCCCCAATTCTATATCTGCCTTTCTACCATGATTTTATTCACAATTTTTCCAACTTCAAGGTTTTGAATTGCAATTATCAGATCTCTGGCATGCCCTCCCACTCCATCCCTACGGTATGCAAGTCTGATATAAAGGCCCCACCCATAGGAAGCCTCCAGCATAGGACCCAGGCCCTCCTTTCAGCAACAAGGAATCTCCTTAAAGTTAGTAGAGGCTTACTCCTTTTACAGGGTATAAGGGATGGCAGGCAACTGCTTTGCCAACATTGAGTATTTAAATGAGTTTCTAAACCAAAACAAGTTTATAAAAACATGGCCAAACAATCAAAAGGTTCAAACTAGATCTGGAAAAAAAACAGGCACAAAAATGCATCTCCTGGCCATAATGCCTGTTCAGTACCAGCAAGTTTCACACGTAGCATCCCAGCAGAGTCCTATGCAGACATGGATTCAGAGGGAGCAGCAGGGCATAAGCAGGATCATGTGGTAAATCTGCAATAAGGCCCAGTTCACTTTCATAGATGTAGATGAGAAATGTTTATCAAAAAATGTTTCATACAACAGACAGTATCAAAAAAAGGTAAAAGTAACACTAAAATCCAAACTCTGCTGGAATCTTGTTCTTGCCTGCAGCTCCTTGCTGCCTGCACCAGAAGTGTTCAGGTCCGTCAAATATGCTCCAAGAACACAAGTCTTCAGTCATTGGCTTCAGGATCTGCCTGAGCCATGTATGCATCCAGCTCTGCATCCAGGTGCCCCTTGGTTTTTGACATGTAAGCATCCAACTGGTTGTCTAGTTGCTCTCTGGTCAGTGCAGGCCGTGTTGATCCTCGTGCTCGTCCCCGGCCTCTGCCACGACCGCCGAAACCCCCTCGCCCTCGTCCTGTCATACCACCGCGACCTTGTACATCAAGAGAAGTAAAATTAATATGCAGCTAGACAATTGCCCATTTCTATAATCAAGTAGTCTGGTTGCCATGCTAGTCCACATGAATGTGCAGAAATAAAGTTAAACTGCATCCTTTTGATCAGGAAATGGAAACTAGCCAAGAACATGAGATATTTGAGATTAAAATGATCATACACTTCAAACCAACATGAAATTTAACAGACTTGGGGTTCTTTAACTCAGCACCAGATAATTCAATTGTTTTCTTCTCACTTGAACACACCACCTGCTCCACACCTTTCCCCTTCCCACAATTCATTTTTAAGTTCAGGCAACATCATCTTTTGTTCTGACTCACTCATTCTGTTTGGAGCAGAGGAATCATGTGTAGCTCCCAAACACTAGTCTAGAAATGTATTAAAGTTATCTTTTTCCTACCCATTTCCATAATGGAATCACAAGATTAAAACTAACCTCTAATGCCAATTCCTCCCCGGCCGATGGGGCTGCCTCTGCCAAGGCCTCTTCCAGGGCCCCCCCGGCCCCGAACACCTCTGCGCATTCCCATTCGAGAAATGCCACCACGCCCCCGATTCATATTTTGACCTGACAAAATAAAGTTTGCAGTAAGATGTCTCCCAAACCTAGTCAGCAACTCAGATAAGATGCTGTCATGAAATCCCAACTTCCAGAGCTGTTTGGTGAGCATAGGGATGACAAGGAGACATGAAAAAAAAAACACAAAACCATGAACTGCTTTAATATGCTAAAGAGATGAGCTAAGCAGCAGCAAAACCAAAATGGCACCAAGGCAGTAACATGTCAGCAGAAGACATCCATGCTGCCACTTATTCCAAATCTGGTTTGCTATTGGAAGGGTGAAAGGGGGGAGCGGGGAAAGACTATCCCTCCCACTTTAGATCTACATCACTAACCTCTAAGAAGCATTCCTCCTCTGGCCAGCCCTCTTCCTCCACGGCCAGCACGCATGCCCCTTGGGGAGCCCCTGGGGCCCAGCAACACTCCTCTTCCTCCCACAGCTCCACGGGGAAGGACTCCCACAGGCCGCCCTAACCGTGCCTGGATATTACTCTTACCCAGACGCTGTTTCAGGCTCTTCTGGAACAAAGTAAAGATTAAGGGTGCAGAAGGAAATTCGTGCGGTAGGAAGACAATTTAGGACAGAGAATCTTTGGTGCACTGTATGTAGAAACATGGGCTGGGCACCAGCCCTTCCCAGAAATCACAGCTTATGGAAGGATCCCAGAGCCACAGCAATAAGTCCTGCATTAGAATGCAGACTTCCAGACAAACTCAGAGCTACACAATTACAGGGCACACATAAATACATATGACTTGCCATACTGGGTTAGACCAAAAGGTACATCAAGACCAGTATCCTGTTTCTAACAGTGAGGCCAAGCCAGGTTACAAGAACCTGGCAGGATCCTAAGCTGCTTATCCCAGGAATAAGAAGTGGCTTTCTCCAACTCAATAGTTTGAACAAGTTTTTGTAGGAAAAGTTCATAAATTTATTTATTTTTTTTTAACTCAGCTACACTGGAGAAGGTACAGAGAAGGGTGACCAAAACTATAAAGGGAATGGAATGGCTCCCCTATGAGGAAAGGATAAAGAGGTTAGAGCTGTTCAGTTTGGAGAAGAGACAGCTGAGGGGGGATATGACAGATCTTTAAAATCATGAGAGGTCTAGAACAGGTAAATGTGAACAGATTATTTATTCTTTTGGATAATAGAAGGACTAGGGGGCACTCCATGAAGTTAGCAAGTAGCACATTTAAAACTAGTCTGGGAAAATTATTTTTTACTCAGCTGCGGGGGGCGGGGGGAGGCTTTGGTCGTCTCCGCCATGCTCAGTTTCCTGCACCTGCTGACTTTCAACTGCTTAAACAGCAAAATCCATGCCAGGAACAGACTACTGGATCAAGGCATACCTCTGAGGGATCTCGGAAATAAGCTCAGGAATTCTCAACTGGGAGAGTGGAGCTCAATTTTTCTCTCCAATTTAAAAGTAGAATTTCTTCTTCCAAAAAGTACAGCAATCCCCATAGGGAAAGCACATCCACCATCTGCTGGAGACTGAGAAATACTAAAGGGCTGAGGTTACTGCAGTGGTGTATATAGGGTGATGTCAGCTTTGAAGCCTGTCTCCATGTGCTGGCAGGGGAGCATAACCCATTGGTCCTGAGTCCATCTGGCTACATGCTAGGAAAAAGGTTTGGAGAAGTTCTTGGAGGAGAAGTCCATTAACTGCTATTAATCAATATGACTTAGGGAATAGCCACTGTTATTACTGGCATCAGTAGCTTGGGATCTACTTAGTTTTTGGGTACTTTCCAGGCACTTGTAGCTTGGATTGGCCACTGTTGGAAACAGGACAATGGGCTTGATGGACCCTTGGTCTGACCCATTATGGCAATTTCTTATGTTCTTAGATCTTTCACCACATCCTTTGGTAATAAGTTCCAGAGCTTAATTATGCATTGAGTAAAAAAAATATTTAAAGCTAATAAGAGAAAATATTATTGCCTAGTAACTCCATTATGTCCCCCCTGGTCTTTGCACTTCTCAAAAGAGTAAATTGATTAACATTTACTCACGCCACTCACTCAGTTTATAGAACTATAAAATATCTCCCCTCTGTCGTCTTCTCCAAGCTGAAGAGTCCTAACCTCTTTAGCCTCTCCTCCTATATAATTTTGATCACCCTTCTCTATACCTTTTCTAATTTTTTTTTTAATTTAGATTTTTATATTCCACTTTTTGCAGCACTTCAAAGTGGATTACATTCAGGTACTGTAGGTATTTCCCTATTCCCAGAGGGCTTACAATCTAAGTTTGTACCTGAGACAATGGAGGGTAAAGTGACTTGCCCAAGGTCACAAGGAGCGACAGTGGGTTTTGAACCCTGGTCTCTTGGTGTGGTGACCAGAACTGCACGCAATATTCAAGATGAGGTCGCACCACTGAGCGATACAGAGGCATTATGATATTCTGTTTTTTACTCCATTCCTTAGCATTCTATTTGCTTTCTTGGCTGCTGCTGCACACTGAGCAGAAGATCAACATATTTTCAATAACACCTAGATCCTTTTATTGAGTAGTGACTCCTAATGCATTGTGTAGTTATAATTTGGGATACTCGTCCCTAAGTGCATCACTTTGCACTTGTCCACATTAAATTTTATTTGCATGCCAGGTCTCCCAGTTTTGCAATATCCTCTCACAATTTATCATAATACTCTTGTGATTTAACTTTGAATAACTGTCTTATCAGCAAATTTGATCACCTCACTCACTGTTCCCATTTCCAGGTAATTTACAAAATATATTAAAAAGCAGTGGTCCTAGTACAGATCCCTATGGCACTTCAGTTTTCACCTCTCTATTGGGAAAATTTACCATTTAGCCCTACTTTTAGTTTTCTATCTTTTAGCCAGTTCCCAATCCACAGTAGGATGCTGCTCCCTATCCATGACTTTTTAATTTCCTAAGTCACGGCTCATATAGGACTGTCAAATGCTTTCCGGAAATCCAGATACACTTAACTGGCTCACCTTTATCCACATTTATTTATGCCCTCAAAAGTGTAGCAGATTGATTAGGCAAGACTTCCCTTAGGAATGAAAATTTGCAGGTAAGAAAAATTTTCCTTTCCTGTTCATACCCCAGATCAGTCCATATGCATGGGATGTATCCAAGTTCAAACAACTAATGTGCATGACACGCCATTAGGCTTGCTGACATCTTTTATAAGTTGTGCATATTTTGACCAGAGTTATTACAGTTTTGTTTAAATCCCATCTCTTGCTTTTCGGTTGTTTCATTGTATTTTGGGAGCTTTTGGACTCTTTTTTGATGTACCCAAGTCCTCTAAACTGGGCAGGAATCCACAAGACCTGCTCCCAGCACACACTTCCCCAAAGCCAGACTCTTCCAGCACCTTGACATCTATCTGATAGTGCTTTGTGGAAGTTTGTAGAGAAGACTGGGATGCTACTCTGCAGATCTTCTGCGGGGAAACTATCTGACATTCATTCCAGGACACCACCTGTGCCCTTATAGAATGAGTTTATGGACCCCTGGGTTGGAGCAGCCCCTGCAAATTTAGGATGATTCAATGGCCTCCTTTAACCATTGCACAATAGACACCCCTTAGAGGCTTTGTTCTCTTTGGATACACCCGAATAGAATGAATAGATAGGACCTTTGAAAATTGTTTACTTTCAAATAGCGCAACAGTATCAGACTCACATTTAACAAGTGAAACTCCCTCACATGCAGAGCGGACAAGTCCAAATTCCAAAAAGGAGGAAGCTCCACTGACTCAGGTGGAAGGAAGCTATCACCTTTGACCAAAAAAAAAGGCACCTTGGGGGGCAAGATGGCGTCCTGAACGGGTGTATGGGATAGAGCTGCTCCTGCCTTTCGCTGTTTCCTTCTACTATGCCGCCGAAAAGAAAAGGGAGGGTGAGGGTTTTTCCCTCTATACCTACCCAATTAACGGAGCAAGCTCTAATCACAACTTTCCTCGCCCAGGGAGCTCAAACATTCGAGGCGGTGAGTCCTGCTGTGAATTCGCCTAGAGGAGAGGCGAGCTCACCAGGGACAGAGATTTCCCTCAGCCCCCCCGAGACGTGCCCTCCGGCAACCAGACGAACTCCGACCCCGGACGTGCAGCAGCCGTCGAGGACCGATGAGGTCACAACGAGAGAGCTGCCGGGAGAACACACGCCAAGTGTCGGAGGAGAGTCGGGGAACGGAGAAAGTTCAGCGAGGGAAGGTGTTTCAACCCAAGCTGAACCAGTAGTACCATCAACAAGCTCCGACGCGACCCCCTCGACAGCGGGGGCTAGACCCGACCCTCTGGTAAGGCCAGTGGTCGTCACCCTGGAAAACTTATGGGAACTCTCAGTGGGGTTAACTCTTGCAGTTAGAGATTGTAATGCTAAATTGGATTTATTTGCTTCTCAAACGAATGACAGAATAACCGCTCAAGAGAATTCCCTCTCTCAACTTCAATTATCAGTGGGCAAAGTAGAAACGGAGGTTTCTCAAATAAAGGAATTTAATATTGCCACTATACGGGACAGAACAGCTCTATCCAGAAGACTGGAGCTATTGGAGAATTGGAATAGACGTTTAAATTTAAGACTGATTAATTTTCCGAGAGTCTTGGGGGAAATGCCTACATCAACTTTAAAAAGATACTTCGCAGAAGTTCTCTTATTGCCTGAAACACAATTTCCTATGATTAACAAGGCATATTTTCTTCCAGGACCAAACCGCTCAGAGCAACAAGCGGCACCGACTATGGACCTACAAAATTTAACTAATTTCCTAGAATCTTCTGCAATTGAAATTATAGATTTTTCCACTTTATTAGTTTCTTTGGTAATGGAGCAGGATGTTAGTAGGTTAATGATCTCTTACTTTAAAAATCTTAATACATTGTTCCATGGTAGTAAGGTCCGCATGTTTCCGGATATTTCCAAAATAACCCAGGAACGACGGAAAGGGTTTCTGTCTATGCGACAAGCAGTGATATCTCTGGGGGCTACTTTTCTCTTAAGATACCCCTGCAAATGTATTAAAAAAGAAGCAGATACTCTTATCTTTTTTTCCCCTGAGCAGTTGAAGCTTTATTTAGATTTACAGACCCCCTCTGAGAACGCCATAACTCCAGGGGAATAGATATAAAGAGCTCCCATTCAGGTTAAGCCCTAGTGGAAATAATCTTTTTTCCTTTCTCTTCTCCTTAAAAGTGTTCCCCCTCCCTGGTTAATTAAATGAGAGTTGGTTACTCATTAGAAATTTGTATTTTCCTGATAATTATTGTAGTTGGAATGAAAGAATTTCAATCTAATGTTATGTAACATGTTTCCTTTAAAAAACTTTGTGATACAAATTGTATTAGAAAAGTGAGAAATAAAGAATTTAAAAAAAAAAAAAGGCACCTTGTGTAAGGACACTCCATACTCAAAACATTTGGAGAAAGAATCTTTACACGACAATGTAAAAAATTCTTCTGGAACAAATCACCACCAGAAAGACCACCTTCAGCGTAAGATCATTCAGTAATGCTTTCCTTAGCAGCTCAAACAGAGGACCATAGAACCTGCAACACCAAATTAAAGTTCCATGAAGGAAACGCACCTCACTGGCTGCAAAAGCATCAGTTCCTTCATAAAAATGAACCTTATCTAGATGCAAAACAAGGGTCCACCCCCTTCATCTTGCCTCTGAAACAGGCACCTAGACTCAGAACAGAATGGGAGCCCTTTCACTAACCAGCTTTGCAAGTGGGTCAAAATATCAAGAACAGATGACTGAAGAGGCGGGTTCTCCTCCCCACGGCATCATTGGAAGATAGTCCGGTTGTGACATGGACCAGGTATCAGCCAACCAATTATACAACCAGAGGAGTCATCTGGATGAAACTGGAGACAATATTCCGGGCCAATGTGTGGTCATACAGGACATCCGCAAAATAGGCCATTCCAGCCTCCAATCGCTCTGCCTGGTTGTCAGAGATTGAAGACCCGGCACCTGATACTGCTACACCCAGCACAAACATACATGTACCCTGAAGCTACTGCATACAGCTAGCTACTTGTATGCCAGTGCTGAGACCTCGAAAATCTTGAGATCTATTTCCAATCCTAAGCATCCTTCAGGGCAACTGACCCCACCACCAGAATGGTTGCCTCTTAGTCATTGCTGAGACTAAAGCATCCACCTCAGGAAGCTTCCGGAGCTGCAAAGCATACTCCGGCAGCAAGTATAGCTTTGCCATCACTCTGCAGACCTTCAACCCAGTGTCCCACGCCCTGACGACTAGCTTCTTGATCAACAGGTGGAAGGGAAAAGCCTTCACAATACATCTAAGCCATTCCAAACTTCTGGCAGGAAAACTTTGTCCTGCCCCATGTCAAACCGAACCCCCAGATACTCCAACTGAGGGCTCAAAATTGCTCTTGGCCAGGATCACCACCCAACCGAGCTCTTGCAACAAGGAGATCACCTTGTGCATCACCAGGCAGCTCTCTTCCTGAGACTTGGCTTGAATCAGCCAGTCATCCAAGTATGGGTTCATCAGGATCCCTTCTCTTATCAATGGCACTACTACTACCACCATAACTTTGGAAAACGTTCTGGGGTGGTGCCCCAACACCGCAAAACAAAGAAAACAGTGTTCCAAATGGATGGGAATATGAAGGTGGGCCTCTGATAGGTCAGAAATTCCCCCAACTGCACAGCCATTATCACAGAGCTAAGGTTTCATTTGAAAATAAGTCACCTTCAAATAAATGACAGTTATCACTTGAGATCCAGGATGGGACAAAAGGAACCTTCTTGGGCACAATAAAATAAATGGAATATCACCCCATACTTTGAGACGTGGATGCCGGAACCACAGCCCTCAGCCTGAGGAGCCTTTGAAGCAAAGACTCCACTGCCTGCTTCTTCTGTTGGGAATGGCAAGGAGACATCACGAACACGTCCCGAGGATCACTGTAATTCCAGCGCATATCCTTCTCGTACCACATCCAGGACCCAATGGTCCAATGTGATCTCGACCCACCTCTGATAAAAGGAGAGGCAGCCCCCCCTCTCTCTTTTTCCTGAAGGTGAGTAGGTAAACCTTCATTGCGAAGCTTGGGAAGAACTGCCACCTGAGCCTACTCCTCTCTTGGGCTGTCTGGAATGGAAGGCCTGGGACCTACCGAAAGGCCAAGTCCTCTGAAATATCAACCCTATATAGGGACAAAACCACTTTGAATACCAGAGACAAGCCCTCATACCAAAGGGGTGCTGCAATTACTTCTTATCCTCTGGCAACCAAGGAACCAGAGATTCGCCCTACTTACTGGCCAGTTTCTCCAACTTGCTCCCAAACAGAAGTGAGCCTTTAAAAGGCATTTTCGTTAAATTAGCTTTGAGGCCGTGTCAGCTAAGCAATTTCGCAATCATAGTTGATACATGGCTGCTATCACCAAAGCCACTCCCTCTGGCAGAAGTATGGACCAAATTGCAGCCTGCATCTGCTAAAATGGTGGCAGCAGGTTCCATAACCACTCTGGAATTCACTCCAGAATCAACCCCCTGAGAAAGAAGTAAACAAGATCATGCCACTGGGGCCCCAACAGGAAACTATCTGTAAAGCCATCACCACCTCAAAGGCTTGCTTAAGGATAACCTCAACACTCCTATCATGCACATCCTTCAAGGCTGTTTCTTCGGCTCTGACAAGGCATTCATACTAGGAATACCCACTTCAAGGTTTGGGAAAACAGGGCCGGCAGTTCATCTTTATGAAAGAACCATAGCACGGTCAGATACAGTTCCAGTCCCGGAGGAATTTCCCCATCTTCTAGGGAATCAGGATCTGCCTCAGTGCCATCTGGGTTCCTGTCTGGGATACCTGCCGAACCAAGGTAAGCCCCAGCACCTAACCATAGGACTGGAAGAGGGAGAAGCCACCGTCTGAGGGTCCAACCTGACAGGACTGGGCAAAGCAGAGGACTGCGCCTGAAGAAAGGCTAGTAAGCCTTGAAAAAACTCCACCCAAGAAGAGGCAGCCAGATCCAGTTCAAACCCAGAGGGAACTGGAGCAGGACCCACAGAACTGCCATCTCCTGGGAGGAGCCAATCAAGGGAGTACCAAGGTCTGGTGTTCTTCTGGACAAAGCTGTAACCAAATCAGGATGGGAGGATCCAGGCTTAGCAAAATCAGAGGAAGACAACTCCCCCTCAGCATCCAAAACAGCATTGAAGCATGTTAAGAGGACAGGTCAGGCTGAGAAGGCTGAATATAACAGGCAACACAGAAAGGCACTTAGGCTTCTTGTTCACCGGCACCATCAGCTCAAAGATTTATATGCAAAAAAGAATTAGGCGCCTTACAATTAAGCACCGCCAAAACACACACACAACTTGTGCGCCAAGTCTTGAGAACATCACCACACTAAATTTATGCACAAAAAGCACGCCCAAACTGAGTGCACAACGTGTGCACAGAACTGATGCACCGCACACATAGATGTCCTGTAGAGGGCTTGAAAGCACACAGAAGCATGCGGAAAATGCCACCACAGCCCATCACGTGGCACGCAGGCAAAAAGCCTAACTGCAGGACCTAGCCCAATGGACTGCTCAACCCGCCAGCTGCCCAGTTCCCCTAACCAACAGGTGTGGGAACAAACGTCGGAATGGCACGCAGAGTACGGAGACTGGAGGAAGTCCTAAAACCCGACTGTTTTGAGAGGTAAAAATGTTATTTTTTTGTTTTAAAAACTTACCTGAGCTCAGCGCTTACCAGCTTAGTAGAGTCTCCAGCTGCAGGTGGGGGGGGGCATCTGCCATCACTACCATGCTCAGCTTCCTGCACCTGCTGCCTTTAAGCTGTACAATCAGCTAAGTCC
The DNA here is from genome assembly GCF_901001135.1 of Rhinatrema bivittatum. NCBI lineage: Eukaryota > Metazoa > Chordata > Amphibia > Gymnophiona > Rhinatrematidae > Rhinatrema > Rhinatrema bivittatum. The sequence continues at coordinate 25,933,268 of NC_042630.1, forward strand.
ATGTTGAGAAAACCCAGCTACCGGACCAAGGGACACATCTGAGGGATCACAGAAATCACCTCAGGAATTCTCAACTGGGGAGGGACCACTTGGTATCACTGCAGGAGAGAGTGGGGCTTTCCTTTATTCAATTTAAAATTCTCCTTCCAAAATCTGAAGCAATCCCTCTAGGGAGATGCATGTCCACCATCTGCTGGAGACAGACTGGCAGGCTGGGATCACTGCAGGAGTATATATACTGTGATATCAGCTTGCTCAGTCTCCCATCTGCTGGTAGGGGAGCATAACCCACTGGGTCCTGAGTCCATCTGTCTACACACTAGGAATTTCTATTTTCATGCATCCTTCTTTGCATAAACCCTTATATTTAAGATTTTCTTCAGATTGTAGTTCTATAGATGTCATCTATGTAATTTGCTGTATAAAAAACTTCCTGCGTAGTCTGCACTTTGATTTATGAACTTTTTTCATGTCTGTCACTCACGTGAAAATGCTCTGCTTATACAGCATTGGGATGAGGCTCACCATTTATTAAGAGGATTTATGCTTTTTCATTAGAGAAAATTCCTCACTCTAATTGAAGGGATGACCACTCATGGATAGTCCAATGCAAAATTAGATGGATATATATTCTTAAATCTCTATCCCTGCATGGGCTCAATGTTGACCTGGACTGGTCAGTTTTCTTCTAAGTTAACACTTCTGTCTAACTGGCTGAATCCCTCTTTTTTCCCCTCCCACCTACCCTCCCTTCCCCTCTCTGCTTCCATTTACACACAAGCTCTATTTGTTTACTGTAATCCATTTAACTCCCCACATATGCTTGATAAACTTGCCACCTTTTATCAACTCTGCAGCATTTATTCTGTCTTTTTGATAGCTCCTGACACTTGACACTTTGCTGAAACACCCTTGCTGATGGTGCTATGACAGTTTTATTACTCCTTTTAAGGACTCAGAGGTGCTTACTCTTGTTTTGGATAGCCTGTGTAACAAAGGAAAATTGGTTCTTACCTGCTAATTCTCGTTCCTGTAGTACCATGGATCAGTCCAGGACAGCTGGGTTTTTATATATCACATCGGTTTACATTGCCTCCCCTACAGCAGATGGAGACAGAAAAAGACTTTGGACTCTATCACATGTTAATGTTTTTAAGTTATTAAGTATTTATTCTGTTGTCACACCTTGTTATTTGTAAACCGGCATGATGCGACTCCCATCACGAATGCCGGTATATAAGAAATTTAAATAAATAAAAAAATAAATATACCCGAGGTGCCACCTAGTGTCTGCCAGTATTATACTGTACCCAAGCAGAAAATTATATAAACCATAACGGCAACCATAAACACTTCCCCCTGAAGAGCAGAGGAGATGAAAACAACCTGAAACTCAATTAATGAACAAAACATGTCCAAAAACCTTTCCCTGAAAAGGGGGGCAGTCAGTAAAACTTGCAGAAATATGGATCTAAACGGTCGAGTGGACTCTCAGTTTCTCCCCCCCCCCCCGGGTGGGCGTCTGGACTGATCTGTGGTACTACAGGAACGAAAATTAGCAGGTAAGAACCAAATTTTCTTTTCCCTGTATGTACCCAGATCAGTCCAGGACAGCTGGGATGTACCAAAGCTTTCATAACCAGGGTGGGACAGAGAGTCCCGCTCAGAGTACACTGGCTCCAAAAGAACTGGGCTCTGGAGCCCGGACATCCAGTCGATAATGTCTGGCAAAGGTATGCGGAGACTTCCAGGTAGCCGCCCTGCAAATTTCCTGTGGCGACACCTGCTGACAGTCAGCCCAAGAAGCCACCTGTGACCGAGTAGAGTGAGCCTTAACACCAGACGAAATCAGACGACCCTGAATCAGGTAAGCAGACAATATAGCCTCCTTCAACCATTGTGCAATCGTGGCCCTGGAAGCCTTCTGCCCCTTTCTGGGTCCACTCCACAGCACAAAGATGATCTGAGAATCGGAAACTGTTCATCACCTCCAAGTAACGCAACTCTTTACATCCAACTTCTGCAAATCCCTAGACTCTGGGGATGAAGAATCTAAACCTGCGAAGGAAGGGAGTTCCACGGATTGGTTCAAATGAAAGGAGGTACGACCTGCAGAAGAAAGGAGGGAACTGTTCTCAATGACATTCCTGCCTCAGAAATCCTCAAGAAAGGTTCCTGGCAGGATAAGGCCTGTAGCTCGGAAACCCGCCTCGCAGAAGAAATAGCCACCAGAAAAACTGTCTTCAAAGTCAGATCCGTCAGAGTCGCTCATTTCAACTGCTCAAAAGGGGCAGTACCAAGCGCCCACAGCACCAAATTCAACTTCCATGAGGGACAAGGGCTCCGGACCGGAGGACACAGATGCTTAGCAACTCAAAAAAAAAAAAAAAAAAGACTGGCCATGTCCGAATGAGAGGCCAGCGCAACCCCCTGCACCTTTAATCGAAAACAGCCAAGGGCCGCCACCTGCACACGCAGATAATTGAATGCCAACCCCTTGGCTAAGCCTGCCTGTAAAAAATCCAGGACGGCTGTACATGATGGTCTATGCACCAGGACTCAAACACTTCCCAAACTAACATATGCCATAGAGGTAGAAGATTTTCGGGAATGTAAAAGCGTGGTCACCACCGCATTCGAGTAACCCTTACTCCTCAACCTATGCCTGGTCATAAGCCATGCTGCTAGACAAAAGCGATCTGCCTCTACAAAATAAACAGGGCCCTGACGCAATAGTTGGAGACGGATTAAACCTCAGTGGACCGTCCAGCGCCAGATTCAAGAGGTCCACAAACCATGGGCGCCTCGACCATTCCAGTACCACAAGAATCACCCTGCCTGCGTGCACCTCGATGCGGCGTAGAACCTTTCCGACCAATGGCCACGGTGGGAAAACAAACAGCAAGATGTCCTTTGGCCAGGGGAGGACCAGCACGTCTACCCCTTCTGCCCCCTGGTTCCCGCCGCTGGCTGAAGAACCAGGGGAGCTTTGGCATTGATGTACGTCGCCATCAGGTCCATGGCCGGCCTGGACCACCGGTCGCACAGCAGATGAAATGCTGAGAGCTCCCACTCCCCCGGATCCAACTGTTGACTGCTGAGAAAATCCGCCTGGACATAGTCTACGCGAGGCCGCTATTCGGTAAAGATGGTCCTCCACCCAGTGGATTAAGAGCTGAGCCTCCACCGCCACCGGACAGTTCTGGGTGCCACCCTGCCGGTTGATGTAGGCCACCGTCTTCGCATTGTCGGAGAGCTTGAAGTGCTAACCGGACCACTCTGGTTTCCAAGCGGTTGATCGACCAGGAGGCTTCCGTTTTGGTCCATTGGCCCTGGACTACCGTATCTCGACAAACCGCTCCCTAGCCGGAGAGACTGGCGTCTGTGGTCACCACAACATAACAGGGAATCTCCAAATCCACCCCCTGGTGCAAATTGTTCTGCGAAAGCCACCACAGAAGACTGGAACGTGCCCCGTCCATCAGGGGCAGGACAAGATGGAAACGCTGCGCAAGGGGATTCCAGCGGGAAAGCAAGGCTAATTGAAGTGGACACATATGCGCAAAGGCCCAAGGTACCAGATCGATTGTTTAAGCTACTGAGCCCAGGACCTGCAAGTATCCCCAGACCCTGGGTCGAGGTAGAGAGTGCAAGGACTCCACCTGTGACGCGGGCTTGGAAATCCTCTCTTCCATCAGAAAAACCTTTCCCAAGGCCGTGTCGAAGCGAGCCCCCAGAAACTCCAAAGTCTGTGAGGGAATCAGATGACTCTTCTTGGGGTTGACCACCCATCCCAACGAGTCCAACATCCAGTGCACCCATGCCACTGCGGCTCTACATTGGCTAATTCGAGCAAAGTCAGAAAGCCTATCGTCCAGATAGGGATGCACCAGTATCCCTTCCCGTCACAAGGTGGCCGCGACCACAACCATCACCTTGGTGAAAACCCAGGGCGCAGTCGCGAGCCCGAAAGGAAGAGCGCAAAATTGAAAATGGCACCCGAGGATCGCAAAACGCAGATATTTCTGATGGTCCGACCATATCAGTATGTGCAGGTACTCTTCCATCAGGTCCAGAGATGCCAAGAACTCTCTCTTGTGCACTGTTGCTATGACGGAGTGAAGAGTTTCCATCCGAAAATGAGGTAACTTCAGAGTGCGGTTCACCCACTTCAAATCGAGGATGGGACGGGAAGGTGCCCTCCTTTGGTACCACGAAGTAGATGGAGTAGTGCCCTCGCCTTAGCTGTCCTTCGGGCACTGGAACTATGGCACTGGTATCCTGCAAGCGCTATAAAGTGCCTTGCCCCACTCGACGCTTTTGGTGGTACATGCAAGGGGACACTATGTAATGCTCCTTGATCGGCCGAACAAGATCTAAGGCGTAGCCGTGCTCTATGATGCTTAGGACCCACTGGTCGAAGGTCAAATTGGTCCATGCCTCCTGGAAAAGGGATAACCTTTCCCCGATCCTTGGAACGGAAGGGTGGACCAGCCTCGCTTCATTGTATGGTTTTGGAATCCCCACGGGACTGTGGAGCACCCTCTCTGGCAGGCCAGCGGCCCCGAAAGGACTGATTCCAAGAAGCTTGGTGGCTGGTACCCTGGTGAAAGGACAAACCAGCAGACCTTGAGGAGCAGAAACGATTTCCCCAAAATCTCGCCCTCTGAGGGAAGGAACCTCTGGATCTAGGCCTATCCTCCGGCAACCTGTGGACCTTATTCTCTCCCAAAGACTTTATCATGTCCTCCAGCTGTTGCCCAAAGAGTAGCTTCCCCTTGAATGGTAACGAACTCACTTGTGCTTTATATGAAACATCTACTGACCAATTCCTGAGCCAGAGGAGCCTGCGGGCAGAAACCGCTGTGACCATTGTCCTGCCCAAAGTCCGCAGAAGATCATACAGGGCATCTGCGCTATATGCCACCACTGCCTCAGCCGGCTAGCACGCAGCGCCACCATGTCTGAGAGAGATGCCTCTTCCTGCCAATCCTGAATCCAGCAGAAACAAGCCCGCTGTGCAAAACTGTTGCACATATCAGCCCAGACCCCCAGGACCGAAACCTCAAAAATCTTCTTTAGCTGCAGCTCTAACTTACAGTCCTGTAAATCCTTCAGCGCAGTGGCCCCCATGACAGGAATGGTTGTCTTGTGACCACTGAAACAGCAGCATCCACCTTGGGAATCTTAAGGAGATCCAAGGTCTCCTCCGGAAGCAGGTACAATTTGTCCATAGCTCTTACCACTTTCAATCCAAGGTCTGGAGTGTCCCACTCCTTAACAAGAGATCCGTGACAGACATATGAATCGGAAAGGATCATGCCTGACCCCGGAAGCCCACCATGACCAGATCCATAGCTCCGGACCTGGAATCCTCAGGAGGAACTTCAATAGTAGCTTCTCCAGAATGGCTGCTATCAGAGGCCCCAGTTCGTCCCTCCGGAACAGGAGCACCACCTTTGGATCATCGCCCTCCACCATGGTCTGAAGGTGAAGATCCAGATCTGTATCCTGCCCCTCTCCCAGAGCTTGTGGAGGAGACTGATCCTCATCTGACATGTCCGTTTGAGAAGTATCCGCCGGATGGGACCGGAGAGGGCTCGTTGCCTTGAGACCATCTCTGCCCTCAAACGACATGGAGCATTTGTGTGAAGAGGACCCCCTCCCAGCTCCCGTGGGTGCAGAAGGTTGCCGGGGCAACTTAGGATGCGATCCATTCGCCGCCTTGCGGGCCTTGAAGAACTTATGCATCACTATGACAAATTTGGAGGAGAACGAGGAGGAAGACCCATCTGAGTCGTTATGCCCCTCCTCCGAAAAATCACCCTGAGCATCAACCCCCCCCCCCCCAAAGGGCAGCCGGCCTCGGCGAAAGCAATGGAGGAGAGGACTCCTCTTCCTGCGCTGCTCGTTCCCGATTCCTCACTGTCTGCAATAAAGCCTCCATCCCTGCACTGAGCAGGAAGGGATCTGAGCTCTGCTGCCGATCGGGCCTTCCAGGCTCCCAAAGCAGCCTGGCGCTGTCCTTGTCAGCCTTGTGCTGAAGCCTCCGAGACGGGCCCTTCCCGCCTGACAGACAGCCGGTGCACATGCCAGCGTGGGAAAGCCGCGCACTGCCACAAGCAGAGCAGGCCGCGCCACGAGGCATATCCCCGGCCTCAATTTATCAGCCTACCCGAAAAAAGAACCACGGCAAAGGCAGAGATTTCCCAGGCAAAAATCGGACCGCGAAAATGGCGAAAATGGAGCGGTCGCTGGGCCGGAGAGCCCCAGGCAAGAAAAACACCACTTTAAAAAAAAAAAATTTACATTTACCTGGCCAGGATCAGTCTCGCTGAGGGTGAGTGAGCCAGGATCCCTGGTATCACCCCCAGCCGTGGCAGTTCCAGGGTTCCCAACCCTCTGCTCTCCAGCCTCAAGTACAAGGGGTGATGGTCCCACCAGGACCTGCCAACCCCCTGGGAGGCTAATTCAATTATCCCCCCCCTTTTTTTTTTTTTTTTTTTAATTTAAAGGGATCCTGACCTAAACTTTTCACTGCAAAGTAACCACAACCAATAAAACCAAAGTCAGTCAATTCCAAACAACTAACCGACACTAGGCTTTGCACCTCCACCATCTGCTGGAGACAGAAAAATACTGGCAGACACTAAGTGGCACCTCAGAGGTATAGGACAGAGTCTGCGAAATCTGTCTTCATCTGCTGGAGGGGATGCAAAACCCAGCTGCCTGGACTGATCCGGATACATACAGGGAACTTCCTGACATACTTCCCCATACCCCTCCTGATGTAGCTATGACTGACAGCTTAAGTTCTATGACTTCTATTTGGCACCTTCTGACTTATTTAAATTCAGTTTACCTAGGCTTGCAACTACACTTTTCCCTAATACAGCTGCTTGTAGACATTTGGTGATTCAGCTTGACAATTTTTACTTGTTTATGTATGACCCTGTTCTTGCTCATTGTTATCCATCACCTTTTGCTTTTCCTTAGATAAGCTCCGCTTTGCAAGTGCGTGTGTACAAATCCTTGGCAAGATTTCTAAAATGCTGATTTTCTTCCTACATGTCTGTGTAATTATGTTTAATATTCTTCTGCTTGCTTCCCCCCCCCAAAAAAAAAGTGCTTCATTACTAAATTCAGTGTGCAAAACAACTATTTGTTGAGATTCCTTTACCCAATTATGTTTCATCTGTTGTGCGTTTGTCCACTTTATGATTTTCTATATATTTTTCTTTATAGACCTAGTCCCTCCTGATGCAGTTTGTCGAAACGCGGTCCAAGTCAGGGGACCGTTAATGCTTTGCTTTTATTGTCATGCAACTATAATAAAACTTCTTGAGAACAGCATAAACTGGTGGACTTAACTTTTGTTTCTTGACCTCCTATACTGCCATCCACTCTGTGGTTGGACTTTACCACCTATTTGTGTACATAGGTATCTCTCTTACATCTTCCTCAGTGAATACCAAAGCAAAGAATTACATTTTGTCTCTCTGCTATGGCTTAGTCATCCCCAACTGCCCCTTTTACTCCTTGATCATCTAATGGTCCAACTGAATCCCTCAAACTTACTTGAAATGTACCTGAAAATTTTTATTCTGAGTTTTTGATTCCACAGCAAGCTTCTTTTCAAATTCTCTTGAAATTGCTCCTTTTTTTCCTAAGCATTTTATTATAGTCACCCTTCTGAAAGTTAAGTGCCGTCATGGTAGCGTTATTTAGTTCCCTCCAGTTAAGTAAAATTTGATCCCATCGTTATTATTGCCAAATTGCACCAACACTCACCTCCTGCACCAAATCTTCTGTTTCACTAAGGATTAAGTCCAATAGTTTCCACTCGTTGGTTCTTGTACCAGTTGCTCCATGAAGCTGTCACATTTAATCTACAAACTAACTTTCTAGCATGTCCTGATATGACATTCACCCAGTCATTACTGGGGTAATTGAAGTCACCCATTATTACTGTGTTGATTATGTTGCGCTTGTTAAGAGAAAAAATTGGTTCTTTCCTGATAATTTTCATTCCTGAAATACCACAGAGCAGTCCAGCAGATGGAGAGAGGAAAAAGTTTCACTGACCCTGTCATATAACCTAGTATGTCTCTTGCAGTCCTTCAGTATTGACCTGTACCTGCCAAGATAACTAAACACTAAAACAAACTCCAAATGCCTCTCAATGAGCAGGAGGAAGTTGAAGCCTCAAAAAACGGAACTCATTCCAACAACAAAGTAGAACCTTCCTAACTGAATCCCTCAAACTGCATCATATACATACTGACAACATATTGCCAACACGAGTGAACTCACTTATGGGCCGATACAGTAAAGTCTGCGGGAGAGCAGGCGAATGCCCGCTCTCCCGGCGCACGCACCGGCTACTTGCCGGGGTGCGCGATTCAGTATTTAAATTAGGTCTGACGGTAGATCCAGGTAAAAGGAGGCGCTGACAGCTGACAGCCACAGGCTCGGAAACTGGACGCTGGCAAAATTGAGCGTCCGGTTTTCGGTCCGACAGCCGCAGGCTGAATTCAAATTTTTATTTTATTTTATTTATTTTTACTCTTCAGGACCTCCGACTTAACATCGCTATGATATTAAATCGGAGGGTGCACAGAAAAGCAGTTTTTACTGCTTTTCTGTGTACTTTCCCGGTGCCGGAAGAAATTAGCGCCGACCTTTGGGTCGGCGCTAATTTCTGAAAATAAAATGTGCGGCTTGGCTGCACATTTTACTTTCTGTATCCCGTGCGCATATCTTAATAGGGCCATCAACATGCATTTGCATGTTGAGGGCGCTATTAGGTGCCGCGGGTTGGACGCGCGTTTTCCTCCCCTTACTGAATAAGGGGTAAGGGAAAACGCGCGTCCAATAGCAGGCTAACAGTGCGCTCCATCGGAGCGCACTGTATCGGCCTGTTAAGCAGGTGGGTCTCTGGACTGATCTTTGATATTGCAGGAATGAAAATTAGAAGAACCAGTTTTCCTTTCCTGTTCATACCCCACTCGTAGATCACGCTCACCAAAGCCTATGGAATCCAGAGCCCGGACATTCAACCAATGTCTGGCAAAAATATAAATTTCCAAGTAGCTGCCCTACAAATTTCTTGTGGATTCACCTGTTGACACTCGGCCCAGAATCTCGCCTGAGACATAGTAGACTGAGCCCTCCGACCCACTGGTAGTGGGTGACCCTTACAAATATACACAACTAATAGCCTCCTTCAGCCAACACACAATCATAGCCATTCGCAATCATACTTGCAACCCTTCCCTGGCCCATTCCAAAGAACAAAGGATGATCAGACTTCCGGAAGCCATTCGCAACCTTGAGATACCTAATCAATGCCAGACATACATGCCAGACATACATCGAGTGGACTCTCAGTTTCTCCCCCCCCCCGGGTGGGCGTCTGGACTGATCTGTGGTACTACAGGAACGAAAATTAGCAGGTAAGAACCAAATTTTCTTTTCCCTGTATGTACGTGAAGTTTCCACATGAGGTGCGATGAACCCAAATACGGAAAAGCTGGAAGCTCCATTGTTTGTCTAATGTTGTTTCTGCATTGAACCTTCAGTAGAAAAAGAGGATACCATGCACAAAGAGACCCCAGACTCTGAAATCTGTAGAAAAGGATCTCTGCAACACCTGAAATTCCAAAATCTTTTCAGCTGAACAAATTGCCACAAAAAGAAAAAAAACAAAACAAAACACCTTCAGGATTAAATCTTTAATAGTTGCCTTTCATTGGTTCAAAACAGAGCCTCTCAAAATCAAATTAAAATTCAAAGAGGGATATATCCTTTGTACCGGAGGTTGCAAATGCTTCAATCCACAAACGATTTACATCCAAATGTGAGGCCTGAGACAATTCTGGACCTTATCCTGAAGACAGCCTAAAGCTGCTACCTGCAGCTAAAGGGAGTTAAAACTAGTCCTTTAACCAGACCATTCGGTAGAGAAGACAAAATTCTAAACTAAAGCATGAATAGGCTGCATTCCCTGGTTGGTATAGCAGGACTCAAAAACCCTCCAAATCCTCACTTAGGCCAAGGATGTGGATGGTCTTCTGGCCTGCAGTAAGGTGATAACATACTCATTATAACTCATCTCAAACGTTTAGTCTCAAGAGCCAAGCCATGAGACAGAAGTGAGCCACCTGTCCTGAAAATACTGGACCCTGATGAAGCAGCCCTGGCAGGTGACAACCTTAATGGCCCATTCACTGCCATGTTGACCAAATCCGCAAACCATGGTCGACATGGCCATTCCAGAGCCAGCAGAATTACCATGCCTGGATGTTTCTCTGCCAAAGCACCTTGCCCACAAGTGGCCATGGAGGAAACACGTAAAGAAGAACTCCCAGAGGCCATGGTAGAACCAAAGCATAGATTTCCTTCTGCCCTGTGCTCTCGCCGGCAACTTTAAAGATGAGGCGCCATGGTGTTCTGTCACGACACCATTAAGTCCATATGGGGCATTCCTCATCTGAACTGAATGAGGCACATTGCTTCCTCCAATAACTCCCACTCTCCGGGGTCTACCCTTTTCTGTCTAAGAAAATCAACCTGGACATTTTCCACCCTGGCTATATGAGATGTCGCCAGACAAGACAGATTATGTCGTTGATATATGCTGTCATCGCATTGTCCAAAAGAACATACAGACAACCATGTAACCATGGCAGAAAGGTAAGCAACGTGAAATGCACCGCTCTAGTCTAACAATTAATACACCATGATGCCTCCTCCCTTTGACCATTGGCCTTGTGCAGACTGACCTTAACACACAGCTCTCCAACCAGAGAGGCTGGCATTGGTGGTCACTATCACCTAATTTGGGACTTCCAATTACTCGACAGATTGGCTCAACCAAGCCACCATGAAAGACTCGACCTAGATCCTCCCTTGAGAGGAAGCAAAAGATGAACCTGATAACTGAATACAATGGGAGACTAGCACTCTCTGAAGGGGCTGCATGTCAGCACATGCCCATGCAACCAGGACCAGTAAATCGCAGACTCTGGGTACCAAAAGCCCCAACAGACAATGAACCTGCCCTTCAGTTTTAGCACTTTCTCCTCCAAGAGAAAGGAAAATTAGTTCTTACCTGATAATTTTCGTTCCTGTAGTACCACAGATCAGTCCAGACTCCTGGGTTTTGCCTCCCCTCCAGCAGATGGAGACAGAAGTTTTGATGTACTCTGCCATAAATACCAGGATGCCACCTACAGTCCATCAGTATTGCTCAGTCACAAAGCAGAATGGTATGAAACCAAACTATATATAGTAACCTAACAACCTAAACTGGTTCACTAACCCCCAAGTGGGAACAGAACCCGTGAGACACAGTAAACAAAGATCTGCCGAATAAACCAAAGAAAAACTGAATGAGCGGACTTTCGATTACCTGCGAACGCCAAATGGGCGGGACTCTGGACTGATCTGTGGTACTACAGGAACGAAAATTATCAGGTAAGAACCAAATTTTTTTTTCCCTGTACGTACCCGGATCAGTCCAGACTCCTGGGATGTACCAGAGCTCTCTTACCTGGGCTGAGATCTGGAGAGGCCCGCTCTCAGCACACCTGCTCCAAACCCCCCCCGCACCTGGGTCCTGAACATCCAGGCAGTAGTGCCTGGATGTAACGATTTCCAGGTAGCCGTTCTGCAAATCTCCTGTGGTGAAATATGCTGACATTCCACCCATGATGTAGGTTGAGCATGAGTAGAATGTGCCCGAAGCCCTTTAGGCAAAGACTTGCCTTTCAGCAAGTAAGCAGAACTGATAGCCTCCTTCAACCATCGAGCGATAGTAGCCTTGGACGCTAAGTTACCTCTTTTAGGACCACTCCAGAGCTCAAAGAGATGATCAGAGACCCGAAAACCATTGGTAACCTCAAGATAATGCAGCAGTGCCCTACGAACATCCAATTTCTTTAAATCCCTAAAGAGAGGGTCGGAACAGTCCAGGTTTGAAAAAGAAGGAAGCTCCACCGACAGATTCAAATGAAGAGAGAGGAGACTACCTTCGGCAGGAAGGAAGGAACCGTCCCTCAAGGATATCCCCGTATCCGAAATTCTCAGGAATGGTTCCCTGCATGACAAAGCCTGAAGCTCAGACAACCGCAGAGCGGAAGAGATTGATACCAAAAACACCACTTTCAACATGAGATCTTTCAACATTGCTCTTTTTAAAGGTTCAAACGGAGCAGCGCACAAGACACAAAGAACAAAATTTAAATTCCAGGATGGACAAGGACGTGACACCGGTGGCCGCAAATGCTTTGCTCCATGAAGGAAAAAAGAGAAACATCTGGGTGCGTTGCTAATGGAACTCCCTGAATGTTACTGTATAAACACCCAAGCGCTGCTGCCTGTACCCGCAAGGAACTACACGATAATCCCTTTGTTAAGCCAACTTGAAGAAAACACAAGATATCCGGCACGGCACAGTAGGCAGAATTTCCCTGTCAACGCACCAAGCCTCAAACACCTTCCATACACGTACATAAGAGAGACGTGATCTCAAGAGCGTAGACACTACCACATCTGAATATCCTTTGCTCTTCAGATGCTGCCTCTGAAAAGCCATGCCGCTAGACAAAAGCGATTGACCTGGTCGAAACATACAGGCCCTTGATGAAGCAGGTTTGGGAGATCTGGAAACCTCAGAGGACCCTGCACTGCGAGATTGACTAGATCCGCAAGCCATGGACGACGCGGCCACTCAGGAGCCACTTGGATTACTTCGGACGGGTGGAGCTCTATTCTTCTGAGCACCTTCCCGATTAGAGGCCAAGGCGGGAAAACACAGTAACACATCCGTTGGCCAGGTAAGTACCAGAGCGTCTACGCCTTCTGCCCCCGTTTCTCTGCGGAATGTTGCCATCAGATCCATGCAGGGCGTGCCCCACATGTCGCAAATGAGTTGAAAGGCTTCCCTGGCCAGTTCCCAATCCCCGAGATAGAGACAATGTCGACTTGGAAAATTCGCGTGAACATCGTCGACCCCCGCTATGTGGGACGCCGCTATACTGACCAGGTATTGTTCCGCCCAGTTGATCAGCATCGAGCCTCCGCCACCGGCTGACTCTTGGTTCCGCCCTGCCGATTGATATAGGCCATTGTGGTCACATTGTCAGACAGAACTCTGACCGATTTCCTCCTGATAAGTGGGAGAAATGCCTGCAACACCAGGTGTACTGCTCTGGTCTCCAGGCGACTGATGGACCATTGTGACCCCTCCTGAGACCACTGCCCCTGCACCAACTTCTGTAGACAAACCGCTCCCCACCCGGAGAGACTGGCATCCATAGTCACTACTGTCCATTCTGGAACCACCAAGGGAACTCCACAGCACAGGTTGTCCGAAAGGAGCCACCAGTCCAAACTGGCTCATGCTGTGTCCGGCAGAGACAACAGCATATGAAATTGTTCGGAAACCAGATTCCAGCGAGAAAGCAAGGCCGATTGCAACGGCTGCATGTGGGCGAAGGCCCAAGGGACCAGCTCCAGGGTCGAGGTCATGGATCCCAAAACCTGTAAGTAATCCCAGACCATCAACGGATGTTTGGTCAAGAAGGCTCTCACCTGTCCTTGCAATTTGGCAATGCGGTCCGCCGTGAGGAAAACTCTGCCCAGATGAGTGTCTAACAAAGCTCTCAAAAACTCCAAGGACTGGGAGGGAATCAGATGACTCTTGGACAGATTGATCACCCATCCGAGGGCACACAGTAACTGAAGTACGCGGTGTATCACCTCCTGGTACAGTACCTCCAACTTCGCCCGAATCAACTAATCATCCAAATATGGATGCACCAAAAATCCTTCCCTGCGCAGGGAGCGGTGGCAAGGCCGAAAGGCAGAGCCTGAAACTGGTAATGCTGTCCCAGAATGGAAAACTGAAGAAACTCTGGTGGTCGGCTCTGATCCAGACATGTAGATACACCTCAGTTAGATCCAGGGACGCTAGAAATTCCCCCTGCTGTACTGAAGCAATCACCGACAGCAATGTCTCCATGCAGAAGCAGGGTATCCGAAGACATTTGTTGACATTCTTTAAAATCGAGAATGGGCCGGAAGGTTCCCTCCTTTTTTGGAACCATGAAGTAAATGGAGTAGCGACCTTGTCGACGTTCTGCCGGAGGAACGGGAATAATTGCGCCAAGGTCTAGAAGGTACTGAAGAGTCTCCCGGACCACCCAGCGCTTTGTTGCACACCCGCAGGGAGAGACCAGAAATTGATGGCGGGGCTGCCGAGCAAAATCTAAAGCGTAGCCGTGTCTTATCACAGATAGGACCCACTGGTCTGTCGTGAGTTTGGCCCACTCCTCGTAAAACAGAGACAGTCAGCCCCCGACCACTGGTACCGAGGAGTGGGCCGGCCACCCATCATTGTAAAGGCTTTCCTCCAGTAGTGGACTGGGAGTTACCAGGTCTATCAAACAGACATCCCCGAAAGGACTGAGACCATGACTGGTGTCTGTTGGAGTTTTGGCGGAATGAGGAAGCGGGTGGTCGGGATGTCAGAGATTTTCGACCCCCATGAAACAGATCTGGAACCAAAGGACCCTCTAGTCTTCGGCCTGTCCTCAGGCAAGCGGTATACCTTATTCTCTCAGAGTGACTGTATCAGATCCTCCAACTCCTTGCCAAAGAGCAGTTTGCCTTTTAAAGGCAGAGACCCCAGCTGGGATTTGGAAGATACATCTGCCACCCAATTTCGCAACCACAACAGACGGCGCGCCGAAACAGCGGAAATCATGGTCCTGGCTGAAGTGCGAAGCAAATCATGAAAGGCATCGGCGCTATAAGCAATGAGCGCCTCAAGACATCCCGTCGGGAGGGTTTCATCCTCCAGACAATGCCTCGTTAACTAGCAACTGCTGGACCCAGTGAAGTCCCGCCCACAAAGCAAAATTGCTACACATAGCCGCGCAGACCCCCAGCGCTGAGACTTCGAAAATTTTCTTAAATTGAAGTTCCAGCTTTCGATCCTGCAAGTCCTTGAGGGCCGTCACGCCGATAACCTGAATGGTGATCTTTTTTGTGACAGCCGAAACTGCCAAATCCACCTTGGGAAGCCAAAGAAGCTCTAAGGCCTCCTCTGGTAGAGGATACAGTTTATCCATAGCTTTGGCTACCTTCAGCCCTAAATCCGGGGTATCCCATTCCCGAAAGAGTAAATCTGTGGTGGAAAAGTGAGAAGGAAGAGAGGAAGGTGGCCCCTGCAAGCCCAACACAACCGGGTCAGTAGCTCCTAGCCGGGACTCTTCCTGGGGAGTCTCAATACCCAGTTCTCGTAAAATGACAGGGATGAGAGGACCCAATTCATCCCTACGAAAAAGCCTGACGACTTTAGGTTCATCGCCACCCATCCCATGAGACCCACGCAGATCTCCCTGCGTTGGATCTGTCTCCCCTTCAACCCCTCTCGGCGGCTGGGAGGGTATCTGCAGATCCTCTGAATCTGAAGTAGTATCAAAGACATCCTGAGATGCATCAAACCTTAAAGGTCTCTGCAACTGCGGGCAACCCATCTCCGCCACGAGCTTAGCCTTTTTCTGTGGCCTGGCCACAGGGTCCGACAATCCAGAGTCATCTCTTCCCCTTCTTGCCTGCTTTTCTGGCTTTGAAGGCTCTGTGCATCAACAGCAAAGTCAGATGTAAACGACGAATCTGAGGAAGGATTGTCAGTATCCCCTGCCGGGACATCCCCAAGTCATGTGGGTCAGGCCCCCCTGATGCGCCCCCCTCAGGGGCTATCTTTTGCATGGATAATCGCGGTGGGAGATTCCCTTCCCCCACTGCTGCATTTGCTGCTGCACTTGCTGCCGTGAGCTAATCCAAAATGGTGCCCGTTCCCGCACTCAGCGGGAATGGGCTGAAATTCGGGGCCGGCAGGTCCCTGAAGGCACCGGAGACAGTCTGGACCCGTATCACGACCCTCAGTAGGGTCACAGAGGCTCCCTCTCCTCCTGAGAGGCAAGAGGAACAAAGGCCTTCCTTGGGACAGCCGCGCGTGCACGGCGCCGCAAGCCTTACACTTGGCTCTCCTCGGCAGTGCTGAATACTCCAACCCCCAAACTTCCTTTCAGCACCACCCGACAACGTGGCGAAACGGAGCAAGGAAAGCCCGACGCGATCGGAGGAAAAGGAGAGCCCACCAAATGGCAGGAAAGACAAACTTTGAAAATTTAATTTATTTTTTATTTTTTTTTACTTGCTACCAAGCCTCCTGGTCCCGATACTACTGGGGGGAGTGAGCCAGGCTCCCTGGTATCACCCCCAGTAATGTGTGTAGCTGGAAATAGTGTTCTCAACCCTGCAGCAGCCTCTAAAACCAGAGAGGATGGTCCCCTCAGGACCTAGCAACCCTCTGGGAGGCGGAAGACTGTCTCCTGTAGACCCAAAAATTATTTTTTTTTATACTGAAAAGTAAATACCTCAGTAAACCTTAACACTGTCTATGCTAGCATGAATCCTAAGCCAACACTAATTAATTTTAGACTGTAGGTTTTGCATCCGCCATCTGCTGGAGTCAGAGTAATACTGACAGACTGTAGGTGGCATCCTGGTATTTATGGCAGAGTCCGTCAAAGCTTCTGTTTCCATCTGTTGGAAGGGAGGCAAAACCCAGAATGGTGGTAGTCTTGGTTACCGCTGAAACAGAAGCATCAAAAGCACGAGCGTCTCCTCAGGTAACAGGTATTGTTTAGCCACTGTTCTGTCAACTTTCAGGCCGGTCTTAGGGGTATCCCACTCCCTGATCACCAGTTTCTTCAGACTTGTGGAAAGGTAGAGCCTTCAATAGACCCCTCAAATCATCGATGACAGGGTCCATCCCTTTCGGCAGAACCTTGATGCCTAGCTCTTTAAGGATGAGTAATCAAGGGCCACAGCTCCTTCAGAAAAAGTCGCACCACTTTAGGTCGTCCCCTTCGGCCACCAGCACCTCTTCCGGTCCATCAGATTCCAACAAATGCTAAGCAGACCCTGCTCATGCAGAATCATCTGCCAAAGCATCGAAATCCTCCAATTAGTCAGTGTCCCTTCTGGGGAGCCAACAGTCAGAATCCTTCGGACGCTCGCAGACCGCTTTTCCAATACTTCTGGGTCTCTTTGCAAGCCGGGACCCACCTGTAGGCTGACCCTGGGCCCAGGTCTTCTCCCCCTCTGCTTTCCTGACCACATATGCTCTGTTCAGTAGCAATTCAAAATCCAAAGAAAAAGCAGGAGAATCTCAGAATCCTCCTCCAACAGGTCTTCCTCTGCTTCAGAGGCTCCTGTCCCTCCTGTGGTCCTACTGCAGGAGATGGGGAATCCCCTGCTGCCGCTGAAGTCAAAATGGTTGCTGTTCCTGCACTGACGGGGAAAACATCTGGATCTTACGCTGATGCCATCGGCACTCTCGTTTATCGCTTCAAATCCAGTCTCACCCAAGTTGCCTCCCCCCCCCCCCCCCCCAGAAACCGTGTGCACAAGCTGGTTCTAGATGGGCATGAACGTGGCTTACCACAGGAGCAGCAGCTTTTGCCGCAAGCCATCTTCTCCATGCGTAATGGCGGTCACCTTCTCGCCAGGCCCTCTAGCTAGCGCTAGATACTTGGCTCTGCAATCAGAGACAGTCAGAGCCCAGGTCCTGCTCTGGCTGACTGTGCCCCGATTAGCTAAACTTCAGCCCCCCCCCCCCCTCCCCAATAACAATTTATACATACACAGGCCATTAAGGTAACAAAGTACTTTCCTTAAGCTATTGGTCCGATAATGCTGCAGAGCTGATGCAGGAACCAAAGGGTTCTTCTGGGGTAAGTTGTACAATTACCGTGGAGTCAAGGGCTGAGCCTCCTTCAAGGGTTACAAATCCCCTGCTCATCCACCTCAAACTAGGGGAGATGCCCCCCCTGGACCTAACAACCACTTGGAGGAATGCTTGAAAGGCTATTACATTATTCTTTTTTTTTTTATATACTCCAAACTGCAGGTTTTATACCTATACCATCTGCTGGAAACAAAAACTGAGGGACTGCAGGTGGCACACTAGGCTATATGGCAGGGGTGGCAAGCTCCGGTTCTCGAGAGCCACAAACAGGCCAAGTTTTCAGAATAACCACAACGAATATGCATGAGATTGGAGGCAAAGGATGCAAAACTCTCACATGCATATTTGTTGTGGTTATCCTGAAAACCTGGCTTGTTTGTGGCCCTTGAGGACCGGAGTTTGCCACCCCTGCTATATGGCAAGGTCAGTGAAACTGTTTTCTGTCTCCCTCTGCTGGCAGGGAGGCAAAACCCAGTAGTTTGAACCGATCTAGGGTATGAACAGGAGCTTCACTAATTTCTTTTAGCATTTCATGTTCTGTTCATTCTAGCCAGGTGGACATTAATACACCCCCACTGCTATTTTATTCCCCTTTTCACCTGGAATTTCTATCAAAGATTCAATATTGTATTTTGTTTCCTGCAGAACTTTTACCCTGTTTAACTCAATGCTTTCTAACATATAGTGCCACCCCTCACCAATCTGATCATTCCCAACATGTCTTCTTCAACCCTGATGAAAGTCATAATCTACTGCACTGTTGTGAGGGTGTATACAAGGCAATATAAAAAATGTTTTTCTCAAATGGGGAATGACCTTTCACCTTAAATGCAGATGTGAAATACCCAAGTTGGTACAAAAGGGCCAATAAAGGACCAGTGTTAGCAATGGGAATACCCACACTGGATGTGACCCTCTCTCTCACCTGTTTCAGCTTTAGTGCTGCCTGGACAGAAGGCCTGTTCTCCATCTGCTGGGCCAATCTTCTGTTTGGAGCTGAATGGTCTGTAAATAAGCTTTGTGCATGAGCACAACAAACTCGGCCAAGAACGCAGGGGGCGCATGGGGGGATCCCTTGGAGGGTCCAGGGAGAGCAGAGCGAGACCCTGATTAAGGGCCGGCGGTGACGAGCCCGCAAGATCCTCCGGAGCTCCCTCTGTGTCCGAAAACGTGCTGTCTTCCAGTTCCAAGATGGCCGCCGCCGCCGGAGGGGGCGGGGCCGTTCCCCGAGGTTCGCGGCGGTGAGGTCGCCTGGAGCGCGGGGCTGCTCTTCCCTCCAGGGAGACACCTACGGCAGAGCCCCTCCCACGATCCTCCCGGCCCCGGGCCGCCGCAGGAAGAGCAGCAGGTGGGGCACTGCATGACGTGAGCCCGGGAAAATTAGGCGCCGAGGGAGGAGCGGGAATGGAACGCCTCTGCTCAACTCTGAAGCCCCCCCGTCGAGAGCAGCAGGGGAATGCCACTTCCCTACTGCGTCAGCCCTGGGGAATGTCACGTCGCGGGGCAGAGGTGGTGGGGGACTAAACCGCAGCAAGGGGCCGGCCCCACCAGCGAAAGAAGACCTGTACAGGAGCAAACCCCACAGGATAACAGCAGCAACTTACCCCCGGAGACAGAAGGGAGAGGAGGGAAAGACTGATGAAACAGCCCTGCTGGCAAGGAGACGGAGCTCCGAGGAGCCCGACAGAATACCAAAAAATTTGTCTTTTATTTATTTATTTTTAACTAACACTGTGACTAGTGCTGTACCTAGCTTGATCCAACCTGAGGAAAATAATAGAGTGAATGTGGGTAATGTCCACCTAACAGGGGAAGCACCGAATTCCCCTACTCGTATCTGCTGGAGTCAGAGAGATACTGAGGTTCTGGGGAGGGTGCACCAGCTTATATGCCAGCACCCTCCGAAGTTTGCTCTGACTCCATCTGCTGGATGGGGGACATAACCCACTGTCTGGACTGATCCTGGTACGTACAGGGAACTGATCATTCCCAACATGTCTTCTTCAACCCTGATGAAAGTCATAATCCACTGCATTGTTGTGAGGGTATATACAAGGCAATATAAAAAATGTTTCTCTCAAATGGGGAATGACCTTTCACCTTAAATGCAGATGTGAAATACCCAAGTTGGTACAAAAGGGCCAATAAAGGACCAGTGTTAGCAATGGGAATACCCACACACTGGATGTGACCCTCTCTCTCACCTGTTTCAGCTTTAGTGCTGCCTGGACAGAAGGCCTGTTCTCCATCTGCTGGGCCAGTCTTCTGTTTCTGGCACTGGCTAGCTGCTGCTGCTGCATGGTAGCCCGAATATTCACTGGCATCGGCTGTTTGTTCTTCAGCATATTAGTAAAGCTTCAAGGTCGAATAAAATGGATGTTTAAATGAAGGTTTTACCAGAAACATTAACTGACATCGTATGGCTCATGACTGGAGGGCCAGACGCCACCAAGGTCACATAAAAAGGAATATTTTGATCATGCCAGATGTGGGCTGTGTGTTCCCCATTTTCCACACATATGCAAGAACAAAAGACTTTGGAATGAGTATGTATAGCACAAAAGATAAGGCAAGACGACTTGCAAGTTACTGCTTTCAAGGTACTTCACATGAAAGTATGAAAACAAGTAGAAGATATGGACGATAAGGGTTAGAAAGTGAAGAGTTGAAAGGCTCAACAAGGTAACAAAATCTCCTTTTGCCATGCACCAAGCAGCAATGTCACAAGTAACAAGAAAATACTTACACTATGTAAATGGAAAGTCAGTATCAAAGTAGTTTCTTAAACACATTTCCTTTATGCTGCCAACAACTGAGAAAAAAAAAACAAAACAGTGCAGCAACAAGTAACTCTGAAATAAGCTCCACACTGAGCTCACATTAATTACTGCCTGCCATACTGGCTCTTACATGTTATGTTGCCTGGCGCACAAGAAAGGGAGAATTTGACAAGTTCACCAAAATGTATTCTGCATTTTTTGGGTTCTCTCCACCTAGCATCTAATCGTGCTCTGTGATATTAATGGTGCCAGTCAGCCCTGGAACCCATAGAGTGCACGAATACTGACAAATCAAGAACATCTCATCCATTCTGGTAATTCTTACACAAAACTAAAAACCAGTACTAAGATGACAAGCTTTCCATTAGTTTAATCACTACACTTCTACAATACAACAGAGCGGCTACCCATGACAAAGCAGAACTGCAGGAGCTTAACACAGATGGGACTTACAAAAGCAGTATGGAAAACAGCAGCAAAACACATGAAGATGAAGCATCCCACATTACACAATGCAGGACAGTGGGATTCAAAAGCTCTATACAGAAGGGGAGTTACACAAGCAAGACAAGTTAAGATGAAGCATGGCATTCGCCTCTTACAAGGCCCAAGAGCATGGCCAGAGGGCCTTTGGACTGGTGTGATGGCCTGTGGCGTGCCTCTTACAGACTAGACCACACATTGCATGTGTCTGTCTTGGACACAGCAGCAAGCCTTCTGCAGATCTGGTAACATGCTACCACACTGCAGTTGCAACTCAGAAAATGTAAAACATGTGGAAGAAAAAGGGAGGGTGTGAGGCTTTCAAGGCACGTCCCACCACATTGTTTCAAATATGTTCATATTAAGCACTACCGACAATCCTTTGATCTATATGCCCTGTTAAAACATATGCACCTCCTCAGCCATGACTGAAGGGTACATACAAACCATCAGCTAGAGGGCATATTAAATTTCTTATGCATATAATTTCTTATTTATGAGCTGAAGTTGCTGCTGGCTTCCTCACCGCTCGTTGAGAGACATCTTGGTGGTGCTTTTTAGCACAACTTTGGATGTGGACTGAGCTGCCATCTTCAAGTCCTGCTAACCTGCAAAGTAGAATGCATAAACACTCAGAAAGGTCTCAGCAGAAACTGAAACAGTCTTATAGTTGTCACAAAAGTGCCAAACGATCGTCTAAAGGAGCCTTAGAGAAGGCCTTTCTACCCAGATAGAAACAAAGCATTGGTCTTTAGGGATGTGTGTTTGTTTCATTTGTTTCCATGTTTATGCATGTAACTCATGGACTTTATAGTACACGCATAAAAATGGTGTGCACATAATGAGTTAATAGCACAAACATACTATCCATTATGCGTGTATTATAAAGTCAGTGATTTACGTGCATAAATAAAACAAATGCACGCCTACCAGTCATCTCTTTCCTAAAGAGAAGTCCAACTATTAGAACTATACAAGGAACACACACCAGAGCTATTACAAAAGCTGCACCCAAGTGTATGGCCTCTAGTCAAGAACTGTCACTGCAAGGCATTTTGAGGTGGAAGAAGTTTGAGATTTTTATGTGTTATATGTATTTAAAAAATCCACAGGTGACCACACCCACGGGAGCTCAGATTCATTTCCAGCCCAACCTATCCACCACCTGCATGCTGCTCTCTTGTTCCAGGCCCTGGAGCCATTTCGCCTATCCCAGACACCACACATCAATCTAAAACTAACACTGCTACCACGAACTGTGTCTAGAGTTGTAAGGAACTCAATTATCTGTAACAGAGTGCAAATACCTGAAGTAGGGAGAATGAAAAGTGATGTAAGAAAGCTCAAGGAATGGTCTCAGTTGTTGGTCCTCGCCTCTGGAATGACTTACTAGAGACTTTCAGCAATGCTCCTACGTGTGCCTCTTTTAAAGAGGGATTAAAAACTCAATTGTTTAGGCTTGCTTTTCAGTAATAATGGGTATTTAACTTCCTTACATATGGGCCGATACAGAAAAACCCACGGGAGAGCAGGCGAGCGCCCGCTCTCCCGGGTGCGCGATTCAGAAAAACAAAAAATGCAAATGAGGGCCCGCGGTAAAAGGAGGCACTAGGGGCACTAGCGCATCCCTAGCGCCTCCTTTTTGACAGAAGCGGTGGCTATCAGCAGGTTTGACAGCCAACGCTCAATTTTATCAGCATCTGTTCTCGAACCCGCTGACAGCCACGGGTTCGGAAAACGGACACCAGCATAATAGAGTGTCCGTCTTCCAACCAGCAGGCCACGGGCAGTTTTTTTTTTTTTTTTTTTTTTTTTTTTTTAATTTTGGGGCCTCCAACTTAATATCACTATGATATTAAGTTGGAGGGTGTACAGAAAAGCAGTTTTTTTCTGCTTTTCCGTACACTTCCCTGGTGCTGGCCAAAATTAAAATATGCAGCTTGGCTGCACATTTTACTTTCTGAATTGCTCGGGAATAATTAATAGGCCCATCAACATGCATTTGCATGTTGCGGGCGCTATTAGTTTCCGGGGTGGGGGGGGTGGGGGGGGTGGGGGGGGTGTCACGTTTTCCAGGCACTATTACCCCTTACTGTATAAGGGGTAAAAATAGCGCATCGAAAACACACGGCCAAACACAGGCTAACAGCCTTTACTGTATCGGCCTGATAACGTGTGGCTTTTTGTCTATTTTGGTCACACAATCTGTGATATTCATGTAAACCGCTGTGAACTATGGTGATACGTGCAGTTTAGAACCTTTTTTAAATAAGGTTTGGTAGCTGGGATTTAATGCCAAGAAATGCAGTGTCCCACATCTGGGGTGCAAAAATGTAAAGGGGGTCTAAGTGATTGGGTGAAAGAATGATATGCATGGACTGGGAAAGAAACCTCAGGGTGATAAGAGTCTGATCTGAAAGTGGCAGCTAAGGCTTGAGGGATGCTGGGCTGCACAGAGACACAATCAGCAGGAAAAAGAAGATCATACCCCTTGACAGGTCCTTAATGAGGCCTCACCTGGAGTACAGTGTTCACTTCTGGAGTCCGTATTGCAAAAAGAATAGACAGGATGAAAGCGGTCCAGAGAAAGGCAACGGAAATGGGATGGGGTCTGCACCAGAAGACTTAGGAGTCTGAAGGACCTAAATATGCATAACCTGGAGGAGAGGAGAGACAGGGGAGATATGATACAGACTTTCAAATACCTGCAGAGAATTAATGATGCACAAGAATCAAATATTTTCCAATGGAAAGGAAACTAGAATGAGGAGCCATGATATGAAACTCCCGGGTGGGGGGGAAGATTATTTCTTCATGGTGAGAGCGCTGGATGCACGGTGTGCCCTCCTGGAAGAGGAGGTGAAGAACAGTAATGGAAGTCAGAAGGGCTTGGGATAAAACACAGAGGATCCCTTATGGCTAAAGGATGGAGAGGAAGATAAGGGGTAACTTGCATGGAGCAGCAGTCGTTATCCTCAACAACTTGCGGGGGCAGCCTGGATAAACACTTATGTTATTATTACCTCTGCTCTATACCCAAGCCCTGCTCACTGGAAGCTGGCCTGGTTCACTAGTGCAGTTTGACTGCAATGCACCTTAAGCCTATTCTTGGAAAAACAGCGCAGTAGGAAACATTCATATAAATAAATATACGAGTAAAGAAATGTCCCTCCCCCGGCCCACTTCTCACACCTTCCGTTGGCGTCCGAGACCCTGAAACGCTAATTAAAGCGAATGGGGAGGGCACTCCCAGCAGGCTTAGCGCGTCCTGGGACAAGTCATTGGGGTTGGTGAAGGGGCTAGCACGGGGGCAAAGGCAAGCTCTTCGGCACAGGGCGGGCACTAGAATAGCACTAGCCGTAAAGCAGACACTGAACTGGAGCCCAGCAACCCCAGGCCTAAGGGTGAGCTTCATTCCAGCCTTGCTATGCACAAGACACACCCGCTCCACCGTTCCTTCCGCACCCACTCCCTGTACCCAGGCCCGGCACTCACCGCCGCTCTCCCAGGCGGGGGTGGCTCTGGTCTGCCTCAGGCCGCGGCCACGCTCTCTCCTCACCTCACCTCACACCCCGCCACAAAATGGCGACACCACTTTCCACAGCCTCAAAATGGAGCCGGCTTTAGGTGAGCGGCGCTCTGCGCGCTGATGTCACCTCCTGCCGTGTGTGCACGTGACTGCAGCTGACGGAAAGGCAGAGTCAGGAGTTCTGGCGCGTCCCGTCTCACCTCCAGTCCGCGCGTCAGCAGCTCACTCGGCAATCAGGTTCCGGGCTCTCCCATTGCCTGCAGGGACTTGTAGTTCTCATTTTATCCCATTGACAGCAGAATTAGAAATCTCTGCACATATTGCGACAAAAGTAGGAATGTATCAGCTGAGCTTGTGCAGATGAGCTCCTGTCTGTGACTGGCGTTTGCATTACTGCTGGCATGTAGCCGCAGTGAAGGGTTTTGTATGCACTAAAATGACTTTTCTACTCGCATTCCTTGTGCCCCCTCTCCCCACAGGACGGCCCGGAGTTTGTATTATTGCTGCACATGATTGTGGGTGAAGCGTTCATAAGACTTGTCATACTGGGTTAGACCAAAAGTCCATCTGGCCCAGTATCCTGTCTCCAACAGTGGTCAAGCCAGGTCATAAGTACCTGGCAGGATCCCAAGGGGTAGGCAGATTCCAAGCTGCTTATCCCAAGAATAAGCAGTGGATTTCCCCAATGTTTATGGACATTTTCTACAGGAATTTATCCAACCCTTTTTAAGCCCAGCTACACTAATAGCTTTCACCACATCCTTTGGCAATGAATTCCAGAGCTTAATTTCCCGCCTCTCACAAATTGGCATTGCAGGCACTGCTCTATCCTGGCTCCAATCTTTCCTGAAGGACAGAATATACAGTGTTAAAATAGACTGCCATATTTCAAAACCCAGAAAATTAACACAAGGTGTCCCACAAGGATCTGCTCTTTCATCTACACTTTTTAACATATACCTATCTCCTCTCTGTCAACTCCTGGTGAAAATGGATCTCCCACATTTTATATACGCAGATGATGTACAGATCCTTATCCCCATCAACAATTCCCTATCTAATGCTCTAAAAATCTGGGATACTGCCCTAGTAGAAATCAAAAATCTACTTACTGAAAACTTCCTGGCAATAAACACTACCAAGATGGAGCTCCTCTTCATCACATCCCACAATAACATCTCCTCTAACCCTACTCAACATTCACTTCCGGATTCTCTCAAGTTACAGCAAGTCCGCAGCCTTGGCGTTATCATTGACAGTCATTTCTCATTAAAGAAATTCATCACGGCTACAATCAAAAACGGATTTTTCAAGCTACATACTCTAAAAAGAATCAAACCGCTTCTACATCCACATGACTTCCGGACAGTTTTACAAGCTACAATATTGTCAAAACTAGATTACTGCAATGCCATACTACTTGGTCTCCCGAAAAACACCATACAACCACTACAGATGCTACAAAATGCTGCAGCACGTTTACTCACTAACATGCACCGCCATGAACACATTACTCCTGCTCTCATGTTCCTGCACTGGCTTCCTGTAGCATCTAGAATTTTATTCAAAGTTCTTACCCTCATTCTTAAGTCGATTTACAACCAAGATATGCAATGGTTCTCCGATCATTTTATCTTCCACACATCAAAGAGACCAATAAGGAAAATGCACCAAGCCAAACTCGCCTCATCTTCACTTAAACACATCAAACACGTTGCCACTAGAGACCGCTCATTCACCATTGCCGGAACTAACATCTGGAACAAAATGCCCACAGACCTGCGTCTAGAACCCTGCCATAAGAAATTCAAGCAGAACCTTAAAACCTGGCTGTTTGAACAAGCTTTCACCCAATGATCTTCCGTTTCTGAAACGCCAATTACTTATCCCTGTTTTTCTGACCCATTATCACTCAACTATTTATTTTACCACTCGTCTATTTATTTTATCCTGCTGCTAAACTTGACTTTATCGGACTCCTACCGCCCATTTATTTTCAAAATGGCCATGAACATTGGAATATTATTATCATTAGTTTAATCGTTCTTTGTATTAATTTTTTTCTTAATTGATATATAATTTGTTCACCTTATTCCATATTGTCTGTAAAGCTTGTTGCTAATTTTTTGTTTTATTGTAAACCGAGGTGATGTTATTAACGTGCCGCGGTATATAAAAAAAAAATCACTAAATAAATAAATAAATAAATATGTTGAGTAAAAAAAATATTTTCTCTTACCAGTTTTAAATGTATTTCCTAATAACTGTTTTGTGTATCCTCTGGTCTTTGAACTTTTCGAAAGAGTAAACTGATTAACGTTTACTCGTTCCATTCCACTCATTTTATAGACCTCTCTCATATCTCCCCTCTGCCATCTCTTCTAGCTGAAGAGTCCTAACCTCTTTAATCTTTCTTCATAGGGGAATTGTTCCATCTATTTTATCGTTTTGGTCACCCTTCTCTATACCTTTTCTAATTCTGCTATATCTTTTTTGAGATGTGGTGACCAGAACTGCACACAATATTCATGATGAGGTTGCACCATGGAGGGATACAGATTCATTATATTCTCTGTTTTATTCTCCATTCCTTTCCTAATAATCCCTGGAATTCTATTTGCTTTCTTGGCTGGTGCTGCAGAACATTTCAATGTATTTTCAACAATGACACCTAGATCCTTTTCCTGAATGGTGACTCCTAATGTGGAACCTTGCATTGTGTAGCTATAATTTGAGCTTCTCTTCCCTAAGTGCATCACTTTGCACTTGTCTACATTAAATTTAATTTGCCATTTGCATGCCCAGTCTCCCAGTTTTGCAATGTCCTCTTGCAATTTCTCACAATCCTCTTGAGATTTAATAACTTTGAATAATTTTCTGTCATCTGCAAATTCGAACACCTCACTTGTTGTTCCCATTTCCAGGTCGTTTATAAACATATTAAAAAGCAGTGGTCCCAGAACAGGTCCCTGGGTCGCTCCACTATTCACCTTTTTCCATTGGGAAAATTTATCATTTAGCCCTACTCTATGTTTTCTATCTTTTAACCATTTGGCAATCCACAATAGGGCACTGCCACCTATCCCATGACTTTTTAATTTCCTAAGAAGTCTCTCAAGAAGGACTTTGTCAAATGCTTTCTCGAAATCCAAATACACTATATCAACTGGATCACCTTTATCCACGTTTATTTACACCCTCAAAAAATGTAGCAAATTTGTGAGGCAAGACTTCCCTTGCCTAAATCCGTGTTAGGTTTGTCCCATTAAACTATGCCTAACTATATGTTCAGCAATTTTGTTCTTTATGATAGTTTCTACCATTTTGCCTGGCACAGACAGACTCACTGGTCTGTAGTTTCCTGGATTACCCCTTGATCCCTCTTTAAAAAAATGTGTTATATTGGCAACCCTCTAGTCTTCAGATATTATAGATGATGTTATTGATAGTTTTCAAATTCCCAATAGCAGGTCCGCATTTTCATTTCTCAAGTTCTTTCAGCACTCTGGGATGTCTCCCATCTGGTCCAGGTAATTTGCTACTCTTTAGTTTGTCAATTTGGCCTAGTACATCTTCCAGATTCACTGAGATTTGTTTCAGTTCCTTTGAATCATCACCTTTGAATATCATTTCTGGCATGGGTATATCTCATATAGTAAAGTACCAGGAGTCAGGAGCTGCAGGCTGGGTAGGAGGGCAGAGGATTGAGCTAAATCAATAAAATGAATTGAATGTGCTTTTTGGGCGCAGATTTATAAACATGAGAGGCGACTTGGCCACTTCAGGACTTCGGCAGCTCCATCTGAGCTCCTTTTGATCAGAATCAAAGAACGGGGTGAACCAAAGGCAATCTTTCCTTTACATAGAACTCAGAAATGGCCTTTGAGGTAGGGGAATACAGGAAAGGAAAATCACAGCAGCACCAAGACTTCCCCTGTCTGCTTGGGAAGTGGAATTTGCACCTTCACTCACTGGCCTTTTTCACTTGTAAAAGGTCATAACCTATGGAAACAACCTTCCAAAAAAAAATGTGACATGGAATAGCTTATTCATTTTAACTGACAAGAGAAGAAAGTGTTGCATAATTGTGTGTCTTTACTAAATAGTTCCACTTTGTTTCTCCTGCACTGAGTCTCTCTCACCATCAGCCTCCTCCATCTTTGCATCAGATTTCCGGAGATCTGGTTTAGCCCTCCCTTGCTAGTAGAGTTGGGAAGGCTTTCTGAAACTACCAAAAAAGCTGAAGCTTTTCTTTCTCAGTCATAAAGAGCTGTAAGTGAACTTGGATGCCAAACTAGTTGCCTTTTAGGGTGAGAAGTTTGTGACAACCGTACTTTCTTCTTTAAGAGGTGACAACAAGTGAGGGGGGGTGGAAGGGGGTTATATTAAAGAAACATGCTTCTGCCTTAAGAAGGAAGGTGCTCAGCACTGTCAATAACTATTTTTGTATTAAAACAGGTGGATGTCAGCTTATATGGCAAATGTCCAATGACAATTGTAACAGCCTAATCTTATTTAGTTGCAATACAAGTATTTTTGCGTAAATGGCAGAAAGTCATTGTAGGTTTGGTTATTTAAGTAAAAGGAGTCTTATTTAAGCTGTGTCACTAAGGACTAAACTCTAGC
This sequence comes from Rhinatrema bivittatum, assembly GCF_901001135.1. Classification (NCBI taxonomy): domain Eukaryota; kingdom Metazoa; phylum Chordata; class Amphibia; order Gymnophiona; family Rhinatrematidae; genus Rhinatrema; species Rhinatrema bivittatum. Next base: position 25,962,513 of record NC_042630.1, read on the forward strand.
ATGCCAGGCCTTAACCCCTTCCTCTAGGGAAGATATTGATTGTGTTGAGTTCACACTCCTGGCTTTGTTCAACATAGTCCAAAGGGTGATGTGTGTGGGGAACAACGCCCCCCCCCCCCCCCCCCCCCCCCATGTATATAAAGAGAGCCACAGCTGAATTTCTATTCGGTCATCCAGCAGAAACTTGCCTGCATTCTACAGCACTGGTTGGTCAGATCACCACCGTTCTCCGACATGTCCGGTGTCCCTTTTCCCTTAATTAGCAGTAGGTCCAGGCTTGAGGCATGGGTGAAAGGGTCATTTCTGACTTGCTCTCATCCTTGTGCCTTGGGAGCCAAACCTAGGAGCCAACACCGAAGCCCAAGAGAGAGAACATGAGATGTGAATATCTCCAGGAGCCCAGGCCATAACAATTCTCTCTACCCGTCTCTTATTGACTTCAGCAAACTTTCAGCATGACAACTTGTTGCCAAATAAATAAGGTAGTTTAAATAAGGGAAAGATATCCATCCCATCTCTCTTCCACCATGGGAGAGGCTAGTACATGTCTATTTTAGACAATTTTTTCCTGTCTGTAAGGGGAGCAATAAGATTGGAAAGGTAGTGAGGAGATTAGAGAGGACACTAACTGAAGTCCTGAGGAACATTGTGATTTCTGAGTAAAAACACAATAAAGAGAAGAAGCCCTTGTGATGTTGAGGCTTTACTGGGTTATTACTGAATGGTGCAGGTTGATAATGCTAATTGCCCTGGGTCAGGAGCTAGGAGTGGGCTTGGAGGCACAGGCTTGCTCTAGCTGTGGTTAGTTCTCTGTGAAGTCTCAAGGCTGAGGGCGCTCCCCTCCACACCTCGCCCCTCTGGCATCAGCTGCACTCAGGTGTTCTCCCAGAAGAAAGTGTTACAGGACACGGTGAGGGATGCCACCAGCGTCACAAACTCCTGGAAGTCCACCTCCCCGTCTCCATCCTCATCCAGGTCCTTCATGATGCTGTCCACAGAGCTGGAATCCTTCTGGTCCTGGAAGAAAGAATAACTGTCACAACTCAAGGACCGCACAGAGAGAGTCCCAGGTAGCTCTCACCTTTAGAGGTGGCCCTCCAGATCAAGGCTGAGGTACACGAGCAGGATAAAGAAGGGGAAGCTCATACTACAGCTACCTGTGTTGTCCCTGTTCTGTGGTGCAACTTCTGTGGTGGGGCAGTGTGTGAGGGAAGCTTGCACCGCTGCTGCCCTTGTTCTGTGGTGGGGCAGTGTGTAAGGGAAGCTTGCACCGCTGCCGCCCTTGTTCTGTGGTGGGGAAGTGTGTGAGGGAAGCTTGCACCGCTGCCGCCCTTGTTCTGTGGTGGGGCAGTGTGTGAGGGAAGCTTGCACCGCTGCCGCCCTTGTTCTGTGGTGGGGCAGTGTGTGAGGGAAGCTTGCACCGCTGCCGCCCTTGTTCTGTGGTGGGGCAGTGTGTGAGGGAAGCTTGCACCGCTGCTGCCCTTGTTCTGTGATGGGGCAGTGTGTGAGGGAAGCTTGCACCGCTACTGCCCTTGTTCTGTGGTGGGGCAGTGTGTGAGGGAAGCTTGCACAGCTGCTGCCCTTGTTCTGAGGTGGGGCAGTGTGTGAGGGAAGCTTGCACTGCTGCCCTTGTTCTGTGGTGGGGCAGTGTGTGAGGGAAGCTTGCACCGCTGCTGCCCTTGTTCTGTGGTGGGGCAGTGTGCGAGGGAAGCTTGCACAGCTGCTGCCCTTGTTCTGTGGTGGGGCAGTGTGCGAGGGAAGCTTGCACTGCTGCCCTTGTTCTGTGGTGGGGCAGTGTGCGAGGGAAGCTTGCACTGCTGCCCTTGTTCTGTGGTGGGGCAGTGTGCGAGGGAAGCTTGCACTGCTGCCCTTGTTCTGTGGTGGGGCAGTGTGCGAGGGAAGCTTGCACTGCTGCTGCCCTTGTTCTGTGGTGGGGCAGTGTGTGAGGGAAGCTTGCACTGCTGCCGAAGTTGTTCTGTGGTGGGGCAGTGTGCGAGGGAAGCTTGCACTGCTGCCCTTGTTCTGTGGTGGGGCAGTGTGCGAGGGAAGCTTGCACTGCTGCCCTTGTTCTGTGGTGGGGCAGTGTGCGAGGGAAGCTTGCACTGCTGCCCTTGTTCTGTGGTGGGGCAGTGTGTGAGGGAAGCTTGCACAGCTGCTGCCCTTGTTCTGTGGTGGGGCAGTGTGCGAGGGAAGCTTGCACTGCTGCCGCACCTGTTCTGTGGTGGGGCAGTGTGTGAGGGAAGCTTGCACTGCTGCCCTTGTTCTATGGTGGGGCAGTGTGTGAGGGAAGCTTGCACTGCTGCCCTTGTTCTGTGGTGGGGCAGTGTGCGAGGGAAGCTTGCACTGCTGCCCTTGTTCTGTGGTGGGGCAGTGTGTGAGGGAAGCTTGCACAGCTGCCCTTGTTCTGTGGTGGGGCAGTGTGTGAGGGAAGCTTGCACTGCTGCCCTTGTTCTGTGGTGGGGCAGTGTGTGAGGGAAGCTTGCACTGCTGCCCTTGTTCTGTGGTGGGGCAGTGTGTGAGGGAAGCTTGCACTGCTGCTGCTGCCTGTGCTGACCCTGAACAGAGACAAGGAGTGAGAGAGAAGAACAGGCTGAGTCCAGCCCTGGGCTAAAGAAATTATGAAGCAGTTTGATTTCACCAAAGTGACTCTCCAGAGCTAAACCTACCTCCAGGAAACTTCCCAGCTCATTCTGCAGCAGTTCCTTGAGCTCCTTCCTGCTTAGCTTGCTCTTATCTCCTTCTTTGCCAGAGTAGGTGTGGAAGACAGTGATCAGGGACTCCATGGCAGTTTCCAGCTGTGAAGCCATCCTTCAGATCTTGGAGGGGGGCGGGGCGTCTACGATGAGCAGAAAAGCCAAAAGTGGAAATGCATCTTTGGTCAAGTAGAGGGTGGCCAAAACGTGCATATCATAGGAGAGAAGCTAATCCCATCCTGATTTGGCCCACTTCATCCCTCCTCATGCATACAATGGGGCTCAACCTGTCCCTGTCTGGGGAGCACAGAGTGGGGCTTCTGTGCACAGGCCCTGCCACCAGAGAGGTAGTGTGGGGCGCCAGTAGTGTCCCAAACAGGACGCCAGCAGCTGAAGCACTCCCTGCAGACACCCTGGAGACTGTGACTGCTTCAGGATGGGGTTTCGTTGTACCTTTGTGTATTCTGAGGGCTACCCATGTTAAGGGGGCCATGAAAATGCTAATTGCTTCATACATGTATCTAGATCGATCGGCAGAAATTTATTTATTTATGTATTTATTTATTTTTATTTAAATTCTTTTAATATACCGATGCTCAAGACAAGGTCTTATCGTACCGGTTTACAGTAAATTGGGGGAAAAACAGTTAACAATGAAAGCAAAAAAACAAAAAAAATGTGATTGTACTCAGGCTGAGCTGATCTCTTGTTTCTTGGAGAATTATTTGGACACTGCCTCTGACCCCCAATTAGAAGGTCCACTTGCAGTTATCCAATAACGTGCCTGGAGGCAGAGCAGACGATGCCAGAAGAGGACATGATATAGTGTGCCTCAATGAGCAGTCAGCGGCTGGAAATAGAGACGACCAGAAGCCGTCCTCAGGCCTGGCCTTTCAGCGCCTCACAAGCTGGCTCTCGCCAAGGAGGTCTGCAAGCTCAGCCACTTGGTATCAAGCAGAAGTTCGATGATGTGGGAAAAGAAGGCTACGAAAAGTGAGGACCCCTGCAGGCTTGTTATAAAAAGCAGTGCCTTCCCCGCTCCCACCCCCAGCACCACGGCCAGCAGAAGCCTCACCGCTCCCCCAGCTCTCTTCCAACTGCCTCGTCCTTTCTGCTTATGATAAAGGGTTTAATTTTACACAGTTTAGGGTTTGCTTCCCTAATTATGAGGGGTGGCCACGCTTCCTCAGTAGTATTCAGTCCTGAGTAATACTCTCCCAGGTTATGTCCAGTATCCCAAGTAATACTCTTTCGGGTGTTATCCTGACTCCTAAGTAATACTCCCCCAGGAGCTAACCAGTCTCCCCAGGTAATACCCCCTCAGTTATTTATTTATTTAAGATTTCTATTACATTTTATACAACAGGATGTTCAGTCTTCTAGATGTTACTCCGTTGCGTAATGCCCAACCTTCTAGTTAATATTCCCTCAGGCAATGTCCATTTGCGATAATCCGCCCTCAGGCAATATCTGATCTCTTAGGTGATACTCTCTCAGGTAACGTATTCTCCTGCTTCTTCGCTCCCTCTCCCTGATCCTTTACCTATGTAATCCTTGGCTCACTTGCTCTCTGTTCTCTCCCCACTATCACAGGCCCACACATATCCAAGCCTTCTGACGCTCGCACTATAAACACAGGACTGCTACCCAGGCTCCTACGGGGGTGAGCAAGCAGGGTGCCAAGCCACGGAGGCACCATGCCGTCCTTGTGAGTCTGTGAACACCCGAGTCCCAAAGAGATGGGGAGGGGAGGAGGAATGCCAAAAGTAACCCTTATTCTGGACGCTGCTTTGTCTAGCAGCTGCCCTCTTCCCACAAGTACTTAGTGGTAACATATTTGTCCAGATTGCGATTCACATGCTTTCTGTGCTGAGCCTTCTCTACAGATTTCTCTCTCTCTCTCTCTCTCTCTCTCTGTTTTAAGATGCTGATACTCGACCCATTACTGATTCCAACTCATTCTCAATGCACCTTTACATCAATGTGTCTCAGAACACTGAAACAGCAGATACACAATGGGAAGTTACATCTGATCTCTTAACATCACAGTCACATCACAGCTGAGGACGGAGAAGGAGATCCAAAAGTGAGACAAAGAAGAAAGCACAGATGCATCCAGAGGCAGAGCAGGATGCAGAAGGGGGAAACAGCTGCATGCAGAGCAGGCAAAGGCATAGCTGGATCGAAAGCAAGGTAGAAACAGACCTGGTTGCCACCTGCACAGCTCCTGAACAATTTAGAATGAGAACAGGTGGACAGGAACATTAAATACTGTAAAAGGACACCACTTAGCCCCCCACGGTCCTCTGTAATTTCAGCCAGAATGGATCATATGTCACTTTAGCCATTCCTCTCACTGCTCCCCAGCACACACACACATACACACACACACACACACATACACACACACACACACACAACATGCAGACAGTTATACACAGAGATGAACAGAGGTAATCTATTACTGAAGAAAGAGTCTGCTGTAATATGTTTTTAATATTTACAGAGCACTGCCAGTGATCCCACAGGAAAGCTGAGAGAGACATGAGAGGGATACAGGACTCTGAAGCCTGCAACACCTTGTGAGAGATGTCCAGAGGTCTGCAAAACTCCTGCATATTTAGTTAGTTAGTTAGTTATTTTAAAACATTTATAATCAGACAGACCAGAAATCTGTGCTATCTCTGGACAATTTTTACCTTGGTCCTGCAGAGGCCTGTCTTCCCCAAGACTGAGAGAGTTACTCTTACCCTGCACCAGAGTCATGGAATAAATGAATCAAGACAAACCATCCAAGTAGAGCAAGCGACTTCTAAATAAACATAATATTTAAAACCTCCTAAAAGGAGTTTGGTGTGTAAAATGTGTGTCTATGCCAGGGCCAGAGTCTGCTTTGCAATATTCCCAGGACAGGATTACATAATAAATAAATTCCAGTGCATCCTCCACAAATACAGATGGCAGGATTACAATGACAGGAGGAGGAAATCAAAGAGAGTAGGCCCTGTGTCCCACTGCAGACAACTTCTTCTAGGGCCCTTTAATCTCTCCTGTAAACTCTGTATCCTGCAAGCTGTGTCTCGGCTGTGACTAGGTTCCTGCAGGCAGGGAAACAGCAATGGTTTGGTCCAGTATCAGGCTTACAGTCACACTGACCAGGGCAGTTCAAAAGCAAGCGAAGGGAAGAACAGGCAGATCTGGGGGCACTTTCTGTGGACCTACACATGGACACTGGCAGATCCCAGTGTATCCTCCACAAATAAAGACACTGGCAGATCCCACTGTTCTCTCCACCAATACAGATACGAGCAGATCCCACCGCACCCTCCTCAAATACAGACACCGGCAGATCCCACCGCACCCTCCACAAATACAGACACCGGCAGATCCCACTTCACCCTCCACAAATACAGACACCGGCAGATCCCACCACACCCTCCACAAATACAGACACCGGCAGATCCCACTTCACCCTCCACAAATACAGACACCGGCAAATCCCACTTCACCCTCCACAATTACAGACACTGGCAGATCCCACTTCACCCTCCACAAATACAGACACCGGCAGATCCCACTTCACCCTCCACAAATACAGACAAAGCTGATCCCAATGCATCCTCAACAAATACAGACGTTGGCATATCCCACTTTACCCTCCACAAATACAGATGCCAGCAGATCCCAGTGCACCCTCCCAGATACAGACTCTGGCTGATCCCAGTGCACCTTCCACAAACAGACATCAACAGATCCCACCAGCAGAAGTGTCAGTACCAAGCAAATATTCCATAGTTTGGAGAGAAGACCTGTAAGTACCAAATGATGCAATCAGAGACCAAGAATATATGGCAGAAAGATACAAAAATTGTTCCAATTGCATTGGGTGCCACAGGCCTGATTAAAAAGAACTTCTAGCACATCTAGATATGTTGCCCGTGCACATTAATGTCAACTCTGACCATTGGCCTGTCCTCGGACCCTCCTTGGGTCCTTGCCTAAGTCCTGCCGGCCACTGAACCTAAGGGCTCAACCTGCAGGGAAAGGTGTTGGTAAGAGTGAAGACTAGACCCAGTCCCTGAGCGTGTGTGCCTCCTGACGGCATGGGCCTAGTGGGTTTGCCTGTTAGGTTGAGTTGATCACGCCTCAGTCCAAGGGTTCACTGACTGTGACATTCATTTGAAAAGGCTTCTATCCTGTGCTCTGCATGAGATGCCCGAGGCGACTTACAAATAAACATGCTGGTACCGTGGTCACTAGTCAATGGGGATTGGGCTGTGATTTTGCTTGGTGAGACAGCACAGTAATAACTCACAATGCCGGTGAAGGTGGGAGCCTCTGAACCTGTGGCCCCAGGGAGCCCTGCAATGGCTGATCTTGCCCTTGATAAGAATGCATCATACTGGCTTCCTCTACCCTAGCACAGTAACATAGCAGATGACAGACTAACTGCCTACCCAGTCCACTGCGCTGGCTACGGGCCATCTTCCAGTTGTCAGCCCTGACCCACCTGCAAGAGTCAGGTTCCCCTCAACACCCCAATGTCTTTTACCCCATGTTCTAAGCACTGCCCCTATATCTGTCCCCCCTCTGCTGGGAGGTTATTCCAGGTAGCCCTCCCTCCAACTTCATATCATGACCCCTTCTCCTGAAGTTTTCTGTGGAAAAAGGCACCTGCCAAATACCTGAATGTTTCTATCACATCCACCCCCCTTTCCCTTTTCTCCTCTGCAAAGTCCATTTTAAGCATCTTTCGCCCCTGTGCACAGTTTGTTTCACAGGCCTTGTAATCATTGTAGACGCCCTTCTGTGAACCACCCCCCACCCTCTCAAAGTCCTTACACAGGTGACCTCTCAAGGGCAATATTACCTCCTCTTCTTGCTGGTGCTCCTTCTAATAATGCCCCTGAGCATACTGTGAGCTCTCCCTGCTGCCTAACTTCAGGTCTTCTGAGATGATTACTCCTGGATCTCTTTCCCGTTTCACAGTTTCCAGGTCTTGTCCTCCTAACTGATAAGTGACTTTAATGGATTTTTTTGCACCTCAGGTACCTGAGATGAAACTCCGGGGGTCTACATTCAGGAGGAACCTTATAAACAATTTCTTCTCAGGAACCGTACTGGATTCAGGGAACGGACTCCAAAGTTTAAGGTTTATTTATTTTTATACCGTCATTTCAGTGGAACCATCATAACGGTGAACAATAAATTAAAGTAAGAAAATACAATATATAACCAAATCATATAAAACTTAATAATCAGTAAAACAGAAATACTAAAATAAACTTAAGTTAATCAATTAAAACAAAAAGATAATAAGATAAAATAGGATAAAAGAAAGGTGCTGAAATAATGCCGTGTTCAGTTGTCACTGTGATTTCAAGTAAGCACATTTAAAAAGCCATGTTTTAAGATCTGCCTTAAATTTCTTGACATCTGCTTGCAGTCTAATTTCTTCAGGCAGAGAGTTCCATAGTTTTGGGCTTGAAATCGATATTGCCCTTTTGCGAACTTGACAAAGTTTTGCCGATCTAATTGTTGGTACTGTTAATAGTCCTTTATTGGCTGACCGTAAGTTCCTCTGCGGTACATCATCGCCAAGGGGATGTACCGCAGAGGACATTTAATAATTTTGTTTTAAGCTAGCAATTATCTAGCTATTTAGCTAAATTTATGTACTTTTTAATTTAATTTAATTTATATTTTATTTCATTTTATTTTAACTTGTAAACCGTTTTGATAAAATTTTATTTTAAAAAGCGGTATATAAATACTTTTAAATAAATAAAATAAATAAATGATGAAAACCAAAAGAGTAACAGAAAGCCTGGGAGAGTGGCATTTATTTATTCATACTCTGCCTTTCAAGAGACCTCAGTTGATTACTTTCCGGGACTGTAGGTGCTTCCCTGTCCCCAGAGGGCCTCAGAAGCAATGGAGGGTGCAGTGACTTCCCCAAGGTCACAAGGAGCAACAGTGGGATTTGAACCCTGGATTCCCTGGCTTGTAGCCCACTGTGCTAATCACTAGTCTACACCTCCACTCCTAGTGGGAGAGGATCCCTAGTGGGTGAGAAGAAGGGGTGGCTGGGGATTGGCATTACACCAGCATCATCATCATCATTTATTTGTTGCCTGCTTTTCCAAGCGTTGTACAAAGGACTAATGCAGCAATGCAATCTGCCAGTACAGAGTGGCTTGTTGGGGGGGGGGTCACTGTTTCCAGGGAGGAAAGTGCCATGTTCCGAAGTTCACACAAGCATTAAAGGTGCAAGAGGGAAAATATTTGACCTAGGCGTGCATATACAATCTGATATTAAGGAACATCTATAGATCCAGTTTTGCATGCAGACGTGAGAAAGTTGTCAGCCAAGGTCTGTCAGGGGCTGGGCAGGAGCAGTTAGGTGTTCACGGTGGGCAGCCTGGATGGGCCTCGGGTCCTTATCTGCCTCATGTTCAGTTTTGATGACTTTACTCTTTTTAGCATTCAAACTCACTTTCCAAACCTTTCCCCAGTGCTTTTAGCTCACCTCTCATTTTTTCCATGCCATCTGCTATGTTTACCCTGTTGCACATTTTTGGATCGTGTGCAAAGGAGTATATGTTTCCCTCCGGTCTCTCTGGAAAGATGCTGAAAAGAACTGCTTCCAGCACTGAGTCCTGGGGTACCCTGCAGATAAACTTTGTCTGCACCAGCGTGGATTCCACCGACCACGCACGCTGTGCCCTGCTGCTCAACCACCACTTTCTGTGGCAAAGGGGGATTTGAACCCAGGAGTTTGTTCCAGTGCCCGCACGGCCAGCAGGCCCCCCCCCCCCCCATCGGTCTGCTCTGGGCTCACACACCTTCTTTTCTGGAAGAAGCCAGACCAATCCCCGAGTTTCCATTGCTTGTATGTCCTCTGGCCCAGAAGAGGAAAACATCCTCCGGTTAGTCACTGGAGCAAGGGGCCTGCACCCTGCAGTAAGGCTGCAGGGGCAGAACACAGCCTGAGCTCTTCGGAAGGGGCTGGGGCTCAGGATGCCCTGGACATAAGTCATACCTGCTGCTGCACGCCCTGCCCTCTGTGGTATTTCTTGGAGGGGGGGAACACATTCTGGGCTGTTGCTCACTGCTGGCTGGGCTGGGTGGGAGGGACTCAGACTCAGCAGCTCCAGTGTCTCGAACAAGAAACTTTTCATACTCCTTTCCGGAGAATTTCTTGATGGCTTTCGGTGACACTCCCCTAGCCCATACCGTATAAAAGAGGCTGGAAGAGTACAAGGTGTCTGTCCGACAGCTGCAGTTACCAGGTAAGAGACACACCTCTTTCTCTGCAGGAAAGTGGAAGGACCTCCCCAGGACAGTCTCGGACTGCCCCTCTCCATCTCTCTCTGTAGGAAAGTGCAAGGATCACCCCGGGACAGTCTCGGACGGCCTCTCCCCATATCTCACTGCAGGGAAGTGCTAAGACCTGCCTGGGACAGTCTTAGTCCTCCCCTCCCCGTCTCTCCCTGCAGGAAAGTGCTAGGAACTCCCGGGGTCAAACCACTTCTTCCTGTCTCTCCCAGAAGGAAAGTGAAAGGGACCTCCCTGAGACAGTCTGAGACTGCTCTTCCCTGTCTCTCACTGCAGGAAAGTGCTAAGACCTGCCTGGGAGAGTCTCGGGTTCACCACTTAACACCCACTCCCTGCAGAAAAGTTCAAAAACCTCCCTGGGAGTCTCAAATCGATCCTCCCCCCCTCCCTCTTCCCTGGGATACTCAACAGCCCCTCTCCTCTTATTTCACTAGGGCAATCTCAAACCACTCCCGCCCCCTGTCTGTCTCATGCCAGCCCTCCCTCCTTGTATCTCACCAAGGCAGTCTCAGACTGCCCCCTCCTTACCTCCTTCTCTTTGGGGCAGTCTCCTCAGAGAGCTGTGGCTCTGTGGGGCCTCTCCCTCCCCCTCTCTGTCTGCAGCTCGCTGTAGGATCATCTCACACTTGCATCCAGCCACCAGCTTCACTGGGGTCACTGAATCTCTCCAGTAAGAGCTGGAAGAGCAGGATTATATATATATATATATATATATCTATATCTATATATATTAATAACAATGCAGTCCTTAGACTGAACCGCTCTTTCTCCTGCCACCAGTGCAGGACAGCAGACACCAGCCTGGGACAGAGAGGAACTCCCTGGACAGGGGAAACCTGTGAACAAGCCCTGCCACTCGGCACCCACTTGCCAAAGACACAGCCTGCCCTTACCTCCCCTCCCACCCTGCTGCCGTTCCCTCTCCCAGACTCCCCCCCCCCCCCCCCCCAACCTGCTGCTGTACCCTCTTTCCCCTTTCCAGGCTCCCCCAGCAAGGTCCCTACAGCCGCTTTCTGTTCTCTCTGTCTTCTAGAGCTGCTCTGAGCCTCGGCCTACGCGCAGCCCTTGTGGACAAAAATGAAAAGGGGTTTGTAGCCTCAAGAAATACAAAGTAGTCCAAAAGGCGGAGGAGGGGGGTTTCTGGGGTGGTGCTGCCCTCTGAAAAGCCAGAAAGAGCAGCAAAGGGAAGCACTCCACTGACAATGAAAATCCAGAGAGGCTGCCCCCTTGGTAGTACCAAAGGAGAGTGTGTTATGGGGGTGGGAGTAGCCCCCCTCCAGAAACGTGGGTGGCATACAGACTCCTCCTGCACAAGGGCAGGGCAGTCATCCAGGACAGCTGCCTAGGGCATAAAGAAAAAATTGACTGAAACAGATGAAAAGCCAGGAAGAGTGCAGCTCTCCTCCTAGCAGGGACAGATTTAACATTTGGGCACCCGCAGGCACCAGTATCACATTGGCACACGTCAGGCTGTGCCAGGACTTGGCCTTAGAACGAGCAGAAGTAGGATCGCCTTTGGCCTGAAAATTGGACGACTTCAAAATTTGGTGTCCTAGGCAGTTGCCCATGTTGCTTGTGCCTAAATCCAGGCCTGCCTCTCGGCACCCCTAAGGTGCGCTCTGCAGACTGCCCACTTTAACCCTCAGTTCTGGGCACATTTTTTTGTGTGAAAACTTTACTGCCAATGCAGTGAGGGGTTTTGAGCGTAGAACAATGTACAGGTTAGCACCCTCTCATGCAAATCCCAGGCAAGTGATGGCCTTAGCTAGCACTCCCAATGCAGAGAGGCGCTGGCTTTACCTCGTGTTTTCTTAGCTATCACCCCCAATGCACAGAGGCGCTGGCTTTACCTCGTGTTTTCTTAGCTATCACATCCCAATGCAGAGAGGCGCTGGCTTTACCTCGTGTTTTCTTAGCTATCACCCCCAATGCAGAGAGACGCTGGCTTTACCTCGTGTTTTCTTAGCTATCACATCCCAATGCAGAGAGGCGCTGGCTTTACCTCGTGTTTTCTTAGCTATCACATCCCAATGCAGAGAGGCGCTGGCTTTACCTCGTGTTTTCTTAGCTATCACCCCCAATGCAGAGAGGTGCGCTGGCTTTACCTCGTGTTTTCTTAGCTATCACATCCCAATGCAGAGAGGCGCTGGCTTAACTCGTGTTTTCTTAGCTATCACCCCCAATGCAGAGAGGCGCTGGCTTTACCTCGTGTTTTCTTAGCTATCACCCCCAATGCAGGGAGGCGCTGGCTTTACCTCGTGTTTTCTTAGCTATCACCCCCAATGCAGAGAGGCGCAGGCTTTACCTCCTGTTTTCTTAGCTATCACCCCCAATGCAGAGAGGCGCTGGCTTTACCTCGTGTTTTCTTAGCTATCACCCCCAATGCAGAGAGGCGCTGGCTTTACCCTCGTGTTTTCTTAGCTATCATCCCCAATGCAGAGAGGCGCTGGCTTTACCTCGTGTTTTCTTAGCTATCACTCCCAATGCAGAGAGGCGCTGGCTTTACCTCGTGTTTTCTTAGCTATCACCCCCAATGCAGAGAGGCGCAGGCTTTACCTCCTGTTTTCTTAGCTATCACCCCCAATGCAGAGAGGCGCTGGCTTTACCTCGTGTTTTCTTAGCTATCACCCCCAATGCAGAGAGGCACTGGCTTTACCCTCGTGTTTTCTTAGCTATCATCCCCAATGCAGAGAGGCGCTGGCTTTACCTCGTGTTTTCTTAGCTATCACTCCCAATGCAGAGAGGCGCGCTGGCTTTACCTCGTGTTTTCTTAGCTATCACACACAGTGCAGAGAGGCGCTGGCTTTACCTCGTGTTTTCTTAGCTATCACCCCCAATGCAGAGAGGCGCTGGCTTTACCCTCGTGTTTTCTTAGCTATCATCCCCAATGCAGAGAGGCGCTGGCTTTACCTCGTGTTTTCTTAGCTATCACTCCCAATGCAGAGAGGCGCGCTGGCTTTACCTCGTGTTTTCTTAGCTATCACCCCCAATGCAGAGAGGCGCTGGCTTTACCTCGTGTTTTCTTAGCTATCACTCCCAATGCAGAGAGGCGCTGGCTTTACCTCGTGTTTTCTTAGCTATCACTCCCAATGCAGAGAGGCGCTGGCTTTACCTCGTGTTTTCTTAGCTATCACTCCCAATGCAGAGAGGTGCGCTGGCTTTACCTCGTGTTTTCTTAGCTATCACCCCCAATGCAGAGAGAGGCGCTGGCTTTACCTCGTGTTTTCTTAGCTATCACCCCCAATGCAGAGAGGCGCTGGCTTAACTCGTGTTTTCTTAGCTATCACCCCCAATGCAGAGAGGCGCTGGCTTTACCTCGTGTTTTCTTAGCTATCACCCCCAATGCAGAGAGAGGCGCTGGCTTTACCTCGTGTTTTCTTAGCTATCACATCCAAATGCAGAGAGGCGCTGGCTTTACCTCGTGTTTTCTTAGCTATCACATCCCAATGCAGAGAGACGCTGGCTTTACCTCGTGTTTTCTTAGCTATCACCCCCAATGCAGAGAGACGCTGGCTTTACCTCGTGTTTTCTTAGCTATCACCCCCAATGCAGAGAGGCACTGGCTTTACCTCGTATTTTCTTAGCTATCACCCCCAATGCAGAGAGGCGCTGGCTTTACCTCGTGTTTTCTTAGCTATCACATCCCAATGCAGAGAGGCGCTGGCTTTACCTCGTGTTTTCTTAGCTATCACCCCCAATGCAGAGAGACGCTGGCTTTACCTCGTGTTTTCTTAGCTATCACCCCCAATGCAGAGAGGCACTGGCTTTACCTCGTGTTTTCTTAGCTATCACCCCCAATGCAGAGAGGCGCTGGCTTTACCTCGTGTTTTCTTAGCTATCACCCCCAATGCAGAGAGGCGCTGGCTTTACCTCGTGTTTTCTTAGCTATCACTCCCAATGCAGAGAGGCGCTGGCTTTACCTCGTGTTTTCTTAGCTATCACTCCCAATGCAGAGAGGTGCGCTGGCTTTACCTCGTGTTTTCTTAGCTATCACCCCCAATGCAGAGAGAGGCGCTGGCTTTACCTCGTGTTTTCTTAGCTATCACCCCCAATGCAGAGAGGCGCTGGCTTAACTCGTGTTTTCTTAGCTATCACCCCCAATGCAGAGAGGCGCTGGCTTTACCTCGTGTTTTCTTAGCTATCACCCCCAATGCAGAGAGAGGCGCTGGCTTTACCTCGTGTTTTCTTAGCTATCACATCCAAATGCAGAGAGGCGCTGGCTTTACCTCGTGTTTTCTTAGCTATCACATCCCAATGCAGAGAGACGCTGGCTTTACCTCGTTTTCTTAGCTATCACATCCCAATGCAGAGAGGCGCTGGCTTTACCTCGTGTTTTCTTAGCTATCACCCCCAATGCAGAGAGACGCTGGCTTTACCTCGTGTTTTCTTAGCTATCACCCCCAATGCAGAGAGGCACTGGCTTTACCTCGTGTTTTCTTAGCTATCACCCCCAATGCAGAGAGGCGCTGGCTTTACCTCGTGTTTTCTTAGCTATCACCCCCAATGCAGAGAGGCGCTGGCTTTACCTCGTGTTTTCTTAGCTATCACCCCCAATGCAGAGAGGCGCTGGCTTTACCTCGTGTTTTCTTAGCTATCACCCCCAATGCAGAGAGGCGCTGGCTTTACCCTCGTGTTTTCTTAGCTATCACCCCCAATGCAGAGAGGCGCTGGCTTTACCTCGTGTTTTCTTAGCTATCACCCCCAATGCAGAGAGGCGCTGGCTTTACCTCGTGTTTTCTTAGCTATCACCCCCAATGCAGAGAGGCGCTGGCTTTACCTCGTGTTTTCTTAGCTATCACCCCCAATGCAGAGAGGCGCTGGCTTTACCCTCGTGTTTTCTTAGCTATCACCCCCAATGCAGAGAGGCGCTGGCTTTACCTCGTGTTTTCTTAGCTATCACTCCCAATGCAGAGAGGCGCGCTGGCTTTACCTCGTGTTTTCTTAGCTATCACACACAGTGCAGAGAGGCGCTGGCTTTACCTCGTGTTTTCTTAGCTATCACCCCCAATGCAGAGAGGCGCTGGCTTTACCTCGTGTTTTCTTAGCTATCACTCCCAATGCAGAGAGGCGCTGGCTTTACCTCGTGTTTTCTTAGCTATCACTCCCAATGCAGAGAGGCGCTGGCTTTACCTCGTGTTTTCTTAGCTATCACTCCCAATGCAGAGAGGCGCTGGCTTTACCTCGTGTTTTCTTAGCTATCACTCCCAATGCAGAGAGGTGCGCTGGCTTTACCTCGTGTTTTCTTAGCTATCACCCCCAATGCAGAGAGAGGCGCTGGCTTTACCTCGTGTTTTCTTAGCTATCACCCCCAATGCAGAGAGGCGCTGGCTTAACTCGTGTTTTCTTAGCTATCACCCCAAATGCAGAGAGGCGCTGGCTTTACCTCGTGTTTTCTTAGCTATCACCCCCAATGCAGAGAGAGGCGCTGGCTTTACCTCGTGTTTTCTTAGCTATCACATCCAAATGCAGAGAGGCGCTGGCTTTACCTCGTGTTTTCTTAGCTACCACATCCCAATGCAGAGAGACGCTGGCTTTACCTCGTGTTTTCTTAGCTATCACCCCCAATGCAGAGAGACGCTGGCTTTACCTCGTGTTTTCTTAGCTATCACCCCCAATGCAGAGAGGCGCTGGCTTTACCTCGTGTTTTCTTAGCTATCACATCCCAATGCAGAGAGGCGCTGGCTTTACCTCGTGTTTTCTTAGCTATCACCCCCCAATGCAGAGAGACGCTGGCTTTACCTCGTGTTTTCTTAGCTATCACCCCCAATGCAGAGAGGCACTGGCTTTACCTCGTGTTTTCTTAGCTATCACCCCCAATGCAGAGAGGCGCTGGCTTTACCTCGTGTTTTCTTAGCTATCACCCCCAATGCAGAGAGGCGCTGGCTTTACCTCGTGTTTTCTTAGCTATCACTCCCAATGCAGAGAGGCGCTGGCTTTACCTCGTGTTTTCTTAGCTATCACTCCCAATGCAGAGAGGTGCGCTGGCTTTACCTCGTGTTTTCTTAGCTATCACCCCCAATGCAGAGAGAGGCGCTGGCTTTACCTCGTGTTTTCTTAGCTATCACCCCCAATGCAGAGAGGCGCTGGCTTAACTCGTGTTTTCTTAGCTATCACCCCCAATGCAGAGAGGCGCTGGCTTTACCTCGTGTTTTCTTAGCTATCACCCCCAATGCAGAGAGAGGCGCTGGCTTTACCTCGTGTTTTCTTAGCTATCACATCCAAATGCAGAGAGGCGCTGGCTTTACCTCGTGTTTTCTTAGCTATCACATCCCAATGCAGAGAGACGCTGGCTTTACCTCGTTTTCTTAGCTATCACATCCCAATGCAGAGAGGCGCTGGCTTTACCTCGTGTTTTCTTAGCTATCACCCCCAATGCAGAGAGGTGCGCTGGCTTTACCTCGTGTTTTCTTAGCTATCACCCCCAATGCAGAGAGAGGCGCTGGCTTTACCTCGTGTTTTCTTAGCTATCACCCCCAATGCAGAGAGGCGCTGGCTTAACTCGTGTTTTCTTAGCTATCACCCCCAATGCAGAGAGGCGCTGGCTTTACCTCGTGTTTTCTTAGCTATCACCCCCAATGCAGAGAGAGGCGCTGGCTTTACCTCGTGTTTTCTTAGCTATCACATCCAAATGCAGAGAGGCGCTGGCTTTACCTCGTGTTTTCTTAGCTATCACATCCCAATGCAGAGAGACGCTGGCTTTACCTCGTTTTCTTAGCTATCACATCCCAATGCAGAGAGGCGCTGGCTTTACCTCGTGTTTTCTTAGCTATCACCCCCAATGCAGAGAGACGCTGGCTTTACCTCGTGTTTTCTTAGCTATCACCCCAATGCAGAGAGGCACTGGCTTTACCTCGTGTTTTCTTAGCTATCACCCCCAATGCAGAGAGGCGCTGGCTTTACCTCGTGTTTTCTTAGCTATCACCCCCAATGCAGAGAGGCGCTGGCTTTACCTCGTGTTTTCTTAGCTATCACCCCCAATGCAGAGAGGCGCTGGCTTTACCTCGTGTTTTCTTAGCTATCACCCCCAATGCAGAGAGGCGCTGGCTTTACCTCGTGTTTTCTTAGCTATCACCCCCAATGCAGAGAGGCGCTGGCTTTACCTCGTGTTTTCTTAGCTATCACCCCCAATGCAGATACGCGCTGGCTTTACCTCGTGTTTTCTTAGCTATCACCCCCAATGCAGAGAGGCGCACTGGCTTTAACGCATGTTTTTTACCACTGGAAACTTAACTCGTAGTCGAAGGTGAAAGCTGCAGTTCCAATGCCGGGAGCTGAATTCCAGATGTATGTGCACATAAGGGTTGTTTTCTGTGCAAGGAACTGGGAGGGGCAAGTGACCGTTCCTTTGCCCCTTCTCTGCCCTTTTTTTTTACTGCAGTGCTGGAAGCCAGATCTTGCTCCCTACCTAGGCAGGGACTTGGCTGGCAGCCGGAGCTGGCCTTACTGTATAGGCTTGAGGGTTTGGGCATGTATGGGTGGCTGAAGACTCCTCTCCCCCACTGTCTGAACTAAAATGTGCGCTGTCTATGTAAAAAGCTGAGCGCTGGGTTTGCGCTCTTGTTAAACTCCTGATGCATTAGCATCCGTTTGCTTCCCACATCAGGAGACAGCATTTTGTTTACTGCGTGGGTTAAGACTGTGCACTAAACCTCAGCCTGCAGTTTTGCCGTGCACCTGTTTACACTGGATCCTGTAGGAAGAGAGGGAAAGAGGGCTTGGGATTGGAGTGGAGGGAGAGACATTAGAACACCTAAGTTATGATCTGCACTACCCAGAAAGAAACCCCAGCCCAGTCTGGACACCGCACCTGGTTGATTTCTTTTCAGTCCTCACAAACCATGCTCAATCTACACTATTTGTAAATTGTTCTGGAAGGTTCTTCTCCCCCTGCCCTCCTCCCAGGTAACTCTACTCCCAACCAAAGTAATGTTCAGTAACTTTATTATAACCTAGATTTAGCAAATGTTGAATTAGATGTTTGACTCACCGAGTCACACGCTCAGGCTAGCGCACAGGTTGACCCGTGGTTCGACCCGCTTTTTTTGAACGTGCCTCCATAACCCCTGATGCGATAAGGAGATCAGTGAGTCCAAAACGCGCGTCGAAACCAGCGCGTGGTTAATAGTGCTCATCGCATGTAAATACCACCTTTGTTGGGTTATTAGCTAGTACCCCCTTATGTAAAAAAATAACCGTGTGCCCGACGTGCACATTTTAACCCTCAAAACTTAACGCCAGCCTCAGAGCTAGCAATAAGTCTTGAGAAGCCCCAAAAGTTTAAAAGAAAAGCCGATCATACTGCTTTTTTGTGGTTCCTCCGACTTAATATCGTGGCGATATTAAATCGGAGGAACCACATAAAAGCAGCAACGTGAACAATAAAATTAAAAAAAAATGTCTTGAAGGCGGTCAGGTTAGGGAAAAGGACGGACGTAAAATTGAGCGTCTGTTTTCCTAATCTGCACCCAGCAACTTCTCCTGGGCGCCCGATGCCGAGGGAGGCGCTAGGGGCGCACAATTTGGCGCCTGGGAGAGGTGGATGGGTGCACGTTAGGAAAGTGGGCGCTCAGTCATGAGCATCCGTTTTCCCCGCACAGGTATTGCATTGGCCTGCCAGGGATGAAGAATCTGAAAAGCTGGAGGCAACCACATTATGGGATAACGGCTCAGATAAGCAGGTAAAGGTCATGCCTCAAAGAGCTGAAATTCCAAGTGGGGGAAAAAAAAAGAGAGATTTGCAGAAGATAGGAAGGATGAAGGCATGTCAGATAGTGTAGAAAGGTACTCCCCTGGTATCTGGATTCCATTATGGCTGATGAAGAATGAGCTCGCCCGCCATTCCAGTCTAAAGCAGCCAAGAAAGAAGCCTTAGTAACTGGTTTTACCCCATTTCTGTATGTCTTAGGGTTGCAACTTCTAAAAAGTGTAAGATGGCTGCAAACGCTACTGAACTGGAGAATGGAATCAAAGTCATCGTCTATACTTTCTTTACGTATTCACAAGAGGAAGGGAAGGAAAACACTCTGACACTAACTGAGTTCACAAAGATGGTGAACCAGGAGCTGCCCAATATCATGAAGGTAAGGAGGAGGCTGGGGAAGGTGGAGGGTGGCAGAAGAGCTTATCCTATGCCCCAATTCATGAAGGTAAAGAGGGATCTGAACTTATTCCAGGCCTCAACTCATGAAGGTAAAGGAAGGGGGGATCAAAGGATCAGAGCTAGCTCATGCCCCAATTCATGAATGTAAGGGGGAAGGGGAAGTCAGAGCTTATCCCATGTCCTAACTCATGAATGTAAGGGGGGGGGGTCAGATCTTATCCTATGCCCCAAAACTCATGACTGTAAAATAAGTGAGGGGTAAGAGCATATCCCATGCCCAACTCATGAAGGTAAAGGGGTAGGTGGGGGTCAAAGCTTATCCCATGTCAACTCATGAATGTAATGGGAGGGGGGGTTTCAGAGCTTATCCCATGTCCTAACTCATGAGTGCAAAAGGGGGAGGGTCAGAACCTATCCCATGACCCAACTTGTGAATGTAAATGGGGGGGGGGGGGTGTTTCAGAGCTTATCCCATGTCTTAACTCATTAATGTAAGGGGGAGTGGGGGGTCAGAGTTTGTCATGCCCCAACTCATGAAAAGGAATAGAATTTATTACAGGCGCCAACCCCTGAATGTAAAGAAGGCAGAATCGGGGGATCAGACCTTATCCTATAGGAAAGAGAAGCTTATAAATGCTTACCTCGTGAAGGTAAAACGGGAAGAGGGAGCCTTGCTTTCCCATGCATGCCAAACTCATGAAGGGAAGAGGATGTAAGCAGAGCTTATTCAAGATATGATCAACTCTGCTGCCACAACTGGTAATTCATGTTACCATTCTTTCTGCTGTGGGAAAACAGATTGGGCAGAAGGATTGCGTGCTTCTGTATGTCTGGATATAGGAGCACTCAGGCCTTCTACAAAGCCCTATCTGCCATGATACAGCAGCGACTGTGCAGAAACTTTCTGCATGAACTAAACCAGTTGATGGGCCCGCGTGGGGTGGAGTGATTACCTTAGAGTAGGGGATGGCTCAATATGTTGTGATGCCATGAAGGTTTCTAATGAGAGATCCTACTGCAGCAGACACGTGGCTCAGCATTGCCAGATTTTCTCCCCGATTACAGAAAATGGAAACTAATCTTCTTCTCCCTCCCACACTTGTGTTAGGACGCTGGGCCTCTGGACGAGAAGATGAAAGCTTTCGATGTCAATCAAGATCAGGAACTAACGTTTTCAGAATACTGGAGGCTCATTGGATTGCTGGCCAGGGACATAAAGAAAGAGAACTATGGCAAGAAAAAGTGAGAGACGCGAAGGAGTCAGAGGCATGGGCAGCCCAGAGGCTTCAACACCTCCAAGATGCAGATAACATAGTCAGTGCCCGGTAGCCCCAACACAGAGCTTTTCCATGCACACAATTACTAATAAAAGCATTTTACATTGTTTGGGAGTCTGTTGCCTTGTTTCTGCTTTATCTTGTTGCTTTAGATACTGTTGCTGCAAGAACTCTTCTTGCACAGTAAATGATGGTAGAAAGGGACCAAGCAGCCCCTCCACTCTATCCAGTTAGTCCGGCCACACTTGCAAGGACCTATCCCAGCTGCCAGCTGTAGCAGCTTCAGGGCCTTTAGGATATTGTTTCTTACCCAGCACAGCTTTTCTCATCTTCCCCTCTTAGTTCTCTAGCATCCTGGACAGATGAGCATACAAAGTCCCCACACTTCATCCTCCCATGCCATGGAGCTTGGTAATATATCTACCTGATATTGTTTATAAGTTCCTATGTTTATTTAATTTTAATTTTAATATGGATAATCTATAATTCCAAGTAGTTCAACCAAACTTTTTGCTCTTTTGCCCTCTACAAAAATGTACCTCATGTGTTATCTAGTTTACCTGCTATCTTCGTTCATTGTAATTTCCTTTCACAGTTACCTGTAAACCGACATGATGTGTCCTACGAATGCCGGTATATAAAAAGCCTTAAATAAATAAATAATCATCTGACCGGCTACCAAAACTACATGAGTCAGAGCAGCCTCCATCCACTTGGTGACCTCTCTCTTTTTTTCCCTGCTTCCCTTCAGAATACAATACGAATTTGGGATCAGTGGAAATCTTCTTTAGTGGGCAATACCCCTTATTTTTTTTATCTCTTGCACTTATTTCATAACGCTACTTTTCCTGCTGATATGATGTCCCAGTCGTTTTCGGTTACCCAAGGTATTATCTGTATTGGCCACCTACTCTGGAATGGCACAGATTGGGAGACCTTAAATGAAAAATATAACTTAAGCCCTGGGATCTTTCTCGCTTATGCTCAGATTCGCCATTTCTTGAACTCACCTTTTAGAGCTGGAGCCATTTGCCCAACTAAATCGCTTTTTGAAAACTTTTGTGAGCAGTCTGATAAAATGTGAGGCTTAATCTCCAAAATTTATAGTATCCTCAATAAACGACCTGCTGATACTTATCGCTATACTACAGAGTGGTACCAAGACTTGGGCGTATCACTGAGTGAAGACGACTGGGACCGTAGTGTGTAACAGGACAGCAAAATGTTCTGTTTCTGCCAACCTCCAAGAACATTGTTACAAGGTGTTGTATATAGATGGCACTTGACTCCCCATGAAGCTTAAAAGGATCTTTTCCTCTATAATCAGATAAATGCTGGAGAAATTGTGGCCAACAGGGCACTTACTTCCATGTTTGGTGGCGGAGCAAATTGTTTATTGGTTATCCCTAATTGTTGAGGACGTGATAGACCCCAGGTATATTCTATTGAACATGCCAGTAGAAGGGCTCAATGAGTACAATCAACGTTTCTGCCTCCAGGTGTACACAGCTGCTCGCTGTGAACTAGCCAGGGTATGGAAACAGCCCCACACACCACCACCTTTATGACCATTATCGTTTAAGCTCATCTTACAGCTTTGAAAAGGATCATTTACCTTCGTTTAAATGTACCTGGGAACCATTTACAGTTTGGCTAGAGGTCCAGAAAAAGGATGTCTGACCTGGGGGGGGGGGAAGCTTTATTAAAACTAGATTTACCATACTGGGTCAGACCAAGGGTCCATCAAGCCCAGCATCCTGTTTCCAACAGTGGCCAATCCAGGTCATAAGAACCTGACAAGTTCCCAAACACTAAGTCTATTCCATGTTACCATGGCTAATGGCAGTGGCTATTCTCTAAGTGAACTTAATAGCAGGTAATGGACTTCTCCTCCAAGAACTTATCCAATCCTTTTTTAAACACAGCTATACTAACTGCACTAACCACATCCTCTGGCAACAAATTCCAGAGTTTAATTGTGCGTTGAGTGAAAAAGAACTTTCTCCAATTAGTTTTAAATGTGCCCCATGCTAACTTCATGGAGTGCCCCCTATTCTTTCTTCCCTTTATGGTCTCACTGATGTATTTTTAGTGCTATACCACTGATTATCTGGACTTGTCGCCCGACACAATATTTGTTTGACCCCGTAAGGATAGATAATCACTCACGCATTGAACCCCTGACCTTGTGAGCCCATAGGTTTGTTTCTACAATCATCTTTTCTATAAATTGCTTTGTTGATACTTGTACAGGCCTAGTTTTTCTCGCTGTGTTGGAGGGGGAGGGAGTTGAACTAGACTTGAAATGTTCACGACCATATTTCCACTCTTGGATATTCTTGTATTCTGCACTGTATTTTTTATTGTGGTCAATACATTTTTCCATTAAAAAAAACCCAAAACAAAACTGAGTGAGGCTGTGGCCCTAACATCCGACCCCCTAGGTCCCCCAGCCTTACTGGTCTGTAAGCAGCCACAACTAACCTTGGTTTCTGGGGGCAAAAAAAATAGGATTATAAATGGTTTCATCCAGAGTGAGGGTTAGGGGGCTTGTCTCCAGGGCTTAAAAGCAGGTTTGTGATTCAGATAATTTCACTGGCGTGACCATTTTACATGAGCTGACAAAATACAGAGAACGAATAAACTAGGGAAAAGGCATTAGAAACTAAAAGCGCCAGGTTAGGGAAAGAACATGGCAGGGACGTGAGCCGGGCTGAGATTCCTTCCTGCACGTTCACTATCGCAGGAGGAGCTGGGGCTGGGAGGAGCTGAGGGAGGGAGGAGGAAGCTGGGAGGACGGGACTCTGCCAAGCTTTCTCTTTCCACCTTCTCCCTTCGGTGTTTGCCACTCAGCGCTCTCATGGACGGTGACCAGAGGGCGGATCTGTTCCTGGGGCTGAGGATGCAGGTACAGGGGAATACCGCATGCATGGTTAGTCTTCCACTGGGGGGGGGGCGTCCTGGTTAGCAGATGGCTGCATATGTTCAGCACAGACTGATCCAGTCCTGGTTTTGTTCTCTGGCGTGCTGGAGGTATGCATGGAGCTCGAAGAGAGAGAGACCAGCAGCAGGCTGCTCTCTGGAGGTGGCTGCATTAACTGCTTCCTTTTTGCGCTTGCAGGTTGGTTCGTGTTAGCTCCTGGCAGTCACAGAGACGGTGGTGGGGCCAGTCCACATGCCAGCAGGCTCAACTCAGGGTAAAGTCCATCTTTTCCTGCTTGTGGTTACCTGCCCAGTCGCACTTTCACCCTGGGGAGGGGGGTGCAGGGATCTTCCTTCTGGGTTTTCCTCTTAGCACCTGGTCCTCACCTTGGTCTGTCCTTATCTTAGCAGAGAGGAGCTGTGCTAGCTTCTTGGGGGAGGCCAGGCCTGTCAGTCTAGGAGAGTTCACAGATGAACGGGTTTAATGAGGCAGGAGCTTTCCAGCACAAGACGAATCCTTTTCCTCGCTGCCATTAATCATTACAGAGTTGTGACGGATGCAGGGGACTGATGCAGCCCTGGGCCGCCTGCTTGTCAGCATGCCAGTGGTTCTGCTACCCTGCGATTCCTGAGTCCACATTCTGCACCTTGGGATGGTCTGGTGGCTCTGTGTCAGTGTTGTGTGGTCCTGTGCAGCACACCCAGCTCTGATTCCCGAGTCCAGCTGCTTGCACTGGTCCAGTGGCTCTGTGTGATCCCAGGCAGGATACCCAGGTCTAATTCCCGAGCCCAGCTCCTGCTCCTTGCACTGGACTGGGACTCGGAGTCAGTCCTCTGCGACCCCCGTGCAGGATGCCCAGGTCTGATTCCCAAGTTCAGCTTCTGATCCGTGGCCTGGCTAGTGCAGGGAAGGCTATAATGACTGGGTTAGAAGGAAGGCAGTAAAACAATTGGCGAAGAGAAATGCCCCTTCTCTCCTGAAGATTCCTGGCTCTGCAGCCCAGCCGAACACCCGTGTGTCAGAAGATGCAGCTGGCAGCTTAGGATTTCTTTTCTTTTTTTGTTGAGGGCTTCTGGTCACTGCTGCGCATCCTTAGGGACCATTTCTGCCTTGAGCTGCCCCGTTTGAGGAGTGCAAAATTTCCCTCGTACATTGAAGACTGCAGTAATGTCAGGGGCAGGCTTGTCTTTTTCTCCTGTAACTCCTCAGCAGGTCCCCACTCATTTCCCAGACTGCCGTTAGGCAATGCTGTTCAGCTTCAGCCTCCTGCATCACTTAATACATTGCTGCCAGCCAGTGAGCCTGCAGCCAGGGCCTGAGAAGCATCCAAATGTGATTCAGGCGCTGTCCATCGAGCTCTGGGGCTTCATCACTGCACGTAATGCAAAGGGGCAGTCACAGGGTCAAGAAACCAGGAGTGAGTGCTGGTGCTTGAGAATCTTGTTCATCTCTCGCAGTCTTTGACCATCATGGGCCCCATCACGTGGCTGTGACATTTGTGGCAGGACACTGCAGGAGTTTTACCATTGCCTTCTGCAGCCCAGAGCTCCCTGCAGGTACTAGCCAGGCCTGACCTTGCCTAACTTCTCAGATCTGAGGGGTTTATGGCCGGGGTGGGGGTGGGGGTGGGGGGAACGGCGACTACAAGGTTGGATTTCTGACAACTGGTGACGGAGCTTCACATGGTCCCAAAGGGCAGGCCCCTGGCTCCAGTGTCCATCTAACTTTTGGCTAAAGCAGCGTGGTTGCCGTTTTGGTCCACTGGAGTATGCAGAGATAAAAGTAATTAACAAAAAAATATAAGCTGCTACCTTTTTATCGGACTAGCGATATACATTTCTGTACATCCCCTTCCTCCACTCCAAACAGAATGAGCAGATCTGAAGAAAAGATGAAGTTTCCTGAACATACAAATGAATGGTGGTGGTGGGAAGGGGAAAGGCAAGGATGTGTTGAAATGAGAAGAAGGTAACAGCAGAATTATTTCTGGTACTGAGTTAAAGAGCCCCAAAGTCTCTCTCTAGTCCATATTAGGTGCTATCACCCAAGAAAGAGGTGTCATAGTGGATAACACATTGAAATCGTCGGTTCAGTGTGCTGTGGCAGTCAAAAAAGCAAACAGAATGTTGGGAATTATTAGAAAGGGAATGGTGAATAAAACGGAAAATGTCATAATGCCTCTGTATCGCTCCATGGTGAGACCGCACCTTGAATACTGTGTACAATTCTGGTCGCTGCGTCTCAAAAAAGATATAATTGCGATGGAGAAGGTACAGAGAAGGGCAACCAAAATGATAAAGGGGATGGAACAGCTCCCCTATGAGGAAAGGCTAGAGAGGTTAGGACTCTTCAGCTTGGAGAAGAGACAGCTGAGGGGGGATATGATAGAGGTCTTTAAGATCATGAGAGGTCTAGAATGGGTAGATGTGAATCGGTTATTTACTCTTTCGGATAATAGAAAGACTAGGGGGCACTCCATGAAGTTAGCATGGGGCACATTTAAAACTAATCGGAGAAAGTTCTTTTTCACTCAACGCACAATTAAACTCTGGAATTTGTTGCCAGAGGATGTGGTCAGTGCAGTTAGTATAGCTGTGTTTAAAAAAGGATTGGATAAGTTCTTGGAGGAGAAGTCCTTTACCTGCTATTAATTGAGTTGACTTAGAGAATAGCCACTGCCATTAGCAATGGTAACATGGAATAGGCTTAGTTTTTGGGTACTTGCCAGGTTCTTATGGCCTGGATTGGCCACTGTTGGAAACAAGATGCTGGGCTTGATGGGTCCTTGGTCTGACCCAGTATGGCATGTTCTTATGGGGGACCCTCTGCACTGCTGCCACGTCCACGTTTTACAGGTAGCTGGGAAGAAGACTGGGACACCGCCTACACCTGCTTACTCTCATGGATGTGAAAGTACAATCTACATGTATTATTCTCCTTTCCTGACCCAAACCTGGTGATAAAATCAACACACTGTGGAACAGGGAAGAGGAAGGGCCCTTCTACCCAGCTGCATTGCTGGGCGAGATTGCCCGCTTTATCTTCATATCCAATTGTTTGATCATTTTAACTTCAGACGTAGCATCCTGCCTTGCAAAAACCCGCCGGAAGTGCAGGACAAGAAGACTCTCACAGAGACACAAAATCCCATATCACAAAGAAGAGCAGGGGGCACCTCCATGGGGCCAACATCTTCCAGGGGCCAGACTGTGACCTCCTGATCAGGTCGCAGGGAAGGAACTTCAGAACCACCCAGCACCCTAGACACTGGGCGATAAACATGGTCAAGCAATTCAGTACGAACAGAAAAGCATTTAACTCGCTGCCAGACATAATTTCACGCCTCTCTGCCTCGTTGAAGTGACTCTGCTAACACACAAAATGTCTCCCCTTTCCCACCACCACGATAATGTGGCAGCCTCAGCCTTTCTTTGGACCTGCTCGTTCTGTTTGGAGCAGAGGAAGGGGATGTAGTCCAGAAATGTGTGATGTTACTCCAAGAAGAAGGTAGCAGCTTCTAAGATGTTTTGCCGACCTTTACTTTCTGTGCAGTTGAATGTTTGGTTGCCAAGTCCCTAGCTCATGGCTGTGTAATGTGAGTAAATGTGGAGGTGTCAGCTCTCCTACACACACACACACACACACACACACATACACGCCTGCTGCCTTCCTCTTGCAGTCCTTCCTGGATGCCTGGCATGCACATCCTGTTATTCCTGTTCCCATTTGCTTTATCCCAGTGCTTTGGTTTCTGATGTACCGTACAGCGGATCCTTCACAATCCAGAGCTTCTGACAACTCAGATGTTGCAGGTCCAGTGGCTCTGTGTGATCCCAGGTCTAATTCCCGAGCCCAGCTCCTGCTCCTTGCACTGGACTGGGACTCGGAGTCAGTCCTCTGCGACCCCCGTGCAGGATGCCCAGGTCTGATTCCCAAGTTCAGCTTCTGATCCGTGGCCTGGCTAGTGCAGGGAAGGCTATAATGACTGGGTTAGAAGGAAGGCAGTAAAACAATTGGCGAAGAGAAATGCCCCTTCTCTCCTGAAGATTCCTGGCTCTGCAGCCCAGCCGAACACCCGTGTGTCAGAAGATGCAGCTGGCAGCTTAGGATTTCTTTTCTTTTTTTGTTGAGGGCTTCTGGTCACTGCTGCGCATCCTTAGGGACCATTTCTGCCTTGAGCTGCCCCGTTTGAGGAGTGCAAAATTTCCCTCGTACATTGAAGACTGCAGTAATGTCAGGGGCAGGCTTGTCTTTTTCTCCTGTAACTCCTCAGCAGGTCCCCACTCATTTCCCAGACTGCCGTTAGGCAATGCTGTTCAGCTTCAGCCTCCTGCATCACTTAATACATTGCTGCCAGCCAGTGAGCCTGCAGCCAGGGCCTGAGAAGCATCCAAATGTGATTCAGGCGCTGTCCATCGAGCTCTGGGGCTTCATCACTGCACGTAATGCAAAGGGGCAGTCACAGGGTCAAGAAACCAGGAGTGAGTGCTGGTGCTTGAGAATCTTGTTCATCTCTCGCAGTCTTTGACCATCATGGGCCCCATCATGTGGCTGTGACATTTGTGGCAGGACACTGCAGGGGCTTTACCACTGCCTTCTGCAGCCCAGAGCTCCAGGTCTTCCCCAGTGGTCTCCATGCAGGTACTAGCCAGGCCTGACCTTGCCTAACTTCTCAGATCTGAGGGGTTTGGGCTCACACAAAGTGCTATGGCGGGGGGTGGGGGGGAATGGTGATTATAAGGTTGGATTTCTGACAATTGGTGACGGAGCTTCACATGGTCCTAAAGGGGAGGCCCCTGGCTCCAGTGTCCATCTAACATTTGGCTAAAGCAGCGTGGTTGCCGTTTTGGTCCATTGGAGTATGCAGAGATAACCAAAAGGTTACATTAATAGCAGGGGTGGAAGGGAAATAGATCCAAAAGGTTACTAAAGGCCAAGAGTAACAGATAAGATTGAGAGTGAGAGAGGGAAAAAAAAAGTGTGAAAGCTTGCTGGGCTGACTGGATAGGCCATTTGGTCATCTTCTGCCGTCATTTCTATGTTTCTATGTAACTTATTTCTTCAGTCTGGTTCTGTGTACATGCAACTTTCCTCTTTTCAGCTCTGGTTAATGTGTATAGTGCAGCTCTCCTGATTCCAACTTGTATCATTCTTTATCATGATCAGCGTGTAAAATCCAACAGGTCAGTGTCTTTCAGGTTTGCAGCATAAACAGTTATATAAACAGGAAACTTCATCTTTTCTTCAGTCCTGCTCATTCTGTGTGGAGTGGAAGAAGGGGATGTACAGAAATTTATATCGCTACTAGTCCGATAAAAAGGTAGCAGCTTATATTTTTTTGTTAATTACCTTTCTATTTCCCTTCCACCCCCGCTATTAATGTAACCTTTTGGTTCTATTTCCCTTCCACCCCCGCCATTAATGTAACCTTTTGGTTCTATTTCCCTTCCACCCCCGCCATTAATGTAACCTTTTGGTTCTATTTCCCTTCCACCCCGCCATTAATGTAATCTTTTGGTTCTATTTCCCTTCCACCCCCGCCATTAATACAATCTTTTGGTTCTATTTCCCTTCCACCCCCACCTTTTGGTTCTATTTCCTTTCCACCCCCGCCATTAATGTAGAGAACAGTGCTTGAGTGCTTCTAAGTGAAGTATCTAGCTTAATTGGTTAGGGGTAGTAACCGCCGCAATAAGCAAGCTACTCTCATGCTTATTTGTTTACCAAGCCTGTGCAATTCAGTCCTTGTTGGTTGTTATATGAATATAAATCCACTTTTCTTCATTTCCTCCTACCGTTGAAGTAGGGAGCTTCTCTGGATATGCATTGAAGTGAAGTATCAGGCTTAATTGATTCGGGGTAGTAACCGCCATAGCAAGCAAGCTACCCCCATGCTTATTTGTTTACCCAGACTGTGGAATTCAGTCCTTGTTGGTTGTTGTCGGAATATAAAATAATATTTTCTTCATCCCCCCTGCCTTGAAGCAGAGAGCAACACTGGATATGCATTGAAAATCATCTTTTCTTCATTCCCCCTGCTGTTGAAGCAGAGAGCAACACTGGATGTGCATTGAAATTGAAGCATCAGGCTTGTTTGGTTTGGGGTAGTAACCGCCGTAATAAGCAAGCTACTCCCCGCATTTTTTGTGAATGCAAATCCTTCTTTTCCATATTTTCTCTTGCCGTTGAAGCATAGAGCACTGTCAGAGTCGCATTTACCATGTGTATGTCTATTGAATAAGGGTATTATCTGCAGGTAGTAGCCGTCATTCCCGCAAGCCTCCCTCTCTTCCTTCACATCCTCTAGACTTTATGGATCCACAGTGTTTATCCCATGCCCCTTTGAAGTCCTTCACAGTTTTAGTCTTTTTACATATAAGTAAAAACATATGTGAGCCATGTTTAACAGTCTATAAGAGGGTAATGCAAATTTATTTATTTATTTATTATTTTTTATATACCGACATTCATCTCAATTGAGATATCACACCGGTTTACATTCAGGTACTGTAGGTATTTCTCTATCCCCAGAGGGCTTACAATCTAAGTTTGTACCTGAGGCAATGGAGGGTAAAGTGACTTGCCCAAGTTCACAAGGAGCGCCAGCGGGATTTGAACCCTGGTCTCCTGGTTCATAGTGCACTGCTCTAAACACTAGGCTATTTCTCCTCCCATTATAAGATCTCTAAGCTACTTAATAAATGTTATGTTTTGAAACTGAAAGGCTGTTTGTCCTCTCTGGGGAGGAAACCAGGCGGGGTAAGTTTCAAGGTTTATAACAAAATGAATGGTGGTGGTGGGAAGGGGAAAGGCAAGGATATGTTGAAATGAGAAGAAGGTAACAGCAGAATTATTTCTGGTACTGAGTTAAAGAGCCCCAAAGTCTCTCTCTAGTCCTTTCTGGGGGACTCTCTGCACTGCTGCCACGTCCACGTTTTACAGGTAGCTGGGAAGAAGCGTGGGCCATCGCCTACACCTGCTTACTCTCATGGATGAGAAAGTACAATCTACATGTATTATTCTCCTTTCCTGACCCAAACCTGGTGATAAAATCCACACACTGTGGAACAGGGAAGAGGAAGGGCCCTTCTACCCAGCTGCATTGCTGGGCGAGATTGCCCGCTTTATCTTCATATCCAATTGTTTGATCATTTTAACTTCAGATGTAGCATCCTGCCTTGCAAAAACCCGCCGGAAGTGCAGGACAAGAAGACTCTCACAGAGACACAAAACCCCACATCACAAAGAAGAGCAGGGGGCACCTCCAAGGGGCCACATCTTCCAGGGGCCAGAGCGTGACCTCCTGATCAGGTCGCAGGGAAGGAACTTCAGAACCACCCAGCACCCGAGACGCTGGACGATAAACATGGTCAAGCAATTCAGTACGAACAGAAAAGCATTTAACTCGCTGCCAGACATAATTTCGTGCCTCTCTGCCTCATTGACGTGACTCTGCTAACACACAAAATGTCTCCTCTCCCACCACCACGATAATGTGGCAGCCTCAGCCTTTCTTTGGACCTGCTCGTTCTGTTTGGAGCAGAGGAAGGGGATGTAGTCCAGAAATGTGTGATGTTACTCCAAGAAGAAGGTAGCAGCTTCTAAGATGTTTTGCCGACCTTTACTTCCTGGATGCCTGGCATGCACATCCTGTTATTCCTGTTCCCATTCGCTTTATCCCAGTGCTTTGGTTTCTGATGTACCGTACAGCGGATCCTTCACAATCCAGAGTTTCTGACAACTCAGATGTTGCAGGCAAGATCTGCATTACTTCAACAAATGTTTAAGAGGAGATTTTACTCCTCCTGGTTTGGTAATGGCTGTTACCGGTCGGGTCTCCAGTGAGGTTGGGGTGGGGGAGAGAAAGGCCCATCCTCAGCTGAGGAGGGAAAGCCTCTGGGGTGATCTCCATGACGATGGAGGTGCGCTTGCCAGCTGACTGCTGTTGTGGTTGTGTGTGTCTCGACACAGTAGCAAAGTCCTGACTGCATGGCCTGTCTCAGCTCTTCCTAGCGGTGTCCTGACCCTGTGCTGAGGGATTTCGGGGAGGGGGGGGGGGGTGCTGATACATTGCAGGGGAGATCTCTTGTTACATGGGCCTCCTGGCCGGTCCCAGTGCTGCAGCTGCTTTACTGTCACGCGTTAGCTCCTCGCTTTGCATCAGGTTTCTGTACCATGGTGATCGCCTGTCACTCTACCATTTACGCATATGTCTGGTTCTGCAGGAGGTTAATACTGCCTTACCCGTGTTTCTACACTATTATGATGGCTTTGGCTAAAACTTTCAAGGCTACAAAGAATGAAAAGGAGCCAAGCACTCTGCTCCTGAGCAAATAATTCTCAGGTCAGCCCACAGCCCAGGGGTAGGTTCCATTCCTCAGTCCGGATCCTGCAGCTGGGGCTGGCCCAGTGGTTCTGGATCATGTGATCCTGTGCAGGAGGCCCGGATGTCAGGTTCCCGCTCTCTGATTACTTACAGGCTCAGGCAGGACTAAGCTTGGGCAGAGTCTAGGACAGACTGGGAGCAGCTCAGGGATCCGGTGGATGGAAAGCGGGAAGAGTAGCAGACTGGAGTAGTAAAGCTGCAGTTGCCTGGAGTCAGGAATAGATTCACACAGAAGCAGGCTTGAGCAGAAGCTGGGGTTCTAGGCCGAAGGCTTAAATCAGGAACAAGCGGCACACTGAAGCACGTTTGAGTAGGAAGCTGGACCTGCGACCAGGAGCTGGGATCAGGAATGAGTGCACTCCGAAGCAGGTCCGAGTAGGAAGCTGGACCTGTGGCCAAGAGCTGGGATCAGGAATGAGTGCACACTGAAGCAGGTCTATTTTGCCGCTATTTTGCCGCATCCTTAACCTGTTAGTTTACCGCCTACCCTCTACTTGGTGTTAGTGTGGTGTTCGAAAATTAAAACGGCCGCGGCCTGGATCGAACACGCGCTCACCCGCCCGCCGGCTCCCACCGCCGCCTGGATCGAACGCGCGCCCGCCGGCTCCCGCCGCCGCCGCCTGGATGAACGGGCGCCCACCCGCCCGCCGGCTCCCGCTGCCGCCTGGATCCAACGCGTGCCCACCCGCCCGCCGGCTCCCGCCACCGCCTGGATCCAACGCGTGCCTACCCGCCCGCCGGCTCCCACCGCCGCCGCCGCCTGGATGAACGGGCGCCCTCCCGCCGCCGCCTCAATGACCGCACGCCTGGGGGATTCGGAAAGTGACAGGAAAGTGACAGTTATTTATACATATATATAAACAACTTACGCTGCAATGTTAATATGGAGGTCGTCCATGGTTTTTTACACTTTACTCCCTTTGGTTTTACCCCCATTTTTTACACTTTATTCCCGTTTTAATTTTCGCCCTGTGCCTTGCTTCGGGAGGGGGGGAACCATCCACTTCCTGGTGCCTGTCATTTCAAATGTCATTTGAAATGACATTTGAAATGACAGGTACCAGCGCACCCAGGATACTGTATAGGCGCTGTATTAGCGCCTATACAGTAAAATGGGTTGCGCGGGCCTAACGCTTGCCTAACGCTTCGCAGACGCGGCATGCATTTGCATGCAATTTGAAGAGAGTATCGAGCGGTAGGTGAAGAGAACTGTGCGTGCGGGGAACGAGGGTGCGCCTGGCACTGCTGCACTCTTTCTAACGCGGCATAACTGTATCGACCTGTATATGTGGTAGCAAAGAGTGGATTGGAGAGGGGCAGAGCCAGAGTGAAGCAGAGCTGAACAGTAAGGAGGGGTGGAGCTCAATTCCCATACAGAAAGAGGGGCAGAGCTGAAGAGTGTACAGGGAGGGAGAGGGGCAGAGCTCAATTTGTATACCGGCTAAGTAGGTCCAGGCCAAGTTCCCTCTGTATTATAGTTAGATTTTAGAATGTAATTTTTACTGGTTATGTGGTATATAAATCTTTTAAATAACATCAATATTTATATTGCTACTGTATATGTATGCACGTTAAGTTATGTTATATTGGGCTCATTGTAATATGCGTTGAATGTGGTCTTTGCCTGCAGAAAAAAAGGTGTGAGTAATCTGAAATGAAATTACTTTATTTAGGTGAACTTTTTGCTCTCAGTAAATAGCAGAGGGCAGGAGACAACCATACATTTATTTATTTATTTATTTAATGTCTTTTTTATACCGATAGCCGTTCACACATCGTATCGGTTTACAGTTAAACAGGAACCATTGGGCAGAACCCTTACATATAACATTGCAAACAGGTTAACTTTTGGGCAGGGCCCTTACATAAAATTGAGAACAGCAAAATCACTATATACATATCATCAAAACTATATACAAAAGATAAGTACATAAATAGCCGAGTCAAAGTACAAGATCGATAGGCATACAACGTAATCCGAGAAATAAATCATAAGTCGCGTATCAGATTCTGGGAGAATCACTTATTTAATCAGTAAGGATTTATGTAATGGGAGGTGATGTGTGGTAAGCTTGCTTGTACATCTTTCATCAGTTTTAGTTCCCAACTTGTTATATAGAAGCAGTAGGATCATTCACTGCTAACTTTTGGCAGCCCAAAAGGGGCTTTATTGGGCTGATAAAAAGAGGTCGTTGGCCTTGCTGGGACGGGACGTTGGTGGCTGGGGAGGTCTGGGCCTGTTCCATTCCTCCTGACCTGCTCCTTCTCTTTGTCAGGCTGAAGGCCACATCTTGAGATGGCATCGAGCTGCAGCGAGCTGGAGAAGTCCATTGAGGTGCTGGTTAGGAACTTCTACAAGTATGCAGAAAGGAAGGGCAAAAAAGACAAGATGACCAAAAAGGAGTTTCGCAAGATGGTGAGCTCTGAGCTCAACCACATCCTGACGGTAAGAGCCCGAATGACAAGGGGCAGGAGACCACTGGGCAGAGGGCATGATGGCTAATGACTGAGGGCTCACAGGGCTAGGGGACTTGAAAGCTTAGAGTCCACAATACAGGGAGGTTGAGAGCCTATGGGGCAAGACATCCAAAGGAGCATCATGCAGGGGACCAGGTGGATAGGGTTGTGTTAAGGGGGTGCGGCACACTGTGAACTGAATCAGATTTCTTGGCAATGGGCCAGACACAGCTACAGTGAAGTCTATTCTGGACTCTTTAAGCATTAAGCTGTGGTTACAAAGCTCTTGGGCTGGGTAAATTCCATCTGAATGAGCCAAACTCATGTATTTGGGGGCCACCAAACCACCAAACCATTACTGAAAAGCTACAAGACTTCCTGGTGCCCGAGATGCCACAAGCTTAACATGAGATACATAAGAGCATCTGAATAAGCAGCTCTTTCATGAAACTTCTCCTGGTGTAGGGAACACATGGAGAACCTCTGTTCTACAGCATCCCATTAGCACTATAACGTAATACATCCCTGTGTCCTCTCACCCCATCCTAAATCTCAGGGTTGTAACACATCCCCACGTCCACTCACCCCATCCCATCTCCACTCACCCCATCCTAAATCAAAGGGCTGTAACACATCTCCACGTCCACTCACCCCATCCTAAATCTCAGGGTTGTAATACATCCCAATGTCCACTCACCCCATCCCATGTCCACTCACCCCATTCTAAATCAAAGGGCTGTAAAACAGCCCTATGTCCACTCACCCCATCCTAAATCTCAGGGCTGTAACACAGCCCCATGTCCACTCACTCCATCCCATGTCCACTCCCTGCATTCTAAATCTCAGGGCTGTAAAACAGCCCCATGTCCACTCGCCCCATCCCATCTCCACTCACCCCATTCTAAATCAAAGGGCTGTAACCCATCCCCATGTCCACTCACCCCATCCTAAATCTCAGGGCTGTAAAACAGCCCCATGTCCACTCACCCCATCCCATGTCCACTCACCCCATTCTAAATCTCAGGGCTGTAAAACAGCCCCATGTCCACTCACCCCATCCCATCTCCACTCACCCCATTCTAAATCAAAGGGCTGTAACCCATCCCCATGTCCACTCACCCCATCCTAAATCTCAGGGCTGTAAAACAGCCCCATGTCCACTCACCCCATCCTAAATCTCAGGGCTGTAAAACAGCCCCAAGTCCACTCACCCCATCCTAAATCTCAGGGCTGTAAAACAGCCCTATGTCCACTCACTGCATTCTAAATCTCAGGGCTGTAACACATCTCCATGTCCACTCACCCCATCCTAAATCTCAGGGCTGTAAAACAGCCCCAAGTCCACTCACCCCATCCTAAATCTCAGGGCTGTAAAACAGCCCTATGTCCACTCACTGCATTCTAAATCTCAGGGCTGTAACACATCTCCATGTCCACTCACCCCATCCTAAATCTCAGGGCTGTAAAACAGCCCCAAGTCCACTCACCCCATCCTAAATCTCAGGGCTGTAAAACAGCCCTATGTCCACTCACTGCATTCTAAATCTCAGGGCTGTAACACATCTCCATGTCCACTCACCCCATCCTAAATCTCAGGGCTGTAAAACAGCCCCAAGTCCACTCACCCCATCCTAAATCTCAGGGCTGTAACACAGCTCCACGTCCACCATCCCATTCCCTGTACGTACCAGGATCAGTCCAGACTGCTGGGTTATGCCCCCCCTCCAGCAGATGGAAGAGAGAAAACTGAAAGCACCCCCTAGATATACCGGTGTGCCACCTGCAATCCTTCAGTATTTCCTCTGACTCCAGCAGATTGAGAGGCATAACCTGCGGTCCTGTCTGTCCTGACTAAATACATTTCAGGTGTTCTTTATTATTATGCTGACTAGATCAACTGGTTTCCTTCTTTTTTTCTTTCTTAGTTAAAAAAAAAAAAAAAAAAAGTACAGTAGATTTTTGATTAGTGGTTGTTCTGTTTGGTCAAGCGCAGCGTACAGGCAGGCGTTGAGAGCACTGCTCTCACTGATTTTCCCAGAATTAGTGTGTTCCTTTTGGTCCTGGGGGAGAGCTTACCGGTGGGCCGGTCACCCTCCCCACCCCCATTACGATTATACTGGAGTATTTACTCTGAAGGGGGCTTTTCTTTTTGTTTGTTAAAAAAAAAAAAAGAAAGAAAGAAAATTATTAATTGGGTTCACATCTGTGAGGGACACTTAAGTCCTGTTGGTAGCAGGCAGTGCTCTGACTTTCAGCCCCAGCCTGCCGCGCTTGTTATACACTGATCAGGGACTCCGGAGGGGGTGGCCGATTTCACCCAGCGCTACTCACTTTTGGCTCGCTTTTCTTTCCTGCGTCTGGATGCCGTGTTCTTCGGCCTGCACTGCCTGCGGGAGGGCGGGGGTGCGACTCTCCCGAGAGGGTCTCTGCTCCCGCTGCTTTCCCGGGGGCGAGGGACCCTCTCGGGGGCCAAGCGCTGCCCGCAGCGGCCCGTCTGTGTCCTCTTCGGCGCGGCTGGGGAGGCTGGCTGCAGCTCGATCGTCGGCCCCGCCTCCCAGTGAAAGTGAGCCGGCGGCCATCTTTGACACGCGGCAGCCTTCCGATTCAGCGTCGGAAGAGGAGGATTCTACTCCTCTCTCACCGCCTGCATTAAGCTCGCGCAGTGGCTCCGACTTGGAAGCTCCTCGAGCCCCCCCCCCTCTGGCACGACCCGCGGGGGGCTCATTTAAACAGCCAGTACCTTTTTCTTCAAAATTTGTGCTTTTAATGCACAGGGCTTTTTTAGAGGCAGAGGCAGGTTGGGAGCCAGATGAACCCCCACCTGCAAAGGTTCCTAAGGTGGCTCCTGTTCAGGAGAAAACCGGGGCTCAGGAGAAGGCCGGGGCTCCAGAAAAGGCCGGAGCTCGTTCGCTGGGGGGTACAGGTGGTCCGGTGGACCCGGATCTCACCCAGGGCTTGCCGGATGGCGCAGGGACGGAGGTCTCAGACGCTCAGGGGTCTCTCGAAGGGGACGACCCCCTGGTTTTGCGCCTGTTTGGTAAAGATGAGCTTAACATTTTGATCCTTCATGTTTTGAAGGAGTTAGAAATCCCGGCACCGCAGCAGGAGGCGGATACTTCCACGGGGGATGTAGCGATGGCGGGTCTGAGGGCCCCTCCACAAACCTTTCCTTTACATCCCAAGGTGTTACAGATCGTCTCTAAGGAATGGGACGTTCCGGAAGCATCCTTGCGCGTTAGCAGGGCGTTGAATAAGTTATATCCCCTGCCATCGGAGTCTTTGGAGATCCTCAAGGTCCCTTCGGTGGATTCGGCAGTCACAGCTGTGGTTAAGCATACTACCATTCCCGTCACAGGAGGGGTAGCCTTGAAAGATCTCCAGGACCGAAAGTTAGAGATCTTATTGAAGCGCATCTTTGAGATAGCGGCATTAGGGGTCCGGGCAGCGGCTTGTAGCAGTCTGGTCCAGAGGGCCACTCTTCACTGGATTCAACAATTACTTACCACACAGGAGCTTCCGCCGGATGAAGCAGAACAGGCCAACTGTGTGGAAGCGGCAGTCGCTTACACTGCGGACGCCTTGTATGATTTGCTGCGAACCTCGGCCCGCACTATGTTATCGGCGGTTGCAGCTAGGCGTTTACTTTGGCTCCGTCGTTGGTCGGCGGATGCCTCTTCCAAATCGCGTCTAGCCTCCTTTCCCTTCAAGGGGAAGTTGTTGTTTGGTGAGGAGTTGGATCAACTCATCAAAGACTCGGGAGATAATAAAGTGTATAAGTTGCCGGAGGACAAGCCCCGTCAGTTTCGTTCCTTCGGAAATTCATGGACTCGGTTTCGAGGGCAACGCTGGTTTCGCATGGGAAGGGGAGGTCCCTTTCCCCAGAAACAGCAGGGGCCCAGGTCTCAACCTTGGACTCCTTCCTTTTGAGGCAGGCGGCCTCAGCGATTGGGATCCTCGCAGAATTTTGCCGCCGGCAAACCTTCGCAATGAAGGCGCGCAGGCCCATTCCTCCTTTCCGCGCATCGGAGGTCGGTTGTCCCTGTTTTGGGAGGAATGGGTCAAAGTCACTTCAGACCAGTGGGTCCTCGACGTTACGAGTTTGCTAGGCCCCTCCGGGACCTTTTTATGATATCTCCTTGCGGTCCTCGGGAAAAGCAACTGGTTATGGCCCAAACTGTGGACCGGTTACGGACCCTGGGGGCGGTGTTGCCCGTTCCACCGGCCGAGACCAGGACGGGCCGGTATTCCATTTACTTCGTAGTCCCAAAGAAGGAAGGCACATTCCGGCCAATTTTGGATTTGAAACGAGTAAACAAGGCTTTGCGCGTTGCTCGGTTTCGCATGGAGACACTACGGTCTGTTATTGCGGCCGTCCACAAGGGAGAATTTTTGGCTTCTTTGGATCTAGCCGAGGCGTATCTTCACATCGGAATCAGGGAACGTCATCAGAGGTACCTGAGGTTCATGGTGTTGGGGGAACACTTCCAGTTTTGCGCCCTCCCGTTCGGGTTGGCCACGGTTCCGAGGGTGTTTACCAAAGTTCTAGTAGTAGTCGCAGCTTTTCTGCGCCGTCAAAGAATACTGGTGCCATCACTACCTCGACGATTGGCTCATCTGGGCGAAGTCGGAGGACTTCTGCAGGCGGGCGGTCCAGTTGGTGGTGAATCAACTTCAGTCACTAGGTTGGGTAGTCAGTTTTGCAAAGAGCCAGCTGGTTCCGAGTCAGCATTTGGAGTTTTTGGGAGCCCGATTCGATACTTTGGTGGGCAAGGTATTCCTGACTCAGCAGAGAATGGAAAACCTGATGGTTCAGGTGCAGAACCTACTGGATCTCCCGTTTCCTACGGCCTGGGATTATTTGCAAGTCATTGGGCATATGGTTTCTACTCTGGAGATGGTGCCATGGGCTTTTGCGCATATGCATCCTTTGCAAACGGCTCTTCTTTCTTGCTGGGACCAGAGGTCCGGGGATTACGGCATGGAGTTGCCACTGATGGAGCTGGCACGGTCAAGCCTAGCCTGGTGGTTGATCCCGGACCATCTCTTGCAGGGAGTGGACCTAGATCCTCCTCCGTGGGTTGTCGTGACTACGGATGCCAGTCTGTCAGGCTGGGAAGCGGTCTGTCAATCCAGTGCAGTGCAGGGGACGTGGACTCCTCGCCAAGCCTCATGGTCCATCAACCGTCTGGAGACCAGAGCGGTACGTCTAGCCTTGCGCCACCTTCTCCCGATGGTACAAGGTCGGGCGGTACGAATTCTGTCGGACAACGCGACCACGGTAGCATATATAAATCGCCAGGGCAGCACAAGAAGTCGGCCGGTGGTGGTCAAAGCATCGTTGTTAATGACCTGGGTGGAGCGTCATCTATCCCGCATCGCGGCCACCCACATTGCAGGCGTAGACAACATTCAGGCGGATTTTCTCAGTCGACAACACTTGGACCCCGGAGAGTGGGAGCTATCGGCCGAGGCGATGAGTCTCATCACCCTGCGTTGGGGGGTTCCGCGTCTGGACCTGATGGCGACTCGGCTAAATGCAAAGGCAGCGCGTTTCTTCAGCCGAAGGTGAGAACACGGATCGGAAGGAGTAGATGCACTCGTGCTTCCATGGCCTCGTCACATCCTCCTCTATGTGTTTCCTCCGTGGCCCCTAGTAGGCAAGGTGTTAAGGCGCATAGAATCCCATCGCGGTCGGGTGATTCTAGTGGCGCCAGAGTGGCCGAGACGGCCATGGCTCGCGGATCTCGTCAATCTCGCAATGGACGGGCCCTTACGTCTGGTAAAAATCTTCCGAACCTCCTTTGACAGGGGGCCGGTATTTTTCGATCTGGCGGATCGCTTTTGTCTGGCGGCTTGGCTTATGAGAGGAGGCAGTTGAGGAAGAAAGGATACTCAGAACCTGTCATCTCCACACTTCTTCGTGTTCGTAGGCCCTCGACTACGCTTACTTACACCAGAGTGTGGAAAGTGTTTGACTCCTGGTGCGGTGCCTCTGAAATATCGCCACGTCGGGCTTCTGTAGGTCATATCCTTACGTTTTTGCAGGATGGATTGAAGAAGGGTTTGGCCTACTGTTCTCTGAGGGTTCAGGTGGCGGCTCTGGGTTGTTTGAGGGGTAAGGTTGAAGGGTCCTCTCTCGCGTGTCACCCAGATGTAGCCCGATTTTTACCAGGCGTTCGGAACTTGCGTCCTCCTCTGAGGATTCCTTGTCCTTCTTGGAATTTGAACTTAGTTCTCAGAGGCCACAACGCGGCCCCCTTTGAGCCTCTTAGGCGAGCCTCCTTAAAGGATTTAACACTCAAGGCGGTTTTTCTAGTTGCCATCGCGTCCGCTCGTCGTGTATCGGAGCTACAGGCTCTTTCATGCAGAGAACCGTTCTTGCGTATTTCGGAGTCCGGTGTGTCTTTGTGTACGGTACCTTCCTTCTTACCTAAGGTGGTATCGGCTTTTCATGTTAATGTTAATCAGACGGTGGAATTGCCTTCTTTCTCAAGGTTCAGATTTGAGGCGTTTGGATGTCCGTCGAGTACTCCTGAGATATTTGGAGGTCACCAATGACTTTCGGAGGTCGGATCACCTGTTTGTTTTGTGGCAGGGCCCCAAGAAGGGGCTGCAGGCGTCCAAGGCAACTATTGCCTGTTGGTTGAAGAGCTCGATCGCATCCACGTACATTGGTTGTGGTAAGTCTGTTCCTGAGGGGCTCAAGGCCCATTCCCTGCGTTCTCAGGCGACTTCGTGGGCGGAAAGTCAGCTGGTTTCTAGCCAAGAGATTTGCAGGGCGGCCACGTGGAAGTCGTTGCATACCTTTGCTCGACATTATCGGCTCGATGTTCGAGGGCCGTCAGCTGACTCTTTTGGAAGCAGTGTAATTCGAGCGGGACTCTCTGGATCCCACCCCATTTAAGTCGGCTCGGGTACATCCCAGCAGTTTGGACTGATCCTGGTACGTACAGGGAAAGGAAAATTAGGTTCTTACCTGATAATTTTTGTTCCTGTAGTACCAAGGATCAGTCCAGACGCCCGCCCGAGACTATGTTTCAGGAGAGTCCGCTCGAACTCCTTTCTTACCAGTTTTTTCGCTCTATAAGGTATCCGGTATTTTGGTCCGGTAAGTGGTTACCCATTTCTTTTCAGGTTGGGTTTGGTTAATTATTTGCAGAATGTTAGTATTTGACTATTTGCAGAATGTTAAGACTTAATTTTAAAGAATTTTACTACTTGATCTAGTCAGTTGCCACAGTTAATGATTGGCTACTTTAGCGGAGGGGTTGTATTACATTCCTTCTGCTTTGATATCGATTATACTGAAGGATTGCAGGTGGCACACCAGTATATCTAGGGGGTGCTTTCAGTTTTCTCTCTGACTCCATCTGCTGGAGGGGAGGCATAACACAGCAGTCTGGACTGATCCTTGGTACTACAGGAACGAAAATTATCAGGTAAGAACCTAATTTTCCTTTTCCACTCACCCCATCCTAAATCTCAGGGCTGTAACACATTCCCAAGTCCACTCACCCCATCCCATCTCAGGGCTGTAACACAGCCCCATGTCCACTGACTCCATCCTAAATCTCAGGGCTGTAACACAGCCCCATGTCCACTTGCCCTATCCGCTATATTAGGAATCTAGCACATCTCCCTATCCATTCTTCCCCTCCTGTATCTCTGGACTCTAATACAACCCTGTATCCGTTTACCCCTTCTTTCTGTATCCTTTTTGACATCTGGCCTCCAGAGCTGAACACAGTGGCAGAAGTCCAGGTGAGGACTCACCAACGACATGGATAGGACATTTCTCGCTGCCTTTTTCCTGCCAGTGGTGCCTCTCTCTATAGGCTGTGTTTGGAGAGACATAGCCAGCAGGAAAAAGGAGATGTTGCCCCTGTAGAGATCGTTGGTGGGGGTTCATCTGGAAAATTCTGCTCACCTCTGGAGCCTGTTATCTCAAGAAGGACAGAGACAGGATGGGAGTGGACCAGAGAAAGGTGACCAAACTGGTTCAGAGTGCACTAAAGGACTCGAGATGAGTCTCAGGGACCTAAATATGTATACCTTAGAGGAGAGGAGAGGCAGGGAGCTATGATACAGACTTCTAAATACCAAAAAGATATTAATAATGCACAGGAATCCAACCTTTTCTGAAAAGCAGGAAGCTGAAGAATGAGGGCTCATGATATGAAGTTGCAAATGGGGGAAGGGGGCGGGAGACTCAGAAATAGAGTCAGGAGACATGTTTTCATGGAAAGGGTGTGGATGCATGCAGTGACGTCTCTGAGGAGGTGGTGAGGACAAGCAGGGTAACAGAATTCTAAAGGGCATGGGGTAAACACTGATCCCTAAAGCAGGGAAATGAAGAACAGAGTTAACCGGTGGTAATTTTGTTGTAACATTTCTGCAAGGAGTGGAAGTGACTACCCTAAACACCTTGCTGGGCAGACTGGATGGACCATTATGCTATTTATTTGCCATCAATTACTGTGTCACTGTGTATCTCAGGGCTCTAACACATCCCTGTATTCACTCATCCCCCTCTTGTATGTCAGTCCTGTAACCTTCGTGTCCACTCTTGACCTATTTCTTTAGAACCTAAGAAACATGCCATACTGGGTCAGACCAAGGGTCCATCAAGCCCAGCATCCTGTTTCCAACAGTGGCCAATCCAGGCCATAAGAACCTGGCAAGTACCCAAACACCTAGAAGATCCCACGCTACTGATGCAATTAATAGCAGTGGCTATTCCCTAAGTAAACTTAATTAATAGCAGTTAATGGACTTCTCCCCCAAGACCTTATCCAAACCTTTTTTAAACCCAGCTACACTAACTGCACTAACCACATCCTCTCTGGCAACAAATTCCACAGCTTTATTGTCCACTGAGTGAAAAATAATTTTCTCCGATTAGTTTTTAAAGACTTCTCTCATAGTCCCCCCTCAGCCCTCTCTTCTCCAAGCTGAACAGCCTTAACCTCTTTAGCCTTTCCTGGTGGGGAGGAAGGGCTCAGAAATCCGTCCCTCGGTTCCTGGCATTCTGACTGTTTTCCTGTAACCCTTTCCAAGCTGAGAATCTCTTTTTCCTGTCCTCAGAACACACAAAGCAAAGAAGGCGCCGACAAGCTGATCAAGTCCTTGGATGCGGACGAGGATGGCAAGATCAGCTTTGATGAATACTGGACTTTGATAGGAGAAATTGCTAAGAAACTGAGCCAGCAAATCTCCCTGCAGAGCCAGGAGCCATCTCAGAGCCAGGGTCCTGGCAAATAGTGCATCAAGAACGCTGCTCACCTCTTCTGGCCTCAGCCTGACCAGAGAAACCTTCCACTCTTGAAGGGTCTGCCTTTCCTGTAAAACCTCACAGGCCTGATGCCGGACTTGTGGGTGGCAGCTCTTTGAGCTCTGCTTGAGTTCAGCTTGGTGTAGTCAGATGAAGGCTGGAGTGGGCACTCTCCAGGGTAAGAGTCTAAAGGGAGAGGCTCTTGTTTACAATGTGTCACCCAGAGCCTTCTGGGGCCTGTAGTCCAGAGTTACTGCAGGAGATGGAAGGAGAAAACATGGAC
The DNA here is from genome assembly GCF_901001135.1 of Rhinatrema bivittatum. NCBI lineage: Eukaryota > Metazoa > Chordata > Amphibia > Gymnophiona > Rhinatrematidae > Rhinatrema > Rhinatrema bivittatum. The sequence continues at coordinate 26,006,241 of NC_042630.1, forward strand.
TACAGGCCCCAAAGTGCACTGGGAGATGGCTGCGACTGGTCTCCACTTTCTCTCACTGTTCCCTGCTCTTGTATTAGTGACCTTTAATTCCTGCTTGTAAAATGCAGGGACCACATGCTGTGGTCATAGTGCTCACCATGTAAATGACTGAAAGCCACAAACCTGTGTGAAAGCAAATTAATATCCTTCAGGACCTGGGTACTGTTATTGGTGATTCTGTATACAGAGTTCTCCAAATTTGTGTGTATTTGTATAGAGTATTCTGAGTGCGGGGTACTGTTACTCACAGGGTGCGTCTGTACATGTGAATCCTCTGAGTGTGGGGTACTGTTACTCACAGGGTGTGTCTGTACACACGAGTCCTCTGAGTGTCAAGTACTGTTTCTCAAGGGGGTATCTGTACAGAGTTCTTCTGAGTGCCGGGTACTGTTACTTACAGGGTGCGTCTGTACATGTGAATCCTCTGAGTGCTGGGTACTGTTCCAGGCTGCATCCGTACATTCGAGTCCTCTAAATGCCAAGTACTCACGTGTAGACTCGCAAGGTGTGTCTACACGTGAATCCTCTAAGTGACAAATACTGTTACTCAAAAGGTGTGTCTATACTCATGAAGCCTGTGCGCCGGGTACTGTTACTCACAGGGTGTATCTGTACAGAGTCCTAGTGAGTGCTGGGTACTGTTACTCACAGGGTGTGTCTGTTCACAGAGTCCTCTGAGTGCAAGGTGTCCAGGGTTGAAGCTTTATTTCTGTCATTTACATGAGGAAGTGTGATGTGCATCCGACCCACCTGACTGATACAATTAGGGAGGTGCAGAGAGGCGCACACTTACACTGTTAAGAGAGGGGGGGGTCTCATTCATTCTTAGCACACCAAGGCTTTCATCGTATTATCAGCCTGTACTCATGTCAAAGTGTCCGAGGGGCCAGAGTTGATTTATAAGTATTAAAATGAGCCAAGAAACATACAGAACCAGGAGGAGTTTTTTTTATTTTGAATAATTTGTATTCAGGCTTCAGGCCTTTTCTACTTTGCAAGAATGCAGGACTGGAAGAGTGCGAGCTGAGATATTCCGTTCCAGTGCTTTGGGTGCGATTCTTTCTCCATTATGAACAAAATTACGTCTTTTGATTTCTCTCCCACGCATTGGAGCTTGCTGTCACTGCGCAGTGCTGAGATCTGCACCCTAGAAGCAACTGCACCTACATTTCTTCTATAGCCTAGTGCAGGAGTGATCAACTCCAGTCCCCAAGAGTTACAAATCGATCTGGTTTTCAGTATACCCTCAATGAATATGTATGAGATGGATAAGAACAAAAGAAGTTGGACCGGGGTCCATCAAGTCCAGCATCCCGTTTCCAACACTGGCCAATCAAGGCTACAAGTACCTGGCAAGTACCCAAAACATTAAATAGACCCCATGCTACTGATGCCAGTGATAAGCAGTGGCTATTCCTTAAGTCAGCTTGATTAATAGCAGTTAATGGACTTTGCCTCCAGGAACTTATCCAAACCGTTTTTAAAGCCAGCTACACTAAATGCCTTTACCACATCTTTGGACAATGAACTGCAGCGCTTATTTATACGTTGAGTGAAAAATAATTTTCTCTGATTTGTTTAAAATGAGCTACTTGCTGACTTCATGGAGTGCCCCCTAGTCCTTCTATTATCTGAAAGAATAAATAACCGATTCACATTTACCTGTTCATGGCTTTTCATGATTTTAAAGACCTCTATCATATCCCCCCTCAGCCATCTCTTCTCCAAGCTGAACAGCCCTAACCTCTTCAGCCTTTCCTCACAGGGGAGCTGTTCGATCCCCTTTATCATTTTGGTTGCCCTTCTCTGTACCTTCTCCATCGCAACTATATCTTTTTTGAGACGCAGCGACCAGAATTGCACACAGTATTCAAGGTGCAGTCTCACCATGGAGCGATACAGAGGCATTATGACATTTTCCGTTTTATTCACCATTCCCTTCCTAATCATTCCTAACATTTTGTTTGCTTTTTTGACTGCCGAAGCACACTGAGCCGACGATTTCAATGTGTTATCCACTATGACACCTAGATCTCTTTCTTGGGTTGTAGCACCTAATATGGAATCTAACATCGTGTAACTACAGCAAGGGTTATTTTTCCCTATATGCAACACCTTGCACTTGTCCACATTAAATTTCATCTGCCATTTGGATGCCCAATCTTCCAGCCTTGCAAGGTCCTCCTGCAATTTATTACAAGATGCTTGTGATTTAACGTCTCTAAATAATTTTGTGTCATCTGCAAATTTGATCACCTCACTCGTCGTATTCCTTTCCAGATCATTTATAAATATTTTAAAAAGCACCGGTCAAGTACAGATCCCTGAGGGACTCCACTAAGAAAAACTAACCATTTAATCCTACTGTCTTTTAACCAGTTGTAATCCTCCAAAGGACATCGCCTCCTATCCCATGACTTTTTAGTTTTTCTTAGAAGCCTTTCATGAGGGACTTTGTCAAATGCCTTCTGAAAATCCAAATACACTACATCTACCAGTTCCCTTTTATTCATGTTTATTAACCCCTTCAAAAAAATATAGCAGATTTGTGAGGCAAGACTTGCCTTGGGTAAATCCATGCTGGCAGTGTCCCATTAAATCATGTCTGTCTATATGTTCTGCGATTTTGTTCTTTAGAATAGTTTCCATGATTTTTCCTGATGCTGAAGTCAGGCTCACCAGTCTAGAGTTTTCTGGATCACCCTTGGAGCCCTTTTATTATGGTTTGTAGGTATGTGGGCCCTGTGAGAAGGACCCCCACAGGTCTGCACAGTCAGGAGCCGAGGTCAGAGACAGCGGAGAGCTCTGGGTGAGGCACAGGAGAGGACCTCCGTGTAGAGTAGATTGGAGGCAATACCTGGGCAGGGACCCCGAGGAGAGGAGTGCCAGACGGACCGCAGAACGGGGGAGCATGAGGCTTGGCTGATCAGGAGGTACTCCGGAGGGCAATCCCGAGGGGAGGAGCTGCACAACGTAGAATGATGATGTAACACCGTGGGCCAATCCACAGGGCAGCCTGAGCTGAGCCTCTGGTGATGACGCTGCACCGCCCCAAGGAGCAGGGAGATGTTGGCAGTTTCGATGAGATACATAGGTGCGACCCCTGAGGAGCAGGGAAGCGAGTAAGTCCCAGGGAAGCCGGAGGGCACAGCCCTGAGGAGCGGGGGAAGCCCTGGCAGGACTTGTACAATGTAAGCGCAGTCCCAAGGAGCGGGAAGCGCATTCTAGTTCAGGTTGCGGGCGCTACCGCGAGGAGCCGGGGAGTCCCTCTAGAACTCACGGATAGCTGAGATGTCCCAGAGATAGTCCCCAGGAATGGGAGGCCTTGCAGGTAGAACCCAAGAGACGCCGAGCCAGCCCGAGGAGCAGGGTAGGCGAGGAGAGCGAGTCCCCAATGTGTGCACTGGCCCCCGAGGAGCAAGTGCCAGACAGGGTCCAAGTCCAAGGCACGGGCGATTCTCAGGAACACATAGGCAGTAGTCGAAGATGTATGGAACTTGTTGCCAAGTCAGCTAGCAGAGGGCAAAGGTGGAGTTTAAATATAACAGTCTGATGATGTCATCAACTGGAGACGCCCCTGAGGTTCCTGCCGAAGAGGCTTAAAAGAAGGGCCCGGTGGCGCGCACGCCTAGGAAGGCCCAAAGTCGAGGAGGATGGCGGCAGCGTCCAGGCCGCCATGAGGAGTCCAGAGGAACGCGGCGGTGAACACTGGCCCGAGCCACGAGCAGCCTCGGGGAGGGCAGGAGAGCAGTGCAGGAGGTCAGTACATGCGATCGCAGCCGTCTACGACCGATGGGCATAACACATTTTTAAATATTGAGGTTATATTGGCCACCCTCCAGTTCTTCAGGTACAATGAAAGATTTTAATGATGTCTGACATTTCATTTTTTAATTCTTTCAGAACCCTGGGGTGTATACCATCTGGCACAGGTGATTTGCTACTTTTCAGTTTGTCAATCTGGGCTACTGCATCTTCCAGGTTCACTGTGATTTGGTTCAGTTCATCTGAATCATCACCCTTAAAAACCATCTCTGGAACTGGTACCTCCCCAACATCCTCAGTAAACACCAAAGCAAAGAATTCATTTAGGCTTTCCACAATGGCCTTATCTTCCCTAAGTGCCCCTTTAAACTCTCTATCATCTAACGGTCTTACCGAGTCCCTCACAGGTTTTCTCTTTTGGATATATTAAACTTTTTTTTGTTTTTTTTATGAGTTTCTGCCTCTCCAGCCAACTTCTTTTCAAATCTCTTAGCCTGTCTTATCAATGCTTTTACTTTTAATTTGCCAATGTTTATGCTTGTTCCTATTTTCCTCTGTTGGATCCTTCTTCCAATTTTTGAAGGAAATTCTTTTGCTTAAAATAGCCTCTTTCGCATCGCCTTTTAACCATGCCAGCAATCCTTTGGCCTGCTGTGGCATATGATGGAGGCAATGCATGCCAATCTCTCTCATGCATATTCATGGTGGATACTTTGAAAGCCAGGCCTGTTTGTACCTCTTGAGGACCAGAGTTAGTCACACCTAGCCTAGCAGTTTCCTCCTGCTCAGTGGGAGCCAGGGCAAGCGGAACCACTAAGCAAACTGGGCCTAGGGCGCCGACCATTAGGGAATGCGAGCCATGTAGGCCTGGCCGCAATCTCCACTCCTCTTTGGCACCGCTGCTCGCGCCCCCTAATGGGGGTGGCGGGCAGAAGGTGCCTAGGGCGCCTAATCCCCTTGCACTGGCCCTGGTTGGAGCTGATCTTTGTTGGGCTATGCTATGTCACCACAAACCTTCACTCCCACCTACCCAAGGATTTTTCTCCACTCTTAGGACTCACCTGCCTCCCTCCTTGGCCAGCCATGGCAGTGGTAGTCCTTGGCGAGGGTATGCATGCACCCTGAATCTGGCCACTAGGTGTCACTGTTATGTAGTAGCCAGGACTTTCTCCTCAAGGTAACCAAGATGCAAATTACCCAATTCTTCAACCAAGTGTGTACAAATATATTTGTACCTACTTCTGAAACATATGCTGACAACCGTTTGCAGGCCACAAAGACAAGCATTGAGGATTAGTCATGTAAACCAAAATTGTTATTTTTGCTGTTCTAGATTGAGGCTACCATGTAAGATGTACTGCAAAAAAAAGACAATGGAACTGGGCCAAAATTCCCTGTCCAGGCACAACTCCGATTCCTGCTCCTGGCTCTTTTTTAGTAGCCAATAAAAAAAAAAAAAAAAAAAAGCATTTTGCAGCCCCCTTGATTTTCTTTCCACAGTGATTTTCCACAGTTTGTTTTCTCTGAAGGTGTCCCGTTGGTGGGAGTGTGTGAAGGATGGAGGATCGGCTGGAGAAGAAGATGAGGACAGGGTGGAGAGATGAATGGGGGCTAAGTTTGCGAATGTTGTTTCAATAAAT